>NC_059208.1:35704971-36304971 GCF_020615455.1 Coregonus clupeaformis
AAAGTATTTGAAAGCCAAGTTAACAAACAGATCACCGACCATTTCGAATACCACCGTACCTTCTCCGCTATGCAATCCGGTTTCCGAGCTGGTCACGGGTGCACTTCAGCCACGCTCAAGGTCCTAAACGATATTATAACCGCCATTGATAATAAACAGTACTGTGCAGCCGTCTTCATCGACCTGGCCAAGGCTTTCGACTCTGTCAACCACCGCATTCTTATTGGCAGACTAAATAGCCTTGGTTTCTCAAATGACTGCCTCGCCTGGTTCACCAACTACTTCTCAGATAGAGTTCAGTGTGTCAAATCGGAGGGCCTGTTGTCTGGACCTATGGCAGTCTCTATGGGGGTGCCACAGGGTTCAATTCTTGGGCCGACACTTTTCTCCGTGTATATCAATGATGTCGCTCTTGCTGCTGGTGACTCTCAGATCCACCTCTACGCAGACGACACCATTTTGTATACATCTGGCCCTTCATTGGACACTGTGTTAACAAACCTCCAAACGAGCTTCAATGCCATACAACAATCCTTCAGTAGCCTCCAACTGCTCTTAAACACTAGTAAAACTAAATGCATGCTTTTCAATCGAACGCTGCTGGCACCCGCCCACCCGACTAGAATCACCACTCTCGACGGGTCTGACCTAGAGTATGTGGACAACTACAAATACCTAGGTGTCTGGTTAGACTGTAAACTCAACTTCCAGACTCACATAAAGAATCTCCAATCCAAAGTTAAATCTAGAATCGGCTTCCTATTTCGCAACAAAGCCTCCTTCACTCATGCTGCCAAACATGCCCTCGTAAAACTGACTATCCTACCGATCCTTGACTTCGGCGATGTCATTTACAAAATAGCCTCCAACACTCTACTCAGCAAATTGGATGTAGTCTATCACAGTGCCATCCGTTTTGTCTCCAAAGCCCCATACACTACCCACCACTGTGACCTGTACGCTCTTGTTGGCTGGTCCTCACTACATGTTCGTCGTCAAACCCACTGGCTCCAGGCCATCTATAAATCACTGCTAGGTAAATCCCCGCCTTATCTTAGCTCATTGGTCACCATAGCAGCACCCACCCGTAGTCTGCGCTCCAGTAGGTATATCTCACTGGTCATTCCCAAAGCCAACACCTCCTTTGGCCGCCATTCCTTCCAGTTCTCTGCTGCCAATGACTTGAACGAATTGCAAAAATCTCTGAAGCTGGAGACTCTTATCTCCCTCAATAACTTTAAGCATCAGTTGTCAGAGCACCTTACCGATCACTGCACCTGTACACAGCCCATCTGAAATTAGCCCACCCAACTACCTCATCCCTATATTGTTATTTATTTTGCTCTTTTGCACCCCAGTATCTCTATTTGCACATAATCTCTTGCACATCTAGCATTCCAGTGTTAATACTATTGTAATTATTCTGCACTATAGCCTATTTATTGCCTTACCTCCATAACTTGCTACATTTGCACACACTGTATATATATTTTCTGTTGTATTTTTGACTTTATGTTTTTTACCCCATATGTAACTCTGTGTTGTTTTTATTGCACTGCTTTGCTTTATCTTGGCCAGGTCGCAGTTGTAAATGAGAACCTGTTCTCAACTGGCTTACCTGGTTAAATAAAGGTGAAATAAAAAATAAAATAAAAAAATCTGCCTGGTACAGTTGAAACCGGGATTCATCTGTGAAGAGCACACTTCTCCAGCGTGCCAGTGACCATTGAAGGTCAGTATTTGCCCACTAAAGTCGGTTACGACGCCGAACTGCAGCCAGGTCAAGACCCTGGTGAGGAAGATGAGCTTCCCTGAGACGGTTTCTGACAGTTTGTGCAGAAATTCTTCAGTTGTGCAAAGCCACAGTTTCATCAGCTGTCCCGAGTGGCTCGTCTCAGACCAAGAAGAAGCCGGATGTGGAGGTCCAGGCTGGCGTGGTTACACGTGGTCTGCTGTTGTGAGGCCGGTTGGACTTACTGCCAAAATCTCTAAAATGACGTTGGGAGGCGGCTTATGGTAGAGAAATTAACATTACATTATCTGGCAACAGCCCTGGTGGACATTCCTGTAGCCAGCATGCCAATTGCACGCTCCTTCAAAACTTGAGACATCTGTGGCATTGTGTTGTGACAAAACTGCACATTTTAGAGTGGCTTTTGTCCCCAGGACAATGTGCACCTATGTAATGATCATGCTGTTTAATCAGCTTCTTGATATGTCACACCTGTCAGGTGGATGGATTATCTTGGCAAAGGAGAAATGCTCACTAACAGGGATGTAAACAAATGTGCACAACATTTTAGAGAAATAAGCTTTTTGTGCAAATGGAACATTTCTGGGATCTTTTATTTCAGCTCATGAAACATGGGACCAACACTTTACATGTTGCATTCATATTTTTGTTCAGTATATTAAACAAGTTACAGTAATAATAGAAGTGATGATTAAAAGGATAGGAAGAAATGCATCATCGATGTAGTTTCCCAGGAGTCTGTGGGGAAGACTACAGTACATCTTTATCAGTCCAGTGAAGAGGTTGTTTTCAGAAACTGTACATTGAATAACACGCTCTGCCCATATTAGTCTTAGACGTAATAGGCCTACACTATTTTAGGTAAGGCTACTGACATGATGACTAATGATACTGTATCAGTGAAGTGACCAAAGGAAAGTTGAAAATATTGAGCATATCAACTGATTTTATTAAAACCAAGAAAGAACGACAATGGCGATCATGACAACCACATACAGCATCAACATAATAATAGCAATAATATTACAACCCAAAACAACGTATTTTTCTCATTTACAGTTATGATTTTGGCAGATAGCGTGTGTAAATAAGTAGGCATTCTCATTTGGGATATCAAAACAATTGACATGTTAGAGCTCACTTTAGCAAACAATAGCATTGGCCACAGATAATTGAACCGTTCGGCTGTTAATTAAGTGTTAAATATGGAGCATCACTTCAGTGCATGCATCACAAACTCAAGTCCCACCCCTTTCACCTACTTTGATGTAACAATTTATCAAAACACCTGAGTCTTGCCTACGTCTTTTGTATTGTACACCCTCATACTGTACCTACCCCTCTCTCCCTCACTCTCTACCAGCGCCCTTGCCCTACTTGCCTGCCTTCCCTCTCTATCGAGCCGCCCCAGTAAAGGCCCCCTGAGCGGCAGAAGCAGTGGCGTTGGCAGCTGCCTGGCGTACAGCCTGATTGGACATCACTCCAGTGGCAAACTCAGCCTGAGCCTTCACGAAGCTGGCACCGGTCTGCCTGTACAGAGAGTGGACCTGGAGGGGAGAGGAAGACAGGCTTTGATACATGATACATATGGGCAATTCCACAGTAACAGAGTGATGCTGAGACTCCGTTTTTCACTTTAAAAAATGTATGTCAAACAAAAAACAATGATTGCAAAGTTAAACAAACCATACAGCTATGTACAAGGACTACTTTTAACAATTTCCACTGAACATTTTACAAAAACACATTTACACAAGAACAGTGCAGATGCAAAGTTTGGTAACAGAATGACGGCACAAACTGTTATTCTGTTACCAAACTTTGCATCTGCACTGTGTTTTATTCACTGGAAATTGTTAAAAGTAGTCCTAGCGCATAGAGTTCCATGGTTTGTTTAACTTTGCAATCATTGGTTTTTGTTCGACATACATTTTTGAGCGAAGAATCTGAGTCTCAGGATCACTGTTACTGTGGAATTGCCCATATCTCAACACCATACTCGCTATCAATCTGAAAACAATACTGTAAATAATACTCTGAAAATTCAAAACAATTACTGTGGACAATTCTAAATGTTTATTGACATAGTGGGTCAAGATGAAAAATATGTGAGAATCTAGGTGTATATGTTGTTGCCTTTTTACCCTCATCCTATTCCTTCCTCCCCCATGTTGTACTTCATTCCAAGCCATTGTCTACCTACTGTAATTGCTCCACACTGTCCTGATTTGCCCTAGCATACAATATCCTTTAGACTGGTTAAAACAGGCTAAATTCCCCTCCCTCGCCTTCATTTCAGGTTACCCTCTTGAGCATGACGACCCCCATGGCAGCCTGGGCAGTGAATAGGATGGCATTGAGCATCATGATCACACCAACAGGCACGCTAGTCTTCAGAGCAGCCAGACTCACAATCCAGCCGCTGAGTGGAACAGAGACAGGGAGGGAAGGAGAGAGAGAGACAGTCACAAAGAAAGAAGACAAAGAGAGACGGGAAGGGGGGGTGAAGAGTAGGTGTATGAGGAATGTACTGTATAGGAGATGTAATACAGTAAAGGTAAAGTAAGATATGATAGTAATTGTAACATAGTCGTAAGATCGCCCTTATCAATGGTTGGCTTGTTTGTGGCACGTACCTGAAACCCCAACCAGGAATGCCAATGGTCATGATGACATAGAAGATCACTTGGACAAAAAAAATGAAGAAGAAGGCGAAGAAGTTGAAGGAGCTGTCACTCCTGAAATAAAAAATGCATTCATAGGTTCACTGTAATCTGATATAAAGAGGGAACATAAATAGATCATGTCCGTTTTGTAATGACAAGCCACTAAATTGGAAATGTGCAATAGTACGCACCTGAAGGCTTTGTACACAGGCCTGTACCAACAGACGAAGGAGCAGGGGGTGAAGAGGAGGACCCAGAGGATGGCCAGGCCCAGCCCAACACCACCAGAAGGATCCACACAGAACAGACTCAGGCAGGAAATTAAGTTAAACGCCAGCACGCAGGCTGTGACTACGAGAGGGGGAGAGAAAGAAGACAGAAGGAAGAGCGTAGGATGGGTGAAGTGAGGAGGGAGAGCAAGGGAGTGAGAGAGGGGATGAAAAGTGATGAGGAGAACGGATGTGAAGAGTAGATAAAGGGGGAAAGGATGAGAAAAGGGGGTCAAGACAAATTAGATAAGGGAGGTGACAGAGATGCAGACCAGAGATGGGGGGGATGGATAGGTATGTAGGCAAAATAAGAAGAGAAAGGTGGGAAGGTCAGAACTACAGTTTGGATATTAGAGCACTTTAAAGTTTCATTGGAAAGGAAAGGGATAAAGGGATAAAGTTACATTGGTAAACTGAATGCACACAGGTGCACTTTTTGATTAATGTATCACTTCTAAATTGGTGTAAATTATTTTGAGAAATCTCTACGTTTTAACATTGTCATTAAGTATTAGGTAACATTCTTAAAGTGCTTAACATTTTCATTAAACATTTAATCTAAGCATTACTATAATCATCATTCTTTCATGGAAGTGTTACTTATTACAGATTACTTCACCAGACAGACAGCAGACAGCCAGCCAGGCACAGACGGGGAAACTCACACATCCAGTAGTAATACATGATGGAGACAGTGCGTTGGAAGCTCTGGCTGATCTCCATGTTGATGTCTTGGTAGAAGCAGGGTCCCACAGGGCAGAAAGAGGGCAGGGGAGGCCAGTTATTCTGACGAGCTGACAGAGAGATTGGGGAAGAGAGTGTGTTACTTCAAATGATTCAGCAATGGGAGAAATCTTTGTTTCTTAATGTTACAAGTGCAGTTAGGAACCAGTGTACGTTAATCCTTCCATCTCCGATCCTTCCTTTATTAACCCCTCCCCCCACCCCTCAATCATTTCATATCAGACATATGGATCCACTTTTTTCTATCAAACCAATCTCTATCATCACCACCACCACCACCTCCTCCCTCTCTTACTGGCTCCAGGGCCGAGGGCATGTGAGTCCAGCTCCCTCTCCCTCCTCTCCAGCTCGCGGGCTTTCTTCTCAAGCTCTTCCTGCTTCCTCAGGAGCTCTGCTGTGGTGGCGTTGACCGCGGTCTGCTAAAGAGAGAGAAGGAAAACGTCAGGCTTTAATAGAGCTGAATATAGCTCCATATACCTTAGTAGAAATACTGAAGTTGAACTTGATTTAGTAGAAATTAGTCTGATAAGTTCAGGTGCTCCATGTCAAGCTAGTAAATAAACATTGGGAAATGTAATTATCATACAGAAATATGAGTTGCTTGTCTATGAGTATTATTTCTAGCTGAATAAGGGTAATTCTATAACCTGTACAGGTGACTCCTGACAATTGTGTAATACATATAGAACAAGTACCTGGGGGGTGAAGGAGGTGCCATAGTTGCGGGAGTCTGTGGGTGTAGTCCTGCTGGGTGGGGTTGTTGCAGTAACAACAGGTTGGGGGTTGGATGGTGCGGTGGCTGCATAGGGTGGTGGTGGGGGCTAGAGAGTGGATGACGACAAGAAATCGACCTATATCATTACCAATAACGTTTATAATAATCACAAACAACGAGTGGCTATAGAGCATATGTCCAAACAACTCTGTATGGGCGTGGAGCATCGTGGCATGTTACCATGTTCAATTGCTTGGAATGTAGTAGCATTCATGCTACTCTGCCGAAGCACATCTATGACGAAAGACGCAATACAGCTAGCATATGTAGACGCCATCTAGCTAGCCTATGTACTCCTGTATGCATTATTACCATACTGCATTACTATTACTGCATATACTGAATCTCCAAATCGTTCCTATTCTGACACAAAGGCATAGATAACTACACATCTCTTACCCCATTTTTATTGTCAAATGGGTTGTAAAGATCCAGTGTGGCATACTCAGTGTTGCTGCTGTGTTGAGTCACTGCAGGGTCCTGACATACAAACAAGATAAACGTCACTAACAGAACATCATAAAAACAATCACTCTGGGCTACGTCATTGAGATCCTATTACTATTTTATTATATTAAATTATTATAATTCCTAATTCTATGACATACCGTCCTAAATGACACCCTATTCCCTATATGGTGCAATACTTTGGACCGTAGAATCAAAATAGTGCCCCTATGTAAGGAATAGGGGCCCATTTGGGACGTCCCCTTGACCACGTAAGTATCAATATGTTCTCTTTCATTCAATGAGCCCTTTGAAAATGTTTTTGTGTAAAGCTACTAGATATATCATTAGAATAGCCTGGGTTAGAGCATGGAGAAAGCAGCAAAATCACGTCATGAGTAACAGCACGTCTGCCATTACGTTACAGTGCAACAGGCGAAACATCATGCCCTTTTCACCAACATTGTAATGTTAGCAAAAAAAAGAAGAATAAAAGAACAGTAGCTAAGTAAAGTATTTTACGTTTGCATATCATATCACCTGGAATGGGTTGTGGTCGTCGCCTGGTTTCGGAAAACTTGTGTATTTTGACATTTTTTTTTACAGCAATTCTGTATGTCCTGCTCAGTTCAAATAGAAAACCTATCTACTGACACAACAGTTAACTAGCTAGCCAACAACCTGTTTCCCGTTATTTCGGAGGCTGTCTAGCTAGCTATATTCTGCTGACTTGGTTAGCTACTACTAACAAGCTACAGCTCCCTAGCAAAAAAAAACAAAAAAAACTGTTAGATGTTATGTCTGTATCGGGGTTGTCATCGTCTAGCTAGCCAGTTGTTAATATATTTAAGTTATAGATTTATCGACGTTTCTCCTTCAGTCGTATTTTTGCTTGCAGATTCCCTTTGTTATTGCCTGCAATAACAAATTAAAAAAATTGGCCGCTGAACAAAAACAAATGTGATCCAGGAAGTAATGTCATGTGACTGCGGCTACAAGAAGAAGCACGTGCGCAGTAATGGGGGCGGGGGCGTTTGTGCTTAGCCAAAACCGCTCGACTGCTGCAGGCCACATGTATATATTTTTATTCCGCAATTAATTTTATGATATCCATGCCACTTCATTATCACGAAACTGTTGATTTCCCCCGCTTTTAATTATGCCCAATGTGGAAGGCACACATGGGGGTAGCGTAGCAATGAACAGGTACGTGCACTTCTCTGCTACTGCCCTCAGACATCCTCTCCTCCCCTCTGTATTCCACGCAACTACTATATTTATTATATAGTTTGAAAAATGTGCAATGTAAAAGGAAAAAAGAGAAGAGGTAGATTTCCATCCAGGAGAAATTAAGAAAAATGCTGTCCACCACAAGGTGTCACTGTCGCTCCTTGAATTAATAGGCCAGTTCTTGCCTTAGCCCTGGGGAAAAAGGAATAGAGCTGGAGCTACCCAGAGCCGGGCTACTGCACCTTGGGTCAAAGAAAGAGGAGAATGATAAAAGTACTAACTATAATCTTATAATTGTAACCAGTGCTTGATTACAAAAAAAATTGAAATAGGTGCCGGTACTCATGTTGGGTGCTGGTGTGGTGATATTACTTGCAACCCTAGAACAAGATGTTACAAGTGCAGATTGCAAAGAGGCTCTGTAAAAACCAATTTTAAAGCCAATTTATGCTTGGTCTGGAGATGCGATCTGGAGGCTCCGTATGGAGGGTTTGATGCAATAGCGGCTCCTCTGGAGGCTTGCAGAGGCCAAACCGAGCTCCGCAACGCATTGCCTTGCGCCTCCCAAATGTTGTAATAATGTGTAGGGCTCCATATTGCTCCGCATTAACATGATTGGTTGACTGTAGGTGGGTGCGGGAGGTCCTGTATAAAAAAAAAGTCACTTCCTTGACAACTTCCTTCATAACAGCTTTACTCTGCTCCACTAAGCACAAGAAGTATGAATGCTCAGACTTCTGTGAAGGCCGCATCACAGTAAATGCTGTACAGCCACTGCAGATGTTGGACTGACCATGCAGGGCCTTTTATGCTTGATCTGGTAGTTTAGTGGGTAAGAGCGTTGTGTGTTGTGCCAGAAACCGAGAGGTTGCTGGTTCTAATCCCCGAGCCGACTAGGTGAAAAATCTGTCTGTGCCCTTAAGCAAGGCACTTAACCCTAATTATCCTGCTCTGGATTTAGCGTCTGCTAAATGACTAAAATGTAAATCTGGAAATGTGATCTGGAGGCTCCATAAGGAGGGTGTGACTCAATTGCGGAGCCTCAGCTTGCAGATACCAAATCAAGCTCTGTATGGTGATGCCTTGCGCCTCCCAAATGTTGTAAAACGTGCTGCACGATCAATCCGAGGTCTGCATTGGCCGTGCAGCATTTATGGTGATATGGCCTCTGCAGAATTCAGGGCATTCATACTTCTTGCGCTTCGCCGAACAGCGCAGAGCTGTTGTCAAGGAAGCGACATTTGTGTTTATATAGTAGGCCCCCACCTACCGTTAACCAATCATGTAAATGCGGAGCTATACGGAGCCCTCCACATTGTTTCAAAATTTAGGAGGCGATGCAGTAGTGCCTCTGGGGCACAACCTCCATACAGATCAAGCATAAATTGGCTTTAACAATGCGGAGGACTCCGCATAGCTCCGCATTGACATGATTGGTTAACGGTAGGTGGGGGCCAGTACATCCTGTATAAACACAAACTCACTTCCTTGACAACAAACATGGAGAACTTTGACAAAAGGCTATCAGAACAAGTTCACAAATAAAAACATCTTTATGATACCTCGTGTAGGGATTTCGAAGACACGAAAATTAGTTTGAACTCCTGGAAAGAGATCGAGGAGGTAATGGGGATAGATGTGGTAAAGAGGTCAATGGAATGCAGACAGTGAGGAATAGAAGGACTCTGGATTGGCGCACATTCAACAAATCTGATCTAACAAAGTGGATATTTATCAAATCCATAATGATTGATGTATTGTAACAGGCCCACAATGTGGTTACTAAAATCCGATTTGGATATATTTGACTGTTTTCGATGCATAACATTTAGAAGTCTCTTTTCATGTTTAGAAAAAGGGACTGCTAAATGCTAACTCACGTTCGTATAAGCTGGTAGCATAGTTAGCATACAGAAACCGGTGGTGGTAGTCTAAGTAGTTTTTAACTGTAACTATTGCAGTTGATTGATGACATGAACATGTATTGGGGTTGACATCCATACAAGCATTATACTCTGACTTTTACCTCAACATAGTGTGAAATACACATATAAACAATATTCTAAATGTAGGCTAATTTTACTGGGGGGCAATGGGGAGATTCGGGATGGAGAAGATGCAGGTGGGAAAATGGTGCAGCCTTTTTACTTCATTCTATCTTGGCTGAGCTCCTATGTCAAGCACTGGGAAATGGACTCCAGCATCTCAGAAGAGGTTGCTTGGTCAGTTGCTTGTAATTAGCTGGATGGTTATAGCGATTAGCCCTGAATCACTACGAGTGGTGCGGAGTGAGGAGCTGAGCTTGGCCAATTTGACTGGAGCGTGGAGCAAGACTCCCAAAGGCTGGAGCGTCGGCCTTCTAGCCTGCTCCAATTTCGCTCCAGTAGGTCTCACTTCAGGAGCTCTGGGCATGCCCGCCCCAGCATGCATTTGTAGTCTACTTGTGTGCTGCTAATAGCTCCTTGATTTAGCTACTGTCATGGAGATCGCTAAATATTTTCATAAAGAAACTGATAAAACACACAGGTGCTAAATCAAGGTGACAAAGATGAGGACCAAGAGCAAGAGAGGGAGTGCGGTGATGTAGTGTCCACTGTTAGGTGTAAGGCTTGGATGCCGCTAAATTGTTAGGTTATAGACCGGATGCCATTGTTCTACGCGCGGGATATGGCAGTTGTTACACGCTGGCTACATACATAAAAAAAAATATATATATACTAAAGAATCAATGTGAAATCTGAAAATACATTTCTCCCAAAAGTATGTTGGTGTACTTACTACGTGCTCATGCTAAAGTAAGGAACGAGGTGGGTAGATAACTAAGTGTGTCATCGTAGCAAAGTGTTTATAAACTAAGAATCAGATCTCTTAAACGTTTCGTAAATTTTCGTTCTATTATCTATACAATAGGCTATAATTGATTTTGGCCCAATAGGCCTGGCATATTCCCACATTCAAGCAGATTTCTGTTTTGATTGGGTTATTTTGCCTAAAAACCTTTAGGCCTACCTAATAGAAAAATAAAAAACAACTCTACATCTCTGCCCAGCCTGGCAAGAGTGGCCAAAAGGGTGTTTAGCATCCCCAGTGGCTCTGCAAGTGTGGAGAGGATAGTTTCCGCTGCTGGCCGGATATCCAGGCCATCGCATGAGCCTGAAACCACAGACTGGCCAAACTCGTGTTTCTATAAATGAATTCAAAGGCACTAATAAGTCATTTTTCGTTTAATTTGTATTTAATTCTAAGTAAGTCACAATCTATATGCGCAATATATAGATTATAGTGATTTAATACAATGAAATGTTGTTTAAATGCTGCACTCTTTATGTCCCTACTAGCCTATTATCTCGCACTCCCAAATGCTTCACAATGTATTTCTTTGTAGGCTATAGCCTTTAAATAATTGAAATAATATCGCCTAAATAATTCATTTTTTGTTCCTTTTTAGGCTCCCTGTCTGGCTCCTGACCTATTTAGAGTGTTTATATGCTGTTTAAAATGACATGTAGCCTATTTGAAATGATGTTAGCTTCTTACATTAACCTTTTCACGTTTATTCAAATACTTTTCATTCAAATCCATATGGTTTGGTTTCAATACTTTAAAACCAATTGGTAGGTCCATGTAGTCACAAAAATAGATGGGTGTTGGTTCAATTGTGATTTTAATGAATGGAGCGAATTTGGAGCAGGAGTATTTTTCCTATGAGCTTGGAGTGGTTTTTAGTGGAGCGGTAGGAAAGGACATGGAGCGCCGGAGCTAAGCACAGCTCCATGAGGGATGAGCGGGATTTCCAAACGCTCAACTCCGCTCACATACTCTAAGGTGGACAAGAGTAGGAGTGGAAAGATCTCCTAGATAGTAAAAGCATTGCATGAAGCTATCATCTTAATAGCAGGTGTGAGAAAAATAATTGCGTTTTATACAAATGTCATGCAATTCTACGTAATTTTACATATTAGCAGAATCTCTTTTTAATACATTACCGAAATTAAAGGCTAAGAATGGATTGATAGATAGATAGGCCTATGTGTTCATCTTATAATATTTTTTCCAATGCCAAATTGGTGTGTCTTGTTTGCAACTAAACTGTCCCTGTTTATAAATAATTACATCTGAGAAGTCATTAGGAATCTGAGCATGGTACTTTCAAAAGTTAGGCCTACCTTTCCACCCCAGACAGAGTAGGCCTACCAATGCAGAAAAATGTAAGCTATAGCTGCAGGCTACTCTTCTTCCATGACTTAACCCAATGAGAGGTCATCACAAGTGTTTCCCTCAAAGCTGTCTGGGTTTAAACATCTTCTATTGTACAGAAAGTGAATAGCTTAATCAATTGATAGTGACAGAATTAGATTACTTCCCAAGCAAAGTCAGCCTCGGAATGTCAAAGTAATTAAACAATGATATCCCCATATCCATCTAAGACATCTTTCCCGGGTATTTTAAAGCTTGTTTCTAGCATAAAGCATCGCGGACCAAAGCGTTGTTATAGATCAGTTAATAGAATCAGATCCGTTTTATTTTCTTCAAAATCTTCTGTGCTTATGGCATACCCTCTCATACCCCCTCAATTCGAGTTAAATGTAACAGCCCTTCACTGACACGGAGGTAGGCTTGGTGGGTGGAGGAATTGACCAACAAATATACGGATATAGCAGCCTAATTACGTCTGTCAAACAGGTAGGCCTACCTCTTATTTCTTAAATAGGAAGAAATAAGCTCCAACACAAAGCCCTCTTGTTGCTAGTAAAGTCTAATTAAAATGAAGACTGTTGAAATGAATTATGCCTATTCGAATTTGCCCACTTTCAGTAGCCTACCATGAGCTGTCCATTTCCGATTGATTGTGCGCGGCTACTCCTTCAAGTTACTCAAATCTGGCTTATTGTGAAGTCAAAAACTCTGATAAATGCATCATGGGAAAGAAACATTGTTTTTAATAAAATAAATTATAGTAGTAGCAAGCTATCAAAGTTGACCTCTGGTCCTCCTTCTCATCTTAACGCTCTCCTTCTCAAACTGAACATAGTGCATTTTTTGGACTAGGCCTAATAAATAAAAAAAGTTAGGAAGAAACCTTTGACTCTCCTCCTGAACTGCCATCATACCCATACACAGCACAGCCATTGATTAAGCAGCACACAAACACATTTTTTATCACCAAGAGCAGAGCAGGAAGGAGCTCAGGGTTGGAATATCCATTGCAGTGTGTAATGCAGCCTAGTTTTATTTACACCATCCCAGCAGCTATCTTAGAAATATCACTTTGCTCTGTGCTTCTCCGAGCATGCACTTCATAGGCTATGGATCATTTGATTGAAACCACACTAAATAGCCTACAGGCACAATTAATATTGCGCGCCCAGTGGAGAATCAGAGATGATGGGCTGCATCGGGCACAAATCGATATATAGCCTAATAAGCAACTAATTCTAAAACACTGAGAAATATATACATGTTATCAATTACAAATTACATGACCCGCCGCTGGACTAAAATACTAAACCCTTCCTTTGACTGAAATTGAAAAAGCATGACGTCCCCCATTTTCCTCTAGGTAACCATTATGTAAATTTCGTTCAGTCCCCAAAGTTGCCGGGATGTCATGTGTCCTACTTATATCAGTACACTCGTAAAACAACCTAAGCATTACAAAATGTCTATTCAATCAAATAAGCCACACGTAGCAAATAAGCCATACATTTTTTTGTTAACCAAATTCGACACTCTCATTGACCGCCATACAAAAAATCCTTGCTTGGTGAGCAAAAAAATTTGTTAAACGCCACCTGCTGGAGAAAACAGATTTTTGGCCCAGTTATCCCTCTCGCTTTGCCTCTTTCTCTCGGCCAGAGTGGTATGAATGGCTGGGCCTGGCTCCCAAGTGGGTGGGCCTATGCCCTCCTAGGCCCACCCATGGCTGCGCCCTTGCCCAGTCATGTGAAATCCATAGATTAGGGCCTAATGAATGTATTTCAATTGACTCATTTCCTTAATATGAACTGTAACTCAGTAAAATCTTTGAAACTGTTACATGTTGCGTTTATATTTTTGTTCAGTATAGTTATATTTTCTGTCGACTCCGTACTGTGAACAAGGCTGTTGTCCCGGATAAGTACCCCTTGCCTACAGCTGAGGAGCTGACCGCACAATTTCACGGCTCCAGGGTCTTCACGAAGCTCGACCTGCGTCAGGGTTATCTTCAGGTGCCCCTACACCCAGCAAGTAGAGACCTCACAGCCTTCGTCACACATGGCTGCTCCTGTTTGTGTCGTCGTCGTCGGGTGAGGTTGTGTCTCTCTCTGGCGGGAGGTAAGCTTGGCTTATATGGCTTATATACAGTGGGGAAAAAAAGTATTTAGTCAGCCACCAATTGTGCAAGTTCTCCCACTTAAAAAGATGAGAGAGGCCTGTAATTTTCATCATAGGTACACGTCAACTATGACAGACAAATTGAGAAAAGAAAATCCAGAAAATCACATTGTAGGGTTTTTAATGAATTTATTTGCAAATTATGGTGGAAAATAAGTATTTGGTCACCTACAAACAAGCAAGATTTCTGGCTTTCACAGACCTGTAACTTCTTCTTTAAGAGGCTCCTCTGTCCTCCACTCGTTACCTGTATTAATGGCACCTGTTTGAACTAGTTATCAGTATAAAAGACACCTGTCCACAACCTCAAACAGTCACACTCCAAACTCCACTATGGCCAAGACCAAAGAGCTGTCAAAGGACACCAGAAACAAAATTGTAGACCTGCACCAGGCTGGGAAGACTGAATCTGCAATAGGTAAGCAGCTTGGTTTGAAGAAATCAACTGTGGGAGCAATTATTAGGAAAGGAAGACATACAAGACCACTGATAATCTCCCTCGATCTGGGGCTCCACGCAAGATCTCACCCCGTGGGGTCAAAATGATCACAAGAACGGTGAGCAAAAATCCCAGAACCACACGGGGGACCTAGTGAATGACCTGCAGAGAGCTGGGACCAAAGTAACAAAGCCTACCATCAGTAACACACTACGCCGCCAGGGACTCAAATCCTGCAGTGCCAGACATGTCCCCCTGCTTAAGCCAGTACATGTCCAGGCCCGTCTGAAGTTTGCTAGAGTGCATTTGGATGATCCAGAAGAGGATTGGGAGAATGTCATATGGTCAGATGAAACCAAAATAGAACTTTTTGGTAAAAACTCAACTCGTCGTGTTTGGAGGACAAAGAATGCTGAGTTGCATCCAAAGAACACCATACCTACTGTGAAGCATGGGGGTGGAAACATCATGCTTTGGGGCTGTTTTTCTGCAAAGGGACCAGGACGACTGATCTGTGTAAAGGAAAGAATGAATGGGGCCATGTATCGTGAGATTTTGAGTGAAAACCTCCTTCCATCAGCAAGGGCATTGAAGATGAAACGTGGCTGGGTCTTTCAGCATGACAATGATCCCAAACACACCGCCCGGGCAACGAAGGAGTGGCTTCGTAAGAAGCATTTCAAGGTCCTGGAGTGGCCTAGCCAGTCTCCAGATCTCAACCCCATAGAAAATCTTTGGAGGGGAGTTGAAAGTCTGTGTTGCCCAGCGACAGCCCCAAAACATCACTGCTCTAGAGGAGATCTGCATGGAGGAATGGGCCAAAATACCAGCAACAGTGTGTGAAAACCTTGTGAAGACTTACAGAAAACGTTTGACCTGTGTCATTGCCAACAAAGGGTATATAACAAAGTATTGAGAAACTTTTCTTATTGACCAAATACTTATTTTCCACCATAATTTGCAAATAAATTCATTAAAAATCCTACAATGTGTTTTTCTGGAATTTGTTTTTCTCATTTTGTCTGTCATAGTTGACATGTACCTATGATGAAAATTACAGGCCTCTCTCATCTTTTTAAGTGGGAGAACTTGCACAATTGGTGGCTGACTAAATACTTTTTTTCCCCACTGTACATAGTTTGGGCTTTGTCGAGTAAAGCTTAAACTATGTATTTAGATTGTAGTTAGGTATTGTAGGTAGTTATCGTGGGTTGTTGTATGTAATTATTGTAGGTTAGTATTGTATTCGGCTGAGCACGAAGCTAGCTAACCCACTACCTGGACTAGCTAGCGGGTAGCTACTGGTAACTATTAGCAACTGTGGATAGTTGTTTCATGCCTGAGAGTACCTGTAATTACGCCAGCTAGCTGCCTACAATAATTACATACAATAATGCCTACCATTCAACTGTTTTTCTAACCTCATTGTCTGAAGCGTTAACGTTAGGTAGTAAGTGGCTACTGTGCTTGAAATTTAGCTAGCTTGTTGCTACCTGGATGGCTACTAAACAATAGCTGGAACGACCTAGCGAACAGACGCGAACTGGCTGAGTCAATTCAGTGGCTAGCTTTGCACTTGGCTAGCTAACAGTAGCTGCTAGGGGTAAGTTATAACCTACATTTGTGTTTTGTTTTTACATACTGTACCAGAGTTGTTCAAGGGAATTCGGGACATTCGGTGACTAGTTAACGTTAGCTTGGCTCTCTCTGTGTGTTCGTGCCGTGGGAGGAGGGGTTTCTTCGTTGTCTGAAAGCAATGGCTAGCTAGTATGCTAACTATTCTAGCTAACTAACTGGCTGAATAAGTTGACGACGGACTCGCTCAAGCTGTCGGGACTAACCCACAACGTTAGACACGGACACGAATGATCTGCTTGGCGTGTTGACACACTGGTGGTCTGTTGTGGCCGAGTATTGGTGCTAAACCGTGTTGTTGGAGTCCGGCATGCTAGTTGGCTGTGGCGTCATAGCTAGCTGAATAAACTAAGTTAGTCTATTCCTAGAAAACATTGAACCGCTGTAGTTTACAACAATTATAGTTTCTGAGGTGGAAGTTGGGAGAGTTATATTTGGGTGTTTCAGTGAAACGTAAGTGAGGGAGGCCCCGCTCTCTCCTTTCCCAGATGTTTAGTTCATTTCATTCCGATCTCCTTTGCATTATTGTAGCCATTTTCTGTAGCCTGTCAACTATGCCTCTGTCTATCCCTGTTCTCTCCTCTCCGCACAAGCTATACAAATGCCTCACACCGCGTGGCTGCTGCCTCTCTAACCTGGTGGTCCCTGCACGCAACACCCACGTGGAGTTCCAGGTCTCAGGCAGCCTCTGGAACTACCGTTCTGCTGCCAACAAGGCAGAGTTAATCTCAGCCTATGCTACCCTCCAGTCCCTCAACTTCTTGGCGCTGACGGAAACATGGATTACCACTGAAGACACTGCTACTCCTACTGCTCTCTCCTCATCTGACCATGTGTTCTCGCATACCCCGAAAGCATCTGGTCAGCGGGGTGGTGGCACAGGAATCCTCATCTCTCCCAAGTGGACATTCTCTCTTTTTCCCCTGACCCATCTGTCTATCTCCTCATTTGAATTCCATGCTGTCACAGTCACTAGCCCATTCAAGCTTAACATCCTTGTCATTTATCGCCCTCCAGGTTACCTTGGAGAGTTCATCAATGAGCTTGACGCCTTGATAAGTTCCTTTCCTGAGGATGGCTCACCCCTCACAGTTCTGGGTGACTTCAACCTCCCTACGTCTACCTTTGACTCATTTCTCTCTGCCTCCTTCTTTCCACTCCTCTCCTCTTTTGACCTCACCCTCTCACCGTCCCCCCCTACTCACAAGGCAGGCAATACGCTTGACCTCATCTTTACTAGATGCTGTTCTTCTACTAATCTCCATGCAACTCCCCTCCATGTCTCCGACCACTAGTTTGTATCCTTTTCTCTCTCGCTCTCCTCCAACACTACTCACTCTGCCCCTACTCAGATGGTAATGCGCCGTCGCAACCTTCGCTCTCTCTCTCCCGCTACTCTCTCCTCTTCCATCCTATCATCTCTTCCCTCTGCTAAATCCTTCTCCCTCCAATCTCCTGATTCTGCCTCCTCAACCCTCCTCTCCTCCCTTTCTGCATCCTTTGACTCTCTATGTCCCCTATCCTCCCGGCCGGCTCGGTCCTCCCCTCCTGCTCTGTGGCTTGATGACTCATTGCGAGCTCACAGAACAGGGCTCTGGGCAGCCGAGCGGAAATGGAGGAAAAATAGACTCCCTGCGGACCTGGCATCTTTTCACTCCCTCCTCTCTACATTCTCTTCATCTGTTTCTGCTGCTAAAGCCACTTTCTACCACTCTAAATTCCAAGCATCTGCCTCTAACCGTAGGAAGCTCTTTGCCACCTTCTCCTCCCTGCTGAATCCTCCTCCCCCTTACCCCCCCTCCTCCCTCTCTGTGGATGACTTCGTCAATCATTTTGAAAAGAAGGTTGACGACATCCGATCCTCGTTTGTTAAGTCAAATGACACTGCTGGTCCTGCTCACACTGCCCTACCCTATGCTTTGACTTCTTTCTCCCCTCTCTCTCCAGATAAAATCTTGCGACTTGTGACGGCCGGCCGCCCAACAACCTGCCCGCTTGACCCTATCCCCTCCTCTCTTCTCCAGACCATCTCCGGTGACCTTCTCCCTTACCTCACCTCGCTCATCAACTCATCCTTGACCGCTGGCTATATGTCCCTTCCGTCTTCAAGAGAGCGAGAGTTCCACCCCTTCTCAAAAAACCAACACTCGATCCCTCTGATGTCAACAACTACAGACCAGTATCCCTTCTTTCTTTTCTCTCCAAAACTTTTGAGCGTGCCGTCTTTAGCCAACTCTCTTGCTATCTCTCTCAGAATGACCTTCTTGATCCAAACCAGTCAGGTTTCAAGACTGGTCATTCAACTGAGACTGCTCTTCTCTGTGTCACGGAGGCTCTCCGCACTGCTGAAGCTAACTCTCTCTCCTCTGCTCTTGTCCTTCTAGATCTGTCTGCTGCCTTTGATACTGTGAACCATCAGATCCTCCTCTCCACCCTCTCCGAGCTGGGCATCTCCGGCGCGGCTCACTCTTGGATTGTGTCCTACCTGACCGGTCGCTCCTACCAAGTGGCGTGGCGAGAATCAGTCTCCGCACCACGTACTCTCACCACTGGTGTCCCCCAGGGCTCAGTTCTAGGCCCTCTCCTATTCTCGCTATACACCAAGTCACTTGGCTCTGTCATATCCTCACATGGCCTCTCCTATCATTGCTACGCAGACGACACACAACTAATCTTCTCCTTTCCCCCTTCTGATAACCAGGTGGCGAATTGCATCTCTGCCAGACATATCAGTGTGGATGACGGATCACCACCTCAAGCTGAACCTCGGCAAGACGGAGCTGCTCTTCCTCCCGGGGAAGGACTGCCCGTTCCATGATCTTGCCATCATGGTTGACAACTCCGTTGTGTCCTCCTCCCAGAGTGCGAAGAGCCTTGGCGTGACCCTGGACAACACCCTGTCGTTCTCCGCTAACATCAAGGCGGTGACCCAATCCTGTAGGTTCATGCTCTACAACATTCGGAGAGTGCGACCCTGCCTTACACAGGAAGCGGCACAGGTCCTAATCCAGGCACTTGTCATCTCCCGTCTGGATTACTGCAACTCGCTGTTGGCTAGCCTCCCTGCCTGTGCCATTAAACCCCTACAACTCATCCAGAATGCCACAGCCCGTCTGGTGTTCAACCTTCCCAAGTTCTCTCACGTCACCCCGCTCCTCCGCGCAATCCACTGGCTTCCAGTTGAAGCTCGCATCTGCTACAATACCATGGTGCTTGCCTACGGAGCTGTGAGGGGAACGGCACCTCCGTACCTTCAGGCTCTGATCAGTCCCTACACCCAAACGAGGGCATTGCGTTCATCCACCTCTGGCCTGCTGGCCCCCTACCCTTTCCGGAAGCACAGTTCCCGCTCAGCCCAGTCAAAACTGTTCGCTGCTCTGGCACCCCAATGGTGGAACAAGCTCCCTCACGACGCCAGGACAGCGGAGTCACTCACCACCTTCCGAAGACACTTGAAACCCCACCTCTTTAAGGAATACCTGGGATAGGATAAAGTAATCCTTCTACCCCCCTTACCCCACCCCCCAAATTTTTTTAAAATTAAAACATTAAAAAATAAATACATATTGTAAAGTGGTTATCCCACTGGCTATAAGGTGAATGCACCAATTTGTAAGTCGCTCTGGATAAGAGCGTCTGATAAATGACGTAAATGTACATGCTGGCATGTTCAGATACACACGTATGCATTTTGGACTTAGCTCCGCCCCCAGCTGCTTCCAGAAGGTGATGAGCACCAGCCTCGCTGGAATACCTGGGGTGGCAGTCTATCTGGACGAGATCATGGTCCACGTCCCTGACTTCCACATCCATGACCATCGACTCCACAGAGTATTCAGTGCTCTACTGCAGAACAACCTGACCTGACCCTGAACGGCTAAAAGTGCACCTTTGCAACTCCAGCCATTGAGTTTGTGCTGTTCCGCCTGTCGGCCAAAAGGTATTGCCCCACTCATGTCTAACATTGAAGCCGTCCACCGCATCCTGGAACCTACCTCAGCCTCTCAGGCAGCCTCATTCTTGGGCATGACAGCCTACTATCTCCAGTTTCTGGCACACTACTCCCAGACCACAACGCCCCTTCGCCAGCGCCTCAAGAAGGATGAGCCATGGGCCTGGACTGCAGCCTGCTCAGAGGCGGTCCGCTCACTGAAGAGCCAGCTCACCACAGCCCCAGTCTTGGCTCACTTTGACCCAGTCTGTCCCACTATCGTCACCTGTGATGCACCAGCTGTAGCACTAGGAGCTGGCCTCTCACAGCTGCAGAATGGCATCGAGAGGCCCGTCTCTTTCGCCTCGAGGCCCTGAGACCCACTGAGCAACGGTACTCTGTGGGTGAACGAGAAGCACTGGCCTGTGTCTGGCCGTGCGAAAGGTGGTACCTCTACCTGTACGGCCGGCTGTTCATGCTCCGAACCGATCACCAGTTCCTCACGATGCTGCTGTCAGCCTCAGGAACTGGCCACAAGCCACTTCGGCTGCACCGATGGGCCGACCGCCTCAGACAGGATGTCTATCAGCTGTAGTTCACTCCTGGGAGGGATAACGTGGTAGCAGACCTCCTCTCACGCTCCATCGATGCTCCTACTCCGACCATCTTGCCAGACAACAACAAAACAGAGCTTGAACAAATGCTCTACGCTCCCCTTCAGCCAGCAGTCTCACTATAAGAGCTGAGGCAAGCATCTGAACAGGACCCCACGCTGTCTACCCTGCACACCTACATACGCACTGGATGGCCAGCACGTGTGCCGGAAGAGCTGGCACCTTTCCCCAGGGTGAAGCACAAACTTTCTTGCTAGGAAGATGTCTGTGTCTCTCAAGGGTTTTGTACTGTGGTCCCGAGTGGTCTGCGTGCGCGTGTTCTATCCATGGTGCACTAAGGTCACTTGGGCATTTATTTATTTAACCTTTATGTAACTAGGCAAGTCAGTTAAGAACAAATTCTTATTTACAATGACTGCCAAATCCGGACGACGCTGGGCCAATTGTGTGCCGCCCTGTGGGACTCCCAATCACGGCCGGATTGTGATACAGCCTGGAATCGAGGCATAGTGAAGGTCAAGCAGTGATGTCGAGACCTCGCCTGGTGGCCAGGCATCAACCACGACATTGAAGCGCTGGTCAGGGATTGTGCTGCATGCCTCCTCAGTGGAAAAACAGGAACTTCTGCCCCACCCCCCCTGCAACATCTCGCATTTGCCATTCCGCCACTGGGAGCACATCCAGCTAGACATCTGTGGTGAGATCCATGGGTACGCAGTCCCTCACCATCAGCGCTTCCTGGTGATGGCGAATGACCTCCACTCCCCAAGTGGCCAGAAGTGATTCCTGTCGGAACTGTCGCAACACAGGCCATCGTGGACAGCCTGTTCGCAAGGTGGGGCCTACCCCTCACCACGGAGAATGGGTCCCAGCTAACCTCTGCCGAGTTCTCCTCCTATCTCAGCAACAATGGTATCAAACACATCTGCACGGCCTACTACAACCCACAAGCTAACGGAGGGGTGGAATGCTTCATCCAAATGCTGAAGAACGGCATCAGAGCGCACCTGGTCCAGGGGTGCACGTTCTAAACTGCCATGAACCAAACGGTAATGCACTACAGAGCAAGCAAACACACAACAACAGACATCTCTCATGCTAGGTCGTGAGATGGAACTGCCACTGGACAGACTCAGAACACAGGACGTGGCAGCACCGGCGACTAGGCTCACCCAAGCAAAGCAGGCAGTCACCAAAGAGCAATTAAACAGCGTTTCGACAAGGCACACAGGGTGAAGAAGCCGATCATCCAAGTGTCAGACTGGGTCCGAGCTCGACGGTCTCAGCGGTGCAACAAAATGGCCTCATTCTGGTCGGATCCCTTGCAGGTCATTCGACAACTGGGGCCCGCCAACTTCATGCTGAGCAATGGATCGCGCTGGCACGCCAGCCGCCTCAGAAAAGTTCCTGCCCCTCAAGGAATAGAAATACCCACGCCTCTCTCACGGGCCAGTACAAAACAGACAAACAGGCCAGCGACAACACCTGATGGACCTCCTCCACTAATACCACCCGAGCCCCAGCCTCTGTGGGCTCCCCAAGGGCCAGAGCCACAAGTGGCCTATGCGGGCACGAACTCGCCCTGCTCATCTGGAGAACTACTTAACCTCCTTTCATTCTTATGCTCCGTTAGGTGTCTTAGTTCAGTCCATTAACCTGAAGGTTGACTGTCTAGTTTTGGAGAGGAGTTCTTTACCTCTGCCGTTTGAGGGTTAATGTTTCTTTCTTACAGGTATCACTCTGGGTTCTTGCCCTATGGACATTTTTATATATGGTACCAGTCCCTGGTTTTGGAAAGGGGGGGTGTTATGTATGGTACAATGTACTGTACGTCGTACTGTACGTTGTTATGGTTTATGACAATGTGCTGCTTCATGTATGAATGGGTTGCCAGAATGAGTGGCACATCATTAAACGTCAGAGTGATGTACAATGTGAAACTGGGCGTTCTTCTACAGCTAAGCTAGATATAACAGCCATATCGTGGAAGTTGTTGTTTTTGGCGTTGTTTACTACTTTGTCTGTCAACTCAATTGCATTGCTGAAGCCACTCTCCCGCCCCTCAATTCCCCAGACACACACACAAGGCTCCCTTAAAACTCACTCACTCTTCCTAGGGCTCCCCTTCTCTCTCCAGTCCAAACATCATATGTGAATCACAATCCATAGCTAGTCATTGTTGTTCTAGCTATCAATTTAGTTATATTTTATGTCGACTTTTATGTCGCAATATGGTTGTTTTTCTCTGTCTACTTGGTGTTGTTTAGTGGGCTTCTTTGTCTGTCCGCATAGGCTATTCCATTGCTGAAGAAGATTTTTGTCATTATGCCGTGAGATAAGCCAATAGAGTACAACAGAATGAGTCATAATACCCATAAAACCTAGCGGTCAAACAGGGAAATGGTTTCAATCATTTTTCCACCATTAATTTCTCCCATAGGGTTTTTTAGAAACACTTAAAATAAGGACTGTGTTTCGTGTAGGCTTACGTTTTGATAACCGCGTAAAATCTCTCTAGGACAAGGTGACATTTATCAATATATTTGCCTGTATTTACCCCCCCAAAATGAAATGCTAATTAGCTGATAATGTGGCTATCATAAAGAACTACAAATGCCATGATGATCTGGACGAGACTGACGAATTGAAGCAAAGGTAAGAATCTCTGGATTAGCTATCTAATGTTAGCTAAATGTACAAATAAATTGGCCAAATGTATTTAAATGGACAATTCTGTTAACTGTCTTGTGCAAGTTTTAAATTGACCCATTACCAGTTAGCAAAGGTGTCAGCTAGAGATGACGTGCAGGGACTTGTTGTCTTGCATGATGTCTATTTTGATGCTAATTAGCATTTTCGAAATCTGAGAGTAAATAGAGCCAAATATATTAATAAAAGTCACCTTGTCCGAGAGAGATTTATATGGTTACCAAAACGTCACACCAGGGTAAGCCTACACGAAACACAGCCCTTATTTGAAGTGTTTCTAAAATCCCCTATGGGAAAAGTGAATGGTGGAAAAACGATTGGAACCATTTCCCTGTTTGACCGCTAGGTTTTATGGGTATTATGACACCTCTACTGTGGCCTCTATGCTTGCTTCCTATTGTTATTTTTCCCATGTTTTCCGAGTGACAGGTCATTAAAAGATAAAATTACAAATGTAAATAGTTAATTTTGATTGTACAAATGTTGTGCATAGGCTACGTGTTGGGAGAGACGTTTTGCTCCTCTTGAAGTGAAACAATGTAGCCTAGGCTACTAGAGCAAGCGAACTAAATCGTCTGGAATAAATGCAGGCAGAAGTAGCACCCATGCATTATTTATTAACCTATTTTGTTGATAATTAGGACTATGAAAGTAACTCATGTGCATTTCAGATGTCGGGATCGTGAACAATGTGTGAATGAGTGAAGGAACATCAGATGCGCTCTACCGCAGCACTTGAGTATATCCTTTACCGCACTTCTGGGTTTTCCGATCACGATTAAATCCGATTACGAGTAGGCTATCACGTGTGATAAACGGATACGATTACGAAATCGACATGTTCGGCACACCCCTATTTTTCACACCCCTTTACTTTTTCCACATTTTGTTGTTACAAAATGGGATTTAAATTAATTTGTCATTTTTTGTCAATGATCTACACAAAATACTATGTCAAAGTGGATGCTAACATTTGTAAAAAATCAAAAATAAACACTAATATATCTTGATTAGATAAGTATTCCATCCCCTGAGTCAATACATGTTAGAATCACCTTTGGCAGCGATTACAGCTGTGAGTCTTTCTGGGTAAGTCTCTAAGGGTGTTTTCACACTTGGTCCCTTTCTTGAAATTCTTGTGAACTCAGTGTTGTTCACTTAATTTTTTTGTGCAGTGTGAACACCAAAAGGAACTCAGACCCCTCAAAAGAGCCCCCGAAGCAAACCGAACTGAGACCATCTCAAGAGGTGGTCGGAGTTCGGTTTGTTTGAATTCCACGGTCCGGTTCCGTTTTTTTAGGGCAACGTGAACACAAAGCTCCCCAGGTTCGCTTGTCATTATTTCCGAACCACACACTAGACTACTGCAACACAGTTTCCCCTGCCATAACCCCTCACATTGGTGCCACAAAAGAGAGAAGATGATGATGTGCAGGTTCGTGGAAAAAACGTGTGCCGTTTTTGGATATTGATTAGCGATTGTTAGGGATGCACAGATATTCCAAAATATCTGTAGAGTTTTGTACTGACATGATGTTCAGATTATTTGTTTGCAATATGTGATCTATAGGCTTAGATAGCTTCATAAGCTGTTTATTCGGTTGTGGGGTTTGAATAGTGTGAGAGTATTTGGTGAGAATCACAACATAGGGTACAAAATCAAGGTCCTGACGTTAACCCATTGAAGTTGACATTTAAAATGGTTAAGGTTAGGTAAGGGTTAGGGTAGGGGTTAATGTTAGGATTTAGGGTAGGGACGTCCCAATGATCCCGGATAGCACTAACCACAACATAGCTCTTAAAGGGGCAATAGCCTACATTGGGTGTACAATTTTCAATTACAGTATGATCTAATCTGCAGTATTGTTCTGCTATTTACCAATAATATCTACATGTTAATATTATCTTCTGATTATAATTATTATGTCTCATCTTTCAACGAAATGCAATCTATTAGCCTCCAAATATAAGTAAGTATATCTAGCTGTCCGATAACACGATCTGATGGAATGCATTGAGTGAATGTTGGAAAAATATCTTGGTTCCTTTCTAAACGTAGCAATGTGAATGCAAAGAGGAGGACTCTGACCACAAAATAGGTGAAGCAAACTGGCAAAAGAGTTGAGTCCTCATTCAAAGGCAAGGGCAGTGTGAATATAAAGAGAACTGAATTCTTTAGCTTTTTTTTACCCCAGAATTCACTTTAAAGAGGACTGACATTGGTTATTTTAAATTGGGCTATATGAGCCTCCTGAGTCTTGCAGTGGTCTAAGGCACTGCATCACAGTGCTAGAGGCGTCACTACCCGGGTTCGATCCCGGGCTGTGTCGCAGACGGCCGTGACCGGGAGACCCATGAGCCGGCACACAATTGACCCAGCGTCGTCCGGGTTAGGGGAGGGTTTGGCCGGCTGGGATGTCCTTGTCCCATTGCGCTCTAGCGACTCCTTGTGGCAGGGCAGGCACATGCACGCTGACTTCGGTCACCAGCTGTACGGTGTTTCCTCTGACACATTGGTGTTGTTGGCTTCCGGGTTAAGCAAGCAGTGTGTCAAGAGGCTGTGCGGCTTGGCAGGGTTGTGTTTCGGAGGATGCATGGCTCTCGACCTTCGCCTCCGTATGGGAGTTGCAGCGATGGGACAAGACTTTAACTACCAATTGGGGAGAAAAGTAAGAGGGCTATATGTGAAAGCTTTGCACACCTGGATTGTACAATATTTGCCCATTAGTTCTACAGCTGCACCATCGAGAGCATCCTGACCGGTTGCGCTACAGAGGGTAGTGCGTACGGCCCAGTACGTCACTGGGGCCAAGCTTCCTGCCATCCAGGACCTATATACTAGGTGGTGTCAGAGGAAGGCCCAAAAAATTGTCAAAGACTCCAGTCACCCAAGTCATAGACTGTTCTCTCTGCTACCGCACGACAAGCGGTACCGGAGCGCCAAGGTCCAAAAGGCTCCTTAACAGCTTCTATCCCCAAGCCATAAGACTGCTGATCAATTAATCAAATGGCCACCCGGACTATTTACATTGACCCCCCCTCTTTTGTTTTTACACTGCTGCTACTCGTTGTTTTATCTATGCATAGTCATTTTACCCCTACCTACAGTTGAAGTCGGAATTTACATACACCTTAGCCAAATACATTTCAACTGTGTTTTTCACAATTCCTGACATTTAATCCTAGTAAAAATTCCCTGTCGTAGGTCAGTTAGGATCACCACTTTTTTTGTGAAATGTCAGAATAATAGTAGAGAGAATGATCTATTTCAGCTTTTATTTCTTTTATCACATTCCCAGTGGGTCAGAAGTTTACATACACTCAATTAGTATTTGGTAGCATTGCCTTTAAATTGTTTAACTTGGGTCAAACGTTTCGGGTAGCCTTCCACAAGCTTCCCACAATAAGTTGGGTGAATTTTGGTCCATGCCTCCTGACAGAGCTGGTGTAACTGAGTCAGGTTTGTAGGCCTCCTTGCTCGCACATGCTTTTTCAGTTCTGCCCACAAATATTCTATATGATTGAGGTCAGGGATTTGTGATGGCCACTCCAATACCTTGACTTTGTTGTCCATAAGCCATTTTGCCACAACTTTGGAAGTATGCTTGGGGTCATTGTCCATTTGGAAGACCCATTTGCGACCAAGCTTTAACTTCCTGACTGATGTCTTGAGATATTGCTTCAATATATCCACATAATTTTCCTTCCTCATGATGCCATCTATTTTGTGAAGTGCATCAGTCCCTCCTGCAGCAAAGCACCCCCACAGTATGGTGTTGCCACCCCCGTGCTTCACGGTTGGGATGGTGTTCTTCTGCTTGCAAGCGTCCCCCTTTTTCCTCCAAACATAACGATGGTCATTATGGCCAAACAGTTCTATTTTTGTTTCATCAGACCAGAGGACATTTCTCCAAAAAGTACGATCTTTGTCCCCATGTGCAGTTGCAAACCGTAGTCTGGCTGTTTTATGGCGGTTTTGGAGCAGTGGCTTCTTCTTTGCTGAGCGGCCATTCAGGTTATGTCGATATAGGACTCGTTTTACTGTGGATATAGATACTTTTGTACCCGTTTCCTCCAGCATCTTCACAAGGTCCGTTGCTGTTGTTCTGGGATTGATTTGCACTTTTCGCACCAAAGTATGTTAATCTCTAGGAGACAGAACGCGTCTCCTTCCTGAGCGGTATGACGGCTGCGTGGTCCCATGGCGTTTATACTTGCGTACTATTGTTTGTACAGATGAACGTGGTACGTTCAGGCGTTTGGAAATTGCTCCCAAGGATGAACCAGACTTGTGGAGGTCTACAATTCTTTTCTGAGGTCTTGGCTGATTTCTTTTGATTTTCCAATGATGTCAAGCAAAGAGGCACTGAGTTTGAAGGTAGGCCTTGATATACATCCACAGATACACCTCCAATTGACTCAAATGATGTCAATTACCCTATCAGAAGCTTCTAAAGCATGACATCATTTTCTGGAATTTTCCAAGCTGTTTAAAGACACAGTTAACTTAGTATATGTAAACTTCTGACCCACTGGAAATGTGATACAGTGAAATAATCTGTCTGTGAACAATTGTTGGAAAAATTAGTGTATGTAAACTTTCGACATCAACTGTACAAATTACCTCGACTAACCTGTACCCCTGCACATTGACTCGGTACCAGTACCCCCTGTATATAGCCCCGTTATTGTTATTTTGTGTTACTTATTTTTCAATTTTTTTACTTTAGTTTATTTAGTAAATAATAATATAATATGCCATTTAGCAGACGCTTTTATCCAAAGCGACTTACAGTCATGCGTGCATACATTTTTTTTGTGTATGGGTGGTCCCGGGGATCGAACCCACTACCTTGGCGTTACAAGCGCCGTGCTCTACCAGCTGAGCTACATTTTCTTAACTCTATTTGTTGAACTTCATTGTTGGTTAAGGGCTTGTAAGTAAGCATTTCACAGTAAGTTCTACATCTGTTGTATTCGGTGCATATGACAAATAAAATGTGATATTATTTTCAAAACTCTTCAACATAACGACGACACAGGGAGTCAGGAAGCAGGTGCAGCTGGTGAGTTTAATAATAATGAATATAGCGCGTTACAAGCGAAGCGTCTGGACATGGAAACAGAACCAATACCGCCTGATGACTGAGTTTTGTTAGGGCTATATAAAGGGAGAGTAATCAGGGTGGTGATGAAGTCCAGGTGTGCTTAATGATGGGGCGCAGGTGTGTGCAATGATGGTTGCCAGGTGTGCACAATGTGGGTTACCAGGACCGATAGTTAGTAGACCGGCGACATCGAGCGCTGGAGGGAAGGAGCAGGAGTAGGCGTGACATTTAACCTCTGTCAAACTGGTTGTTGATCATTGCTAGACAATCATTTCCAGGTCTTGCCATACAGTGAGGGAAAAAAGTATTTGATCCCCTGCTGATTTTGTACGTTTGCCCACTGACAAAGAAATGATCAGTCTATAATTTTAATGGTAGGTTTATTTGAACAGTGAGAGACAGAATAACAACAACAAAATTCAGAAAAATGCATGTCAAAAATGTTATACATTGATTTGCATTTTAATGAGATTTCTGGCTCCCAGGTGTCTTTTATACAGGTAACGAGCTGAGATTAGGAGCACACTCTTAAAGGGAGTGCTCCTAATCTCAGCTTGTTACCTGTATAAAAGACACCTGTCCACAGAAGCAATCAATCAATCAGATTCCAAACTCTCCACCATGGCCAAGACCAAAGAGCTCTCCAAGGATGTCAGGGACAAGATTGTCGACCTACACAAGGCTGGAATGGGCTACAAGACCATCGCCAAGCAGCTTGGTGAGAAGGTGACAACAGTTGGTGCGATTATTCGCAAATGGAAGAAACACAAAATAACTGTCAATCTCCCTCGGTCTGGGGCTCCATGCAAGATCTCACCTCGTGGAGTTGCAATGATCATGAGAACGGTGAGACATTTGTATTTTAATTTTTAATTTTTTAGTCATATAGCAGACGCTCTTATCCAGAGCGATTTACAGTTAGTGAGTGCATACATTTTTCATACTGGCCCACCGTGGGAAACAAACCCACAACCCTGGCGTTGCAAGCGCCATGCTCTACCAACTGAGCTACACGGGGCCAGGAATCAACGCAGAACTACACGGGAGGATCTTGTCAATTATCTCAAGGCAGCTGGGACCATAGTCACCAAGAAAACAATTGGTAACACACTACCCCGTGAAGGACTGAAGTCCTGCAGCGCCCACAAGGTCCCCCTGCTCAAGAAAGCACATATACAGGCCCGTCTGAAGTTTGCCAATGAACATCTGAATTATTCAGAGGAGAACTGGGTGAAAGTGTTGTGGTCAGATGAGACCAAAATCGAGCTCTTTGGCATCAACTCAACTCGCCGTGTTTGGAGGAGGAGGAATGCTGCCTATGACCCCAAGAACACCATCCCCACCGTCAAACATGGAGGTGGAAACATTATGCTTTGGGGGTGTTTTTCTGCTAAGGGGACAGGACAACTTCACTGCATCAAAGGGACGATGGACGGGGCCATGTACCGTCAAATCTTGGGTGAGAACCTCCTTCCCTCAGCCAGGGCATTGAAAATGGGTCGTGGATGGGTATTCCAGCATGACAATGACCCAAAACACATGGCCAAGGCAACAAAGGAGTGGTACAAGAAGAAGCACATTAAGGTCCTAGAGTGGCCTAGCCAGTTCCCCATAGAAAATCTGTGGAGGGAGCTGAAGGTTCGAGTTGCCAAACGTCAGCCTCAACCTTAATGACTTGGAGAAGATCTGCAAAGAGGAGTGGAACAAAATCCCTCCTGAGATGTGTGCAAACCTGGTGGCCAACTACAAGAAACGTCTGACCTCTGTGATTGCCAACAAGGGTTTTGCCACCAAGTACTAAGTCATGTTTTGCAGAGGGGTCAAATACTTATTTACCTCATCAAAAATTTTGACATGCGTTTTTCTGGATTTTGTTGTTGTTATTCTTTCTCTCACTGTTCAAATAAACCTACCATTAAAATTATAGACTGATCATTTCTTTGTCAGTGGGCCTGTAGATTTTCAGGCAGATTTAAGTCAAAACTGTAACTTGGCCACTCAGGAACAGTCACTGTCTTCTTGGTAAGCAACTCGTGTAGATTTGGCCTTGTGTTTTAGGTTTTGTGTTTTAGGTTATTATCCTGCTGAAAGGTGAATTCATCTTCCAGTGTCTGGTGGAAAGCAGACTGAACGAGGTTCTCCTCTAGGATTTTGCCTGTGCTTAGCTCCATTCCGTTTCTTTTGTATCCTGAAAATCTCCCAAGTCCTTAATGGTTACAAGCACAGCCATAACCTGATGCAGCCACCACTATGCTTGAAAATATGGTGAGTGGTACTCCGTAATGTGTTGTATTGGTTTTTCCCCAAACATAACACTTTGTATTCAGGACCGAAAATGAATTGCTTTGCCACATTTTTTGCAATAATACTTTCGTGCCTTGTTGCAAAACAGGATGCATGTTTTGGAATATTTTTATTCTGTTCCAGCTTCCTTCTTTTCACTCTGTCATTTAGGTTAGTATTGTGGAATAACTACAATGTTGATCCATCCTCAGTTTTCTCCTATCAGCGCCATTAAACTAACTTTTTTAAAGTCACCATTGGCCTCATGGTGAAATCCCTGAGCGGTTTCCTTCCTCTCCTATTAGGAAGGTCGCCTGTATCTTAGTAGCGACTGGGTGTATTGATACACCATCCAAAGTGTAATTCATAACTTCACCATGCTTAAAGGGATATTCAATGTCTGCTTTTAATTATTTTTTGCCACCTACCAATAGGTGCCCTTCTTTGCGAGGCATTGGAAAACCTCCCTGGTCTTTGTGGTTGAATCTGTGTTTGAAATTCTCTGCTCGATTTGAGGGACCTTACAATTACAGTGGGGAAAAAAAGTATTTAGTCAGCCACCAATTGTGCAAGTTCTCCCACTTAAAAAGATGAGAGAGACCTGTAATTTTCATCATAGGTACACGTCAACTATGACAGACAAAATGAAAAAAAAAAATCCAGAAAATCAAATTGTAGGATTTTTTATGAATTTATTTGCAAATTATGGTGGAAAATAAGTATTTGGTCAATAACAAAAGTTTCTCAATACTTTGTTATATACCCTTTGTTGGCAATGACACAGGTCAAACGTTTTCTGTAAGTCTTCACAAGGTTTTCACACACTGTTGCTGGTATTTTGGCCCATTCCTCCATGCAGATCTCCTCTAGAGCAGTGATGTTTTGGGGCTGTCGCTGGGCAACACGGACTTTCAACTCCCTCCAAAGATTTTCTATGGGGTTGAGATCTGGAGACTGGCTAGGCCACTCCAGGACCTTGAAATGCTTCTTACGAAGCCACTCCTTCGTTGCCCGGGCGGTGTGTTTGGGATCATTGTCATGCTGAAAGACCCAGCCACGTTTCATCTTCAATGCCCTTGCTGATGGAAGGAGGTTTTCACTCAAAATCTCACGATACATGGCCCCATTCATTCTTTCCTTTACACGGATCAGTCGTCCTGGTCCCTTTGCAGAAAAACAGCCCCAAAGCATGATGTTTCCACCCCCATGCTTCACAGTAGATATGGTGTTCTTTGGATGCTACTCAGCATTCTTTGTCCTCCAAACACGACGAGTTGAGTTTTTACCAAAAAGTTATATTTTGGTTTCATCTGACCATATGACATTCTCCCAATCCTCTTCTGGATCATCCAAATGCACTCTAGCAAACTTCAGACGGGCCTGGACATGTACTGGCTTAAGCAGTGGGACACGTCTTGCACTGCAGGATTTTAGTCCCTGGCGGCGTAGTGTGTTACTGATGGTAGGCTTTGTTACTTTGGTCCCAGCTCTCTGCAGGTCATTCACTAGGTCCCCCCGTGTGGTTCTGGGATTTTTGCTCACCGTTCTTGTGATCATTTTGACCCCACGGGGTGAGATCTTGCGTGGAGCCCCAGATCGAGGGAGATTATCAGTGGTCTTGTATGTCTTCCATTTCCTAATAATTGCTCCCACAGTTGATTTCTTCAAACCAAGCTGCTTACCTATTGCAGATGCAGTCTTCCCAGCCTGGTGCAGGTCTACAATTTTGTTTCTGGTGTCCTTTGACAGCTCTTTGGTCTTGGCCATAGTGGAGTTTGGAGTGTGACTGTTTGAGGTTGTGGACAGGTGTCTTTTATACTGATAACAAGTTCAAACAGGTGCCATTAATACAGGTAACGAGTGGAGGACAGAGGAGCCTCTGAAAGAAGAAGTTACAGGCCTGTGAGAGCCAGAAATCTTGATTTTTTGTAGGTGACCAAATACTTATTTTCCACCATAATTTTCAAATAAATTCATTAAAAATCCTACAATGTGATTTTCTGGAAAAAAATTTCTCAATTTGTTTGTCATAGTTGACGTATACCTATGATGAAAATTACAGGCCTCTCTCATCTTTTTAAGTGGGAGAACTTGCACAATTGGTGGCTGACTAAATACTTTTTTTCCCCACTGTATCTGTATGTGTGGGGTACAGAGATGAGGTAGTCATTCAAAAATCATGTTAAACACTATTGCACAAAGAGTGAGTGGATGCAACTTATTATGTAACTTGTTAAGCAAATGTTTACTCCTGAACTTATTTAGGCTTGCTATAACGAAGGGGTTGAATACCTATTAACTCAAGACATTTCAGCTTTTAATTTTTAATGAATTTGTAAATATTTCGAAAAACATAATTACGCTTTGACGTTATGGGGTATTGTGTGATTGCCAGTGACAAAACATCTCAATTTCATCAATTTTAAATTCAGGCTGTAACAACAAAATGTGGCAAAAGTAAACGGGTGTGAATACTCTCTTAAGCTTAATTAATGAAAAACATCTAGGCTGATATTGTTATTTTATTTGTTTTTATCAATTGAAATAAACTATACATTGTGGTATAATACGGCTCTGCAATGGATTGTTAGCTGCATTATGGTGTGTTGGTGACTAAGTGGGAAGTGGGAATTTACCACATCTGGGAAAAATCCACTTGAACATCTTTCCAACAGGTAATTACTAGTTAAATCACCACAAAATACCATAAAAGGACAATTGTACACTAGGATTTGACTATTAGATCTTCAATGTTTCTTTTGAAATAAATATTTTAAAAGGAATAGTTTCACCATATTAAAACGTACAGTTATGAATATATCTACTGCTCCCTGAAGGAGGGAACTAGGTATAACATTCTATGGGGAGTCAACGACCAATCATATTCACTTGAAGAAAACTGAAATCACACCCAACTGGTCAATGGATGCCGAGCCCGCCCTCGGAAGCCCCTGCCTTCCTGGCTATAATAACGGGGCATCATTTCATTTCCTCAATTCAGTACTGCTCCTCAGCGAGCCCAAACCCCAGGACGGCATGGGGCCAAAACATGTTATACCTCATTCCCTCCTTCAGGGAACAGTTATATTCATAACTGTACATTCCCTTCTAGTAGGTCACTCGGTATAATATACTATGGGGACATACAATCACGCCCTTGGCCGTTCAGAGGTACCAAACTAGGAGGCCCACGCCAGCCCAAGCACACACAGGTTCCACCGGCTCCAAAAAAGGGTTACAGAGCCACCTTTTTCCCTAATACTTACCCGAGAAGCCTGTACAGTTGTAATTACATTCGAGGGAAACCCCTAGCCATCAAATTCAAAATTTCAGGGCCAAACCCACAGATTCCATATCTGCGGTCGTGGGTGCCAAATACTACTGTGCGCCTGGGACAATAGATCCCGACGACACGGAACCCTCCATGGGTACCCGCCCAACCGCTGGATGGTCTCCGGGAACCAGGGTTGTCTGGGCCAATGGGGAGCCACCAGAATCAACAACAGACCCTCTTGACGGACCCTCTCCACAGTGGCCTGATATCAGGTCCACCGGCGGAAACACATAGAGCAGGTTCTGAGGCCACGGATACACCAAAGCATCCGTTCCCAACAGAGCGTCCAGGTCCCTCATTGAGAAGAACAGACGACAATGTGCGTTTTATCTGGGTAACCACCGAGGGGTGCAGTCTCCACTCCGTAGAGACAGGACCCCCCCCCAGGAAAGTAGATCAGCACCCACATTGAAAAAATCTGGGAAGATACATCGCCCTGAGCAACAGGAAATGTGCACTGCTCCATACGAGCAGATAACAGACCAGGTTAAGGAGAGGGAGGGACCGTGTCCCCCCCCTGCCTGTTGATGTACACCACCGCTATCCTGTTGTTGGACCAACACATGCTGGCCCTCCAAAATGAGCAGGAAACGCCTCAGCGCTAGTAAAACAGTCAGTAGCTCTAGGTAATTGATATGCAGCACCCTTTGCGCTGTTGACCAAATCCCTCGTTCCGAGTAGCCCACACTCCCCATGCCAGTAAGAATGTGTTTGTCGTGATCATCCTGCGGTATACTACCTGGCCCATGAGAACCCCCTGCAACAGCAGTAGCGGGTCTCTCCAAGGAGTCAACGCCCTTAGGCACGACGGGGATACCTTGAGCAACCGATGGCAGTGGTGAGATGCGTACAGACGCGTATTAATCACCCAGCGCTGAAACAGACGCACCAACAGCTATCATAGAGAACATCAGACCCAATAACTGCAGGCACAAGCGAAAAGACACCTAGTGCCCCAGCTGAAACCGTGCCAGACAGAGCCGGAATGCGACCTTCCTCTGTTGAGACAAAAACACGATTCAGAACAGAGTCCAGAACAAGACCCAAAACTGAATGAGCTGAGCCGGAGTCAAACAACTTTTCTTGTTTTATTCATTTTATTTAACATTTTATTTATCCAGGTAAGACCCATTAAGGTTAAAAACCTATTTTGCGAGAGCGACCTGGCAAGAAGGCAAAACAGGGAAATAGCAGCGTGTACATCAAATATTACAGAAAAATACAAAATACACAAAGACAAAGTGTCACAAGTTACAGATACAATTGAAGATTAGAAACAACTGCAGCTGTCACAAACAGTGTTGTCGATCAGAGTCTTAAAAACAGGCAAGGACACTAACTCCCCTAACTTTAATATATTTTGAAGCATGTTCCAGGATGAAGGGGCATTATGGGAAAAATATTGTTTCCCCATCTCAGTTCTAGCCTTAGGAACAGACAAGGACAGCAGCGACTGTGAACGAAGACTGTATTGAGTGACTGATCTGGTCAGTAAGGAACAGAGATACAAAGAGAGTTGTCCTATCAATGCTTTGTACACAAAAATGTACCAGTGCTTTAGCCTCCTGGTGGAAAGAGAGGTCCAATGCACCATAGCATACAAATCACAGTGATGGGTGAGTGATCTAGCATTTGTAATACATCTTAAAACACCATGATACACTGTGTCTAGAGTTAAGGTACTTGCTGAGGCCTGCATATAGACAATATCACCATAATCCAGCACTGATAAAGTGCTTTGAACAAGATCCTTTCTGACATATTGAAAAGCAAGATTTGTTCCTAAAATAGAAACCCAATTTCAACTTCAGTTTCTTGGTCAAGTTATCAATGTGCTGTTTAAAATTCCGCTTTTCATCTAACCAAATCCCAAGATACTTATAGGAGGTGACCCTATCAAAAATCAAACCTTTTTTAGTCTATACAACAGCAGGGCATGGTCAACAGTGTTGAAGGCCTTCGATAAGTCAATAAAAAGTGAAACAGTGATTTTTCTTGTCCAACCTTATTTACTGCAGTAATTGTACTATGCTTGGCTCTAAAACCTGACTGGAATTGAGATAAAACTGAGTTATTATCAAGACAGTCTTTCAACTGTGAGTTCACCAGGTTTTCCAAAACTTTTGCAAGTGCAAACAGTTTAGATATGGGACGATAGTTATCCAACTGGGACAGATCTCCACCCTTATGTAAAGGCGTGACAGGCTGCTTTCCAGACTTTCGGAATTGTATTACTCGCCAATGAAAGATTTAATATATGAGTGAGAGGGCAGCAATGATCTCTATTTTTAGAAAATAAGGGTTTAATTCATCCGGGCCTGCCGCTTTCTTAATATCAATAGATTTGAGTGCCTTTACAACTTCTGAAAGCTCAATCTCGATAAAATGAAATAGATTAACCATAGGCAGGCATGCGGCAGTTTCATTTACAGCCTCATTCGAGATGTTAGGAAGGAGTTCATTATCAAATAAATGCCTAGCTTTAGCAAAATGCTCATTAAACATGTCAAGCAGTTTATTCTTGTCAGTCACATCCATTGAATTTGAGGTCAATTTCAACGGAAGACCAGAGGAGTTCGTGTTAGCATTCATGGATTTAATGGTTTTCCATAATTTCGTCGGGTTATTGAGGTTTGCCTTGGTAGATTTGTAATAGAAGCTAGATTTGCATTTCCATATTAACAAGGTGCACTTATTTCTCAGTGCCCTGAATAACAGCCATTCAGCCTGAGAATGACCCTTTCTGGCTTTGGCCCATTGTGTATTTCGTTTATGGATATCAGATTATTTCCCTGTAAACCAGGGATTGTCTCTACCTCTTACCCAGTACTTTTTGAGAGGGGCGTGTTTATCACAGATAGTAGAAACATGGAATGAAAAAAGGAGAATGCCTCTTCGATGTCTGGAATAAGCTCAATCCTATCCCAGTTGCATGCATAAAGTTCATGCAGGAAGGCCTGCTCACAGAATTGCGTAAAATGTTGTTTGACTATGAACCGAAGGGGCACTTTGGGGGTTTTGGTATCTCTAATGCAAGCAACTGCACAATGATCACTTAAATGATTAGGGAAAATACTAACAGCCGAGTATTTATGCGGATATTTAGTTAGAATAACATCAATAAGTGTTGACTTAGAGATGTCTTTTGGATTGAGACTTGTGACTGCATTTATATTTTGAGTAAAATTCAGTGTATTGCACAGTCCTCTTATGGCCTCGGAGTTTGGAGATAACCAGTCCAAGTTTAAATCGCCCATATTTTTATTTATTTATTTATTTAACCTTTATTTAACCAGGTAAGCCAGTTGAGAACAAGTTCTCATTTACAACTGCGACCTGGCCAAGATAAAGCAAAGCAGTGCGATTAAAAACAACAACAACACAGAGTTACATATGGGATAAACAAAACATACAGTCAAAAACACAATAGAAAATCTACAGTGGGGAAAAAAAGTATTTAGTCAGCCACCAATTGTGCAAGTTCTTCCACTTAAAAAGATGAGAGAGGCCTGTAATTTTCATCATAGGTACACGTCAACTATGACAGACAAATTGAGAATTTTTTTTCCAGAAAATCACATTGTAGGATTTTTTATGAATTTATTTGCAAATTATGGTGGAAAATAAGTATTTGGTCACCTACAAACAAGCAAGATTTCTGGGTCTCACAGACCTGTAACTTCTTCTTTAAGAGGCTCCTCTGTCCTCCACTCGTTACCTGTATTAATGGCACCTGTTTGAACTTGTTATCAGTATAAAAGACACCTGTCCACAACCTCAAACAGTCACACTCCAAACTCCACTATGGCCAAGACCAAAGAGCTGTCAAAGGACACCAGAAACAAAATTGTAGACCTGCACCAGGCTGGGAAGACTGAATCTGCAATAGGTAAGCAGCTTGGTTTGAAGAAATCAACTGTGGGAGCAATTATTAGGAAATGGAAGACATACAAGACCACTGATAATATCCCTCGATCTGGGGCTCCACGCAAGATCTCACCCCGTGGGGTCAAAATGATCACAAGAACGGTGAGCAAAAATCCCAGAACCACACGGGGGGACCTAGTGAATGACCTGCAGAGAGCTGGGACCAAAGTAACAAAGCCTACCATCAGTAACACACTACGCCGCTAGGGACTCAAATCCTGCAGTGCCAGACGTGTCCCCCTGCTTAAGCCAGTACATGTCCAGGCCCAACTGAAGTTTGCTAGAGTGCATTTGGATGATCCAGAAGAGGATTGGGAGAATGTCATATGGTCAGATGAAACCAAAATAGAACTTTTTGGTAAAAACTCAACTCGTCGTGTTTGGAGGACAAAGAATGTTGGGTTGCATCCAAAGAACACCATACCTACTGTGAAGCATGGGGGTGGAAACATCATGCTTTGGGGCTGTTTTTCTGCAAAGGGACCAGGACGACTGATCCATGTAAAGGAAAGAATGAATGGGGCCATGTATCGTGAGATTTTGAGTGAAAACCTCCTTCCATCAGCAAGGGCATTGAAGATGAAACGTGGCTGGGTCTTTCAGCATGACAATGATCCCAAACACACCGCCCGGGCAACGAAGGAGTGGCTTCGTAAGAAGCATTTCAAGGTCCTGGAGTGGCCTAGCCAGTCTCCAGATCTCAACCCCATAGAAAATCTTTGGAGGGAGTTGAAAGTCCGTGTTGCCCAGCGACAGCCCAAAAACATCACTGCTCTAGAGGAGATCTGCATGGAGGAATGGGCCAAAATACCAGCAACAGTGTGTGAAAACCTTGTGAAGACTTACAGAAAACGTTTGACCTGTGTCATTGCCAACAAAAGGTATATAACAAAGTATTGAGAAACTTTTGTTATTGACCAAATACTTATTTTCCACCATAATCTTCAAATAAATTCATTAAAAATCCTACAATGTGATTTTCTGGAGAAAAAAAATCTCATTTTGTCTGTCATAGTTGACGTGTACCTATGATGAAAATTACAGGCCTCTCATATTTTTAAGTGGGAGAACTTGCACAATTGGTGGCTGACTAAATACTTTTTTCCCCCACTGTATATGCAGTGTGTGCAAATGTAGTAAGTTATGGAGGTAAGGCAATAAATAAATAAATAAATAGGCCATAGTGCAAAATAATTACAATTTAGTATTAACACTGGAGTGATAGATGTGCAGAAGATGATGTGCAAATAGAGATACTGGGGTGCAAATGAGCAAAATAAATAACAATATGGGGATGGGGTAGTTGGGTGGGCTAATTACAGATGGGCTGTGTACAGGTGCAGTGATCGGTAAGCTGCTCTGACAACTGATGCTTAAAGTTAGTGAGGGAGATAAGTGTCTCCAGCTTCAGAGATTTTTGCAGTTCGTTCCAGTCATTGGCAGCAGAGAACTGGAAGGAATGGCGGCCAAAGGAGGTGTTGGCTTTGGGGATGACCAGTGAGATATACCTGCTGGAGAGCATACTACGGGTGGGTGTTGCTATGGTGACCAATGAGCTAAGATAAGGCGGGGATTTGCCTAGCAGTGATTTATAGATGACCTGGAGCCAGTGGGTTTGGCGACGAATATGTAGTGAGGGCCAGCCAACGAGAGCGTACAGGTCACAATGGTGGGTAGTATATGGGGCTATGGTGACAAAACAGATGGCACTGTGATAGACTACATCCAATTTGCTGAGTAGAGTGTTGGAGGCTATTTTGTAAATGACATCGCCGAAGTCAAGGATCGGTAGGATAGTCAGTTTTACGAGGGCATGTTTGGCAGCATGAGTGAAGGATGCTTTGTTGCGAAATAGGAAGCTGATTCTAGATTTAACTTTGGATTGGAGATGCTTAATGCGAGTCTGGAAGGAGAGTTTACGGTCTAACCAGACACCTAGGTATTTGTAGTTGTCCACATATTCTAAGTCAGACCCGCCAGGAGTAGTGATTCTAGTAGGGCGGGCGGGTGCAAGCAGCGTTCGATTGAAGAGCATGCATTTCGTTTTACTAGCATTTAAGAGCAGTTGGAGGCTACGGAAGGAGTGCTGTATGGCATTGAAGCTCATTTGGAGGTTTGTTAACACAGTGTCCAATGAAGGGCCAGATGTATACAAAATGGTGTCGTCTGCGTAGAGGTGGATCTGAGAGTCACCAGCAGCAAGAGCGACATCTTTGATATACACAGAGAATAGAGTCGGCCCGAGAATTGAACCCTGTGGCACACCCATAGAGACTGCCAGAGGTCCAGACAACAGGCCCTCCGATTTGACACATTGAACTCTATCTGAGAAGTAGTTGGTGAACCAGGCGAGGTAGTCATTTGAGAAACCAAGGCTATTTAGTCTGCCAATAAGAATGCGGTGATTGACAGAGTCGAAAGCCTTGGCCAGGTCGATGAAGACCGCTGCACAGTACTGTCTTTTATCGATCGTGGTTATAATATCGTTTAAGACCTTGAGCGTGGCTGAGGTGCACCCATGACCAGCTCGGAAACCAGATTGCATAGCGGAGAAGGTACGATGGGATTCGAAATGGTCGGTGATCTGTTTGTTAACCTGGCAAGTTGCAGCGGAGGGTGCAGAGCTGGTGGCCAGGTAGGGGTTGCCAGGTGGAAAGCATGGCCAGCCATAGCAAAATGCTTGTTGAAATGTTTTATTATCGTCGATTTATCGGTAGTGACAGTGTTTCCTAGCCTCAGTGCAGTGGGCAGCTGGGAGGAGGTGCTCTTATTCTCCATGGACTTTACAGTGTCCCAAAACTTTTTGGAGTTAGTGCTACAGGATGCACATTTCTCTTTGAAAAAGCTAGCCTTTGCTTTCCTAACTGATTGTGTATATTGGTTCCTGACTTCCCTGAAAAGTTGCATATCGTGGGGGCTGTTCGATGCTAATGCAGTACGCCACAGGATGTTTTTGTGCTGGTCAAGGGCAGTCAAGTCTGGGGTGAACCAGGGGCTATATCTGTTCTTAGTTCTGAATTTCTTTAATGGGGCATGCTTATTTAAGATGGAAAGGAAAGCACTTTTAAAGAACAACCAGGCATCCTCTACTGACGGAATGAGGTCAATATCCATCCAGGATACCTGGGCCAGGTCAATTAGAAAGGCCTGCTCGCTGAAGTGTTTTAGGGAGCGTTTGACAGTGATGATGGGTGTTCGTTTGACCGCGGACCCATTACGGACGCAGGCAATGAGGCAGTGATCGCTGAGATCCTGGTTGAAGACAGCGGAGGTGTATTTAGAGGGTAAATTAGTCAGGATGATATCTATGAGGGTGCCCATGTTAACAGATTTAGGGTTGTACCTGTTAGGTTCCTTGATAATTTGTGTGAGATTGAGGGCATCTAGTTTAGATTGTAGGACGGCCGGGGTGTTAAGCATATCCCAGTTTAGGTCACCAAGCGATACGAACTCTGAGGATAGATGGGGGCAATCAATTCACATATGGTGTCCAGGGCACAGCTGGGGGCTGAGGGGGGTCTGTAGCAAGCGGCAACAGTGAGAGACTTATTTCTGGAAAGCTGGATTTTTAGAAGTAGAAACTGTTTGGGCACAGACCTGGATAGTATGATAGAGCTCTGCAGGCTATCTCTACAGTAGATTGCAACTTGGCCCCCTTTGGCAGTTCTATCTAGACGGAAAATGTTGTAGTTGGGAATGGACATTTCTGAATCTTTGGTGGCCTTCCTAAGCCAGGATTCAGACACTGCTTGAACATCAGGGTTGGCGGAGTGTGCGAACACAGTGAATAACTCAAACTTAGGGAGGAGGCTTCTGATGTTCACATGCAAGAAAACAAGGCTTATGCGGTTACAGAAGTCAACAAATTATAGTGCCTGGGGAGTAGGATTGATACTGGGGGCTACAGGGCTTGGGTTAACCTCTACTTCACCAGAGGAACAGAGGAGGAATAGAATAAGGATATGGCTAAAGGCTTTAAGAACTGGTCTTCTAGTGCGTTGGGTACAGAGAATAAAAGGGGCAGATTTCCGGGCGTTGTAGAATAGATTTAGGGCATTATGTACAGACAAGGATATGGAAGGATATGAGTACAGTGGAGGTAAACCTAAGCGTTGGGTAACGATGAAAGAGATAGCATCGCTGGAGGCACCGATTGAGCCGGTCTCCGCGTGTGTGGGGGGTGGGACAAAGGAGCTATCTGAGGCAGGTTGAGCAGGACTGGGGGCTCTACAGTGAAAAAGTACAGTAAGAACTAACCGAAACAGCAATAGGCAAGGCATATTGACATTGGAGAGAGGCATAAAGCAATCACAGGTGTTATTCGAGAGCGCTAAGACAACAGCTGGTAATGGTGACGAAAGTTTGAGCTGAGGCTAAACAGATAAACAGGAGGGGGTACCGTATAAAGGAACAGTCCAGCAGGCATCAGCTGTGTAGCTGAGTGATCATAAGAGCCAGTGAAAAGCAATAGGTGAGTCCGGGAGCAGTTCAGTGGCTGCTACGGCACAGGCGAGCAGGAGGCACGGCTGTTGATTGCGTGTGCTAGCTGGCCGGGGCTAGCAGATGGATCTTCATGGTCGTCGCAACGGGAAGCCTGTTGAAACCATATCAGACGATTGCGTCGGCAGACCAGTCGTGATGGATCAGCAGGGCTCCGTGTCAACACTAGGAGGTTCCGTTGACAGAGAGGTAGATAGCCGGGAGTGGGCCTGGCTCGAGACTAGCTCAAGGCTAACTGGGGCTTGCTTCGGGACAGTGGTGATTAGCCAACAACAACAACAGCCATTCGGTTGCAGCTAGCTAGTTGCGATGATCCGGTGTTAAGGTCCAGTGATTCAGTGATTCCGAACAGAAAATCTGATATGCTCTGGTTCGATAGCGCGATGTGCAGACTGGCCGATAATTGTCCAGGCTAGAGTTGGCTGGTAGGTAGTGCAGGCCACGGACAATGGTGAAGAACGCTAACGGTGGCTAATAGCAAGTAGCTAGTTAGCTGGCTAGTTTCAGCCGGAGTTTCTAGATCAGAAGGTATAAAGAAATAATAGTATCCGTTCCACATTGGGTGAGGCGGGTTGCAGGAAAGTATATGTAGTTAAAGGATGGAAAGTGAGATTGAGAAATATATACGAAAAAGACAAAAAACTACAAAAAAACTGGCTATTTACATGAGGACACTACAGAAAACACGACCGCACTGCTACGCAATCAATAGCCGTGCCTCCTGCTCGCCTGTGCGGTAGCAGCCACTGAACTGCTCCCGGACTCACCTATTGCTGTTCACTGGACCTTATGATAAGGACCATTTCATTTCCCCTCCAACCACGCATCAGATGGAGGCTTATAACATCCTATTAAATCTAAGTTCACAGCTTTCGATAACTGCAGTTTCAATGCCAAAAAGTCAAATTGTTTTGGTTTAGATAAAGACCTTAGTTCAGTAACCACATATGTCTTTAATATAGACGTCTATACCTCCCCCCTTATTTCGTCGGTCAAATCGATAAACACTATAACCATCGAAGCCTATAGACTGATTTAGAACAGATTTCTTAAGCCAGGTCTCGGACAGAACTAAGACATCTGGGTCAGCAGTGTGAACCCAGACTTTTATCATGTCCATTTTCTGATCTATTTTTTAAATCATTTGGAGTCGGAAGTTCATCAATAGCCAATGGGCCTGGATTTGGGTGAATGTTTAATGACACCAAAAGTAGCAGAATAATAAAACACCTTGATTTATGCTTCCTAAAATCTCTCTGCACTTAGATGATTTAAAATCATCCAAACTACAGTCATCTGATACAACAAACATAGTTTTTAGCCAGACCAAACCCTGTAGATGAGAGAGTTTTATGAGCATGTCACAGTAGGAATCAAATGGTTACACAATCAGATCCCTCTGAAAGATAAAAGGGGGGGGAGTGGTTGGGCTTGGGTATGTTTGAGAGATTGATTGTTGGACATGGCAGGTCCACAATCAATCTCCAGGTCAAGCCAGGGTGAGCCAGGGTTGAACGGAGTTCAAACTGAACATAATTATTTTTACATGACAGGGTTGTTATTTGTGCAGGATTAGGTTTGGGGAAGTCAGATTTCGCCACTATCATAGACTAAGGAAGTGGGCGGAGCGGTCGAGGTGGAAACTGGAGACAGTGGTGGGGGAACCCAAGAGGGAGGGGTTGGGCTGAAATATATGTAAAATGACTATATAAACTGAGAGCTGGGGGTGTGGAAAAGGAGATGCTTTGCAAACCACCTCAGCTCTATTGCTTATGTAATAAAGTCTATCTTAATTCTACAAAAATTCTGAAATACTTTGGTTCTTTGATCAGTATAAGGACGAATTTACCACCTCACCGGTACCGAGTTAATGTGCGGGGGTACAGGTTAGTAGAGGTAATTGAGGTAATTTGTACATGTAGGTAGGGGTAAAGTGACTATGCATAGATAATAAACAGCGAGTAGCAGCAGTGTAAAAACAAAGGGGAGGGGGAGTGTCAATGCAAATAGTCCGGGTGGCCATTTGATTAATTGTTCAGCAGTCTTATGGCTTAGGGGTAGAAGCTGTTAAGGAGCCTTTTGGACCTAGACTTGGCGCTCCGGTACCGCTTGCCGTGCGTTAGCAGAGAGAACAGAGGTCCTGCATGGCAGGAAGCTTGGCCCCAGTGATGTACTGGGCCGGACACACAACCCTCTGTAGCACCTTACGGTCTGATGTCGAGCAGTTGCCATACCAGACGGTGATGCAACCAGTCAGGATGCTCTTGATGGTGCAGCAGTAGAACTTTTGGAGGATCTGGGGACCCCATGCCAAATATTTTCAGTCTCCAGAGGGGGAATAGGCATTGTTGTGCCCTATTCACGACTGTCTTGGTGTGTTTGGACCATGACAGTTTGTTGGTGATGTGGACACCACGGAACTTGAAGCTCTCGAGACTCGCGAGACCATCCAGAGCCAACCATGGATAGTATATCATCCCCGGAATCCGGACTCTGAACATTGCCAGAGAAACCGGAATGAGCCCCACTCGGCTGGGATGACACCCCTATCAACTCCAACCACCGCTGCTGCTCTCTCCCGGCCCCAGAGAACCCCATTCCCGAGGTCGCTTCACCAGAAAACCCTTCGCCAGCAGCCCCAATCTTTCTCTCAAAGTCAGCCCGACGCCAATGGAAGCAGAACTCAGCCGGAGACAATGGTCACACGAACTGGTCCGAGCCAAAGCCTCCTGAGCGTGTTTCCACCCCAGGCAAACAGGATAGCACTCGTATCTTTCATTTTCATTCTGAAACCACATGCCCTAGGGCACGGTTGGAGACTCATACTCTGCTTGTTAGCCTTTTTGAACTTACTCTTACCACTGATCATCTTACTCAAGCAAGGAAGCACTGGCTACACAAGCAGAGCAGAAAGTAGTTAGCTTTTAGCAAACACAAAAAACGATTCCAAGACCCAAAACTCGCAAAATCTAGGGGGATGAGTACCCTCTCCCCACTAACAGACACCTTAGTCGGAGCCAAATCTTGTAGTCTTTGTGTGCTTGAAACGTTTGTAAATTGTGTGACACGTTCTTCCCTCAGGCAAGCTGAAGAGCGAAAAATGTAGGAAATAAATGCAAGCCCCGGTATAAAGCCCCACAGTGGAGGTGTCATAATACCCATAAAACATAGCGGTCAAACAGGGAATTGGTTCCAATCGTTTTTCTACCATTCATTTTCCATAGGGAATTTTAGAAACACTTAAAATAAGGGCTGTGTGTCGTGTAGGCTTACCCTAGTGTGACATTTTGATAAACATGTAAATCTCTCTCGGACAAGGTGACTTATCAATATATTCGGCTCTATTAACTCTCAGATTTAAAAAAGGCTAATTAGCATTAAAGTGGACATCATGCAAGACTACAAATCCCTGCAAGCTCCTGCACATCATCTCTAGCTGACACCTACATTACCGGTCAAAAACACCTACTCATTCAAGGGTTTTTCTTTATTTTTACTATTGTCTACATTGTAGAATAATAGTGAAGACATCAAAACTATGAAATAACACATATGGAATCATGTAGTAACCAAAAACTTGTTTAACAAATCAAAATATATTTTATATTTGAGATTCTTCAAATAGCCACCCTTTGCCTTTGACAGCTTTGCACACTCTTGGCATTCTATCAACCAGCTTCATGAGGTAGTCACCTGGAATGCATTTCAATTAACAGGTGTGCCTTCTTAAAAGTTATTTTGTGGAATTTCTTTCCTTCTTAATGCGTTTGAGCCAATCAGTTGTGTGGTGACAAGGTAGGGGGGGTATACAGAAGATAGCCCTATTTGGTAAAAGACCAAGTCCATATTATGGCAAGAACAGTTCCAATAAGCAAAGAGAAACGACAGTCCATCATTACTTTAAGACATGAAGGCCAGTCAATCTGGAAAATTTCAAGAACTTTGAAAGTTTCTTAAAGTGCAGTCGCAAAAACCATCAAGCGCTATGATGAAACTGGCTCTCATGAGGACCGCCACAGGAAAGGATGACCCAGAGTTACCTCTCCTGCAGAGGATAAGTTCATTAGAGTTACCAGCCTCAGAAATTGCAGCCCAAATAAATGCTTCACAGAGTTCAAGTAACAGACACATCTCAACATCAACTGTTCAGAGGAGACTGTGTGAATCAGGCCTTCATGGTCGAATTGCTGCAAAGAAACCACTACTAAAGGACACCAATAAGAAGAAGAGACTTGCTTGGGCCAAGAAACATGAGCAATGGACAATAGACCAGTGGAAATGTGTCGTTTGGTCTGGAGTCCAAATTGGACATTTTTGGATCCAACCGCCGTGTCTTTGTGAGATGCGGTGTGGGTGAACGGATGATCTCCGTATGTGTATTTCCCACTGTAAAGCATGGAGGAGGTGGTGTTATGGTGTGGGGGTGCTTTGCTGGTGACACTGTCTGTGATTTATTTAGAATTCAAGGCACACTTAACCAGCATGGCTACCACATCATTCTGCAGCGATACGCCATCCCATCTGGTTTGGGCTTAGTGGGACTATAATTTGTTTTTCAACAGGACAATGACCCAACACACCTCCAGGCTGTGTCTTTGTGAGACGCAGAGTAGGTGAACGGATGATCTCCACATGTGTGGTTCCCACCGTGAAGCATGAAGAAGGAGGTGTGATGGGGTCCTTTGCTGGTGACACTGTCAGTTATTTATTTAGAATTCAAGGCACACTTAACCAGCATGGCTACCACAGCATTCTGCAGCGTTACGCCATCCCATCTCGTTTGCGCTTAGTTGGGCTATCATTTGTTTTTCAACAGGACAATGACCCAACACACCTCCAGGCTGTGTACGGGCTATTTGACCAAGAAGGAGAGAGATGGAGTGCTGTATCAGATGACCTGGCCTACAAAATCCCCCGATCTCAACCAAATTGAGATGGTTTGGGATGAGTCGGCTCGCAGAGTAAAGGAAAAGCAGCCAACAGGTGCTCAGTATATGTGGGAACTCCTTCAAGACTGTAGGAAAATTATTCCAGGTGAAGCTGGTTGAGAATGCCAAGAGTGTGCAAAGCCGTCATCAAGGCAAAGGGTGGGTATTTGAAAATGTGTTTAACACTTTTTTGGCTACTTCATGATTCCATATGTGTTATTTCATAGTTTTGATGTCTTCACTATAATTCTACAATGTAGAAAAATCCTTGGAGTAGGTGTAATAAAACTTTTGACCGGTATTGTATGCTAACAGGTATTGTCTCAATTCATAACTTGCACAAGACAGTTCACAGAATTGTCAATTTAAAGAATTTTAGCCAATTTATTCATTACTAAATTGAGCTAACATTAGATAGTTAGTACAGAGATTCTTACCTTTGCCTCAATTTGGCAGTCTCGTCCAGATCATCATGGCATTTGTAGTTCTTTATGATAGCCACATTAGTATTTAATTTTGGGGGGGGTAAATACAGGCAAATATATTGATAAATGTCACCTTGTCCTAGAGAGATTTATACGGTTATCAAAACGTCATGCCAGGGTAAGCCTACACAAAATACATCCCTTATTTTAAGTGTTTCTAAAAAGAACTATGGGAAAAGTTAACCTTTTTTTTTTTTACGATTGTAACCATTCCCTTGTTTGACCGCTGGGTATTATGACTCATGCTGTTGTACTCTATTATAGCCAGGAAGGTGGGGCTTCCAAGGGCGGGCTCGGCATCCATTGGCCCGTTAGACGTGATTTCAGTTTGCTTCAGGTGAATAGGATTGGTCGTTGACTCCCCATAGTATGTTATACTAGAGTGACCGACTGAAAGGGAACGAGAGTTCAGTTCACGTAACAGGGTTGTCCTTAAACTGAGGGACAGACGTAAATAAATCACATGAAATAAATAATCTTCAGAAATAACTTTGTCAAAGCATCGAAATAACTAAGGCTTTACAATGATGGTGAAAACTGAGTATTTTGGGGGGGTTAGTGGGTTAAAATCTTCCTTGAAGTCACAGAGGGTGCATAGAGGGACGTCAAAATGCTGAATTTTGGCACTTTAGCAAGTCTTTATTCATATTGAAATTTTGATTTATTGAATTCTCCATGTGGTCTATATTAAAGGGCACTTCATTTCTTATATCAGGCTTTTTAAAATTCAATATTTACATTTACATTGGTGCATAATTTCATGGAACGACCCAATACACGTCAAGTTCTGCTCGTTGGACGTTGGTTGCAATGCTCTCGTGAAGTTTGTTCATTTATTTGTCATATGCACATGAAATAATCTATTTTTTAGTCATTTAAATGCATTTAAATACATGTTAGTGCTTTTGGTATGTGTCAAGTACAATAAAAATAAATGTTGATCAAAATATATTGTAGCGGCAGTAGCCTATTAGAATACTTGGAGGCGTGGCTTGTTGGGGGCATGGCTTTGTCTTAGTGCTTTTTGGCCTTCCATGAGACGGATTGTCATGCCAGTTAATGTGTTATGTTGTGTTCTGTGAATAAATGTTCAGCTTGTACACTGCCAGTTCTGTAGTCTTAAAGCTGCAATATGTCACTTTTAGTGACTTGAAATGTGTGTTTGTTGGCAGAGAGCAATGGCTAGCTAGTATGCTAACTATCTGGCTGAATAAGTTGACGACGTACTCACTCAAACTGTCAAAACTAACCCAAAACTTTACACAACGTTAGACACGGACACGAATGATCTGCTTGGCGTGTTAACACACTGGTGGTTTGTTGTAACCGAGTATTGGTGCTAAACCGTGTTATTGGAGGCTGGCATGCTAGTTGGCTTTGGCGTCATAGGATTCGGTGCCCTGGACGGTTTTCACGGAAGAATACTGTACCAAGTTAGCTAGCTGAATAAACTAAGTTAGAGTCTATTCCTAAAAAACATTGAACCGCTGTAGTTTACAACAATTATAATTTCTAAAGTGGAAGTTGGGAGAGTTATATTTGAGTGTTTCAGTGAAACGTAAGTGAGGGAGGCCCGCTCTCTCGCTTTCCCAGATGTTTAGTTCATTTCATTCCGATCTCCTTTGCATTATTGTAGCCTTTTTCTGTAGCCTGTCAACTATGTGTTTGTCTATCCCTATTCTCTCGTCTCTGCACAGGCCATACAAACGCTTCACACCACGTGGCTGTTACCACTAATCTGGTGGTCCCTGCACGCACGACCCACGTGGAGTTCCAGGTCTCTGGCAGCCTCTGGAACTGCCGTTCTGCGGCCAACAAGGCAGAGTTCATCCCAGCCTATGCTACCCTCCAGTCCCTCGACTTCTTGGCGCTGACGGAAACTTGGATTACCACAGAAAACACTGCTACTCCTACTGCTCTTTCCTTGTCTAACCATGTGTTCTCGCATACCTGAGAGCATCTGGTCAACGCGGCGGTGGCACAGGAATCCTCATCTCTCCCAAGTGGACATTCTCTCTTTTCCCCCTGACCCATCTGTCTATCTCCTCATTTGAATTACATGCTGACACAGTCACTAGCCCATTCAAGCTTAATATCCTTGTCATTTATCGCCCTCCAGGTTCCCTTGGAGAGTTCATCAATGAGCTTGACGCCTTGATGAGTTCCTTTCCTGAGGATGGCTCACCCCTCACAGTTCTGGGTGTCTTTAACCTCCCTACGGCTGCCTTTGACTCATTTCTCTCTGCCTGCTTCTTTCCACTCCTTTCCTCTTTTGACCTCACCCTCTCACCGTCCCCCCCTACTCACAAGGCAGGCAATACGCTTGACCTCATCTTTACTAGATGCTGTTCTTCTACTAATCTCACTGAAACTCCCCTCCAAGTCTCCGACCACTACTTTGTATCCTTTTCTCTCTCGCTCTCCTCCAACACTACTCACTCTGCCCCTACTCAGATGGTAATGTGCCGTCGCAACCTTTGCTCTCTCTCTCCCGCTACTCTCTCCTCTTCCATCCTATCATCTCTTCCCTCTGCTAAATCCTTCTCCCTCTGATCTCCTGATTCTGCCTCCTCAACCCTCCTCTCCTCCCTTTCTGCATCTTTTGACTCTCTATGTCCCCTATCCTCCCGGCCGGCTCGGTCCTCCCCTCCTGCTCCGTGGCTTGACAACTCATTGCGAGCTCACAGAAGAGGGCTCCGGGCAGCCGAGCAGAAATGGAGGAAAACTAGACTCCCTGCGGCCTGTCATCTTTTCACTCCCTCCTCTCTACATTCTCTTCCTCTGTTTCCGCTGCTAAAGCCACTTTCTACCATTCTAAATTTCAAGCCTCTGCCTCTAACTCTAGGAAGCTCTTTGCCACCTTCTCATCCCTGCTGAATCCTCCTCCTCCCCCTCCCTCCTCCCACTCTGTGGATGACTTCGTCAACCATTTTGAAAAGAAGGTTGACGACATCCGATCCTCATTTATCAAGTCAAATGACACCGCTGGTCCTGCTCATACTGCCCTACCCTATGCTTTGACTTCTTTCTCCCCTCTCTCTCCAGATTAAATCTTGCGACTTGTGACGGCCGGCCGCCCAACAACCTGCCCGCTTGACCCTATCCCCTCCTCTCTTCTCCAGACCATTTCCGGAGACCTTCTCCCTTAACTTACCTCGCTCATCAACTCATCCTTGACCGCTGGCCATGTCCCTTCCGTCTTCAAGAGAGCGAGAGTTGCACCCCTCCTCAAAAAACCTACACTCGATCCCTCCGATGTCAACAACTACAGACCAGTATCCCTGCTTTCTTTTCTCTCCAAAACTCTTGAGCGTGCCGTCTCTACTCTCCTGCTATCTCTCTCAGAATTACCTTCTTGATCCAAACCAGTCAGGTTTCAAGACTGGTCATTCAACTGAGACTGCTCTTCTCTGTGTCACTGCTAAAGCTAACTCTCTCTCCTCTGCTCTTATCCTTCTAGACCTATCCGCTGCCTTTGATACTGTGAACCATCAGATCCTCCTCTCCACCCTCTCCGAGTTGGGCATCTCCGGCGCTGCTCACTCTTGGATTGCGTCCTACCTGACAGGTCGCTCCTACCAGGTGGCGTGGCGAGAATCAGTCTCCGCACCACGTGTTCTCATGACTGGTGTCCCCCAGGGCTCAGTTCTAGGCCCTCTCCTATTCTCTCTATACACCAAGTCACTTGGCTCTGTCATATCCTCACATGGTCTCTCCTATCATTGCTACGCAGATGACACACAATTATTTTTCTCCTTTCCCCCTTCTGATAACCAGGTGGCGAATCGCATCTCTGCATGTCTGGCAGATATATCAGTGTGGATGTCGTATCACCACCTCAAGCTGAACCTTGGCAAGACGGAGCTGCTCTTCCTCCCGGGGAAGGACTGCCCGCTCCATGATCTCGCCATCACGGTTGACAACTCCATCGTGTCCTCCTCCCAGAGTGCAAAGAACCTTGGCGTGACCCTGGACAACACCCTGTCGTTCTCCACTAACATCAAAGCGGTGACCCGATCCTGCAGGTTCATGCTCTACAACATTTGCAAAGTACCACCCTATCTTACACAGAAAGCGGCACAGGTCCTAATCCAGGCACTTGTCATCTCCCGTCTGGATTACTGCAACTCGCTGTTGGCTGGGCTCCCTGCCTCTGCCATTAAACCCCTACAATTTATCCAGAACGCCGCAGCCCGTCTGGTGTTCGACCTTCCCAAGTTCTCTCATGTCACCCCGCTCCTCCGCACACTCCACTGGCTTCCAGTAGAGGCTCACATCTACTACAAGACCATGGTGCTAGCCTACAGAGCTGTGAGGGGAACGGCAACTCCTTATCTTCAGGCTCTGATCAGACCCTACACCCAAACGAGGGCACTACGTTCATCCACCTCTGGCCTGCTAGCTCCCCTACCTCTACGGAAGCACAGTTTCCGCTCAGCCCAGTCAAAGCTATTCACTGCTCTGGCACCCCAATGGTGGAACAAGCTCCCCCATGACGCCAGGACAGCGGAGTCACTGACCACCTTCCGGAGACACTTGAAACCCTACCTCTTTAAGGAATACCTGGAATAGTATAAAGTAATCCTTCTACCCCCCCCCCTCCATAAAAAGAAGAAGAAAAAAAGTGGTTGTCCCACTGGCTGTCATAAGTTGAATGCACCAATTTGTAAGTCGCTAAATGATGTAAATGTTATAGATTTGTCATTCTCATTGAAAACAAGTCTAAGAAGCGGTAGATCTGTTCTTTGTGCACTATTTCTATGCTTCCCGTTATAACGTTTGGTTTTTGGAGTCTTTTACTTTTGTACACCAGCTTCAAACAGCTGAAAATACAATATTTTTGGTTATGGAAAATATTTTTCTCAGCGGTTTAGATTAGGCGAACTATTAGAATTTTACCAACCAGGAAATGGCAGAGCGATTTCTGCAAAGTGCATCTTTAATAACACTGACATAAGTGCATGTGATACCACAGAGCCTACTAAAGATTAATTGACAGTGACCATTTCGTTAAAATATGATTTTACAAAAAATTTCCAAATTCATTTTAAAATACATTTACGAAATATATATGTAAATAAATCTGAAAATATATTCTAAAATAATTTCCCGATGCATTTAACAAATATTGTGATATACACTGCTCAAAAAATAAAGGGAACACTAAAATAACACATCCTAGATCTGAATGAATGAAATAATCTTATTAAATACTTTTTTCTTTACATAGTTGAATGTGCTGACAACAAAATCACACAAACATTATCAATGGAAATCAAATTTATCAACCCATGGAGGTCTGGATTTGGAGTCATCCTCAAAATTAAAGTGGAAAACCACACCACAGGCTGATCCAACTTTGATGTAATGTCCTTAAAACAAGTCAAAATGAGGCTCAGTAGTGTGTGTGGCCTCCACGTGCCTGTATGACCTCCCTACAACGCCTGGGCATGCTCCTGATGAGGTGGCGGATGGTCTCCTGAGGGATCTCCTCCCAGACCTGGACTAAAGCATCCGCCAACTCCTGGACAGTCTGTGGTGCAACGTGACGTTGGTGGATGGAGCGAGACATGATGTCCCAGATGTGCTCAATTGGATTCAGGTCTGGGGAACGGGCGGGCCAGTCCATAGCATCAATGCCTTCCTCTTGCAGGAACTGCTGACACACTCCAGCCACATGAGGTCTAGCATTGTCTTGCATTAGGAGGAACCCAGGGCCAACCGCACCAGCATATGGTCTCACAAGGGGTCTGAGGATCTCATCTCGGTACCTAATGGCAGTCAGGCTACCTCTGGCGAGCACATGGAGGGCTGTGCGGCCCCCCAAAGAAATGCCACCCCACACCATGACTGACCCACCGCCAAACCGGTCATGCTGGAGGATGTTGCAGGCAGCAGAACGTTCTCCACGGCGTCTCCAGACTCTGTCACGTCTGTCACATGTGCTCAGTGTGAACCTGCTTTCATCTGTGAAGAGCACAGGGCGCCAGTGGCGAATTTGCCAATCTTGGTGTTCTCTGGCAAATGCCAAACGTCCTGCACGGTGTTGGGCTGTAAGCACAATCCCCACCTGTGGACGTCGGGCCCTCATACCACCCTCATGGAGTCTGTTTCTGACCGTTTGAGCAGACACATGCACATTTGTAGCGACATCAAACACATTATAATGTGAACAAAATGTTCAGATTGAAATATATTTACGCATTGTAAATAAGGATTTGTTCTTAACTGACTTGGCTAGTTAAATAAATACAAAATAATGTCAGAGAGGGTGTGGTATATGGCCAATATACCACGGCTAAGGGCTGTTCTTAGGCACGACGCCACGCCTGGAAACAGTCCTTAACCGTGGTATATTGGCCATATAACACAAACCCCCGAGGTGCCTTATTGCTATTATATACTGGTTACCAACGTAATTAGAGCAGTAAAAATAAATGTTTTGTCATACCCGTGTATACGGTCTGATATACCACGGCTGTCAGCCAATCAGCATTCAGGGCTCGAACCACCCAGTTTATAATATAGAACACATGCGTCTGACATGTAGAATATGGAATCCTGTCAGCTCTGTTTATGTCATTTGTTTCTGTCACAGAGAATTGATGGCTTCAGCGCCAGAAAAACTTGAATAAGTTGCTAGTCTATCCAGAGATTCAGCTGGTGACTCCATTACTTCCTGTAATTCACACTTGTGCAAGGAAGAGTCAGGCAGAAGTTAATAGAAAATTGTCACGTTGTAAACTACAGGAAGTAATCTCATTTTGAGTCAGTGGTTTCTCCTGGTTTTTCTATTTAGCCTAGCTTGCAAAAGTGGGGGATTCTTCTATCTAATATAACTTTCCATCCCATGTCCAGTTCCATAAGCGATATAACGTTAAACAACAAAATAAATCAATAAAGAATGCAATTATGAGTGTTTTGGCCTGTTCAATGTGGATTCTTCAATAGCAAAACCAGTTTAGTGTGTCTTTTATTGTAAACATGTTGTTGTTATGATAATGTTCTGTCTTAGTTGGCAGGCTAATGCTACCACACATTCATGGACGTTACCCAGCACATACTGTGTAGACCTTATGCCATTTTCTTAACAGCTTCTACCTCCAAGCCATAAGACTCCTGACTCATGGCTACCCGGACTATTTGCATTGTCCCTCCCACCCCACCCCCTATTTTACGCTGCTGCTACTCTGTTTATTATCTATGCATAGTCACTTTAACTCTACCCACATGTACAGTGGGGAAAAAAAGTATTTAGTCAGACACCAATTGTGCAACTTCTCCCATTTAAAAAGATGAGAGAGGCCTGTAATTTTCATCATAGGTACACGTCAACTATGACAGACAATGAGGGAAAAAAATCCAGAAAATCACATTGTAGGATTTTTTATGAATTTATTTGCAAATTATGGTGGAAAATAAGTATTTGGTCAATAACAAAAGTTTCTCAATACTTTGTTATATACAGTGGGGAAAAAAAGTATTTAGTCAGCCACCAATTGTGCAAGTTCTCCCACTTAAAAAGATGAGAGAGGCCTGTAATTTTCATCATAGGTACACGTCAACTATGACAGACAAAATGAGAAAAAAAATCCAGAAAATCACATTGTAGGATTTTTAATGAATTTATATGCAAATTATGGTGGAAAATAAGTATTTGGTCAATAACAAAAGTTTCTCAATACTTTGTTATATACCCTTTGTTGGCAATGACACAGGTCAAACGTTTTCTGTAAGTCTTCACAAGGTTTTCACACACTGTTGCTGGTATTTTGGCCCATTCCTCCATGCAGATCTCCTCTAGAGCAGTGATGTTTTGGGGCTGTCGCTGGGCAACACGGACTTTCAACTCCCTCCAAAGATTTTCTATGGGGTTGAGATCTGGAGACTGGCTAGGCCACTCCAGGACCTTGAAATGCTTCTTACGAAGCCACTCCTTCGTTGCCCGGGCGGTGTATTTGGGATCATTGTCATGCTAAAAGTCCCAGCCACGTTTCATCTTCAATGCCCTTGCTGATGGAAGGAGGTTTTCACTCAAAATCTCACGATACATGGCCCCATTCATTCTTTCCTTTACACGGATCAGTCGTCCTGGTCCCTTTGCAGAAAAACAGCCCCAAAGCATGATGTTTCCACCCCCATGCTTCACAGTAGGTATGGTGTTCTTTGGATGCAACTCAGCATTCTTTTGTCCTCCAAACACGACGGAGTTGAGTTTTTACCAAAAAGTTCTATTTTGGTTTCATCTGACCATATGACATTCTCCCAATCCTCTTCTGGATCATCCAAATGCACTCTAGCAAACTTCAGACGGGCCTGGACATGTACTGGCTTAAGCAGGGGGACACGTCTGGCACTGCAGGATTTGAGTCCCTGGCGGCGTAGTGTGTTACTGATGGTAGGCTTTGTTACTTTGGTCCCAGCTCTCTGCAGGTCATTCACTAGGTCCCCCCGTGTGGTTCTGGGATTTCTGCTCACCGTTCTTGTGATCATTTTGACCCCACGGGGTGAGATCTTGCGTGGAGCCCCAGATCGAGGGAGATTATCAGTGGTCTTGTATGTCTTCCATTTCCTAATAATTGCTCCCACAGTTGATTTCTTCAAACCAAGCTGCTTACCTATTGCAGATTCAGTCTTCCCAGCCTGGTGCAGGTCTACAATTTTGTTTCTGGTGTCCTTTGACAGCTCTTTGGTCTTGGCCATAGTGGAGTTTAGTGCCATTAATACAGGTAACGAGTGGAGGACAGAGGAGCCTCTTAAAGAAGAAGTTACAGGTCTGTGAGAGCCAGAAATCTTGCTTGTTTGTAGGTGACCAAATACTTATTTTCCACCATAATTTGCAAATAAATTCATAAAAAATCCTACGTGATTTCCTGGATTTTTTTCTTCTCAATTTGTCTGTCATAGTTGACGTGTACCTATGATGAAAATTACAGGCCTCTCTCATTTCATAACTTGCACAATTGGTGGCTGACTAAATACTTTTTTTCCCCACTGTACATATTACCTCATTTACCTCGACTAACCTACTGTTCTTTTATTTTAATTTTCATTTAAATGTTTTACTTATCTATTTTTTACTTAGCACTTTTTTTTTTCTTCTTAAAACTGCATTGTTGGTTAAGGGCTTGAAAGTAAGCATTTCACTGTAAGGTCTACACCTGTTGTATTCGGCGCATGTTGCAAATAACATTTGATTTGATTTGACAGGCAGGCTGACAGGCACAGACCATAAAAGGCTCCAGCTCACTTAACTACACCTCCCCCTCTCCAGCATGGAACAGATAAGGATCCTGCTCCACTGAACTGACCAAATTAGCAGTGAGGAGACTTGACAGGCTGTGACCCCTTCAACAGCAACTTTTATATAACCAACAACAAGTGCATCATTCCATCTAGTGGAGAGGTGTCAATTGCACAGGTCATGACAGATCAGCTGTACTGAACATGTAGCTGTACCGAACACAGGCCCACAGCCCATTTGAACTGTTCCAGCTTTGCTCAATGTGGATGTTATACAGACACTACAAATACAGAGCAAAAGACAGACAAGGGAAATATAGGTAGCCTGGGTTCATGTCACAGTAAAGGGGATGTACAGATACCTCTAGATGTTTTTATGGGCATGCGAAGAGGAGCTCTGGTCAGGGACATCCAGGGGAGTGGTTGCGTCACAGAGGTAATCTTTCCTGAAAGGCAAAATACATACAATTGTGTAAATGTCTAGTAGTTTTGTCTAGGATTCAGAAAAACCCTGGATAGCCTAAAGACACTATAAACAGGGACCCTTGTGGGACCACAATTGCTTTGCAGCATATTCAGGATTTTTTTCAAAAGTGAGTCAGTAGGCTCTACCATTTTGAATAAACTAGATATCCTAAATAGTGTTGTGTTTGCATTGGCTCAAATTGGCTATACAACACTAACTCAGCCAGCCAGGAGTACCTGTGGTAGGTGAGGATGGAGGACAGTGACTGGCGTAGATCAATTGTTTCATCCAGGTGAGAGGTTTCATCCGAGCAGGTGTTTGAACATCATTCCTGAAGTAAAATAGAATAAACAAATTATTTAAAAAGTTCTAAAAATGGCATAAGGTCTACACAGTATGTGCTGGGTAACGTCCATGAATGTGTGGTAGCATTAGCCTGCCAACTAAGACAGAACATTATCATAACAACAACATGTTTACAATAAAAGACACACTAAACTGGTTTTGCTATTGAAGAATCCACATTGAACAGGCCAAAACACTCATGTCTAACTTCATAAACGCGTTCTTTATTGATTTACTTTGTTGTTTAACGTTATATCGCTTATGGAACTTGACATGGGATGGAAAGTTATATTAGATAGAAGAATCCCCCACTTTTGCAAGCTAGGCTAAATAGAAAAACCAGGAGAAACCACTGACTCAAAATGAGATTACTTCCTGTAGTTTACAATGTGACAATTTTCTATTGACTTCTGCCTGACTCTTCCTTGCGCAAGTGTGAATTACAGGAAGTAATGGAGTCACCAGCTGAATCTCTGGATAGACTAGCAACTCTGATTTCAAGTTTTTCTGGCGCTGATGCCATCAATTCTCTGTGACAGAAACAAATTACATAAACAGAGCTGACAGGATTCCATATTCTACATGTCAGACGCATGTGTTCTATATTATAAACTGTGTGGTTCGAGCCCTGAATGCTGATTGGCTGACAGCCGTGGTATATCAGACCGTATACACGGGTATGACAAAACAGTTATTTTTACTGCTCTAATTATGTTGGTAACCAGTATATAATAGCAATAAGGCACCTCGGGGGGTTGTGGTATATGGCCAATATACCACGGCTAAGGACTGTATCCAGGCGTTGCGTCGTGCCTAAGAACAGCCCTTAGCCGTGGTATATATATACCACACCCTCTCGGGCATTATTTTTTATTTATTTAACCTTTATTTAACTAGCCAAGTCAGTTAAGAACAAATCCTTATTTACAATGCGTAAATATATTTCAATCTGAACATTTTGTTCACATTATAATGTGTTTGATGTCGCTACCGCTCGATTGTCCCTTTGTTTAGGCTACACAGAGGCTACAATGCAGCTCTTTGAAACCTGAACGCATAGCTATGTAACTAACGTCATTAGCAATAACTACACATTCTAGCTATAACAATAACACCAATAATCAATACAATATCCAATGTTGCTACTTACAACTCATGTCCAGCAACAATACATTTATCCCGTGCTTGCTCTTCTTCTTTGGTATGATGGCGTTCGCACATTTTGTTTTTGCATGCCGCCACCTACTGTGCGGTAGTGTATGTTCAATGGCGTTACTTGTGATGCCCAAATAATATTGTAAATTGTTTAAATTGCACCACCAACCAACCGTACCAACCCTACACCTTATACCACTATTACATTAAAAAAACATCTTATAACTCTTCTGCAGTAAACCCAGGTATTTCTCTGCAACTGCTACCTACACTCATTACAAAACCCACTACCCCATTCCACTACTTTGACCCTATTTGCTCCTGAACCATGCCAACGGCCTGGGAGGATGGGACACCCACACTCAACACACCCTGTAATTCTTCTGAAGTCAAATCTCTATACCCACATACACAATATATACAAACGTATGTGGAACCCCTTCAAATTAGTAGATTCGGCTATTTCAGCCATACCCATTGCTGACAGGTGTATAAAATCGAGCCCACAGCCATGCAATTACCATGGACAAACATTGGCAGTAGAATGGCCTTACTGAAGAGCTCAGTGACTTTCAACGTTGCACCGTCATAGGATGACACCTTTCCACCAAGTCAGTTTGTCAAATTGCTGCCCTGCTAGAGCTGCCCCGGTCAACTATAAGTGCTGTTATTGTGAAGTGGAAATGTCTAGGAGCAACAACGGCTCAGCCGTGAAGTGGTAGGCCACACAAGCTCACAGAACGGGACCGCCGAGAACGGGAAGTGCGTAGTGCATAAAAATCGTCTGTCCTCGGTTGCAACACTCACTACAGAGTTCCAAACTGCCTCTGGAACAATGTCAGCACAATAACTGTTCGTCGGGAGCTTCATGAAATGGGTTTCCATGGCCGAGCAGCCGCACACAAGCCTAAGATCACCATGCGCACTGCCAAGCGTCGGCTGGAGTGGTATAAAGCTTGCCGCCATTGGACTTTGGAACCGGTGAAACGCGTTCTCTGGAGTGATGAATCATGCTTCACCATCTGGCAGTCTGACGGACTAATCTACGTTTGGCGGATGCCAGGAGAACGCTACCTGCCCCAATGCATAGTGCCAACTGTAAAGTTTGGTGGAGGAGGAATAATGGTCTGGGGCTGTTTTTCAGTGAAGGGTAATCTTAACGCAACAGCATACAATGACATTCTAGACGATTCTGTGCTTCCAACTTTGTGGCAACAGTTTGGGGAAGGCACTTTCCTGTTTCAGCATGACAATGTCCCTGTGGACAAAGCAAGGCACATACAGAAATGGTTTGTCGAGATCGGTGTGGAAGAACTTGACTGGCCTGCACAGAGCCCTGACCTCAACCCCATCGAACACCTTTGGGATGAATTGGAACGCCGACTGCGAGCCAGGCCTAATCGCCCAACATCAGTGCCCGACCTCACTAAAGCGCTTGTGGCTGAATGGAAGCAAGTCCCCGCAGCAATGTTCCAACATCTAGTGGAAAGCCTTCCCAGAAGAGTGGAGGCTGTTATAGCAGAAAATGGGGGACCAACTCCATATTAATGCCCATGATTTTGGAATAAGATGTTCGACGAGCATGTGTCCACATACCTTTGGTCATGTAGTGTACTTCTCTGCAGCTGCTACTACATCTATTTTCTGTGATTTACGTTCTATTTCTGTGGTACAGTTGATAACCATTGCTATGAACACTATGAAGCCAACCTTACTGAAGCTCAAAACACTTGATGGCCTATCCCTCTGTGTTAACACAAATCTACTACTCACTGGGATCTACTCAGGATTCCTCACTCTTGACCCATCCTCCTCTACCTTCTTCACATCCTCAGCATACAACACCTTCTGCACTACTCTGACTCTGGCTACTTCAACCTGCCTCTCTCGTACCGGATACTTCTGATCCCCGGCAATATGGGCACCCCTACAGTTGACTCTGTCCCATGCCCTCCTGCACACTTCCCATATCTTGGAATCTCCCTCCTACATACTGCTGCGACATAACCATAAATGTTGCACCTGAAACAGCGCAATGGATTCAAAACTGAAAAAAATGAACTGACAGTGACTGTTTCACCACGCTCCCCACCGGGTCTGCGTCGTACCAAATGGCGGGCGTCACAAACACCAGGAATTTTCAACTTAAATTACCTCACTTCCACACTTAACTCTACCCCAGAAATCACTAATTTCAATGGTGCCCTGATCCTAAGAGTAAAGCACAAAACAGATCTTGACCCAAGTTACGTGACACGTTGTGCCTTCTCCCTCTGGTCAGAAGAAACACAAACAAATATCACAAGTCCACTACAGGTTACCTTCACTGACTCAACTGCACCCAACTCCTTTTCCACCCGACCCACCCTGAAACCACAAATGGATCCGTCAAAAGGCAAGGATCCACTTTATCCCAAAATGTCACTCCTATTGGACCAGATTATTTTCTATCATGTCCAACGATGCCAAGCTCAGGTTGCAAGCTCTTCATCACACCTTCCACCTCACTAAACTCGCCCTCATTCACTTCCATTTCTCCTCCAGAACTCGGTCTGGCGCACGGCTCACTCTGTTTGCACTTGACACCAATCTTCTTCGTCACCCCATCTCCAATTTTATCGCCAATTTCCTCAGATTCAAATCCAACCTCTGCTTTCCTCATTCTCTTCAACCTCCTCTTCCTCTTTTTCCGCCTCCATTCCTTCTCAGAAATCTATGTTTCTGTGTCCCTGTCCAAATATTTCTGTTTTTGTTCCATGATTACTCTTCAGAGCCATATCCCCTTGCTTGCTTGAATGTGTCTTCCACCAAAAAACACAGGTCCACACACTGGGCAGCAATAAGCCAATGTTGAGGTCCATGCATTTGGGTGGGGGATGGGCAGTGCTGACTATGTATACACTGAGTGTACAAAACATTAGGAACACCTTCGTAATATTGAGCTTCACCCCCTTTTGCCCTCAGAACAGCCTCAATTCGTCGGGGCATGGACTCTATAAGGTGTCGAAAGCATTCCACAGGGTGCTGGCCCATGTTGATGCCAATGCTTCCCACAGTCAAGTTGGCTATTGTTGATACACACAGGAAACTGTTGAGCGTGAAAAACCCATTAGCATTGCAGTTCTTAACACACAAACTGGTGCGCCTGGCACCTACTACCATACCCTGTTCAAAGGCACTTAAATCTTTTGTCTTGCCCATTCACCCTCTGAACGGCACACATACACAATCCATGTCTCAATTGTCTCAAGGCTTAACAATCCTTCTTTAACCTGTCTCCTACCCTTCATCTACACTGATTGAAGTGGATTTAACAAGTGACATCAATAAGGGATCATAGCTTTCACCTGGATTCACCTGGTCAGTCTATGTCATGGAAAGAGCAGTTGTTCCTAATGTTTTATACACTCAGTGTATGTGACTCATATACCATCAAGATAGACTGAAGGTCAGAGGAGGCTAGTGGGAGGAGCTATAGGAGGACGGACTCATTGTAATGGCTGGAATGGAATAAATGGAACAGTCCGTTCTATTTATACCATTCCAGTCATTACAATGAGCCTGTCCTCCTATAGCTCCTCCCATCAGCCTCCTCCGCTGAAGGTGATGCTTTACCAGATCGATACAAAAGTGCAGCGCACCTGTAGCTCACATGTGCCTTGCATACAAGCCGCATGCAACACTGTGTTGTCTGAGAGTCACTGCATAGGGAGGAATGTGCACACATGTCGTGATACTTCAACGGGATAGGACAAGTTATATCTAGTTGGAAAGCTCAAGGGATATAGAAACCGAATGTGCATAGGTGTTGCGCAGAATATTTGTGCATCTTTCACGGAAATGGATTTATGCGTTACCAAAACGTCAATACTTTAGCCTAGCCATTTTGGACTATGCAAATGAGGACATATTTTCTGGTCAATCTGAAAGAAATTACAAAAAGTCTCCACAGATTAATTACATAAAAACCAAAGCTTCAATAAAAGGTAAATAAAATGTAAGTTGTTTTTTAACCAGTGGCTTATTGGTGGTTTATTGGGAAAAGTATTGTGATCACACCGGATGTATATTGGTTTCAATGGCTGACGTGAGCAGGGAAATATATATAATATGGAGTTGTTTATTCCACTTTTAAAGTTGGTAATTTTGTTTCTGTATTGAAAAAGGATTTATCAGAGTTAAAGTTATCTGTGTTGGGGCACTTTTGATGTGTATGGGAGACTGAGGATGGGCAGGCAGCTGGTAATTTATGGCCCTGCTGACATCTGTTGATTTATGATTTTTTTTTACATTTACGTAATTTAGCAGACGCTCTTATCCAGAGCGACTTACAGTTAGTGAGTGCATACATTTTCATACTGGCCCCCCGTGGGAATCAAACCCACAACCCTGGCGTTGCAAACGCCATGCTCTACCAACTGAGCTACATGACCCTGTGTCAGAGGGGAGAGAGGCTGATAAAGATCTCAACTGGTGATTTGGCTGGTTGAAGGACCACATTTTAGGCTAGTTTTTTAAATGATGAAAAATATTAATAAATTGATTCCTGGGGGGGCCACTAGAGGGCGCTAAAGCAGGATCAGGTTGAATAAATATTGTTACATTAAGATAGCCTTAACATTAGGCTATTTACTGTCTTACAAAAGTAATATTGAATTGTGTTTGGTTGACATTTTAAAGGAGATGTATAATGCTTAGATAGCCACTGGCTTAATCCTATTCTGTAACTTTTATTTTTGGTTGAGATGGAGACGTGAATCCAACATAACACTTGTCGACAAGTTAATAGGTTATTTACCGTATTGCAAAAGTAATATTGAATTGTGTTTGGTTGTCAACGCAACCAAAAATCAACATTTGAAGGAGATGTATCTTCTGCTTGGATAGCTCCATCTGTGCCACTGAGTCTGGCTTTAATTCCAGTTTGTCTACAAATTAATAATGGATTGGTTAAATCCCTGGATGGGAAGGGGATACCTAGTCAGTTGCACAACTGAATGCATTCAACCAAAATGTGTCTTCCGCATGTAACCCAAGAAATGTTCCATTTGCACAAAAAGCTTATTTCTCTTATATTTTGTGCACAAATGTGTTTACATCCCTGTTAGTGAGCATTTATCCTTTGCCAAGATAATCCATACACCTGACAAGTTAACATATCAAGAAGCTGATTGAACAGCATGATCATTACACAGGTGGGGAAAATAAAAGGCCACTCTAAAATGTGCAGTTTTGTCACACAAAATTTTTAATTTCCCTACCATAAGCCACCTCCAACGTCATTTTAGAGAATTTGGCAGTACGTCCAACAGGCCTCACAACCGGAGACCATGTGTAACCATGCCAGCCAGCCCAGGACCTCCGCATCTGGCTTCTTCACCTGCGAGACAGTCTGAGACGAGCCACCCGGACAGCTGATGAAACTGTGGGTTTGCACAACCAAAGAATTTGTCAGAAATGGTCTCAGGGAAGCTAATCTGCGTGCTCGTCGTCCTCACCAGAATCTTCACCTGACAGCAGTTCGGCGTCCTAACCGACTTCAGTGGGCAAATGCTCACCTTGCCACTGGCACACTGGAGAAGTGTGCTCTTCATGGACGAATCCCGGTTTCAACTGTACCGGGCAGATGGCTGACAGCATGTATGGCGTCATGTGGGCGAGTGGCTTGCCGATGTCAGCGTTGTGAACAGAGTGCCCAATGGTGGCGGTGAGGTTAGGGTATGGGCAGGCATAAGCTACGGACAACGAACACAATTGCATTTTATCAATGGCAATTTGAATGCACAGAGATACCGTGATGAGATTCTGAGGCCCATTGTCATGCCATTCATCTGCCGCCTGTTTCAGCATGAGAATGCACGGCCCCATGTCGCAAGGATCTGTACACAATTCCTGTTCTTCCATGGCCAGCATACTCACCAGACATGTCACCCATTAAGCATGTTTGGGATGCTCTGGATTGACGTGTACTACAGCGTGTTCCAGTTCCCGCCAATATCCAGCAACTTCGCACAGCCATTGAAGAGGAGTGAGACAACATTCCACAGGCCACATTCAACAGCCTGATCAACTCTATGCGAAGGAGATGTGTCGCGCTGCATGAGGCAAATGGTCACACCAGATACTGACTGGTATTCTGATCCACGCCCTTACTTAAAAATAAAAGGTATCTGTGACCAACAGATGCATATCTGTATTCCCAGTCATGTGAAATCCATAGATTAGGGCCTAATGAATATATTTCAATTGACTGATTTCTTTATATGAACTGTAGCTCAGTAACATCTTTGAATGGTTGCATTTATGATTGACATTTTACCCTCAAAACAAATACTTTTTCCAAATCCAATGTATTTTTCCATGTAGATTCCACGTCACAATACGATGACAAATTACGTTGAAACAATGTTTATTTAAACAGTTTGTGCCCACTGGGATGTTGTCCTTGACAGTTATATTTTTCACAGCCCTCAAGAACAAGACTATGAAAAAAATTAGAGGTTGTGTACACATGCTATTCTTCCCCCTTAACTTCAGTATCTCTAATTTTCTCTCATTTTCATGTATTTTCTTCTTGCTTGACTAGCTCTCTTTTCTTTCATGGTACCTTTGTCTTTCCGTCAATCCCATTAGTTCCCCTTCGCTCCCTGCTCTCTCCCCTCCAGTCGTGTGGGGTCACATGGGAGACAGGAGGGCAGTCATATGATAGCACAAGACACACACACACACACACACATTAATTTCCACTTAACATAAAGATAGACGCATAAGACCTTGCACAGTAGAAATGCAAGACATTGCACAGATACATGCAAGGCTGTTCCACTAAATGATGTATGGTGGCAGCAGCACTAGAAATGCTAGCAAAGATCTCATAGGCTGTGTCCCAAATGGCACCCTATTCCAGTGGCGTGTGTTCATGGATGCCAAGGGAAGTCAGGCTTCTCCCAAGAATTTACCAAGAAAAAAAGAATAAAACATACAAAATAATGTATCTTTCGTCTCTCTGTGTTTCATAAACTTCCTTCAATTCGCAAGAGGCTGAATGTACAGTGCATTTGGAAAGTATTCAGAAAGTATTTGTTACGTTACAGCCTTATTCTAAAATTGATTAAATAAAACATTTTCCTTATCAATCTACACACAAAACCCCATAATGACAAAGTGAAAACAGGTTTGTATACATTTTAGCAAATGTATTAACAATAAAAAACAGAAATACCTTATTTACATAAGTATTCAGACCCTTTGCGATGAAACTCAAAATTGAGCTCAGGTGCATTCTGTTTCCATTGATCATCTTTAAATGTTTCTACAACTTGATTGGAGTCCACCTGTGTTAAATTCAATTGATTGGACATGATTTGGAAAGGCACACACCTGTCTATATAAGGTCCCACAGTTGACAGTGCATGTCAGAGCAAAAACCAAGCCATGAGGTCGAAGGAATTGTCCGTAGAGCTCCGAGACAGGATTGTGTCGAGGCACTGATCTGGGGAAGGGTACCAAAACATTTCTGCAGCATTGAAGGTCCCCAAGAACACAGTGGCCTCCATCATTCTTAAGGAAGTTTGGAACCACCAAGACTCTTCCTAGAGCTGGCCGCCCTGCCAAACTGAGCAATTAGGGAGAAGGGCCTTGGTCAGGGAGGTGACCAAGAACCCGATGGTCACTCTGACAGAGCTCCATAGTTCCTCTGTGGAGATGGGAGAACCTTCCAGAAGGACAACCATCTCTGCAGCACTCCACCAATCAGGCCTTTTTGGTAGAGTGGCCAGACGGAAGCCACTCCTCAGTAAAAGGCACATGACAGCCCGCTTGGAGTTTGCCAAAAGGCACCTAAAGGACTCTCAGACCATGTGAAACAAGATTCTCTGGTCTGATGAAACCAAGATTGAACTCTTTGGCCTGAATGCCAAGCATCACATCTGGTGGAAACCTGGCACCATCCATACGGTGAAGCATGGTCATGGCAGCATCATGCTGTGGGGATGTTTTTCAGCGGCAGGGACTGGGAGACTAGTCAGGATCAAGGGAAAGATGAACGGAGCAAAGTACATTGACTTTCTTGATGAAAACCTGCTCCACAGCGCTCAGGACCTCAGACTGGGGCAAATGTTCACCTTCCAACAGGACAATGACCCCATCCAACCTGACAGAGCTTGAGAGGATCTACAGAGAAGAATGGGAGAAACTGCCAAAGGTGCTTCAACAAAGTACTGAGTAAAGGGTCTGAATACTTATGTAAATGTGCTATATCCGTTGTTTTTATATATATATATTCTGTTTTTGCTTTGTCCTTATGGGGGTATTGTGTGTAAATTGATGAGGGGAACAACTATTTAATCAATAGAATAAGGCTGTAATGTAACAAAATGTGGAAAAAGTAAAGGGGTCTGAATACTTTCCGAATGCACTATATCTCACTGGAGAAAGCATCCAAGCGAACGAAACAGCACCCCTCTGTCTCTGTGTGTGTGTAGCCCATGCTGCTGGTCAAAAAGAGTATGTCATTGTTGCTGCCCGTAACATTGAATGCAAGGGAAGCCAGCGAGCAATTGGCCTCTCTTGATAAAAAATATATAAAATAATAGCCAATCAGCGTCGATCTAAACTGAGTGAGTTCAGCTGTGAATGGTCCTGGCGCACCAAATAAAAGTCAAAGGAAGCCAGTTTGGATTTGGCTTCAGACCAATCCCATCACATTAGAAACCAAATGTCATTGACAGAAAAAAATTGAATCTTTGCATCCCATTGTGTCGTTGTCCTCCGGTGGCTAGCTAGCTAGCTAAAATCGTCCCTTTCCTAAATTAGCCATGGATGGAGATAGGGATTTGGACTTGTGGTTTTACTTAATTCTCCGCACTGGCCAATGATTATAATGGCGATTCTGATCCAACCATAAAGTCATACATTTTGCCCCTGGCCTGTGAGGATGGAAGTTCAACATGTAGCTAGATGTAATACAATTAGGCTAATGTTAACTAGCTGGCCTGTTAACTAGTTGCCCATAAAAAGAAGATAGGCTAGCGAGCTAGCATTTTAGCCAGGTAGCCTAAGACAACAAAAACTAAAAGCGTGTATGACAGAGTCATAGACCATTTAGGCAACATGAAAGAGGAGGATGACATTGGCGTTTCTCTACAAGTAGGGTGAGTCAACATGTTTTTTCTACTTGCACGCACACACACACACACACACACACACACACACACACACATAAATCAGTACCATGGACAACCACATCATATTTAGCTTACGCTGATTGGACTAAATCGTTTTTGGTATCTTTTAGTTGTCACTGTATTAGACTAAGCATAGGTGATTAGATTATGTTGAAATGGTGTGACTTGCGTTAACTCTCCTTGGTTCTAAATCAATAGTTGTTTAGTAGTCCGAAAATGTCGGAAACATTAACTTGCTTGACCATGCTGTAGGTCATGTAACTGTTCGTTACATGCAATATGTTTTGTGGACTTCATCGGACAGATGTTGCTCTCCGGTTTTGTGATGAAACAAAGGTGTGGTTGAATTTATTCTGCCACTATCTCTTCTTATTGTCTTGGCCTTAGGCCTATATATCACGATGTCAAGGCATATGAACTAACAGGCAGGGGCGGTGTGTTCAATAGGGCGATATGGGCGACGCACTGCCAAACGGGAAAAGGAAGGGATTTTTTTTCTAATCAATTATATCACGGCAACAGTAGTTATCAGTGTTGTAATCTAGACGTCTGATCTGCCACAGTGCCACTAAATGTCCAATCAGGCTAAAGTCGTGCTTCAAATGGCCCCCCCTTTTTGGGGGCGATTTCAGTCAGGTTGAAAATCGCCCAGAAGTCTGTCATAGACTCCCATGTAAAATCTATTTTTTCAAATATCAGAGCTTTCAATACAATCTCTATGGGTTTCTGAGGGCTTGCACTTACGCGCTTTCGTCATACGTAACGTAACCATGAACGTAACTAAGAAAAGAGCGGGTAGCCTCATCAATCAATTCACGTACTACTATCAAGATGGCTATAGCGTTCAGTGCAACTCGATTGTCTCTTTGAAATAAGTTACTTTTTTTTTTTTTACAAATCAAGATAAATTGGCAACGAAACAATTAGGACCTCCCAGACCAAATTTAATAATTCAACAGGTTTCTACTAAAGGGGGGAAGTCCTACACCCGAGGATTTTCCAAAAATTGGTACGAACGAAAAACCTGGCTAGCAGGCTGCGATGTAGCTAATGCAGTCTTCTGCTACCCCCTGCTTACTCTTTCACCCTGAAGGCGGCACGGCAGACAGCACCGCTTGGACAGCGACTGGTGTGTAACGGACATGCACCATCTTTCAGGAAAGATTAAGAAACATGAGCTGTCAAAGACCCACATGGATAGCTGTTTGAGATTGTCTGCTTTGGGGAGAGTGAACATTCCCACTCAACTGGATGAGGGATACAGGCTAGCTGTCCGCCGCCACAACGATGAGGTTAGTGTTGATAATCACAAGTTTACTGGAGAACTGAAACTGACAAGGCTGACAAGATAGGACCCTTTTGTCCATTGTTATTGGATAGGAACAGAACTTATAACCAGCTCCTGACCTAAATAGATCTTAGCACAACATTTTACTCAACATATCATATTCCATATTCACTATAACAAATATATTTACTACGACATTAGCAAGAACCGCTACATCCTCAGCCGGCTAATCCAGTGTGTGAAGTTTTGCGGAGTGTTTGAGTTAGCTTTGCGAGGCAAAGATGAAACTGAGGGCTCCACCAACCCTGGTAAGCCAACACTTTTGAGATCAGTCAATAAATGCTTCTGGTATTGACTTATATGCTGCCCCTGTCTTCATGTTGTTGCTGGACATATCTTTTTTAAAATGTGTGTAGGTCACCTAAATCATCAGAAAAATTGCCCCCCCTGAGAATTTTTTCAGGAGCCGCCACTGCTAACAGGTTATAGAGCAAACAACACAATTATCACAACACATAGGTTGTAATATGGCTTTTTTTCTGGCTTGGCTTCCCCAGTGATTTTACCCACTCACCGCTACTGCCCGATTCCCTATTTAGTACACTACTTTTGACCAGGGCCCAGAAGGGTTCCCACTGGGCACACACTGGTTGAATCAACATTGTTTCAAAGTAATTTCAATGAAATGACGTTGAACCAACATGGAATAGTGGGTTTGGGGAATAGGTGAACAAAGACATTGCAGCGTTGGATCTGTAATTGTTTGTTTGAGTCTGCTCCCATGTTTATGTCCAGTGACATCTGTGTTTGTCCGTAGTGATTCATTTTTAATAGTCGGTATGAGTCGTCCAGGTGGCTTGTCTAGAGTTGGCGCCTGTCCCAAATGGCACCCTACTCCCTATATGGTGCACTACTTTTGACCAGAGCCTATGGACCTTGGTCAAAAGTAGTGCGCTAAATAGGGTGTGCTATTTGGGACGCAGCCTTGGAGTCGGGTGCCTCCCACCTGGTCCTAAAACCACAGCATTCAATCAAGCGATGTGTGGCCCCATGACATCATAGCCTATGGAATGAGCTGACACAATCGCTGTGTGGAAAGTGACCTTGGTAACGAAGAGAGATTGAGTGAACTGGGCACTTTCTATGGTTTTACCTGTCCCTATAAACACAACAATCATTTATCATTTAGTTGACATTCAATACGAATTAGACATGTGTGTCTCTCTGTGACCTTGTGGAGCTTTATTGAGCAAACATCCTCAGATTTTCCATAGTTCAGTTCAATTTCAGACCAGAGCAGAAGGACTGTGTTTAAAAAAAATACATAAACACATATACAGTTACAATATGGATGAACACTTTTGGCTGAACTCTGTGTGAAATGGGAGCTATGCACATGAGGTTACATAACCCACACTCACTTTCATTCATTCACTCACTAACTTACCCTGTGAGTTTATTGAGAGAGCACAGTCTGGAGAAATTAGGCCCAGGAGGCCCAGGAGGCCTGATGCTGGCTCAGCACAGAGTGAGTAAACCTGAGGAGGATCTCGGAAGGCTTGTTGCATCCAAAATGGCACTCTATTCCCTACATAGTGCACTACTTTTGACCAGAGCCCTATAAAGGCAATAGGATGCCATTTGGGACCCTTGGCACACCGTCTGCTAATCTGGAAAAAACAAAACTTCCTATGGATCGAGTAAGTGCTCTCTCTCCTCAGGAAGAGCATGAGAGACCCTGCACTGTATTTCACAGCAAGCTGGATTCTGGGGTATGTTCAATCCATTCTTCAATCCATTATTTTCTAACAACTGATCCGTCCTCCCAAGTATGAGTGTTAATGTAGGTGTGACTTTTTTATTTTGGCTGTCCAGTTCAGAGGTGAGTGGGAGAGCAGCTACAAGTGTCCGCACACAAATCAGAGGCAGTCATTTTAGCCTTTGTAACTGGGTGCGGGCCGAGTCCAGGGAAGAGGGGGTGGGGAACCTTTTAGTGAGCTCATACTGTAATTAGGTACAGCTGGGAAGGAAAGCGGAGGGAATAGTACTGTTCTCAATATGAAATTATTTTCTTATGGTCCCTCACTCTTTCCCTACCACTCCCAGTTTTTCCCCTTGTTCTTGCCAAATGTCTTTCAGACACAGTGGTGTACATAAAATATGGATTCTCTTTGGGAGTTTTAAAATTCTAAATGGACAAATGGTGAGGGATGAGGAAAGAGAGCACATAGAGGACAAGGAGGAGGATGGAGAGGAAAGGGTGTGGAGGAGAGAAGGAGAGGGCAAGTTGCAGGGAGGGAGGAAAAACAAGGGAGGGATGCATACAAAGATCTTAGGCAGGGGAAGAGGAGAAGTAGGAAGGAGGTAGTATGGAGCGAGAAAGTCAGAACAGCGATGATGGACAAGGTCTTGGTTTAAATCAGTTTCACAAAGCTAATAAAATCAGGTTTTGTAAATACATGATCAATTTATAATTGTTTTAACAACACAGTTTGTTTGATGAGGATGGTTTACAGTTGCTTTGATAAGACATTTTGAAGAAAAATACAGATAGGGTTTTCATGCGGTATACTGAGAATAAATACAGCTTTAGTTGTGGAGGAACAATGATAACATTACAAAACCATTACAAGCTAATACGAGAACATTATACAGGAAAATAAACTGGCACAAGGCTTTCACAACAGTCAAACTCTGTCTGACAAAACACACACAACTGACGTCTTGTTAACCACAATCTGAATGACTGGAAGATTAAATAAGCAAACGGAACAGGTAGAAATAAAATATTTGAAAAACGTTACACAAAATTACATGTTTGACAGTCTTGAAAGTATTTCATTCTCGTTGATACACTCTGGTGCACACGACATCCCCAGCGCTCATTGTCTGAAAAGAAATGACAACAAAATGAATTCACAACTCAGATAAATCAGCACATACTTTTCCCCCAAACACAGTTAAAGCTGAACATGTCAATACAGGAATAGGATCACCGTTTGTAGGCAATAAAAATGTATGCTTTACCAAAATCAGTTCACCATCATTGGTCACTTCACGGGTCCAGGCAGTCTTAGGGCCCTCCCCTTTCTGCAAAGTCTGCTCACAGCTGATCTTGCTATTTGTCTCCCAGCGAGGGGTACTCTGGAGGACATAGGAAGTAGGCCATGCAAGGATTGAATAAGTGACACTGCATGTTACAGTGAAGTGGTTAGATAGAAAGACACAGTAGATCTGTGTGTGACCTGAGGCTTCTCATTTGTATTTATATTTATTAGGGATCCCCATTAGCTGTTGCCAAGGCAGCAGCTACTCTTCCTGGGGTCCAAACATATTAAAGCACTTACATTACATATCAAACAAAATATAAAACAGTACATCATATGACATTATTACGCCACTACCTATCTACAATACAAAATGTTTAATACCACCATATAACAATATCACAATGTGTGCGTATGTGTGCGTAGGCCCCGTGTAGCTCAGTTGGTAGAGCATGGCGCTTGCAACGCCAGGGTTGTGGGTTCGTTTCCCAAGGGGGGCCAGTATGAAAATGTATGCACTCACTAACTGTAAGTCGCTCTGGATAAGAGCGTCTGCTAAATGACTAAAATGTCAAATGTATGCATGTGTCTATACCCTTGTGTGTGTCTCTTCACAGTCCCCGTTGTTCCATAAGGTGTATTTTTACCAGTTTTTAAAATCTGATTCTACTGCATCAGTTACCTGATGTGGAATAGAGTTCCATGTAGTCATGGCTCTATGTAGTACTGTGCGCCTCCCATAGTCTGTTCTGGACTTGGGGACTGTGAAGAGACCTCTGATGGCATGTCTTGTGGGGTATGCATGGCTGTCCGAGCTGTGTGCCAGTATTCCAAACAGACAGCTCGGTACATTCAGCTTGTCGACACCTCTTACAAAAACAAGCAGTGATGAAGTCAATCTCTCTTCCACTCTGAGCCAGGAGAGACTGACATGCATGTCATTAATGTTAGCTCTCCATGTACTTTAAAGGGCCAGCCATGCTGCCCTGTTCTGAGCCAACTACAATTTTCCCAAGTCCCTCTTTGTGGCACCTGACCACACTACTGAACAGTAGTCTAGGTGCGACAAAACTAGGGCCTGTAGGACCTGCCTTGTTGATAGTGTTGTTAAGAAGGCAGAGCAGCGCTTAATTATGGACATACTTCTCCCCATCTTAGCTATGCTTTGACCATGACAGTCTACAATCCAGGGTTACTCCAAGCAGTTTAGTCACCTCAACTTGCTCAATTTCCACATTATTCATTACGAGATGTAGTTGAGGTTTAGGGTTTAGTGAATGATTTGACCCAAATACAATGCTTTTAGTTTTGGAAGTATTCAGGTCTAACTTATTCCTTGCCACCCATTCCGAAACTAACTGCAACTCTTTGTTAAGTGTTGCAGTTATTTCAGTTGCTGTAGTAGCTGACGTGTATAGTGTTGAGTCATCCGCATACATACATTTACATTTACATTTACGTCATTTAGCAGACGCTCTTATCCAGAGTGACTTACAAATTGGTGCATTCACCCTATAGCTAGTGGGATAACCACTTTACAATTTTTTTTTTTTTTTTTTTTTTTTAGGGGGTTAGAAGGATTGCTTTATCCTATCCCAGGTATTCCTTAAAGAGGTGGGGTTTCAAATGTCTCCGGAAGGTGGTGAGTGACTCCGCTGTCCTGGCGTCGTGACACATGGGCTCCATTACAAAACTCATCTGGTACCAACTTCGTTAGCTTGATGGCTAGCAGCTTAGCGTCTCTGTCAAGCAGGCTTCAACCTGTCTCTTAAGCGGGATTCCAGGAGAAGAAATAGCGGTCCTAGCTGTTAAAAGCTAACCGCATCGTGGAATCCACGCAAAAACAAGTTCTGTATTCGTATTTATGAATAGTTTTTTTGTTTTAATCAAAAATAACAAACTGAGAGTTAGCCAGCATTGGAACTCAGTACTGTTGCGGCATGTTACTGCTTCTTCAAGTCTGTTAGGCGTTATGTTGCTGCCCTCCACAAACCATAAAGAAAATGAGAATACTAAACCATCACCAAGAATAACTATCAAGTTACACACTGATTTTTTTCCACATGCTTATACAGACCCCTGATTTCATACACTGAGTCCTGGCAAAATATGCACGTACAGTAATAACAAAAATATTTCATGCAACATATGTAGAGATGAAGAGTGTTTCAATGGAGTGTTACCGTGCAGGGGCGTCCGTCCACTGTGTCCTCAATGAAGGACTGGCCCACGGTGAAGGAGACATGGGTGGTGCGTATGCTGGTGGAGGTCTGGATGGAGAGGCTCTCTCCCTGCTGGGTGATCTCTACTGCAGGTCTGGAGGCTGCAGCCACGGCTATCTTCCTGACAAACACGTTCACACCTGGTCATAGGGGATCAATAAGGTGTCACAGGAGTAGATTGAGAATGGAGACATTGGATGTGTCCTAAATGGCACCCTATTCACTACATAGTGCACTACTTTTGACCAGGGCCCTATGGGGCTTTTGAAAAGTAATGCATTATATAGGGAATACGGTTCCATTTGGGTTGCATCCATTGTGTTGAAAAGCCATATCACAGCCATCATTCATAGCCATTGATTTATGGGTAGTGGGAAAGACATCAGAGGAGAGGGAGGGTTTGATCTCAGACAGAGCTCTCATTCATTCAACTTCAAGGGATGATTAGCGTAGACCTGACATGCAGATAACAGGATGTTACATCAGACTGACTTTCATTCCTCTCGCCTATTCAAAGTAACATTCTTATCCCTAAATAAAAATCAGACAAACCTTCTCATTGGAGCGAAATTGCTATTTGGAGGGAAATATTGCTGTTGCCCACAGAGAAACCCCTGGAGCGAGTTAGTTGAGGAGTCCCAGGGTACTGGGGGAATGTCAGTCTCAGTACCGGCTGACTGAGGGGGCCCATTTTAAGGTTTAGTTCCATTTACACTGGCTTTAATTACAATCTCACGAGGACTTGGTTTGAAATGAGGGAAAATATAACATTCCTCCACGGGCTATTTGTCTTTATATTTTAATGGATGCCACTGACTGGCCATCCTTTGGCCTTTCTGTGTGTGTGTGTGTGTGTGTGTGTGTGTGTGTGTGTGTGTGTGTGTGTGTGAAGGTGACTGTCACGGTTTCGGCCGAGGCTGCTCCTCTTCCTTGTTCGGGCAGGCTTCGGCGGTCGTCGTCTCCGGAGTACTAGCTGCCACCGTTCTATGTTTCATGTTCATTTGGTTTTGTCTGTTCATAACACCTGTCCCTTATTTGTGTCTTAATTGTTCCCTTATTTAGTTTCGTGTGTTTGGGTCAGGTGTTATGCGTGATTGTGAATGTCAGCTTGCCTCTACGTGTTTGGTTCTCTCGTTATTGTGTTTCGAGAGCTCGCACTGCGTGCGCTTTTCTTGTTGTTACCGCACTGTTGGTTTCGTGCGTAATTGTTCGCGCCCACCGGTTGGGTTGGCGACTTATTTGTGTTTGGACTCTAGTAAAGATCTGTTGAAGTCCTCCTGGTTTCCTGCACCTGATTCCTACTATTCCACCCACCACACTCTGACAGAATCACGCATCCTCACCATGGAATCAGCAGGAGCGACCGCGCCGACAGCCGAGATGGCTGAACGTCTTCGTGGTCAGGAGGACCGCATCAACCAGGTCTGTCATGCCCTGGAGGGGGTGATGAATACTCTGCACCGATGGGAGACCAGCGGGGTTCCCACACCTCCACGAACCGAACCAGCCCCATCGGTCAGCCCCCCTGCCTCATCTCCGGAACCTAGTGGGATTCGGCTCTCGCTCCCGAGGGCGTACGACGGCTCCACTGCCGGGTGTCAAGGGTTCCTGCTGCAGGTGGAGCTCTACCTCGCCACCGTACACCCCGGCGCCCTCGGGACACGAGAGCGTCTCAGCCCTCATCTCCTGTCTCACCGGCAAGGCGTTGGAGTGGGCCAACGCCGAGTGGAGGAGAATGGACGCCGCTACCACGAACTATGCGGAGTTCTCCCGCCGCTTCCGTGCTGTGTTCGACCATCCACCGGAAGGGAAGGCGGCGGGGGAACGTCTATTCTACCTCCGACAGGGGATGAGGAGCGCCCAGGACTTTGCCTTAGAGTTTCGGACCCTAGCGGCTGACGCAGGGTGGAATGAGCGGGCCCATATCGACCATTTCCGCTGCAGCCTCCGAGAGGACGTCCAGCGAGAGTTGGCGTGCAGGGACACGTCGTTGACGTTCGACCAGCTGGTCGACATGGCCATCCGGCTGGATACCCTGCTCGCCACCCGTAGGCGTCCCCGGAGGGGGTTCGCCCATTCCACTCTCCAGCACCTCCGAGCCGAGCCCTATGGAGCTCGGAGGTGCTGGCGCTAGGGAACGGAGGAGGAGGAGCCCGAGGGGACCCGGCCCTTGCACCAACTGTGGTCGTGGAGGGCACACCGCGGCTAGGTGTTGGGGCGGGTCCTCCAGTGAGGGAGATGGCAGGTCACGCATTGGGGGTCCCCCAGGTGAGTAGGCGCCCTGCTTACCCAGAGCTTTCTGTCGTGCACCTAACCTTGCCTGTTTGTTTCCCACAGGTTGCACCTCGTTCCCAGCATAAGGGCGCTGGTAGATTCAGGCGCAGCTGGGAATTTTGTAGATCGCCAGTTCTGTATAGAGTTAGGGATTCCCCTCCTTCCAGTGGATAAGCCTTTCCCCGTCCATGCCCTAGATAGCCGTCCGTTAGGGTCTGGGTTGATTAGGGAAGTCACAGCACCCCTTCAGATGACGACGCAGGAGGGTCATGAGGAGAGAATTCAGCTCTATCTGATTGACTCTCCTGCGTATCCGGTAGTGCTGGGTCTTCCCTGGTTGATGACTCATGACCCTAGTATTAGGTGGCGTAGAGAAAGCTCTTAAAGGGTGGTCTGCTCAATGTGAGGGGCGGTGTCTGGGTGTTTCCATAGGGGCGACCTCGGTGGAGAGTCCGAATCTAATGCCAGCACTGCAGATTCCCCCGAGTATGAGGATTTGGCACTGGCGTTCAGTAAGACTAGGGCGGCGCAGCTGCCGCCTCATAGACGGGGGGATTGTGCGATAGATCTCCAGTCAGGAGCAGCTCTCCCAGCGGAGCCATGTGTATCCCTTGTCTCAAGAGGAGAGAAAGGCTATGGAGACATACATCTCTGAGTCTCTTAGACAGGGATACATACGGGCCTCCGTTTCACCCGCTTCCTCAAGTTTCTTTTTGTGAAGAAAAAGGATGGAGGTCTGCGCCCGTGTATTGATTACCGCGGTCTCAATCAGATCACAGTGAAGTACAGCTATCCACTTCCTCTGATTGCGACTATGACGGAGTCACTGCACGGTGCGCAGTTCTTTACAAAATTGGATCTTAGGAGCGCATATAACTTGGTGCGCATTCGAGAGGGCGATGAATGGAAGACAGCGTTTAGCACGACTTCCGGACACTACAGTATCTAGTCATGCCATATGGGTTGATGAATGCTCCCTCAGTCTTCCAATCCTTCGTCGATGAGATTTTCCGGGACATGCAGGGACAGGGAGTAGTTGTGTACATCGACGACATTCTGGTGTATAGTCCTACCCGTGCTGAGCATGTAGCCCTGGTGCGCCGAGTATTGAGGAGGCTGTTGGAGCATGACCTATATGTCAAGGCAGAGAAATGTCTGTTTTTCCAGAAGTCGGTCTCCTTTCTGGGTTACCAGTTATCTGCGTCAGGGGGTGAAGATGGAGGTGGAGCCGGGTGTCAGCTGTGCGTAATTGGCAGACCCCAACCACTGTGAAGGAGGTGCAACGGTTCTTGGGTTTTGCGAATTATTACCGGAGGTTTATCCGGGGGTTTTGGACAGGTGGCAGCTCCCATAACGTCTCTGTTAAAGGGGGTCCGTGCGCTTGCGGTGGTCAGCTGAGGCGGACAGGGCATTTGGGAGACTAAAGGACCTGTTTACCTCGGCGCCGGTGTTGGCGCATCCGGATCCTCTTTACCGTTCCAAGTAGAGTGGACGCGTCAGAGGCCGGGATAGGGGCCGTTCTTTCCCAGCGTTCTGGCACTCCACCTAAACTCCGCCCCTGTGCGTTCTACTCAAAGAAGCTCAGTCCGGCGGAGCGGAATTATGACGTAGGGAGACAGGGAGCTGTTAGCCGTGGTACAGGCCCTAAAGGTGTGGCGGCATTGGCTCGAGGGGGCTCAACACCCTTTCCTCATTCTAACTGACCATCGTAACCTGGAGTACATCCGGGCAGCTAGGAGACTGAATCCTCGCCAGGCTCGCTGGACTATGTTCCTAGCCCGGTTTGTGTTTAAAATCACATACATCCCTGGGTCCCAGAACGGGAAGGCAGATGCTCTGTCTCGGCGGTATGACGCAGAGGAGAGGTCAGTTGAGTCCACGCCCATACTACCGGAGTCTTGTCTGGTTGCTCCGGTGGTGTGGGAGGTTGATGGTGAGATCGAGCGGGCGTTACGCACCGACCCGAGTCCTCCACAGTGTCCTGTGGGTCGGACGTGCACGCCCGCTCGAGGTTCGCGATCGCCTCATTTGTTGGGCTCATACGTCCCCCTCCTCTGGCCATCCGGGTATCGGCCGGACAGTGCACTGTCTTAGCACGAAGTACTGGTGGCCAACGTTAGCTAGGGATGTGAGGATTTATGTCTCCTCCTGTTCGGTGTGTGCCCAGTGTAAGGCGCCCAGACATTTGCCCAGGGGTAAGTTACAACCCCTGCCTATTCCACAACGACCCTGGTCCCACCTCTCGGTGGATTTTGTTACCGACCTTCCCCCTCACAGGGGAATACTACCATCCTGGTCGTTGTGGATCGGTTCTCTAAGGCCTGTCGTCTCCTTCCCATGCCGGGTCTACCCACTGCCCTACAGACCGCTGAGGCTCTGTTCACCCATGTCTTCCGGCATTACGGGGTACCCGAGGATATAGTGTCTGACCGAGGCCCCCAGTTCACCTCTAGAGTGTGGAGAGCATTTATGGAACGGTTGGGGGTTTCGGTAAGCCTTACCTCGGGGTACCACCCGGAGAGTAATGGGCAGGTTGAACGTGTCAACCAGGATGTGGGTAGGTTTCTGAGGTCATACTGTCAGGGCCGGCCGGAGGAGTGGGCGAGATATGTGCCCTGGGCCGAGATGGCACAGAACTCTCTTCGCCACTCCTCCACCCAACTAACCCCTTTTCAGTGTGTGTTAGGGTACCAGCCGGTTCTGGCACCATGGCATGAGAGCCAGATCGAGGCCCCCGCTGTGGATGAGTGGGTGCGGCGCTCGGAGGAGACGTGGGACGCTGCACACGTCCATCTGCAGCGTGCCATACGTCGACAGAAGACGAGCGCCGACCTACACCGCAGTGAGGGGCCAGTGTACGCACCTGGAGATCGAGTCTGGCTCTCAACCAGAAACCTGCCCCTCCGCCTGCCCTGCCGGAAGCTGGGTCGGCGGTTTGTGGGGCCATTTAAAGTCCTGAGGAGATTGAACGAGGTGAGTTATAGGTTAGAACTACCTGTTGATTACAAAAATATTAACCCCTCGTTCCATGTGTCTCTCCTCAGGCCGGTGGTAGCTGGTCCACTCCAGGACTTTGAGATTGAGGAGACTCCTCCGCCCCCGTTTGGACATCGAGGGGGCTCCGGCGTACACCGTGAGGTCCATCCCTGGATTCTAGACGCCGGATGGGGGGTCTTCAATATCTCGTGGAGTGGGAGGGGTACGGCCCGGAGGAGCGGTGCTGGGTGCCAAGGAGGGACGTATTAGACCAGTCCCTACTGACCGATTTCCATCGGGGGTCATCCTGCGCGCCCTGCTCCGCGTCGTCCGGGTCGTCCCCGAGCTCCGGTCGGCGCACGGCTGGAGCCGCGCGTCAAGGGGGGTACTGTCACGGTTTCGGCCGAGGCTGCTCCTCTTCCTTGTTCGGGCAGGCTTCGGCGGTCGTCGTCTCCGGAGTACTAGCTGCCACCGTTCTATGTTTCATGTTCATTTGGTTTTGTCTGTTCATAACACCTGTCCCTTATTTGTGTCTTAATTGTTCCCTTATTTAGTTTCGTGTGTTTGGGTCAGGTGTTATGCGTGATTGTGAATGTCAGCTTGCCTCTACGTGTTTGGTTCTCTCGTTATTGTGTTTCGAGAGCTCGCACTGCGTGCGCTTTTCTTGTTGTTACCGCACTGTTGGTTTCGTGCGTAATTGTTCGCGCCACCCGGTTGGGTTGGCGACTTATTTGTGTTTGGACTCTAGTAAAGATCTGTTGAAGTCCTCCTGGTTTCCTGCACCTGATTCCTACTATTCCACCCACCACACTCTGACAGTGACTGGGTGTGTAGCTGGATGGGTGCTTCAAAAAGGATAACAAAGGACTTTTAAAACAATAAATCAAGCAAGAACATTATTGGAAATAATAATTAATTAATTCCCCATAAAACCAAACATGTGCATAGAGGAGTATAAACACTTGAGTGGTATATGTGGCCACAGACCAAGCTGGTTTAACATTTCACCCCATAGCCCAGAGTGGGATGCTGCTCAGGATGCTTTGGTCTTTTCGTGTGTTTGCTCCTTTTTGCCACATTTCTGACACATTCTTGACATATCCCTGACAAAGACTCCATAGATTGAAAAAAGGTAATTGCAAATGCATAAATAAGTGCAACAGTGATTTGCAGAATTTATGATGATCTGAGTCTACATCAAAGAGTCTATATTTACAGACATGTCTACTACAAAAATATTTCTAGATAGGTTGCATTAAGACATTTGAATGTTAGTTGTAATAACCAAAAGGCTCTGTCCATGTTCAAATAGTATGAAAATACTTTTTTTAAACTAAATGTATTTGAGTGTTTACCAGCATTTGTAACTTGAGTCTGATAATTATCTGTACAAAACAGTTAATCTGATAGTACTTGTGGAATATAAATATACTTGCTTGATATATGTTTTCAATTTTCTTGAAATACTTTGCAAATGCAACTTATTTCTATGTGAAAACTGAAATGGTCGATTCATTCCTTTTCAGTAGACGCTCTTATCCAGAGCAACTTAGAGTAGTGAGTGCATACATTTTTTATACTTTTTCGTACTGGACCCCATGGGACCCACAATCCTAGCATTGCAAGCGCCATGCTCTACCAACTGAGCCACATCATCACATCATCACAAACCACTAATGTCTCTATGTACTCAGTTACTGTATTGTGCAGTGTTTTTCTTCATGGCGATGGAAAGTATACAGGTACAAACCTAGATGACCAGCCTATATACAATACAGTAATGTACATTTACATTAAGTGGTTTCTAAAGATGGTAAATTTAATACTGCACAAAAAGTGGTTGTTTTCCATGTTATTTGGTCAAGAAAAATATTTTATTTGATGTGGATGTTTTGTGTCTTTACCCATAACTTTGCACCTTTTGATGTAAATGTTTGAGAACAGGGTTTTGTTCTTTCTAGATTCCATTACAATGATAATCGCAGAGAAAGGGACAGGGCAACAACTCTTACAATTCCAACTGTTGAATCCTGCAAGATACTGTTCTTAATTATACAACTACCTTTTTTGCCAAAGCGAGATGCAGATCATTTTTTTATTTATCGGTCTGCTAATACTAGTAAAAGGCGCAGTGCACTACTTTTGTGAAAAACACATTTTGTTTTTATTAATATATATTTTTAGACCTAATTCTGATTTTTCAGGGGGTGCTGCAGCACCATCAGCACCCCTACTTCCCGTGGCTACGTGAAAATACTCACCCAACGCTTTCAGTAGTTCTTCAAAGTTTTCAGAAGTCTTCATTTTCCACATCCCAGAGAAGTCTGCAATTTTTTGGTCCATTTCTGTAATTGTTTGTTATAGCAGTCGATAGTTACAGAAAAAAGATAGACAACGTTATTATTTTGTTCTCTGCAGACCCATAAAATAAACTGTTTGCAGCTCTTCTGATTTTCCTCTGCGTTTTGTCTCTCAGGTTGGGCACTGTTACTTGGTGCTCTCTGTTTGCTCCCTCTGCCTCCTCCCTCTCTCTCTCGCTCTCTCAATCATTCAGAGGTTGATTCAATCTGGTCGGCTCACTCCCTTCTTTGGCTCATGTCTTGCTTGGCGTAAGCGCGCCGAGCGCGCCCTGGGTGGTAATGAATAGCAAGAATCCCACCATGGAACCAAAGACCATGGAACCAAAGAGCACACTCCACCCAGGTGCCTGTTCCTTCTTCTCGAGCATTGGTGGAAGAATCTAGAATTTTGACTGTATATTAACGTAAAATAGCCTACTGAAATATGTAGACGCTAGATCTATTACTATTACATTATATAATGTAACGACCCTGTATTGTGTTCTGTGTTCATGGATGTGTTATCGTTCTCATGGGTACTAGCAGGGGTTAAATATGCCAGGACAGATGGAAAGGTTGGGGGGTATGATGGGTAATCCCGCGGGATTTTGGGAATGATTAAATAGGGGTTACGGTCTCATATCTCCCTCTTCGGTTCGGGACCCTTGATTTTGACATGTTCTATTTGTGTATGTTCGAGGTTTAGCGGCGTGGGTTGTGGCCTGAACAATAGCCCATTTAGGAATAAACCTGTGTTCTGCCTGTACACCTGGTGCCCGTCTCTCTTTTACTTTATGACCCAGCTGGGTCATAAAGTAAAAGAGAGACGGGCACCAGGTGTACAGGCAGAACACAGGTTTATTCCTAAATGGGCTATTGTTCAGGCCACAACCCACGCCGCTAAACCTCGAACATACACAAATAGAACATGTCAAAATCAAGGGTCCCGAACCGAAGAGGGAGATATGAGACCGTAACCCCTATTTAATCATTCCCAAAATCCCGCGGGATTACCCATCATACCCCCCAACCTTTCCATCTGTCCTGGCATATTTAACCCCTGCTAGTACCCATGAGAACGATAACACATCCATGAACACAGAACACAATACAGGGTCGTTACAATAATATGGCTTTTTGTAAGCTAGGTTACATACATTTTTAGTAGGTTACAATTTTCGTAATAATGATGTTCAGATGTAACCTTTTTATATCGTGCCAGTTCAATAGAGCGGGCTTTTATTGCCAAACAAACTGCAAGAAGATGCTCCCTTATTAAGAAAGTATGCTTGCACTTTGAAGTTGAATGGCGCCAGTGGGGTAAATCTGGTTGTGGACCTCAAAACAAGAATTTGGGCAATTGAGTGATGGGATAAAAAAGGAATATCGTGGATCCTATTGAAAACGTCAAGTTTGTTAAAGAGGATCCCATCCTAAAGAAGATTAAGATTTTGGAATGTGAAATCAGATAGGTTGGGTTAGCTCCTGTAGAAAGAGGAGAGAAGGAAGTGCTGAGGGCAATGAGATGACACCAAGATAAGAAATCTGGAGTTGGGTGACGTCAATCAATGACCCATGTCAATCATCCATATGAGGATATTTCCTATCATGGGCTGGCTCTTATCGATGAGCACATTAGAAAAATTGCATATTGACAATATATCAATAAATCAATCAAAACATAATATTATTCCCCAAAGAGTTTATGCAATATAGAGCCAATGGGGTACAAGTCCTTCACTCCCTTTTACTGATTAAAATATAAATAATATTAAAAAATATTAATAAATATTTGTAATCATGCCTAATTACATTCACCAATCTATTAAAGAATAGGCTACCTTAAAGCATATAAGTGGTTCTTGTTTGACACATACAGTGAGGGAAAAAAGTATTTGATCCCTTGCTGATTTTGTACGTTTACCCACTGACAAAGACATGATCAGTCTATAATTTTAATGGTAGGTTTATTTGAACAGTGAGAGACAGAATAACAACAAAAAAATCCAGAAAAACGCATGTCAAAAATGTTATAAATTTATTTGCATTTTAATGAGGGAAATAAGTATTTGACCCCTCTGCAAAACATTACTTAGTACTTGGTGACAAAACCCTTGTTGGCAATCACAGAGGTCAGACGTTTCTTGTAGTTGGCCACCAGGTTTGCACACATCTCAGGAGGGATTTTGTCCCACTCCTCTTTGCAGATCTTCTCCAAGTCATTAAGGTTTCGAGGCTGACGTTTAGCAACTCAGCTCCCTCCACAGATTTTCTATGGGATTAAGGTCTGGAGACTGGCTAGGCCACTCCAGGACCTTAATGTGCTTCTTCTTGAGCCACTCCTTTGTTGCCTTGGCCGTGTGTTTTGGGTCATTGTCATGCTGGAATACCCATCCACGACCCATTTTCAATGCCCTAGCTGAGGGAAGGAGGTTCTCACCCAAGATTTGACGGTACATGGCCCAGTCCATCGTCCCTTTGATGTGGTGAAGTTGTCCTATCCCCTTAGCAGAAAAACACCCCCAAAGCATAATGTTTCCACCTCCATGTTTGACGGTGGGGATGGTGTTCTTGGGGTCATAGGCAGCATTCCTCCTCCTCCAAACACGGCAAGTTGAGTTGATGCCAAAGAGCTCCATTTTGGTCTCATCTGACCACAACACTTTCACCCAGTTCTCCTCTGAATCATTCAGATGTTCATTTGCAAACTTCAGACGGGCATGTACAGTGGGGAGAACAAGTATTTGATACACTGCCGATTTTGCAGGTTTTCCTACTTACAAAGCATGTAGAGGTCTGTAATATTTATCATAGGTACACTTCAACTGTGAGAGACGGAATCTAAAACAAAAATCCAGAAAATCACATTGTATGATTTTTAAGTAATTAATTTGCATTTTATTGCATGACATAAGTATTTGATCACCTACCAACCAGTAAGAATTCCGGCTCTCACAGACCTGTTAGTTTTTCTTTAAGAAGCACTCCTGTTCTCAACTCATTACCTGTATGAACTGCACCTGTTTGAACTCATTACCTGTATAAAAGACACCCGTCCACACACTCAATCAAACAGACTCCAACCTCTCCACAATGGCCAAGACCAGAGAGCTGTGTAAGGACATCAGGGATAAAATTGTAGACCTGCACAAGGCTGGGATGGGCTACAGGACAATAGGCAAGCAGCTTGGTGAGAAGGCAACAACTGTTGGCGCAATTATTAGAAAATGGAAGAAGTTCAAGATGATGGTCAATCACCCTCGGTCTGGGGCTCCATGCAAGATCTCACCTCGTGGGGCATCAATGATCATGAGGAAGGTGAGGGATCAGCCCAGAACTACACGGCAGGACCTGGTCAATGACCTGAAGAGAGCTGGGACCACAGTCTCAAAGAAAACCATTAGTAACACACTACGCCGTCATGGATTAAAATCCTGCAGTGCATGCAAGGTCCCCCTGCTCAAGCCAGCGCATGTCCAGCCCGTCTGAAGTTTGCCAATGACCATCTGGATGATCCAGAGGAGGAATGGGAGAAGGTCATGTGGTCTGATGAGACAAAAATAGAGCTTTTGGTCTAAACTCCACTCGCACGTGTTTGGAAGAAGAAGAAGGATGAGTACAACCCCAAGAACACCATCCCAACCGTGAAGCATGGAGGTGGAAACATCATTATTTGGGGATGCTTTTCTGCAAAGGGGACAGGACGACTGCACCGTATTGAGGGGAGGATGGATGGGGCCATGTATCGCAAGATCTTGGCCAACAACCTCCTTCCCTCAGTAAGAGCATTGAAGATGGGTCGTGGCTGGGTCTTCCAGCATGACAACGACCTGAAACACACAGCCAGGGCAACTAAGGAGTGGCTCCGTAAGAAGCATCTCAAGGTCCTGGAGTGGCCTGGCCAGTCTCCAGACCTGAACCCAATAGAAAATCGTTGGAGGGAGCTGATAGTCCGTATTGCCCAGTGACAGCCCCAAAACCTGAAGGATCTGGAGAAGGTCTGTATGGAGGAGTGGGCCAAAATCCCTGCTGCAGTGTGTGCAAACCTGGTCAAGACCTACAGGAAACGTATGATCTCTGTAATTGCAAACAAAGGTTGCTGTACCAAATATTAAGTTCTGCTTTTCTGATGTATCAAATACTTATGTCATGCAATAAAATGCAAATTAATTACTTAAAAATCATACAATGTGATTTTCTGGATTTTTGTTTTAGATTCCATCTCTCACAGTTTAAGTGTACCTATGATAAAAATGACAGACCTCTACATGCTTTGTAAGTAGGAAAACCTGCAAAATCGGCAGTGTTTCAAATACTTGTTCTCCCCACTGTATATGTGCTTCCTTGAGCAGCGGGACATTGCGGGCGCTGCAGGATTTCAGTCCTTCACGGTGTAGTGTGTTACCAGTTGTTTTCTTGGTGACTATGGTCCCAGCTGCCTTGAGATCATTGACAAGATCCTCCCGTGTAGTTCTGGGCTGATTCCTCACCGTTCTCATGATCATTGCAACTCCACGAGGTGAGATCTTGCATGGAGCCCCAGGCAGAGGGAGATTGACAGTTATTTTGTGTTTCTTCCATTTGTGAATAATCGCACCAACTGTTGTCACCTTCTCACCAAGATGCTTGGCGATGGTCTTGTAGCCCATTCCAGCCTTGTGTAGGTCTACAATCTTGTCCCTGACATCCTTGGAGAGCTCTTTGGTCTTGGCCATGGTGGAGAGTTTGGAATCTGATTGATTGATTGCTTCTGTGGACAGGTGTCTTTTATACAGGTAACAAACTGAGATTAGGAGCACTCCCTTTAAGAGTTTTTTTGAAAAAAATAGATTACGGAAAAGTGGTGCGTGCATATGTATTCACCCCCTTTGCTATGAAGCACCTGAATAAGATCTGGTGCAACCAATTACCTTCAGAAGTCACATAATTAGTTAAATAAAGTCCACCTGTGTGCAATCTAAGTGTCACATGATCTCAGTATATATACACCTGTTCTGAAAGGCCCCAGAGTCTGCAACACCACTAAGCAAGGGGCACCACCAAGCAAGCAACACCATGAAGACCAAGGAGCTCTCCAAACAGGTCAGGGACAAAGTTGTGGAGAAGTACAGATCAGGGTTGGGTTATAAAAAAATATCAGAAACTTTGAACATCCCACAGAGCACCATTAAATCCATTATTAAAAAATGGAAAGAATATGGCACCACAACAAACCTGCCAAGGGAGGGCCGCCCACCAAAACTCACGGACCAGCAAGGAGGGCATTAGTTAGAGAGGCAACAAAGAGACCAAAGATAACCCTGAAGGAGCTGCAAAGCTCCACAGCGGAGATTGGAGTATCTATTCATAGGAACACTTTAAGCCGTACACTCCACAGAGCTGAGCTTTAATGGAAGAGTGGCCAGAAAAAAGCCATCGCTTAAAGAAAAAAATAAGCAAACGCGTTTGGTGTTCGCCAAAAGCCATGTGGGAGACTCCCCAAACATATGAAAGAAGTTACTCTGGTCTGATGAGACAAAAATTTAGCTTTTTGGCCATCAAGGAAAACGCTATGTCTGGCGTAAACCCAACACCTCTCATTACCCAAGAACACCATCCCCACAGTGAAGCATGGTGGTGGCAGCATCATGTTGTTATGATGTTTTTCATCGGCAGGGACTGGGAAACTAGTCAGAATTGAAGGAATGATGGATGGCGCTAAATACAGGGAAATTCAGTCTTCCAGAGATTTGAGACAGGGACAGAGGTTCACCTTCCAGCAGGACAATGACCCAAGCATACTGCTAAAGCAACACTCGAGTGGTTTAAGGGGAAACATTTAAATATCTTGGAATGGCCTAGTCAAAGCCCAGACTTCAATCCAATTGAGAATGTGTGGTATGACTTAAAAATTGCTGTACACCAGCGGAACCCATCCAACTTGAAGGACCTGGAGCAGTTTTGCCTTGAAGAATGGGCAAAAATCCCAGTGGCTAGATGTGCCAAGCTTATAGAGACATACTCCAAGAGACTTGCAGCTGTAATTACTGCAAAAGGTGGCTCTACAAAGTATTGACTTTGGGGGGGGTGAATAGTTATGCACGCTCAAGTTTTCTGTTTTTTTGTCTTATTTCTTGTTTGTTTCACAAAAAATTTTGCATCTTCAAAGTGGTAGGCATGTTGTGTAAATCAAATTATACAAACCCAAAAAATCCATTTTAATTCCAGGTTGTAAGGCAACAAAATAGGAAAAATGCCAAGGGGGGTGAATATTTTCGCAAGCCACTGTAGGCCTAAATGCTGTTAAGTGTAACACATCCAAACAATTTCACCTCAAGGAGAGTAATAGGTTTATATGCTCTGTTTATAGGAGTTTTTCTTAACTTTCATCAATGCATATGTGGATGTGTTAATGTTAGCTTTTGATATAGAATTTTGAACAAGATCTCACATCTTCAAATAAAGCTGGAGGTAAGCAGGAGGTAAGCTTCTCATATGGTGTTGAGTAAAGCTTAACCATGTATTAGATCGTAGGTAGGTAGTTAGCTGTAGTTAGGTATTGTATTTATTATAGGTTAGTATTGTTGTTATTGTAGGTTTCCGTAGGTAATTGTAGGTTAGTATCGAAGCACGAGGCTAGCTAGCTAGCGGGTAGCTACTGGTAACGATTAGCAACGCTGGAGAGCTGTTTCCAATGTTAATGTAGTCCTAGCCAACGTTTATTTTTTTGCTGCGTTATGCGTTATGAAAGGAACTAGACACGGACTTGAATTATCTGTTTAGTGTGCTAACACACTCTTGGCAGTTTGTTGTAACCAAGTATTGATGCTAAATTGTGTGTTAATGGATGCTAGCTTGCAAGTTAGCTACGGCGTCATAGCTAGGCTTCGTGGGTTGTTGTGGGTAGTTACTGTGTCTTGGCAGTGTCCTCGGCCGTGCCAGCTGTAGCACGAAGCTAGCTAGCTAGCCGTTCTTCAAACAAAGTCAACACAGTGGCCATTGCTAGCTCCCCAACATGACCAGCTAGCTGTACTGTAGTAGCTAACTACAATATACTTGTCCTAGCTAGCCAACGTCTAATCATTGCTGCGTCATGAAAGGAACTTGACACAGACACGAATGATCTGTTTAGTGTGTTATCACATTATTGGTGGTTTGTTGTGACCAAGTGTTGGTGCTAAACGGTGTGTTATTGTTATTGGATGCTAGCTTGCTAGTTGGCTATGGTGTCATAGTTGGCTAGCTGAATAAAGTGGGTTGAGTCTATTCCTTAAACATTGAACCGCTGTGGTTCACAACAATTCTGATTTCTAAAGGCGGAAGTTGGGAGAGTTTTTGTTCGGGTGGTTCAGTGAAACAATGTTAGTTTCTGAGGTAGAAGTTTTTGGTGAGGGAGGCCCTGCTCTCTCCGCTCCCAGATGCTTAGCCCATTTCATTCCGATCTCCTCTGCATTTTTGTAGCCATTTGCTACAGCCTGTCAACTATGCCTCTGCCTATCCCTGTTCTCTCCTCTCTGCACAGGCTACACAAACGCACCACACCGCGTGGCTGCTGCCTCTCTAACCTGGTGGTCCCTGCACGCACCACCCACGTGGAGTTCCAGGTCGCAGGCAGCCTCTGGAACTGCCGTTCTGCTGCCAACAAAGCTGACTTCATCCCAGCCTATGCCAACCTCCAGTCCCTCGACTTCCTGGCGCTGACGGAAACATGGATCACCACTGAAAACACTGCTACTCCTACTGCTCTCTCCTCGTCTGACCATGTGTTCTCGCATACCCCGAGAGCATCTGGTCAGAGGGGTGGTGGTACAGGAATCCTCATCTCTCCCAAGTGGACATTCTCAATTTTTCCCCTAACCCATCTGTCTATCTCCTCATTTGAATTCCATGCTGTCACAGTCACTAACCCATTTAAGCTTAATATCCTTGTCATCTATCGCCCTCCAGGTTCCCTTGGAGAGTTCATCAATGAGCTTGACGCCTTGATAAGTTCCTTCCCTGAGGATGGCTCACCCCTCACAGTTTTGGGGGATTTCAACCTCCCTATGTCCACATTTGACTCATTTCTCTCTGCCTCCTTCTTTCCACTTCTCTCCTCTTTTGACCTCACCCTCTCACCGTCCCCCCTACTCACAAGGCAGGCAATACGCTTGACCTCATCTTCACTAGATGCTGCTCCTCTACTAATCTCACTGCAACTCCCCTCCATGTCTCCGACCACTACTTTGTTTCCTTTTCTCTCTCACTCTCCTCCCACACTACTCACTCTGCCCCTACACAGATGGTAATGCGCCGCCGCAACCTTCGCTCTCTCTCTCCCACTACTCTCTCCTCTTCCATCCTATCATCTCTTCCCTCTGCTCAATCCTTCTCCCTCCAATCTCCTGATTCTGCCTCCTCAACCCTCCTCTCCTCCCTTTCTGCATCCTTTGACTCTCTGTGTCCCCTATCCTCCCGGCCGGCTCGGTCCTCCCCTCCAGCTCCGTGGCTTGATGACTCATTGCGAGCTCACAGAACAGAGCTCCGGGCAGCGGAGCGGAAATGGAAGAAAACTAAACTCCCTGCCGACCTGGCATCTTTTCACTCCCTCCTCTCTACATTTTCTTCATCTGTTTCTGCTGCTAAGGCCACCTTCTACCACTCTAAATTCCAAGCATCTGCCTCTAACCCTAGGAAGCTCTTTGCCACATTTTCCTCCCTCCTGAATCCTCCCCCCTCCTCTCTCTCTGTGGATGACTTCGTCAACCACTTTGAAAAGAAGGTTGACGACATCCGATCCTCGTTTGTCAAGTCTAATGACACTGCTGGTCCTGCTCACACTGCCCTACCCTATGCTTTGACTTCTTTCTCCCCTCTCTCTCCAGATAAAATCCTGCGACTTGTGACTGCAGGCCGCCCAACAACCTGCCCGCTTGACCCCATCCCCTCCTCCCTTCTCCAGACCATCTCCGGTGACCTTCTCCCCTACCTCACCTCGCTGATCAACTCATCCTTGACCGCTGGCCATGTCCCTTCCGTCTTCAAGAAGCGAGAGTTGCTCCCCTTCTCAAAAACCAACACTCGACCCCCACTGATGTCAACAACTACAGACCAGTATCCCTTCTTTCTTTTCTTTCCAAAACTATTGAGCGTGCCGTCTTTAGCCAACTCTCTTGCTATCTCTCTCAGAATGACCTTCTTGATCCAAACCAATCAGGTTTCAGGACTGGTCATTCAACTGAGACTGCTCTTCTCTGTGTCACGGAGACTCTCCGCACTGCTAAAGCTAACTCTCTCTCCTCTGCTCTTGTCCTTCTAGACCTGTCTGCTGCCTTTGATACTGTGAACCATCAGATCCTCCTCTCCACCCTCTCCGAGCTGGGCATCTCCGGCGCGGCTCACTCCTGGATTGCGTCCTACCTGACCGGTCGCTCCTACCAAGTGGCGTGGCGGGAAGCTGTCTCCGTACCACGTGCTCTCACCACTGGTGTCCCCCAGGGCTCGGTTCTAGGCCCTCTCCTTTTCTCCCTATACACCAAGTCACTTGGCTCTGTCATATCCTCACATGGCCTTTCCTATCATTGCTACGCTGACGATACACAACTAATCTTCTCCTTTCCCCCTTCTGATAACCAGGTGGCGAATCGCATCTCTGCATGTCTGGCAGACATATCAGTATGGATGACGGATCACCACCTCAAGCTGAACCCTGGCAAGACGGAGCTGCTCTTCCTCCCGGGGAAGGACTGCCCGTTCCATGATCTCGCCATCACGGTTGACAACTCCGCTGTGTCCTCCTCCCAGAGTGCGAAGAGCCTAGGCGTGACCCTGGACAACACCCTGTCGTTCTCCGCCAACATCAAGGCGGTGACCCGCTCCTGCAGGTTCATGCTCTACAACATTCGGAGAGTGCGACCCTGCCTTACACAGGAAGCGGCGCAGGTCCTGGTCCAGGCACTTGTCATCTCCCGTCTGGACTACTGCAACTCGCTGTTGGCTGGCCTCCCTGCCTGTGCCATTAAACCCCTACAACTCATCCAGAATGCCGCAGCCCGTCTGGTGTTCAACCTTCCCAAGTTCTCTCACGTCACCCCCCTCCTCCGCACACTCCACTGGCTTCCAGTTGAAGCTCGCATCCGCTACAAGACCATGGTGCTTGCCTATGGAGCAGTGAGGGGAACGGCACCTCTGTACCTTCAGGCTCTGATCAGTCCCTACACCCAAACGAGGGCATTGCGTTCATCCACCTCTGGCCTGCTGGCTCCCTTCCTCTGCGGGAAGCATAGCTCCCGCTCAGCCCAGTCAAAACTGTTCGCTGCTCTGGCACCCCAATGGTGGAACAAGCTCCCCCCAAATTGTAAAGTGGTTATCCCACTGGCTATAGGGTGAACGCACCAATTTGTGAGTCGCTCTGGCTAAGAGCGTCTGCTAAATGACGTTAATGTGCCCTTGAGCAAGGCACTTAACCCTAATTGCTCCTGTAAGTCGCTCTGGATAAGAGCGTCTGCTAAATGACTAAAATGTAATGTAAATGTAAATGTAAATTCGGTGAAAAAATCTTGAGATGCTTCCCAATGAGAAGCTCTAGAAAGTTCTAGAACTATCTGGAACAGAACACAGTTTCATATCTTTACATGTTTGTGTGTTTGCAAAACAACAGACATATACAGTGGGGGAAAAAAGTATTTAGTCAGCCACCAATTGTGCAAGTTCTCCCACTTAAAAATATGAGAGAGGCCTGTAATTTTCATCATAGGTACACATCAACTATGACAGACAAATTGAGGAAAAAAAATCCAGAAAATCACATTGTAGGATTTTTTATTAATTTATTTGCAAATGATGGTGGAAAATAAGTATTTGGTCACCTACAACCAAGGAAGATTTCTGGCTCTCACAGACCTGTAACTTCTTCTTTAAGAGGCTCCTCTGTCCTCCACTCGTTACCTGTATTAATGGCACCTGTTTGAACTTGTTATCAGTATAAAAGACACCTGTCCACAACCTCAAACAGTCACACTCCAAACTCCACTGTGGCCAAGACCAAAGAGCTGTCAAAGGACACCAGAAACAAAATTGTAGACCTGCAGCAGGCTGGGAAGACTGAATCTGCAATAGGTAAGCAGCTTGGTTTGAAGAAATCAACTGTGGGAGCAATTATTAGGAAATGGAAGACATACAAGACCACTGATAATCTCCCTCGATCTGGGGGCTCCACGCAAGATCTCACCCTGTGGGGTCAAAATGATCACAAGAACGGTGAGCAAAAATCCCAGAACCACACGGGGGACCTAGTGAATGACCTGCAGAGAGCTGGGACCAAAGTAACAAAGCCTACCATCAGTAACACACTACGCCGCCAGGGACTCAAATCCTGCAGTGCAAGACGTGTCCCCCCTGCTTAAGCCAGTACATGTCCAGGCCCGTCTGATGTTTGCTAGAGTGCATTTGGATGATCCAGAAGAGGATTGGGAGAATGTCATATGGTCAGATGAAACCAAAATATAACTTTTTGGTAAAAACTCAACTCGTTGTGTTTGGAGGACAAAGAATGTTGAGTTGCATCCAAAGAACACCATACCTACTGTGAAGCATGGGGGTGGAAACATCATGCTTTGGGGCTGTTTTTCTGCAAAGGGACCAGGACGACTGATCCGTGTAAAGGAAAGAATGAATGGGGCCATGTATCGTGAGATTTTGAGTGAAAACCTCCTTCCATCAGCAAGGGCATTGAAGATGAAATGTGGCTGGGTCTTTCAGCATGACAATGATCCCAAACACACCGCCCGGGCAACGAAGGAGTGGCTTCGTAAGAAGCATTTCAAGGTCCTGGAGTGGCCTAGCCAGTCTCCAGATCTCAACCCCATAGAAAATCTTTGGAGGGAGTTGAAAGTCTGTGTTGCCCAGCGACAGCCCCAAAACATCACTGCTCTAGAGGAGATCTGCATGGAGGAATGGGCCAAAATACCAGCAACAGTGTCACGGTTTCGGCCGAGGCGGCTCCTCCTCCTTGTTCGGGCAGGTTTCGCCGGTCGTCGTCTCCGGAGTACTAGCTGCCACCGCTCTATGTTTCTTGTTTGATTGGTTTTGTCTGTTAGTCACACCTGTTTTGTGTTATGTCTCATTTAGCACCCTATTTAGTTTCCTTGTTGTTAGTTTAGTGTTGTGTGTAATTGTTCGTGTCGTGTTGTTGCGCTACCCGTGTCGGTACGCTATTTTCATAGCTTCCTCCTTGTGTTTAGGATAGTATTTTTCGCACCTGTGTGTGCGCTCGCTTATTTACGCCTGTGTGCGTCCTTTTGCCTCCGGGCTGTTTGGATTATTTTTGTGTGCTCTAGTAAAGTCAGGTTGGACTTATCCTCTGCTTCCTGCGCCTGATTCTACACCACACCAATCCACAGCAGCGTGACAGAATTACACACCCCCACATGGAATCAGCAGGAGCACCCGTCGACATCATGGAGGAGCGTCTCCTTGGTCAAGAGCACCGAATCAACCAGATCGGGCACGCCTTGGAGGGCGTCATGGACACCCTTCGTCGATGGGAAACCAGCGGGGTTCCCACAGCCCCACCTATCGCACCATCACCACCGGACAGCCAGCCCGTCCATCGACCGGAACCCAGTGGGATTCGGCTCTCGCTCCCGAGGGCGTACGACGGCACCGCTGCCGGGTGTCAGGGGTTCCTCTTACAAGTGGAGCTCTACCTTGCCACCATACACCCGGCGCCCTCGGGATACGAGAGCGTTTCCGCCCTCATCTCCTGTCTCACCGGGAAGGCGTTGGAGTGGGCCAACGCCGAATGGAGGGGAATAGACGCCGCCACAGTCACCTATGCGGAGTTCTCCCGCCGCTTCCGTGCAGTCTTCGACCATCCACCAGAGGGGAAGGCGGCGGGGGAGCGTCTATTCCACCTCCGACAGGGGATGAGGAGCGCTCAAGAGTTTGCGCTGGAGTTCCGGACTCTAGCGGCTGATGCTGGGTGGAATGAGAGGGCCCTCATAGACCACTTTAGATGTAGCCTTCGGGAGGACGTCCGCAGGGAGTTAGCATGCAGGGACACTACACTAACATTTGACCAGCTGGTGGACATGGCCATTCGTCTGGACACCCTGCTTGCGACCCGCGGGACGTCCCAGGTGGGGGCCTCCCATTCCACCCTCCAGCGCCTCCGAGCAGAGTCCGATGGAGCTTGGAGGTGCTGGCGCTAGAGGGAGAAGAGGTAGGAGCCCGAGGGGGGCAGTCTCCTGCCCCAAGTGTGGCCGCGGAGGGCACACCGCGGCTAGGTGCTGGGGAGGGTCCCCTGGTGAGGGAGATGGCAGGTCATACAGTGGGGAGTCCTCCCAGGTGAGTAGGCGCCCTACTTACCCAGAGCTTTCTGTCGTGCACATTACATTACCTGTTTGTTTCCCACAGGTTGCACCTCGTTCCCAGCATAAGGCGCTAGTCGATTCAGGCGCAGCTGGGAATTTTGTAGATCGGAAATTCTGTGTTAAGTTAGGGATTCCCCTCCTTCCAGTCGAACAGCCCTTTCCTGTACATGCCTTAGATAGTCGTCCGTTAGGATCTGGGTTGATTGGGGAGGTCACAGCGCCACTTAGGATGATGACGCAGGGGGGTCATGAGGAGACGATTCAACTCTATCTGATCGACTCTCCTGCGTATCCGGTGGTACTGGGGCTTCCCTGGTTGATTACCCATGATCCTACTATTTCGTGGCGAGAGAAGGCTCTTAAAGGGTGGTCTGCTCAGTGTGAGGGGTTATGTCTGGGTGTTTCCGTAGGGGCGACCTCGGTGGAGAGTCCGAACCAGATGCCAGCACTGCACATTCCTCCTGAGTATGAGGATTTGGCGCTCGTGTTTAGTAAGACCAGAGCGGCACGGTTGCCACCTCATAGACAGGGGGATTGTGCGATAGACCTCCAGACAGGAGCCGCGCTTCCGCGGAGCCATGTGTATCCTTTGTCACAGGAGGAGAAAAGGGCAATGGAAACTTACATTGCCGAGTCTCTGAGACAGGGATACATACGGTCCTCCACTTCTTCCGCGTCATCGAGCTTCTTTTTTGTGAAGAAAAAGGATGGAGGTTTGCGTCCGTGTATTGATTACCGCGGTCTCAATCAGGTAACTGTGAAATATAGTTATCCACTCCCGCTGATTGGGACCATGACGGAGTCATTACACGGGGCACGGTTCTTCACAAAATTGGACCTCAGGAGCGCATATAACTTGGTGCGCATTAGGGAGGGCGATGAGTGGAAGACAGCATTTAGTACTACCTCCGGCCATTACGAGTATCTCGTCATGCCATATGGGTTAATGAATGCTCCATCAGTCTTCCAATCGTTTGTAGATGAAATTTTCCGGGACATGCAGGCGCAGGGAGTAGTGGTGTACATAGATGATATTCTTGTGTACAGTTCTACTCGGGCCGAGCATGTAGCCCTGGTGCGCAGGGTATTGAGGAGACTGTTGGAGCATGACCTGTATGTCAAAGCTGAGAAATGTCTGTTCTTTCAGGAGTCAGTTTCCTTTTTGGGTTACCAGTTGTCTGCGTCAGGGGTGAGAATGGAGGTGGACCGAGTGGCAGCCGTGCGTAATTGGCAAACCCCAACTACGGTTAAAGAGGTGCAGCGGTTCTTGGGTTTTGCGAATTACTACCGGAGGTTTATCCGGGGGTTTTGGACAGGTGGCAGCTCCCATAACGTCTCTTCTGAAGGGGGGTCCGGTGCGCTTGCAGTGGTCGGCTGAGGCGGACAGGGCCTTTGGGAGACTGAAGGACCTGTTTACCTCGGCTCCGGTGTTGGCGCACCCGGATCCCACTTTACCCTTCCAAGTTGAGGTGGACGCGTCTGAGGCCGGTATCGGGGCAGTTCTTTCTCAACGATCCGGTACACCACCTAAGCTCCGCCCCTGTGCTTTTTTATTCTAAGAAGCTCAGTCCGGCGGAGCGGAATTATGACGTAGGGGACAGAGAGCTGTTAGCCGTAGTACAGGCCCCTAAAGGTGTGGAGGCATTGGCTTGAGGGGGCTCAGCACCCTTTCCTCATTCTGACCGACCATCGTAACCTGGAATACATTCGGGCAGCTAGGAGACTGAATCCTCGCCAGGCTCGATGGACTATGTTTCTCGCCCGGTTTGTGTTCAAGATCACTTACATCCCTGGGTCCCAGAACGGGAAGGCAGATGCTCTGTCCCGTCGGTATGACACGGAGGAGAGGTGCGTGGAGTCCATTCCCATACTACCGGAGTCTTGTCTGGTGGCACCGGTGGTGTGGGAGGTCGATGCGGAGATCGAGCGGGCGTTACGCACCGACCCTAGTCCTCCACAGTGTCCGGTGGGTCGGGCGTACGTCCCGCTCGAGGTCCGGGATCAGCTGATTTATTGGGCTCACACGTCCCCCTCCTCTGGACATCCAGGTATTGGCCGGACAGTGCACTGCCTTAGTACGAAGTACTGGTGGCCAACGTTAGCCAGGGATGTGAGGGTTTATGTCTCCTCCTGCTCAGTGTGTGCCCAGTGTAAGGCGCCCAGACACTTGCCCAGGGGTATATTACAGCCCCTGCCCGTTCCACAACGACCCTGGTCTCACCTCTCGGTGGATTTTGTTACCGATCTTCCCTCCTCACAGGGGAATACCACCATCCTGGTCGTTGTGGATCGGTTCTCGAAGGCCTGTCGTCTCCTTCCCATGCCGGGTCTTCCTACTGCCCTACAGACCGCTGAGGCTCTATTTACTCACGTCTTCCGGCATTACGGGGTGCCCGAGGATATAGTGTCCGATCGAGGTCCCCAGTTTACCTCCAGAGTCTGGAGAGCATTTATGGAACGTTTGGGGGTCTCGGTGAGCCTTACCTCGGGTTACCACCCGGAGAGTAATGGGCAGGTCGAACGAGTCAACCAGGATGTGGGTAGGTTTCTGAGGTCATATTGTCAGGGCCGGCCGGAGGAGTGGGCGAGATATGTGCCCTGGGCCGAGATGGCACAGAACTCTCTCCGCCACTCCTCCACGAGACTAACCCCTTTCCAGTGTGTGTTAGGGTACCAGCCGGTTCTGGCACCGTGGCATGAGAGCCAGATCGAGGCCCCCGCTGTGGATGAGTGGGTGCGGCGCTCGGAGGAGACGTGGAACGCTGCACACGTCCATCTGCAGCGTGCCATACGTCGACAGAAGACGAGCGCCGACCTACACCGCAGTGAGGGGCCAGTGTACGCACCTGGAGATCGAGTCTGGCTCTCAACCAGAAACCTGCCCCTCCGCCTGCCCTGCCGGAAGCTGGGTCGGCGGTTTGTGGGGCCTTTTAAAGTCCTGAGGAGATTGAACGAGGTGTGTTACAGGTTAGAACTACCTATTGATTACAAGAATATTAACCCCTCGTTCCATGTGTCTCTCCTCAGGCCGGTGGTAGCTGGTCCACTCCAGGACTTTGAGATTGAGGAGACTCCTCCGCCCCGTTGGACATCGAGGGGGCTCCGGCGTACACTGTTCGGACCATCCTGGATTCGAGACGCCGGATGGGGGGTCTCCAATATCTCGTGGAGTGGGAGGGGTACGGTCCGGAGGAGCGGTGCTGGGTGCCGAGGAGGGACATTCTGGATCCGTCCCTGATGACCGAATTCCATCGTGGTCATCCTACGCGCCCTGCTCCGCGTCCTCCTGGTCGTCCCCGAGGCCGGGAGGCGCGCGGCTGGAGCCGCGCGTCAAGAGGGGGTACTGTCACGGTTTCGGCCGAGGCGGCTCCTCCTCCTTGTTCGGGCAGGTTTCGCCGGTCGTCGTCTCCGGAGTACTAGCTGCCACCGCTCTATGTTTCTTGTTTGATTGGTTTTGTCTGTTAGTCACACCTGTTTTGTGTTATGTCTCATTTAGCACCCTATTTAGTTTCCTTGTTGTTAGTTTAGTGTTGTGTGTAATTGTTCGTGTCGTGTTGTTGCGCGACCCGTGTCGGTACGCTATTTTCATAGCTTCCTCCTTGTGTTTAGGAGAGTATTTTTCGCACCTGTGTGTGCGCTCGCTTATTTACGCCTGTGTGCGTCCTTTTGCCTCCGGGCTGTTTGGATTATTTTTGTGTGCTCTAGTAAAGTCTTGTTGGACTTATCCTCTGCTTCCTGCGCCTGATTCTACACCACACCAATCCACAGCAGCGTGACAAACAGTGTGTGAAAACCTTGTGAAGACTTACAGAAAACGTTTGACCTGTGTCATTGCCAACAAAGGGTATATAACAAAGTATTGAGAAACTTTAGTTATTGACCAAATACTTATTTTCCACCATAATTTGCAAATAAATTCATAAAAAATCATACAATGTGATTTTCTGGATTTTTTTTCCTCATTTTGTCAGACAAATTGACAAATTGACAAATTGAGGGAAAAAAATCCAGAAAATCACATTGTAGGATTTTTTATGAATTTATTTGCAAATTATGGTGGAAAATAAGTATTTGGTCACCTACAAACAAGCAAGATTTCTGGCTCTCACAGACCTGTAACTTCTTCTTTAAGAGGCTCCTCTGTCCTCCACTCGTTACCTGTATTAATGGCACCTGTTTGAACTTGTTATCAGTATAAAAGACACCTGTCCACAACCTCAAACAGTCACACTCCAAACTCCACTATGGCCAAGACCAAAGAGCTGTCAAAGGACACCAGAAACAAAATTGTAGACCTGCACCAGGCTGGGAAGACTGCATCTGCAATAGGTAAGCAGCTTGGTTTGAAGAAATCAACTGTGGGAGCAATTATTAGGAAATGGAAGACATACAAGACCACTGATAATCTCCCTCGATCTGGGGCTCCACGCAAGATCTCACCCCGTGGGGTCAAAATGATCACAAGAACGGTGAGCAGAATTCCCAGAACCACACGGGGGGACCTAGTGAATGACCTGCAGAGAGCTGGGACCAAAGTAACAAAGCCTACCATCAGTAACACACTACGCTGCCAGGGACTCAAATCCTGCAGTGCCAGACATGTCCCACTGCTTAAGCCAGTACATGTCCAGGCCCGTCTGAAGTTTGCTAGAGTGCATTTGGATGATCCAGAAGAGGATTGGGAGAATGTCATATGGCCTAGCCAGTCTCCAGATCTCAACCCCATAGAAAATCTTTGGAGGGAGTTGAAAGTCCGTGTTGCCCAGCGACAGCCCCAAAACATCACTGCTCTAGAGGAGATCTGCATGGAGCAATGGGCCAAAATACCAGTAAACAGTGTGTGAAGACTTACAGAAAACGTTTGACCTGTGTCATTGCCAACAAAGGGTATATAACAAAGTATTGAGAAACGTTTGTTATTGACCAAATACTTATTTTCCACCATAATTTGCAAATAAATTCATTAAAAATCCTACAATGTGATTTTCTGGAGAAAAAAATATCACTTTGTCTGTCATAGTTGACGTGTACCTATGATGAAAATTACAGGCCTCTCTCATCTTTTTAAGTGGGAGAACTTGCACAATTGGTGGCTGACTAAATACTTTTTTCCCCCACTGTATTGTAAGTAACTGAAGAAAGACCACTATCTCTTCCTTATATCTCTCTCCATCCCTTTGATTGCACTCCAGTGAAAATCCTCTCTTCCAAAATAGAAGTTATGACAAGAAACTCACTTTTCATATAGCAATAAGGGAAAGTAGGGGAAAGTGAGCATGTGAGTCTGCGACCATACATGTGAGTCTGCAACCATACAATTTGTCACCCTTTAAATGTGTTGCTTAACAGAGTGAGAGATCAAAGTCAAATGTACCACAGCAGCAGAGGGAGACTGGGGTGAGGGTGTAAAATGAGAAGACCCTCTCTCTCTCTCTACATCTCTCACTCTCCACCCCCCCCTCTATCCCTATCCAAATGTCCAGAGGTAATTATGAGACGCCCGTTTCTCTCTCTCCAAATGTCAAGAGGTAATTACCAACCAATTCTGTCCCACTGCTTCCTTCTCCTCCACAGCCTCTTACAACCCCCCTCCCTCTCCTCTTCTCTTCCTCTCCCTTCTGCAAAGAACATTTCAACAAGTCTGGATCAAAACTGACACCCATGGAAACCTAATACTGTGTATTCAACCAACCAAAACAATTACATTCAAAACATTTAGCTATGTTGTTTGCAGAATATTCTAGTGGTAAACATTTCTACCCCCTCCTCCCCCCGTATGTTCTTTCATCTTGTCATTTAAAACGTAATTTACCTCTGCTTTTCCATTATAGCAGCTCAATAATATACTTAAGAATTCGAATGAGATGCACAGTCCCACACTCACCGTTGGCTGACCTCATCCCCTTTTATCGCTCCCTGAAGAACTGTTGAGCCTGAAATCACACCCTATTCCCTACATAGTGCACTACTTTTGACCATAGTAGTGAACTATATAAGTAATAGGGTGCCCTTCGGACACAGTTTATGAATCTAAGAGGCCCAGCTAAGGACTTAGTTAGAGAAAGGAGAGGAGAAGGTCCTCTGATAAAAGGGAAATGTGAGGACGTCTAGTCCTGGTTGTTATGATGACCGGTATCATTTCAAAACTCTTGATTGTTAATGTTTCCCTTGAATGTTGTCTCATTTTACAGGAAATAATCACTGAGGAGCAATTGAGGGAAATAGGCATTCCCAATGTATGATTGTGTGTTTGTGTCCTCATAGGGTCCATTTCATTTCAGATGGCATGATAATTGACATTCAATTCAAGAATACATTTTAAAAAGCCAATAACAAAAACGTTTTTTCATAAATTCTAAGGATTTTCATGAGTTTATGAATTTGATTTTAATTAATCGATGGCCTGAACTGATGGAGTTAAAACGGAGCTGAATGTAATGAATATTGTTACATTAATGCACTCCGTATTGCCATTTTGTGTTGAGAAATGTTTCTGTCAGTGGTGGAAAAACAGTGAAGAAATGTAATGGAATAAAAACAACATGATCTAGACTAGTACCACCACATTGATATGGCTTTTATAAAACAGAGCTACCTGATTTGTAGTAATTCAGTATTTGTTGACATGATTATGAAATTTGAATCTTGTTCTGTCCAATCTAATAAAATTGATTTATGTTGTGCATGATCGAAGTAAAGCTTCATCACAGGATAGGATGTCGATGTAGCACCATCTAGTGTTGAATGCGATTTTCTAATTATGATTTTCTATTATTGCGGAACAGAAGATTTTGTACTATTTTGCTTCCACCCGGACGACTTTGTACAAGTCACAACATGTCTTTGTTTTGTTGCTTGGACGGTGATGGTCCAAGAGGGCAACGTCAACGCCAGTGCCGTTAAAGATGAGGGAGTACAATGTTTTTTTTCATGAGCATTGCCTTATTTCTATTATAGCATATTGGATGACTGTCATTCATATTCCATTCATCCAGTTCAATGTAACAGTGATAGGTTTAGGCTACTACATGATACTCCAATTTTCCCTATACCCATCATGAGGTTGCTACAACCTAGCCTATGAATAAAGTTTACAAAGAGGTGAACACAGGTCGAGAGAAAAACTTCAGGGGACAGACAGTGACACATGGACAGACAGTGACACATTCCGCGTTGCACACTCTTGCCAGCATCTAGCTGATATAGGGTGTAATCATTTGTCCACGAGTTGCAAACGAGAGTTTCTATTGGACAAATTCTGGTATGTTTATCCCCATTTCGTTCCGTTTGCTGTTTACAGAATTGGCAGAATGAATACACCCCTGATCACGCGTAAATACAGTTCACTTTTTCATAGCAGCGACGTTGTATTCCTTCTCGCATCTATGCGCTCTCCTCCTCTCACCTTTTCCCTTCGCTTGTGGACTTCAATCCACAATACATCAGCTGTATGTGACCAGGCGAAAAAACCTTTCCAAGCCAAACCATATCATAACCGCTACACACAGCCTACATCGTTGTCACCATATTAGCTAAAGTAATGTCATAGTCAACATTATTCGACTGGTCGATTGTTTGGTTGATAGGTTGTTGGTCAACCGAGATTTAGCAAATATATACAGTACCAGTCAAAAGTTTGGACACCTACTCATTCCAGGGTTTTACTTTATTTTTACAATTTTCTACATTGTAGAATAATAGTGAAGACATCAAAATTATGAAATAACACACATGGAATCATGTAGTAACCAAAAAAGTGTTAAACAAATCAAAATATATTATATATTTGAGATTCTTCAAAGTAGCCTCCCTTTGCCATGATGACAGTTTTGCACACTCTTGGCATTCTCTCAACCAGCTTCATGAGGAATGCTTTTCCAACAGTCTTGAAAGAGTTCCCACATATGCTGAGCAATTGTTGGCTGCTTTCCCTTCACTCTGCGGTCCAACTCATCCCAAACCATCTCAATTGGATTGAGGTCGGGTGATTGTGGATGTAGAATAATAGTGAATACATCTGTCGTGGAAATTCTAATCAATAATGAGGAGAGACAAGGTCAATCACCAATCAGGATATTACTTTATTCAAAACGGTAGTAAGTGAGGCTGGTCGACCCAACACTCTTGAGTGTTGGGTGGAGAGCTCTGACATACAGACAATACAAATATATTTTATTGCACGATACCCCCTCTCACTCTACATGACAAACAGCAGATGTGTGGAATGAGTCAAAAGGTTAGGATTTGTATGAAAGAATGGAATAATTCACAGCAGACAGTATCTGCTATGAAGACTGTTCTCATTGTAGGGATACCAGGGTTTGGCCCCCAAGACAAGGTTCTTATCAACTATTCATAACAGATCTCGTCCCTGGTACCTTACAGACACCAATTCAGTCTATGAAAATGCAGGCTTAGTCAGACCAGAGACATCTCCCTCTCACACACCATTAATCATGAAATGGAATGTGGCTGTTGGTTTTATCATAAATACAGTATAATCTTTATCGTTCTAAAGACACCGAAACCCGTGCACGGGCGGGTGATAGCATCCAGGGGCGCTATGGGGGGAGTATTGGAGGGTGGTGGGCAAGCCCGGAGCCAGAACCGCCGCCGAGGAGGAATGCCCACCCAGCCCTCCCCTGTTTTGCTCTAGTTGAGGCGCGGTCGCAGTCCGCGCCTTTAGGGGGGGGGGGGTACTGTCACACCCTGGCTCTGGGACTCTATATGTTGAGCCAGGGTGTGTTCATTCTATGTGTTATATCTCTATGTTGGGAGTTCTAGTTTGTCTGTTTCTATGTTGGCCTGAGTGACTCCCAATCAGAGGCAACGAGTGTCAGCTGTGGCTGGTTGTCTCTGATTGGGAGCCATATTTAAACTGTCTGTTTTTCCCTTTGTGTTTGTGGGTTCTTGTTCCAGTTGGTTGTGTTTGTACCGTGGACTTCACGAGTCGTTTGTTGTTTTGTTGATTGTCTGTATTTATCACTAAAGATAAATAAACATGTTCGTTCATCACGCTGCGCCTTGGTCTACTTCCTACGACGATCGTGACACAAAGTCAAAGGAAGTAATAATTATTACGAAACAGGGAGGGTCCGCAATTGACCCTAGGTTAATAGCTATTACCAGAATAATCTAGTCCGAAATGACAAGATGGGATGATTTTCGTCGTGTGCTATGGATAAACGGGTCAAAAGTCGCGTATACGACTGGGGATTTTTGCTAGAACTCTGTGTGTTTCATGAAACTAGAGCAGTTACGACCTCTAGGTTACAAATAGGTTTAGCAAATGATTGTATAATGTTGTGTACGTGTGAGACTTAAGAATCCATCAGTATACGTGATAATTATTTCTAGGAAGGAGCTAAAAAAAATAGGTCGCGTGAGAAAAAATGGTTATCGACCCCTTTCATGAAACCGGAGTTTTAAATAAAAGCTCTGGGTTAGGGGTTAAATAATTTTAAATGGTTAATTACAAAAGCAAATCATACGTTGGCTCAAAAGACGCACTAAAATAATAGCTCCTAGAACAATAATTCTGGGAATTATTACTAAAGTAGAGAAGAATTACATTTGCATTTTTGGTCATTTGGCAGACGCTCTGGTCTGGAGCGACTTGAAGAGCCAATAGAGGTTTGCATGGAACTATTCTGTTGTGTTGGGCATTTGAATGGCATAAGGTGAAATATGGGTGTAGGGAGAGAGTTTTTTTACGTGTATTAAAAGTTGCATTAGATAGGTCTATGAAAATATGTTATAAGTACGAATGACATTATTTCCTAAGAAGGAAGATTGTAGGGAAGTTTCCCGCGCCTCCCCCATAATGTAGGAAGGAGCAGGAGAGGGGGGGGGGAGACAGTAAATAAGTTCAGATGGTAGGAATGTCATGTATGCTGATCAACGATATCAAGCATTTCTTTTATTGATTGGGGCCGAATCAGAGAGAACTGTTAAAGATATTGAATAGCGAACTGAAATGGGTTAGCGGGAAAATACAAATAGTTGGAACATTTTAAAACGATAATTTATTTTTGTTACAGGGAAGCAAGTGGCATTGGCTGTTGTGCTGGGGGAATAGCGCCAGCCTGTGGTGGGTTCTGGATTTGTTATAAATAACTTTATATTTTAAACTAAAGTGATGGAATAGACTACAATTATAACATCAGAAAAAGGACAATATAATTTGTAATAGTTATTATAATTATTATTGATAGTTATTGCAGTTATTATTATCCTGAGTGGCGCAGTGGTCTAAGGCACTGCATTGCAGGGCTAACTGTGCCACTAGAGATCCTGGTTCGGATCCAGGCTCTGTCGCAGCCGGCCGCGACCGGGAGACTCATGGGCGGCGCACAATTGGCCCAGCGTCGTCCAGGGTAGGGGGGAAAATGGCCGGCAGGGATGTAGCTCAGTTGATAGAGCATGGTGTTTGCAACGCCAGGGTTGTGGGTTCGATTCCCACGAGGGGGGGGGCAGTAAAAAAAAATATGTATTCACTAACTGTATGTCGCTCTGGATAGGAGCGTCTGCTAGGTGACTAGAATGTAAATGTATTATCATTGATTCAGTAATGATAGGAGGGTAGAGAGGGAAGAGGCAGGAAAAGCTAGAGAGAGTAAACACAGAGAGTTTAAAAACAGGGAGTTAAAAAGATTAGAAAACTACAATAAGCCAGGGAAGAAAGAGTGGTTAGATGATGAGGAAGGGGATGACCAGTACCCTTTGATAGCCTTGCCGAACCCAAGGGCTTGGGTGGAGCATGCACCAGACACACTGGATGTATATAGGGCATGGACACAGCGAGATGTAGTGAGAGCTATAGAGGGTGTAGTGCACCCTAAGACAGGAATAGAGGGGTTCAGGAGGGATTTGGAGAGTCTAGCAGCAAGCTTTAAGCTAAACACAGGGGAAATTGAGAGGGCAGTCAGAACCCTAGTTGGGAAAGATTGGGCAGCTGTTCGGGGGCAGTGGGTTTCAGGGGATGCCAATGGAGCAGTCCTACCATGGGCAGATGATGGGTAAAATGTTGGGAAAATAACTGAGTTGTGTAATAATTTAAGGGAACCTTACCATCGACATGCTGACTTCTCCAAAGTACATGAATGTAAACAGAAAGACAGTGAGACCATCAGCCAAGTGAAATACCTGAGCCTCCCTAGGGACAGGGAAATGATAGCTGCAGTAATCAGAGGAATGTACAATCTAAGGCGAGACAACTATTGCCTAGATCATTGATTTAGCAATAGGATCAGGTAGATAAGGACTAGAGAAAAAAAATTAGATGAAGAATGATGAGCTTTTTGGTAAGGATAGACTGCTGTAAAGCTTGGGTACTCCATTATGTACTGCATACGGGTAAATTAAGTGATCTTATCTATAGGAAGGCAATGGCAGCCCATGATAAAATCATTTGGAACTCTGAGGAGGAAGAACAGTTTATGTTGTTGCTCTCTTCCCAAACAGTCTTAGCTTTTCATACATATATCAGGGATGTTACCCAAATGGTAGATGGAGGGATATGACATTGGTCGTGATTTAAAGATGAGGGTTTTTTTTGGTGGGCTATTAGAGATAACTGGGTTAATCACGAACATAGAGGTTTTTATTCTTTGTTGCTAGGCAGAACACTTAGGTGACCTAAATATGGACTTGTCATGTCCAACAATCAGTCTTCAGGTCAAGCCCGGGAGAGCCGGGGTAGAACAGAGGTTGAATTAAACATAAGTGTTTTTACAAGATAAGAGATTGTTTGATTGGATTACTAATTGATTCTGAACTAAATGAAAGTCGAATTTAGCCGCCATAAAGACAAAGGAAGTGGGAGGAGCAATAAATAAGCAAAAGACAATCTCAAAAATGAAAGGCATGGCAATTGGTTGATAAATTACCTAAGGGAATGTTTAGGAAGGTGGAAAAAATTTGACACATAAGCAGAACTATGTGTCAAGAGGGGGGAAGAGGCTAATTGTAGGATTAAATAATATACGAAGGAGAGGACAAAATACTTTTTTTTAAAAACAAACATTTTTTAGATAGTCTAAAAAGAGAATGCAGTCAGAAATTGTTACATTAATCTGAACATGTGTGAAGATAGTTTATTAACCACACCCGTATGTCAGAGGTTTTGTGCCCCACAGGTGAACTAAAGGAGAAGGTGACCCACTATCTAACCAGGTGACTGGTGAGCATCCAGTCACTAGAAGGAAAACTGGAAGCAGGCCTGTTGGGAAGGGCCCTATCAGGTTATGTTGGTAACCACCTTGGCCATTAGAATAGCAGAGAGAGGAACCTGGGTCCATGTTACCCACTGCAAGAAGGTAAGACCACATACAAGCACCGCTTAGCACACGCAGAGTTGACGAGCGGAACTGGGCCACAGGGTCCGGGGGTCACCTCTGTCAACGAAGATCTCCTACCCAGACCTATCATCACTGTAGTGTGTTCCTAGGGTGTGAGTATGGGGTGGTACCGAGCAGAAGGACTCAAGACAGGAGAGGGTTGGCGGTTTTTGGGAATATGGGTGACCCTGAGCTGCATCATAGTCTCGGCAATAGTCGTGGTATGTCAAGATCCACCACCACCTCGCACCAATTACGCTATGGCCTTACCATTATTAAGAAATAAAAGGGAAGCGACCCGACATACTGACCGTCAAGGGCGAGTGATCTACAAAATAGGAGTCAGAGAGGGGTGGGGAGTAAGATTCAAAATTAGGATTAGGGATCTTATCAGAGCGGATAAGCAAGCAACAGGGGATTATAAGATCCCGTTGTATTTATGTTCAGCTCCCTCGGCAGATTGTTCCTGGGCTCAGGTATTTAGACATACTGGGGGACGGAGATATGAGACGGGGGGGGCTGGACGTCCAGATGGAGGATAAGAAGGTATAACGACATCCCCACGGAAATGGTAGTAACGATAGTAAAAGTCACTAAAGAGGACATGAAAAGAACTTACTGGGCTTGCGCGGACGTATACGGACGGGATACTTGTCTAAGATTACATTTGATGGAGTCAAAAGATATAGAGGGAGCAGGTACTGTCATTAATCCATTAATGGCAATAGACCGAGTAAATCAGTCAAGGGATGACGGAGTCAATTCGACTAACCCGTCCACTATGAAAGATTTTCTCCTCCAAGAATGGAACAATGGGGAAGTGGAGGGGGTCCCTGATGAGAATCTCTGGTTAAAGTGGATGAAATACACCGCTAGGGCCTTGGGGGAGACCAATTGTTATGCATGCTCCATTGGGCGACCGACAATGTTGACCGCACCAATGCCAAAGGCAATGTTTCCCTGTGTATTAGACCTGGGGTCCAATCAAAAAGAGCCAAATTGCACAGGGATTGGGCTGGCAAAATTGACATACTGGGCCAGCCCACCTAGATTCACTTTAAACTCCTGGCGAATAATAGTGTTACAGACATAGAAATGGCACCCGTAACTTGGGTGATTTTGATGGCTGTAAGGAGATAATTAATGTGACTGATTTAGATAAGGAAGGGAGAAAAAAAATTAGGAGCCTAACCATCCCTCTGACTGATGTGTGGTGGGCATGCACTAACAAAGGGAGCATTCGGCAGACATTACCAGAGGGATGGGTGGGTACTTGTGCACCAGTATTGTTGGTCCAACCTGTAAGAATTGGTCATCAAAGACCAGTGACAGGAAGAATAATTAGGAGAAAAATAAATATAAGTCAGGAAGGAAATAGCCCAATTTGGATAGATGGTATAGGCATCCCCAGGGGTGTTCCAGACGAATACAAAGCTATGAATCAAATATGAGAGAGTTTTACTACAACATTTTTCTGGTGGGTGACAATAAACAAAAATATGGATTGGATAAATTATATCTATTACAACCAACAACGATTTATTGACCAGACTAGAGATGCAGTAAAGGGGATCTCTGAGCGATTATCCGCCATCCTGCTCATAACTTAGTAGAGGTTGGTTCTAGATCAGGCAGAAAGGGCTGGTGTCTATAGAAAGATAAGCCATTATTGCATATTTATCCCTAACAACACCACACTGGATGGGACAGTCACCAGAGCTCTTACAGAATTAACTGCACTAAGTGAAGGATGAACTGAACTCAGAAGTTAGTACATTGTGGATAGATGGTTTGATGAAATATTTGGTAAATGGAAAACCCTAGCAGCCACCATCTTAGGAGCGATCAGTGTTTGTATGGGTATTCTTGTATTATGTGGTTGTTGTCTTGTTCCCTGTGTCCGAGGATTGGTGAGTCAGGCGTTGGTGAAATGCAGTATCTAAACAATGATGAGAGATGGACTGACTCCGGACTCTGACCAGGGGAATGTGAAAAACGATCCTCCAGGCTTGGTGGATGACGAGGATTTGGACCCTGAAAGACCGCAATTGGATGAAATGTTTATTAGTTCTGATGTGATCTCTGAGATTAATCATGCTTGTAAAATACATTTATCCTGAATGTGGGAATATTTAGTCAAAGGGGTGGATTGTTAGATTAATTTGGATTTTAAGAATAATGACTAAAGGATTTTACCCCAAATACAGTATAAATGTTAGATTTATCATGTAGTGTCAACCCACTAACAGAGGGGGCGGTACAAAGGTGGGAGGAGTCAAGTCCAGGAGGTATAAAATCGTATGTTTGGGTCTTTGGCCCCAGAGCTCTCTCCATGAATAAATATACAAAAAATCCTTCTCCGTGGTTATGGACCTTGAATCATTGATGATTAAAACCAGAGCCTTACAACCTCTGGTAATGATTCAAGCTTAGGTCGAATTAGAGATAGAAATTCACATGACAACATGTGACATGTTAATTTTTCTCTCACATTCCCCTCTCAAGGGACTTCGTTCCTTCCAGGAAGAATATGAACAGTAACATGGCAAATCTTACTAACAGTTGTTGCAGAATATATTAATTATTAAAAATAAGAAAAACAGAGAATCAAAACCCTTCAATGTCGAGTAACTTATTTCCATGTAAGCTCCCTCTGTTAGTTCATTGAGCTTTTAACCTTAACATAAATTATCCTTCATTGGGAATGATATAACCAATAAAATATCATTTAAGAAATCATCAGCAATCTAAATCAGAGTACATTTTTCATCAGTACGAAACAAAATCATCATGTTGATACTGAGCATACTCCCATTGGTCAGCATGGTGGAAATAATTATTTCCATCCCCATAACACCATCTTCTGTAGGAGCTAAAATTAGCATATCTTGTTGGCCAACTCCCGGTTTAAGTAACATTTATTCAATTTAGTGCCTAATGAACATGACCCAGGACAAACATCATGATCCCACTATTTATAAGGCAACGCCTATGGACTCTATGTATCATTAGCATAGTTCCTGAGTATTATCATTATCATCAAAAATGTAATTTGGTAATGGATACAGATCAAATAGATTAGGATCAGTTTCACTCTCAGGATCAGAGTTCACCCTCTCTATTAACCAGGGCATGCTGAGAATAGTGTCAATATCTTTAGTACACAACTTCTTTAACCATGTCACAATTAGCATAACAAAAATCAAAACATTCAATCCCGAATCCATGAATTGCTTCAGTCATATAATTATTAACGTACTATAAACTTACTCAAATCAACTAGTCCGTTTTTTAAATCATTCAGTTATCCAGCCCAAATTTAGAATTACAATGCTTCAGTGATTCACATTAATCGTATCACTCAAAGTTAAAACCCTCACCTTAGCACACATTGACACTGGCAGAATGTACATTTATATTAACATACAGTATAATTCATCTTATAATTTTAGTATTAACTTTCTCATCAGGAATATAATTACAGATCAGTATCTTAATGCATTCTTAATCTAAATTACTATAAATGTAACAGTGTATAGACCTCCACAATCAACCTGATACCCCAAAATAAACAATCTTAGACAAGCCTAAATCAATTACGGGCACAGTTGACCAACCCCCCCTTCAGGCACTCATTCTTCTGGTGTCTCTTCATTGTCTTCTTCAGATAGCTTCACAGTTCAAAGTGGATGGCCCATGATAATGTCCCAATTTCATTGTCTAAGGAATAATCAGATTTTCCCAGACAGACTAATGTCTCACCTGAGCCCCACCACAACGCCTATTATGTCTTGTCCATTTGCCAACCAGTATACCAGCAACATGAGAGAAGTTTGGAACAGATCTCTCTCCATGCTTACTACACGTGGACTCCTGTCACACTCCTGAGAGGAAAGGCATGAGAGAAAAAGCAGTTGATAGCTTCGATTGGATGCTGTGTACAGGTTTCTGGATCGGAGTCAGGTCTCTCGGCAGAAGTGGTGCAGCACCATACTGAATGCCATGTTCTTCTTCAGCCGGTTAGAGGGGGTTTTGAGGTTCACACCGTTCTTGGCCAAATTATCCCTTCCATGCAGCTAGATACCATCTGTAGTCATCTTCACCATAACCTCGAGAGAGGACAGATCAGAACAGTTCAGTTCAGTTAATTTCTGATTCAGGAAATCCAGAAAAGTATTGACTGTATGACAAATTATTACTTTTACCAATATTCTTAATACAAATTTCTAAGACAAATGTCAAAGAGAATAACAACGCATTCTGTTGAACCAATTTTTTCAAATTGGCTTATACTCCCCTATCACACTGTTGACCTCACCGCAGAGTCACAGGATCAGGAAGTTAGACCGCTAATCCTTAGGGAGTAATCTCCATCATCCAGCAGACCCAATCTGGTGATATTTGTATCGAAACAAAACAGAACAAACAACACAACAATACACTCCTTCATATATCACTCAATACACTTCTATATATCACTCAATGTGTGTAAAACTTCAATCCAAAAACCTTCAGAGGACTGGTAACTCCCCCATTTTGACACATGACTCACATCGTGATTAATGTGAGAAAAACAACAACACTACTACTGGATATATAAAAATAAAACAATTTAAAATAACAAATCCACAATAACTCCTTAAAGAAATTGTTTTACCCATACAGTCAAAGGAAAATAGACTTAAGACAGCCTACGCTTATTCAAGGCAACGCCCTCTCCTTCCCCCCTGGACTGAATCACAAATATGGCTATGAACTATAAACTGCTTCATAATTATCAGTATTACAAATTACCCTCAAATCAGTATTACAAATGACCTTTAAATCAGTATTACACCTGACCATTAAATCATCACCCAATGTCTCTTGGCTTTCCAGTGAGGGCGATCAAACCACACTAGAAAGTCAGGACAGAGGTCATTCAAACCATTCAAAGAAGTGCTTCTTTCTATATTAGACTAATTATTTAAAAACAGTCAAACATTTCATACATTTCTTTTCCCATGGTTACAGTAAGTTTCCAATACATTTCTTATCAAAATAATTCACATGCTTTCAATTAAAACTCAGAAAATAAAAACTTCAAAAAATGTAAATGCTGTGCCCACTAGAATCTAATGAAATAGACCACTCTCAATAAATCAGACATTGTATTAAAAACACTAACAAATATTCATAACAAATGTGTTGTGTATGGGTATTTGCAAACCATAGGGCAAAAACAAACAAAAATGGCCTTATTTAATTTGGTAGCTCTATTTACCACCGAATCCGGATACCTTTCTACTTATAAAACTGCCGAATTTCACTAACTGCGCTCCCCAGACCACAGTCTCAGGAATCATTTCAAAGAGAGAGATAATGACACCCTCCACTCCTGGAAGAGAAAGTGTACATTTTGTTAATATTGACTATGCTACATCTTAATCAGCAACCCAAAAGTTTTAATTACAAACAAAACATGATAATGATAAGTCCACTGTCCTCCCTCCAAACATTAATTGTTTGTTTTACTCCATCCCAATGTTTATGTACCCTTTATGTAGCCTGTACTACCCTTAGACATTGTAACATTTATCTCGCCAACGAGTCTAACGATTCACTCCCGTATTTGGCTGGTCTCTCTTATTTTAGCATGATTTTCCCGTAACTACCACAATGCCCCTCATGTTCATGAACAAACATTTTAAAAGGTCATTTTAGGTTTGGTAACACCAATGCTGTCGCTTGACAGAATTGCTTCTTTAAAACTCTACTAACAATTGCTCACAATATTAACTCCAATCTAATTTCCTGTAGAGTAAAGTTAAAACACATCACGTCCCATCAAGCAGAACAAACACCTTCTAAAATAAACAAACCCAGAACCCCTTTCCAGTAATCTTATTATTGTAACCTGTTGCATTGATTTAGTAAAAATATAAACCTGTTGATTAACAAATCTAGAACCTTCAACAAGTTGGTGCCGTCTCATCAACGTAATAGTCAAAACTAACTGTAATCCACATCAATTACTTGACACTGTTCCACGTAATGGAAACAGATTATCGGTTTAGAACCCTCCAGGTTCCCTTGGAGAGTTTATCAATGAGCTTGATGCCTTGATAAGTTCCTTTCCTGCGGATGGCTCACCCCTCACAGTTCTGGGTGACTTTAACCTCCCTACTTCTACCTTTGACGCATTTCTCTCTGCCTCCTTCTTTCCACTCCTCTCCTCTTTTGACCTCACCCTCTCACCGTCCCCCCTACTCACAAGGCAGGCAATACGCTTGACCTCATCTTTACTAGATGCTGTTCTTCTACTAATCTCCCTGCAACTCCCCTCCATGTCTCCGACCACTACTTTGTATCCTTTTCTCTCTCACTCTCCTCCAACACTACTCACTCTGCCCCTACTCAGATGGTAATGCGCCATCGCAACCTTCGCTCTCTCTCTCCCGCTACTCTCTCCTCTTCCATCCTATCATCTCTTCCCTCTGCTAAATCCTTCTCCCTCCAATCTCCTGATTCTGCCTCCTCAACCCTCCTCTCCTCCCTTTCTGCATCCTTTGACTCTCTATGTCCCCTATCCTCCCGGCCGGCTCGGTCCTCCCCTCCTGCTCCGTGGCTTGACGACTCATTGCGAGCTCACAGAACAGGGCTCCGGGCAGCCGAGCGGATATGGACGAAAACTAGACTCCCTGCGGACCTGGCATCTTTTCACTCCCTCCTCTCTACAGTTTCTTCTGCTAAAGCCACTTTCTACCACTCTAAATTCCAAGCATCTGCCTCTAACCCTAGGAAGCTCTTTGCCAACTTCTCCTCCCTGCTGAATCCTCCCCCCCCCCCCCCCTCCCTCTCTGTGGATGACTTCGTCAACCATTTTGAAAAGAAGGTTGACGACATCCGATCCTCGTTTGTTAAGTCAAATGACACTTCTGGTCCTGCTCACACTGCCCTATCCTATGCTTTGACTTCTTTCTCCCCTCTCTCTCCAGATTAAATCTTGCGACTTGTGACGGCCGGCCGCCCAACAACCTGCCCGCTTGACCCTATCCCCTCCTCTCTTCTCCAGACCATTTCCGGAGACCTTCTCCCTTACCTCACCTCGCTCGTCAACTCATCCTTGACCGCTGGCTACGTCCCTTCCGTCTTCAAGAGAGCGAGAGTTGCACCCCTTCTCAAAAAACCTACACTCGATCCCTCCGATGTCAACAACTACAGACCAGTATCCCTTCTTTCTTTTCTCTCCAAAACTCTTGAGCGTGCCGTCTTTAGCCAACTCTCTTGCTATCTCTCTCAGAATGACCTTCTTGATCCAAACCAGTCAGGTTTCAAGACTGGTCATTCAACTGAGATTGCTCTTCTCTGTGTCACGGAGGCTCTCCGCACTGCTAAAGCTAACTCTCTCTCCTCTGCTCTTGTCCTTCTAGACCTGTCTGCTGTCTTTGATACTGTGAACCATCAGATCCTCCTCTCCACCCTCTCCGAGTTGGGCATCTCCGGTGCGGCTCACTCTTGTCCAACCTGACAGGTCGCTCCTACCAAGTGGCGTGGCGAGAATCTGTCTCCGCACCACGTGCTCTCACCACTGGTGTCCCCCAGGGCTCAGTTCTAGGCCCTCTCCTATTCTCGCTATACACCAAGTCACTTGGCTCTGTCATATCCTCACATGGCCTCTCTTATCATTGCTACGCAGACGACACACAACTAATCTTCTCCTTTCCCCCTTCTGATAACCAGGTGGCGAATCGCATATCTGCATGTCTGGCAGACATATCAGTGTGGATGACGGATCACCACCTCAAGCTGAACCTCGGCAAGACGGAGCTGCTCTTCCTCCCGGGGAAGGACTGCCCGTTCCATGATCTAGCCATCACAGTTGACAACTCTGTTGTGTCCTCCTCCCAGAGTGCAAAAAGCCTTGGCGTGACCCTGGACAACACCCTGTCGTTCTCCGCTAACATCAAGGCGGTGACCCGATCCTGTAGGTTCATGCTCTACAACATTCGGAGAGTACGACCCTGCCTTACACAGGAAGCGGCACAGGTCCTAATCCAGGCACTTGTCATCTCCCGTCTGGATTACTGCAACTCTCTGTTGGCTGGGCTCCCTGTCTGTACCATTAAACCCCTACAACTCATCCAGAATGCCGCAGCCCGTCTGGTGTTCAACCTTCCCAAGTTCTCTCACGTCACCCCGCTCCTCCACACACTCCACTGGCTTCCAGTTGAAGCTCACATCTGCTACAAGACCATGGTGCTTGCCTATGGAGCTGTGAGGGGAACGGCCCTCCGTACCTTCAGGATCTGATCAGTCCCTACACCCAAACGAGGGCATTGCGTTCATCCACCTCTGGCCTGCTGGCCCCCCTACCTCTGCGGAAGCACAGTTCCCGCTCAGCCCAGCCAAAACTGTTCGCTGCTCTGGCACCCCAATGGTGGAACAAGCTCCCTCACGACGCCAGGACGGCGGAGTCACTCACCACCTTCCGGAGACACTTGAAACCCCACCTCTTTAAGGAATACCTGGGATAGGATAAAATAACCCCCCCCCCAAAAAAAAAATATATATATATATATATGGTAAAGTGGTTATCCCACTGGCTATAAGGTGAATGTACCAATTTGTAAGTCGCTCTGGATAAGAGCGTCTGCTAAATGACATAAATGAAATGCTTAAATCACTGGTGTTACCCAAACTATAGAATTGAGTAATAATAATTAGAAATTGTCAAAGAACATCTCCGCATTCAACTTAGTCATACCACTACACCAAACTTAACCCATTATGTCCCTTACAGCCCATTCAAGTTCAGCGAGCACCAGTCACTTACACCCGTGGACTAAAACATGGAAACTCTTCCATTCTGTCCAGTAGAAAAAAAATTACAACCATTCTCAAACAACGTTCTGCGTTTACCTCTATCGTAAGGTAAACGCTGCATCACACTTATTAAATGTCCATTATTTTAAAATTAACATGTAATGCGCCAAATTTATACATCAGACAATTCATAAGGAAAAATATACATTTAGATGGGAGCTAAAATAGTTCACAATACTAGAGCCTCTTTCTGCCCACAACTTTAATTCATTGCTGTTGTTCATGCAGCAATTAATACCCATGTTTAGTTATCAATTATGATCATGGTCACAGCTCTATCGCATTTGCCTATCCGCTATTATTAGAATGCATTAGAAATAGGTAACAGTCCCTTCTTAGTAGACTACAGGTAATAAAACAAACACTTGCTGTTGTTGACAAGCATACAGTGGGGGAAAAAAGTATTTAGTCAGCCACCAATTGTGCAAGTTCTCCCACTTAAAAAGATGAGAGAGGCCTGTAATTTTCATCATAGGTACACGTCAACTATGACAGACAAATTGAGAGAAAAAAATCCAGAAAATCACATTGTAGGATTTTTAATGAATTTATTTGCAAATTATGGTGGAAAATAAGTATTTGGTCACCTACAAACAAGCAAGATTTCTGGCTCTCACAGACCTGTAACTTCTTCTTTAAGAGGCTCCTCTGTCCTCCACTCGTTACCTGTATTAATGGCACCTGTTTGAACTTGTTATAAGTATAAAAGACACCTGTCCACAACCTCAAACAGTCACACTCCAAACTCCACTATGGCCAAGGCCAAAGAGCTGTCAAAGGACACCAGAAACAAAATTGTAGACCTGCACCAGGCTGGAAAGACTGAATCTGCAATAGATAAGCAGCTTGGTTTGAAGAAATCAACTGTGGGAGCAATTATTAGGAAATGGAAGACATACAAGACCACTGATAATCTCCCTTGATCTGGGGCTCCACGCAAGATCTCACCCTGTGGGGTCAAAATGATCACAAGAACGGTGAGCAAAAATCCCAGAACCACACGGGGGGACCTAGTGAATGACCTGCAGAGAGCTGGGACCAAAGTAACAAAGCCTACCATCAGTAACACACTACGCCGCCAGGGACTCAAATCCTGCAGTGCCAGACGTGTCCCCCTGCTTAAGCCAGTACATGTCCAGGCCCGTCTGAAGTTTGCTAGAGTGCATCTGGATGATCCAGAAGAGGATTGGGAGAATGTCATATGGTCAGATGAAACCAAAATATAACTTTTTGGTAAAAACTCAACTTGTCGTGTTTGGAGGACAAAGAATGCCGAGTTGCATCCAAAGAACACCATACCTACTGTGAAGCATGGGGGTGGAAACATCATGCTTTGGGGCTGTTTTTCTGCAAAGGGACCAGGACGACTGATCCGTGTAAAGGAAAGAATGAATGGGGCCATGTATCGTGAGATTTTGAGTGAAAACCTCATTCCATCAGCAAGGGCATTGAAGATGAAACGTGGCTGGGTCTTTCAGCATGACAATGATCCCAAACACACCGCCCGGGCAACGAAGGAGTGGCTTCGTAAGAAGCATTTCAAGGTCCTGGAGTGGCCTAGCCAGTCTCCAGATCTCAACCCCCATAGAAAATCTTTGGAGGGAGTTGAAAGTCTGTGTTGCCCAGCGACAGCCCCAAAACATCACTGCTCTAGAGGAGATCTGCATGGAGGAATGGGCCAAAATACCAGCAACAGTGTGTGAAAACCTTGTGAAGACTTACAGAAAACGTTTGACTTGTGTCATTGCCAACAAAGGGTATATAACAAAGTATTGAGAAACTTTTGTTATTGACCAAATACTTATTTTCCACCATAATTTGCAAATAAATTCATTAAAAATCCTACAATGTGATTTTCTTGAAAAAAAAATCTCATTTTGTCTGTCTTAGTTGACGTGTACCTATGATGAAAATTACAGGCCTCTCTCATCTTTTTAAGTGGGAGAACTTGCACAATTGGTGGCTGACTAAATACTTTTTTTCCCCACTGTATATTCAATTCATTCCATATTAATTCAGTGTTTTAAATTACAACCCCATTCTCAGTAGGTTCCTCCAGCAAACCATTAGACCACACAAAAGAAATATGACCTCGAAATCATCCCGCTGTTAATGTTGAATGAATGAGTCTTTAAATTTGAGCTAAGCAAACTGCTAAATCGTTCAGTTGACATCTTAAAACAAACACTGGCTGCTGTATCTAGCTAAGCAACCCATACCAATAGTTTAATTACAATCAGAAACCCAGATTTTAGTCAGTAACACAGACCCTATGCCTATTGCCTATCTTTAAGGAATACCTGGGATAGGATAAAGTAATCCTTCTACTCCCCCTTACCCCACCCAAAAAATAATAATAAGAGCGTCTGCTAAATGCCGAAAATGTAAATGTAAATGTAAGTAAAGCCCGCAAATAACCCAATTACAATGGTTTGTAGTCTTAACATCTGGCACATAATAACGACTCCATTACCAGAAAATAGCCTTAAAGTTCGTCGACCCTGCCTTACACAGGAAGTGGCACAGGTCCTAATCCAGGCACTTGTCATCTCCCGTCTTGATTACTGCAACTCGCTGTTGGCCTTATGGGCAGTTTTATTTTAAATGTAGTACCCGGACAGAGAAAATCCCATAAGCGTTTTATAGTTACATCGGTTAGGGTAAGTCAATTCCCCATACCTTTCAAAAGTGGACATACCCCAATCAGTTTCTAAGACTATTGCCCAGACTTTGTAGACAGTCATTTAATACTTTAACCTTATCTTTATCAAATGATCCAAAACGGGACCAACTCAGAAAACCTTTATTTATTTTTTCTACCTACCTTTGGGTGCGCAAGTTGGTATATGAATATTATACGTTACATGATTACTCATCAAATCTGTAGTAATAGATTATACACACATACAATTTGTCATATTTTCACAGAATCTATATATAATGTTAGAAATCTTAGGTACTCACATCCACCACTCCATGTGCTCTTCATCAGAACCCCAAAACGTTGGTTTCCCGGACGCTGCCCAGCGACTCATGGGAATAATGCTCCACACGTATCCTCAACGGTTCTCTAGACTCTCTAGAAACCGCGGTACAGTCCAGCCTCCCAGAAATGCTATAGACCGACCGCTACTTTCTAAAATAACATCCCGCACTCAATACCACCCCATGATATTCTATGATGGGCAGTGATGGACGGAACCCCAAAATAACGTTATATATCGAAACGTATTATCCAAATTTAAATCATCTTATTATGCAAATGTCTACATCTTATTATCCAAATTTAAGATTAACACTTATTTCTACACTCACAATAACTCTCATATCACATTCACAGAATACCACAAACACTCACAATAACATCTAACAATAGTAACCCAGGGCATACCTGTTTACCTCATTTATCAAAACATTTCCTCAAAACATTACATGTTATAATTGAACTTCACCAAGCTAGACGCCCTCACAAGGCATTACCTGCACTTTAGTTTTTCGTCCAATACATTATCCTCACCAGTCCTACAGCGATCAACCCAGTACCACGGATCTGGACTTTTGGTTGCCCGCAACTGGCTAATTTAACAATTATGTCACTTAAGAACACTCCTATCAACTCAACACAGTCCTGCTAGTTAACCCAGCTGTGGCCCCCTTAAAAATAGCGATATTTTGGAGATGATTTCCTTTTCAAATAACCGAAAGTGAGAGGTTGTAATCTGAATAAAGGGTAAAAGGCCATTCTTGAACATGGGGTGAGACATTCTTACTAATTTGCTAGAGAACCAGTTCGGATTTAAGTATAACTTTTGTATGACTGACGCCTTTAGTGAGAGGTCTAAGGCTTTAATATTGAATAATTTCTGCCCTCCGAATTCATATTTATTATATAAATAAGCCCTTTTAATTTTGTCTGGCTTGCCATTCCAAATTAAATTGAATATTTTTTGCTCATATAATTTAAAAAACAGGTCGCTAGGGGTAGGCAAGACCATAAGCAAATAGGTAAACTGGGATATGACTAAAGAGTTAATCAGGGTGATTTTTCCACAAATAGACAGCTATTTTCCTTTCCATGGTAGCAATATCTTATCTATTTTTGCTAACTTTCTATTAAAATCTATTGGATTGAGATCATTTCTTTCTTTCGGGATATGTATACCGAGTATGTCCACATCCCCGTCAGACCATTTTATTGGTAAACTACACGGTAATGTAAAAGTTGTATTTCTTTGTGATCCAATACGTAATATAGTCAATTTATCATGATTTGGTTTTAATCCAAAGAGGTTAGAAAAAGTATCTACATCCTCTATGAGGCTGTGAAGGAATCCAAATTGTGGATTTAAAAGAAAACATCAATCATCAGCGTACAACAACACCTTTGTTTTTAAGCCCTGGATTTCTAACCCCTTGATATTATTGTTGGATCTGATTTTAACAGCTAACATTTCGATGGCAATAATAAATAGATATGCCAATAGTGGACAACCATATTTTACTCCTCTTGACAGTTAAAAACTTTATGAGAAGTAGCCATTATTTACTATTTTACACCTAATTTGCTATACATTACTTTAACCCATTTTGTAAGAGATACTCCAAAATTGAAATATTCCAGGCATTTATATACCAGTTGTATTTTATCAAAGGCCTTTTCAAAGTCAGCTATGAATACCAGGTCTGGTTTCCCAGATTTTTCACAGTGTTCTATTGTTTCCAGTACTTGTCTTATATTTTCTCCAATATATCGTCCATGTAAAAAACCTGTCTGATTAGGATGTATAATATCCGACAATACCTTTTTAATTCTATGTGTTAAGCATTTTGCAAGAATTTTTGCATCACAACACTGAAGTGTAAGAGGCCTCCAATTATTTAAATGGACTTGATCTTTATATTTACCACTTGGATCCTGTTTCAGTAATAATTAAAATCAGACCTTCTTGTTGAGTGTCTGATAATCTACCATTTATATAGGAGTGGTTAAAACATGCTAATAATGGTCCTCTGAGTATATCAAAAAAGGTTGGGTATACCTCCACTGGTATGTCATCCAGCCCTGGAGTTTTCCCACACTTAAAGGCTTTAATTGCATCAAGAAGTTCCTCCTCTGTAATTTAGCCTTCATATGAGTCTTTCTGTACATCTGTTAATTTTACATTATTAATAGAAAAAAAATTCATACAATTAGCTTCGGTTAGTGGAGATGAGGAGACTGGAATGAAAACATATGCTTAAAGCACTTTACTTCCTCTTTCAAAATATTGTTTGGTGAATCATGGGTGACCCCGTCATTTGTATCAAGTTTCAGTAAATTATTTTTGGTAGCATTTCTATGTTGAAGATAAAAAAATAATTTGGTGGATTTGGACACGTTGTTTGCAGAGCGCATAACCTATGCTACACTTGTAAGAGACAAGTTTTGGTTTATTTCATTCCATTTACGAGTTTTGTCAATTTAGTCAAAGTATTTTGTTTGGAGTGCTCCTGACAATGTTGAGTAAGGACGCCTACCTGGTCTGCTCGCAGATGTAGGCATATAAATGTGCCCATTTGGGGATCTGATAGTATTTCTGATTGGCTTAATGCACCACCATTAATGAGCTGTGGAGCTTCTCAAAATAATGTTTTCTTCACCTAAAACAGCAAGCAAACAAAGTCTGTTTTTACATCCATTGAGAATGACAATAATTCCTCAATGTATTTGAAAAATCTTTCCAGCTCTCTCCCTTTCGATAACCACTCGGCATGGTTTTTGTCGGGGACAGCCCTAAGAATCTCTGTTAGAAACTTAGAGGGGGAATCTAAAGATGCAACAACTAGGATGGGTTGCTAACATGACTAGGATTGTGCCTTTGGCTTCTTGACAACGAAAGAAAGTTGATATGAAAACCAATAGAACAACAGCGAAATGGCATAGTGGTGGGTCCAATAGGGAAGTAAATGGAAATACATTTGCCAAAATTATATAATTAGGCTACTCCTGTCTATACAGATTTTTTTTTTAAAAATAATAAAAAATACTTCACCAGAAAGCATGACTTAGCCACAGAGGAATCGAGGATCATTAACTTCTTTAAAAAAAAAAAGTGGATTGTTTCAAATCACAAGCTCGTAGGCCTATGCCTATTTGGGAAGCCCTCAATTTGGGCAGTGGTGCGGCAATAGGCCTAGCTGATTGAGTTGCTGCTGTCAGTGAAAAGCATCTAAAATATGTGTGAAGATAATGTCTTGAGTAGGCTATAATTAAACAATTTGAGACAAGAGGAAGGGGAGGCGTGTGTGGTGAAGATATTTGCAAGTCTCTCTCCAGAATGGCTCAGCTGTCTCCTGCCATTTGTTGTGCATTCATTGTTAATTGTTTGCCCTTTGATTTTTTGGGGGATCCATTCCCATATGTCACCAGTAGTACATTTACCGTTAATCCACGTAATTTGGTTACATACATTTCTGTTAATGCATGTATTAATTAGTCATTTACCGTTCTCATTCTCGGAGGGGAAACGTTGTTTGTAGAGTTCACAACCTGCTACACTTGTGAGAAATATGTTTTGGTTTATTTCAGAAGCATAATTTACGAGATTTGTCAATTTTTTTTATTGCCTTTTGTTTAGATTGCTCCATGTGAGCAATGAGCATGTGTCTGGTTTCTTTGTCCTGATCATGTTGAAGGAGTGCGCTGCCTGAGCACGCATAGAAGTACCTGGCTGGCTGCGTGGAAATGTAGGTAAGTGTTTATTTTCTTTTACATCCATTGCAAATTATAATATATTAAAACTATAGTTCCTCACAGTTAGCTATTTGAAAAATCTTTCCAACAATCTCCCCCTTAATGATAATAATCACTAATCCTCGGGGTGAAAGAGCAATGGATGTTATAGGCCTACAGCTGCATTGGCCTATAGGCTATCAGTTACATGCACTAATTTCTTTAGCTGCCAATGGATCATGGCGTATCAATATGTCCATATGTCAGAGGCCGGTGATCTCACATTAGTTGACGTTTCAATTTTATCATTTAAATTCAGATTTTTATGATTAACCACATGAACGAAAACGGTTATTATTGACGTGAAACTGTTCCACGAAAATGCGCATATGAAAATCATAACTGGCACGCAGAATGGTAGAAATGGTTGGATTAATTAGGCTACTTTGAAGCAAGGTACAACATGCCTCATAATATGAAATAAAACATTCAGGTTTCAAACAATTAAGTATGTTTTCAAAATGCATACTGCCTCCAGCTCACATTGTAAAGGCTTCGGGACAAGCCTCTGAATGTCCTTGAGTGGCCCAGCCAGAGCCCGGACTTGAACCCGATTGGACATATCTGGAGATACCTGAAAATAGCTGTGCAGCGACGCTCCCCATCCAACCTGACAGAGCTTGAGAGGATCTGCAGAGAAGAATGGGAGAAAATCCTCAAATACAGGTGTGCCAAGCTTGTAGCGTCATACCCAAGAAGACACGAGGCTGTAATCGCTGCCTAAGGTGCTTCAACAAAGTACTGAGTAAAGGGTCTGAATACTTATGTAAATGTGATATTTCAAATTTGCTAACATTTCTAAAAACCAGTTTTTGCTTTGTCGTTATGGGGTATTGTGTGTAGATTGATGAGGGGGAAAAAACAATTTAATCCATTTTAGAATAAGGCTGTAACGTAACAAAATGTGGAAAAGTGAAGGGGTCTGAATACTTTCCGAAAGCACTGTATAGTGTAACGTCACATGTACAATAAAACATTTTGTTTTGCTTTGTTTTTTTTTTTTGGGCCCAGCTCTCACACTGTGCATGTCTCTTTCTCGCTCTGTCTGTCTCTGTGTCAGCATGTCTATGTGTCCGTCTATCTGTTTAGGAGTTCCAAATGTGGCTTCAGGAGAGTTGTGGCGGACAACACTGGAGGGCATCTTCACTGAGCAATGAGCATGTGTTGGACATGTACAAGTAAGTATCCCATATTAGGTACTACTACTTGGATAGATAGGAGGCAGAGGTTGCAAGCATAGTCATGAATCGGCAGTGATTGTGCAATCCAAAGACACATTGTGTCACACCTTTCTCCTCACAGGCAGTAATCAAATGAGTTGGACTTACATTTACATTTACATTTTAGTCATTTAGCAGACGCTCTTATCCAGAGCGACTTAAAGGAGCAATTAGGGTTAAGTGCCTTGCTCAAGGGCTGTCATGTTGCTGATTTGTGTCCCGATTCTTCTCCCGAAGTGTGCACTTGCATACTTCCATGATGAGGAGTTTGCAAGTGCACACCATAAGAGAAGGGTGGAGAATTGGGGTGTAGCCCTCATGTGCTCTCTCAACCACCTATCCGCCTATTCCTGTAGCTGAGGGCTATAGCGATATTACAATGAGGGGATTCAATTAAGCTGGCCAGGGTGGGTGGCGATTGCACTGGGTGAAAAGGGATTGTTTTGAAAACCAGGCTGCCTCCCGGGCGTAAGCCCGGTGCCCTGTTCAAAGCCCATGGCAAAGTCGTCTCAACAAAGTGATGCATGTCAAGAACACATGCAAAGTGTTGTTTGTTCTTGGTAAAAAAAACAAATATGTACTTTATCTGCCTTCCCAAGTAGAACTAGTAAAATTCTAACATATACTTAATGGAAAATACATGTTGTATGTTTCTGAACGATGAACCATGTTGTCTTGTTGACAATATGACCTGGCGGCGCAGATTACTGTTCGATTTGAGCAGGGCGCTCCTCCCTCACTGCTTTCACACATTTGTGTCACGGGCCATAGCCCGGTGCACCCCAGTCCAGCTTAAATAAACTCCCTCAATATAAGGGCTACTCTACGGCATGGTAGTGTCTACAGTAGAATAACATCTCATTCTATTCATATTGTAGTCCCATGATCCTCTGCCACTGAATTCTTGTACGTGACATTTTGTTTATTGCAAGTCAAGCTTTCGTTTGCATGCCAATAAATATGGTCAACGTTACAGTATTGAATTATTATATCCCACAGGGGACAGTACCAGAGACTCTGTAAGGGGGCAGATGATCTATGATATGGACTGGAATCAGTGATTCTTATGAGTTCCTGTTGTCTGATTGGAAGGCTACAAAAGTTATTTTTTAGAAGAAAAGCCTTTTCTATATTATTTCATTTGCCCCAGACCTGACAGTGTGCCTTTCGACTAATCTATTTTGTGTTCCAACCTTCAGGGCAAACCCAGCAGCTCCTCAAAGCAGACGGCCCCCTCCTGTCTTCCAGATGCTGCTGACCAAGCTGCCCACCATCAGACAGGTAAGAAAGCTCTCCCATAGGAAGCAAGGGCTGGAGGGGCACCAAAATGGCTGAAGGATGGCTTGATGCCCTGATCCCCTCCCCCCACCCCCTTTCTTCCAATGGTCTGCACTCAACTACTCCCCTTCATGGTCTAAAGAGCATTGGATTTGTACAATTGGTTAGTCTAGTTCAGTGTTCCTCTTTCTTGCCTAATGGGCAACAGTGTGAACATTGTCATCCATACCTGTGCTATAACACCTCATTGAACTACTCAATAAGACCACACTTGGGTAAATTGAGTGAATGAATGATTGGTAATGACAACATGCACTAAACCGGAGCATACAGTTATTGTGAACAATAAGAAACAGTAGGATAGGTGAATTGAATGGTGACTAGTGCACTTATCATGAATTGTACATTGATCATCTGTGTTTTAGGTTTCCATCCATGCTAACCTTTTTGCATAATTTGTACTCCTTTTTCACAGGTGGTTCTGGCTGATGACCTGTCTCCATAGCTGATAGAAACCGAGAAGGAATATTGTCCCCAATGATACTACTAACATTTCTAACTGTACTGATGAGAGGAGGGCAGACTTATCCATTGTCGCTGAACTGCTTGAAGTGTTCAGTCAAAATTTCAGTGCCACTTTGTTACCACTAGTCAGTCACATGTTCAGTAAGATGTTTTACAAAAATAATAGCAATACAGAAATGTTAGTGCTCTTCAATGAGGTTCTGCCAATCATATGTTGGAAACCTTTATGAAGTTGTATTTTAATTATTATTTTTCACCCCTTTTTCGTGATATCCAATTGGTAGTAGTTACAGTCTTGTCCCATCACTGCAACTCCCGTGCGGACTCGGGAGAGGCGAAGGTCGAGAGCCATGCGTCCTCCGAAACATGACCCCGCCAAGCCGCACTGCTTCTTGACACACTGCCCGATTAACCCGGAAGCCAGCCGCACCAATGTGTTGGAGGAAACACTGAAGTCAGCGTGCATGTGCTTGGCAGCCACAAGGAGTCGCTAAAGCACGATGGGACAAGGACATCCCAGCCGGCCAAACCCTCCCCTAACTCGGACGACGCTGGGCCAATTGTGCGCCGCCTCATGGGTCTCCTGGTCGCGGCCGGCTGCGACACAGCCCGGGATCGAACCCGGATCTGTAGTGACTCTTCTAGCACTACCATGCAGTGCCTTAGACCGCTGCGCCACTCGGGAGGCCCCATCAAGGAAACATACAATAGTTGAACTATTTGTGTAGATAGTAACCTGTTTGTTGAACACCACTGATTCTAAGAACAAGAATAAGAACAAGACATTGTTCTCCAGGTAACAACTGTTACCTGGAGAACAATGTCTTTATCACAGGTCACCAATGATTCAGTACAGTATATCCTTAATAAAATAATTTGTGATTATTAATTGTGCATGCCTCTCATTTTCCAGTTGACATGGAAAAACTAAATGTGCAATAGTTTTACATATGGCTTGCATAACCAACTCAGTGCCCTTGTGGTTAGTGTCCTTCCGGAGATTTGAAGGTTGGACAGTTCGATCGCATCATACCAAAGACTGTAAAAATGGGACTCTGCTTGGCACTCAGCATTAAGGACATTATGTACATATCTACCTCAAATACCTCGTACCCCTGCACATTGATCTGATACTGGTACGCCCTGTATATAGTTTCATTCTTGTGTATTTTATTACTTGTGTTACTATTTTTATTATAATTTTTTACTCTGCATCGCCGGGAAGGGCTCGTAAGCAAGCATTTCACGGTTAAGTCTACACCCGTTGTATTCGGCGCATGTGACAAATACAATTTGATTTGGTAATAGATTGGGGGTAAGGCCCTGCGATAGACTAGCGTCCTGTCCGGGGGGGGGGGTACTTGTACATGAAGCTGCCTCACATTACAGTAACAGGAGATGGGCTCCTGCTCCTATGAGCCGTTGTGGCTCGCACAAGTCAAGGCTCGTGCAAAGCTACCTTCTTACTTAGGCTTGCAGATTTAACAGTATTGAGTCGTCAAGGAACAGCTTTACTGCTCAAGACAATATGGTGTCACAGTACTGAAGGGGCAGAGCAGGCAGGTGGGCTTCTTATCTCTTGTTGGGATACCCTGATAGCAGCATGACAGATACGACAACCAGCGTTTTTTTGTAAATACTGCCCCACCAAGGACTAACTAAAAGACTAATGACCAAAGGGGTCCGCTTCTCGCTCTCTCACAGTCACTGCGTAATTTTTTTAAATATATACACTGAGTATACAAAACATTAAGGACACCTGCTCTTTCCATGTCATTGACTGACCAGGTGAATCCAGGTGAAAGCTATAATCCCTTATTGATGTCACTTGTTAAATCCACTTTAATCAATGTAGATGAAGGGGAGGAGACAGGTTAAATAAGGATTTCTAAGCCTCGAGACAATTGAGACATGGATTGTGTACAGTGGGGAAAAAAAGTATTTAGTCAGCCACCAATTGTGCAAGTTCTCCCACTTAAAAAGATGAGAGAGGCCTGTAATTTTCATCATAGGTACACGTCAACTATGACAGACAAAATGAGAAAAAAATTCCAGAATATCACATTGTAGGATTTGTAATTTATTTATTTGCAAATTATGGTGGAAAATAAGTATTTGGTCAATAACAAAAGTTTCTCAATACTTTGTTATATACCCTTTGTTGGCAATGACACAAGTCAAACGTTTTCTGTAAGTCTTCACAAGGTTTTCACACACTGTTGCTGGTATTTTGGCCCATTCCTCCATGCAGATCTCCTCTAGAGCAGTGATGTTTTGGGGCTGTCGCTGGGCAACACGGACTTTCAACTCCCTCCAAAGATTTTCTATGGGGTTGAGATCTGGAGACTGGCTAGGCCACTCCAGGACCTTGAAATGCTTCTTACGAAGCCACTCCTTCGTTGCCCGGGCGGTGTGTTTGGGATCATTGTCATGCTGAAAGACCCAGCCACGTTTCATCTTCAATGCCCTTGCTGATGGAAGGAGGTTTTCACTCAAAATCTCACGATACATGGCCCCATTCATTCTTTCCTTTACACGGATCAGTCGTCCTGGTCCCTTTGCAGAAAAACAGCCCCAAAGCATGATGTTTCCACCCCCATGCTTCACAGTAGGTATGGTGTTCTTTGGATGCAACTCAGCATTCGTTGTCCTCCAAACACGACGAGTTGAGTTTTTACCAAAAAGTTCTATTTTGGTTTCATCTGACCATATGACATTCTCCCAATGCTCTTCTGGATCATCCAAATGCACTCTAGCAAACTTCAGACGGGCCTGGACATGTACTGGCTTAAGCAGGGGGACACGTCTGGCACTGCAGGATTTGAGTCCGTGGCGGTGTAGTGTGTTACTGATGGTAGGCTTTGTTACTTTGGTCCCAGCTCTCTGCAGGTCATTCACTAGGTCCCCCTGTGTGGTTCTGGGATTTTTGCTCACCGTTCTTGTGATAATTTTGACCACACGGGGTGAGATGTTGCATGGAGCCCCAGATCGAGGGAGATTATCAGTGGTCTTGTATGTCTTCCATTTCCTAATAATTGCTCCCACAGTTGATTTCTTCAAACCAAGCTGCTTACCTATTGCAGATTCAGTCTTCCCAGCCTGGTGCAGGTCTACAATTTTGTTTCTGGTGTCCTTTGACAGCTCTTTGGTTTTGGCCATAGTGGAGTTTGGAGTGTGACTGTTTGAGGTTGTGGACAGGTGTCTTTTATACTGATAACAAGTTCAAACAGGTGCCATTAATACAGGTAACGAGTGGAGGACAGAGGAGCCTCTTAAAGAAGAAGTTGCAGGTCTGTGAGAGCCAGAAATCTTGCTTGTTTGTAGGTGACCAAATACTTATTTTCCACCATAATTTGCAAATAAATTCATAAAAAATCCTACAATGTGATATTCTGGATATTTTTTTCTCAATTTGTCTGTCATAGTTGAAGTGTACATATGATGAAAATTACAGGCCTCTCTCATCTTTTTAAGTGGGAGAACTTGCACAATTGGTGGCTGACTAAATACTTTTTTCCCCCACTGTATGTGTGCCATTCAGAGGGTGAATGGGCAAGACAAAAGATGTAAGTGCCTTTGAACGGGGTATGGTAGTAGGTCCCAGGCGCACCGGTTTGTGTCAAGAACTGCAACGCTGCTGGGTTTTTCACGCTCAACAGTTTCGCTTTTGTATCAAGAATGGTCAACCACCCAAAGGACATCCAGCCTACTTGACACAACTATGGGAAGCATTGGAGTCAACATGGGCCAACATCCCTGTGGAACGCTTCCGACACCTTGTAGAGTTAATTCCCTGATGAATTGCGGCTGTTCCAGAGTCCAATGGTGGCGAGCTTTACACCACTCCAGCCGACGCTTTGCATTGCGCATGGTGATCTTAGGCTTGTGTGTGGCTGCTTGGCCATGGAAACCCATTTCATGAAGCTCCCGATGAACAGTTGTTGTGCTGACGTTGCTTCCAGAGGCAGTTTGGACCAAGGTAGTGAGTGTTGCAACCGAGGACAGACAATTTTTACACGCTACGCGCTTCAGCACTCGGCGGTCCCGTTCTGTAAGCTTGTGTGGCCTACCACTTCGCGGCTGAGCCGTTGTTGCTCCTAGACGTTTCCACTTCACAATAACAGCACTTACAGTTGACCGGGGCAGCTCTAGCAGGGCAGAAATTTGACGAACTGACTTGTTGGAAATATGGCATCCTAGGACGGTACCACGTTGAAAGTCACTGAGCTCTTCAGTAAAGCCATTCTACTGCCAATGTTTGTCTATGGAGATTGCATGGCTGCAGAATTATGTATTTCTTGCAGTAAAATTATACATCAAATGTAAATGTTGTCTCTGGAACAGGAGTGGAGAAATATGATTTATTTCTTTCAACATTTCTTGAGAAAATACGAATGCGCTTGTAATGTGTTATCTTTGACGATGTTACGCAAGCAGACAGTATTTCAACATCATAAAATCTTCATCACACAACACCCATGATATGCGAAACTGCGCCTAAGCAGACTGTGAAAAACAACAGTAAATGGGATAAGATGCTTACATGCCACAGTATCCCGTCTAAGATCAGCAAATATCCCAGTCATCTTTTCTGGGTTTCGCAGAACGGGGATTCAAGCTTTTTTGGGTTATTGTAAACGGGATATGATGTTAACATGTGTCAACTCAAAAACAGAATACTTGAGTATCTCGAATAATAACGGGATATTGGTGTGCATGTAAACGTGGTCAGTGTTTACACTCACCAAATCAGTATCACCCAGAATTTCTACCATCTGGGAGGGGCTTTCAGTCAACCCTAACTCTATCTATTTCTCCTGCTTTCCTTCCCTTTGCTTGTTTCCTATCTTTCCCTAAGCCTCTCCGTTCCCTCTTATCTGACTGCATATTTGAAATTCGGATTTTACCTAAAGCCTACAGGTTTAACTTGTTCTGATACATTGCATTTTAAGACTAGGTAAAGTGGTTTTAACTACTTTGCAGATATGAAACAAACAGACAATCTTAATATCAGTCAACAATATACAATTCCCAGTTTATGCTTCAAAACCAATTTTATAAGAGGTTTTAAAAATAGGTTATATTTTACTCAATTCCATGACGTACAGTAAGGCATTGTTGGCAGAATAGATGGATGCAGTTCAATGCATGATTCATATAATTCACCAATACATTCATTTCTTGGTAGTCCAAAAAAATATCTGGTTGTAAATCACAGCTGGCCTGGTACATTGTTTGCAGCCTCCACCCATTCGGGATGCACTGTTTCAGTTTCAATGACTCAACATTTTGAACAAAACCGACGACTGTGTGAGGGAAAATTGTATTGTCTGAAGAGAGCCTTGAATTGTACACAGCATCTCCTCTCAATCTATCTTGGTTCGTGCAGGTGACTGTGACCTCCTCCTCAGACCAATTGGCAGTACGCCCAGAACATTGCTCTGGGAACCAAAAGGAGTATCTCAGTTTCAAGGTCCCAGCTTTGAGAGAAGAAGCCTTGTGAGGTATCAGTCAGTCACATGCAGGAACCAACATTAATAATGAATAATAAATCAGGTAAATCATGCGTATATGACATGTTTGTGTAGCAGTATATAAGGACTGAAAGGGAATGCCCTTTTCAGAGTTTTCATCAAGCTTGGATTGAGTTTGTGAACCTCTTCGGACGTGATAAAAAAGGGTGATTCATTTAATATTGACTACAGGTGTCCCTGGTGTTGAATTTCCATGACAACTGTAACTAAGGCTGGGAATGTCAATAAAATCAAACTAGCACGGGCAATGATCACAAGTCAGTCATAACGTGGCTAATAGGCTAGCGCACATGTCAAAACACAAGGCCCGCGGGGCCGAATAGGACACACAAATCAATTTTTATTTTATTTGTCACATGCGCCAAATACAACAGGTGTAGACCTTACCGTGAAATGCTTACTTACAAGCCCTTAACCAACAATGCAGTTCAAGAAATAGAGTTAAGAAAATATTTACTAAATAAACTAAAGTAAAAAAATAAAATAAAAAGTAACACAATAAATTAACAATAACGAGGCTATATACAGGGGGTAAAAAAGTTTTCTTATTGGTTTTTCAGATTTTCACTGTGAAAATCACAATTTTTTTAATTGAAAAAGACAAACATTTGATGGTCTAAGTCTACAACAATGCTTAAACCACATTAATCTGATTGGGTGGGCCTGTCAGGGCCTGGCTCCCCAGTGGGTGGGCCCCTGTCCACCCCATCCATGTCTACGCCCCTGATGCAAACAGCTCATGATGACAAATAGCCTACTAACCAACACTTCGGACTAAACCAGTTGAGAGCTACCCACTCTTGCTGCCTGCAGATGATTTTTGGCTGAAACTAGGCTGTGTGTGCAGCGTGCATGTGAATATATTTCACGTGCTTTGCGATTGTCTAGGCTACTTTGTGCATGATTTTTCTATTGTACGACATAATTGATAAGTCGTATACCTCCACTACACTACTTTGATACACATCAGTAGGGATTAATGCTGTCCTTTCAGAATCAAGAACCAGTCACACACTGAAGGCCTATAGGTTCGTCACTGCGCAAACATGTCTATAATAGATATAAAGTGTCAAGGGTTCTGATGCGACGGTGTGGTGGAATCAAGTGCAGGACACAGGAGCTCAGTCAAACTTGACTTTACTGGCAAAGCACAAAAATACACGGGTAAACTAACCCAGAGGTACACAATACGCAACAGTGCGTAAAATACAAAAACCCGACTACGCACGAACAACAGTGCGACGGTAAACTAGCGTCTGTCCCAAACAGTCGAACATCAACAGACAGGAAAACAATCACACACAACACCTGACAAACACAACTAGAACTTATAGGACACTAATGACACTAAACGATAACAGGTGTACAATACCAGACCAGAACAAACGAACATAGAAACATACAACGGTGGCAGCTAGTATTCCGGAGACGACGAACGCCGAAGCCTGCCCGAGCAAGGAAGAGAGGCAGCCTCGGCCGAAACCGTGACAGTACCCCCCTTGACGCGCGGCTCCAGACGTACGCCGACTCCGGCCTCGGGGACGACCAGGAGGACGCAGCGCAGGGTGCGTCGGGTGACCACGATGGAATTCCGTCAGGAGAGACGGGTCCAAAATGTCTCTCCTCGGCACCCAGCACCGTTCCTCTGGGCCGTACCCCTCCCACTCCACTAGATATTGGAGACCCCCATCCGACGTCTCGAATCCAAGATGGACCGCACGGAGTACGCCGGTGCCCCCTCGATGTCCAATGGGGGCGGAGGAGTCTCCCTGATCTCATTTTCTTGGAGTGGGCCAGCTACCACCGGCCTGAGAAGAGACACATGGAACGAGGGGTTAATACTTTTATATTCAACAGGTAGTTGTAATCTGTAACACACCTCGTTCAATCTTCTCAGGACTTTAAATGGCCCTACAAACCGCCGACCCAGTTTCTGACAGGGCAGGCGGAGGGGCAGGTTTCTGGTAGAGAGCCAGACTCGATCACCAGGTGCGTACACCGGTCCTCACTGCGGTGGAGATCGGCGCTCGCCTTTTGACGACGGGGAGGGCCCGCTGCAGGTGGACGTGTGCAGCGTTCCATGTCTCCTCCGAGCGCCGCACCCACTCATCCACCGCAGGAGCCTCGATCTGGCTCTGCTGCCAAGGTGCCAGAACCGGCTGGTAACCTAACACACATTGGAAAGGGGGTTAGGTTAGTGGAGGAATGGCGTAGGGGAATTCTGGGCCATTTCGGCCTAGGGAACGTACCTTGCCCACTCCTCCGGCCGGTCCTGGCAGTATGTTCTAAGAAACCTACCCACATCCTGGTTCACACGTTCCACCTGCCCATTACTCTCCGGGTGGTAACCCGAGGTGAGGCTCACCGAGACCCCCAACCACTCCATAAAAGCTCTCCAAACTCTGGAGGTAAATTGGGGACCTCGATCAGACACAATATCCTCGGGTACCCCGTAGTGCCGGAACACATGGGTGAATAGCGCTTCGGCGGTCTGCAGGGCAGTAGGAAGGCCCGGCATAGGGAGCAAACGACAGGCCTTAGAAAACCGGTCCACAACGACCAGTATAGTGGTATTCCCCTGTGAAGGAGGAAGGTCCGTGATGAAATCCACCGAGAGGTGAGACCATGGTCGTTGTGGAACGGGCAGGGGTAGTAACTTACCCCTAGGCAGATGTCTAGGCGCCTTACACTGGGCGCACACCGAGCAGGAGGAAACATAAACCCTCACATCCCTCGCCAACGTGGGCCACCAGTACTTAGTACTAAGGCAGTGCACTGTCCGGCCGATACCAGGGTGTCCAGAGGAGGGTGACGTGGTGAGCCCAATAGATCAATCGATCCCGAACCTCGAGCGGAACGTACCTCCGACCCTCCGGGCATTGAGGTGGACTAGGGTCGGTGCGTAACGCCCGCTCGAGTTCAGCATCGACCTCCCACACTACCGGTGCCACCAGACAAGACTCCGGCAGTATGGGAGTGGGCTCCACGGACCTCTCCTCCGTGTCATACCGCCGAGACAGTGCGTCTGCCTTACCGTTCTGTGACCCAGGGATGTACGTGATTTTAAATGTGAACCGGGTCAAAAACATATTCCACCGCGCCTGGCGAGGGTTCAGTCTCCTCGCTGCCCAGATGTACTCCAGGTTACGGTGGTCCGTCAAAATGAGGAAAGGGTGTTGAGCCCCCTCAAGCCAGTGCCTTCACACCTTTAGGGCCTGTACCACGGCTAACAGCTCCCTGTCCCCCACGTCATAATTTCGCTCCGCCGGACTGAGCTTCTTGGAATAAAAAGCACAGGGGCGGAGTTTAGGTGGCGTGCCGGACCGTTGCGAAAGCACGGCTCCTATACCGGCCTCTGACGCGTCCACCTCTACCTGAAATGGTAAAGAGGGATCCGGATGCGCCAGCACCGGAGCCGAGGTAAACAGGTCCTTCAGCCTCCCAAACGCCCTGTCCGCCTCGGCTGACCACTGCAGACGCACCGGACCCCCCTTCAAAATAGACGTTATGGGAGCTGCCACCTGTCCAAAACCCCGGATAAACCTCCGGTAGTAATTCGCAAACCCCAAAAACTGCTGCACCTCCTTCACAGTGGTTGGCGTTTGCCAATTACGCACGGCTGACACCCGGTCTACCTCCATCTTCACCCCTGACGCAGACAACTGATAACCCAAAAAGGAGACCGACTCCTGGAAAAACAGACACTTCTCTGCCTTGACATACAGGTCGTGCTCCAACAGCCTCCGCAACACTCGGCGCACCAGGGCCACATGCTCGACTCGGGTAGACGAGTACACGAGAATGTCATCTATGTACACGACCACCCCCTGCCCCTGCATGTCCCTGAAGATCTCATCCACGAATGATTGGAAAACTGAAGGAGCGTTCATCAACCCGTATGGCATGACAAGATACTCGTAATGGCCCGAGGTGGTACTAAAGGCTGTCTTCCATTCATCGCCCCCCCTAATGCGCACCAAGTTGTACGCGCTCCTGAGATCTAATTCAGTGAATGACCCCGTGCAATGACTCCGTCATGGTCGCAATCAGCGGGAGTGGATAACTGTACTTCACCGTGATCTGATTGAGACCACGGTAATCAATGCACGGGCGTAACCCACCATCCTTTTTCTTCACAAAAAAGAAACTCGAGGACGCAGGGGAAGTGGAGGGCCGTATGTATCCTTGTCTCAGAGATTCGTCTATGTAAGTCTCCATAGCTCTCTTCTCCTCCTGAGACAGAGGATACACATGGCTCCGTGGGAGCGCAGCTCCTGCCTGGAGGTCTATCGCACAATCTCCCTGCCTATGGGGAGGCAACTGCGTCACCCTCGACTTACTGAACACAATAGCCAAATCCACATACTCAGGGGGAACGTGCAATGCGGGCACCTGGTTTGGACTCTCCACCGAGGTAGCCCCTACGGAAACGCCTAAACATCGACCCACACACTGGGCAGACCACTCCATCAGAGCCCTCTCCTGCCATGAAATAGACGGGTTATGGGTACTCAACCAGGGCATGCCCAGCACCACCGGATACGCAGGCGAGTCGATCAGAAATAGCTGGATCATCTCCTGATGACCCTCCTGCGCACACATCCTAAGTGGCGCCGTGACCTCCCTGATCAAGCCCGCACCCAACGGACGGCTATCTAGGGCATGAACGGGGAAGGGGACGTCAACAGGGAGAAGGGGAATCCCTAAGGCTAAACAAAACTTCTTATCAACAAAATTCCCAGCCGCGCCTGAATCTACCAGCGCCTTATGCTGGGAATGAGGTGCTACCTGTGGAAAACGCACAGGTATACAGAAGTGTGCAACAGAGAGCTCTGGGTGAGTGGGGCGCCTACTCACCTGGAAGGACTCCCCAGTGCGGGGCCTGTCGTCTTCTCCCCTAGGAGGCCATCCCCAGCACCTAGCCGCGGTGTGTCCTCCCGACCACAGTTGGTGCAGGAGATGGACCCCCTCGTACTCCGACCCCCTCTCTCTCTAGCGCCAGCGCCCCGAGCTCCATGGGGCACGGCTCGGAGGCGCTGGAGGGTGAAATGGACGGACCCCCTCGGGACGTCCCGCGGGTAGCTAGCAGGGTATCCAGCCTGATGGACATGTCGACTAACTGGTCGAACGAGAGGCTGGTGTCCCGACAGGCCAGCTCCTACGGACGCCCTCACGTAGACTACAGCGGTAGTGATCGATGAGGGCCCGCTCATTCCATCCTGCATCCGCCGCTAGAGTACGGAATTCCAAAGCGAACTCCTGGGCACTCCTCTTCCCTGCCGGAGGCAGAACAGACGCTCCCCGCCGCGCTCCGGGGATGGTCAAACACCGCCCTGAAGCGGCGGGAGAACTCAGCATACGTGATGGTGGTAGCGTCTATTCTCCTCCACTCGGCGTTGGCCCATTCTAACGCCTTGCCGGAAAGGCAGGAGATCAGGGCGGACACGCTCTCGAGTCCCGAGGGCGCCGTGTGCACGGTGGCCAGGTAAAGCTCCACCTGGAGAAGGAAGCCCTGACACCCGGCAGCGGTCCCATCGTAGGCTCTCGGGAGCGAGAGTCGAACTCCTCGGGGTTCCGGAGCGGGAATGGGCTGACTTGCCGATGGTGAGGGCAGGGAAGATGGCGTTGGGGGTGTCCCTCGGTCTCCCAGCGTTGGAGGGTGGTGATCACCTCCTGCAGGGCGGACCCCATCCGCAGGATCTGGTCATTCTGCTCCCGGACCCTGTCTTCCAACGTCTCCCTGTGCTGCTGCGGCTCCTGCTGATTCCATTCGAAATGGTGTGTGATTCTGTCAAGGGTTCTGATGCGACGGTGTGGTGGAATCAAGTGCAGGACACAGGAGCTCAGTCAAACTTGACTTTACTGGCAAAGCACAAAAATACACGGGTAAACTAACCCGGAGGTACACAATACGCAACAGTGCGTAAAATACAAAAACCCGACTACGCACGAACAACAGTGCGACGGTAAACTAGCGTCTGTCCCAAACAGTCGAACATCAACAGACAGGAAAACAATCACACACAACACCTGACAAACACAACTAGAACTTATAGGACACTAATGACACTAAACGATAACAGGTGTACAATACCAGACCAGAACAAACGAACATAGAAACATACAACGGTGGCAGCTAGTATTCCGGAGACGACGAACGCCGAAGCCTGCCCGAGCAAGGAAGAGAGGCAGCCTCGGCCGAAACCGTGACATAAAGGCTGTTAAGATATTAATGTTTCAAGAAAGGAGTGTATATATTTGGCCTGGCGAAGCAGTTTTATGCGCTGACTGAATGGAAACTGATAATTTTGAGTGTTTTACTCCGCTGGTCTCGGCTGGTCTTGGAAAGAAATGATGAGTCCTCACTGTCCGAGACCGAGTCAAGACCGAGTACAAATGTATCCAACACCAACAGAAGACCGAGACACTCAATATGTGTACTACAACAATGCCTATAGCTACATTTTTGTTATTTGGAGTTGTTAAATACTTGTTGATTAGGGTCGCAGCATATTATGCACATCTGCAAGTATAGCAGCAAAGGCTGGACAAATATTATTTATCTCTTCTTTTGTTTTAACATGTTAAAATGCTATATACTGCATCCTATTTACATAAGTGGACATTATAAATGGCCATATTTTTTTAAATAAAACAATGGCCAGTTTGGGTCACAGTTGCATGTTTCTTTTGTAAAAACAAGTAGGCTTGTCTGGCTCGTGAATTCGTTGTGTTTCGTTGTGTCACCTAGCTGAAAACGTTTCAGAGGGTTTATCTAATGTTCCCTCGTTAGATTTTAGCTCATCTCGCTCTGGCTAGCATTAGTTGTTGTTCTTGTTGATGTGCTAGGCAACTGAGGGGGAGAGAGCCTAGCTTTTCACGGTTGTTTGATCAATAGGACTGTGAAGTTCCCAAATATAAGAGGACTTTACATATTTACAGAAATCCATTCAGGTGTATTTTGTAGCTTTTGGCGAATGCATTCTAATGTCACGCTGTTACAACTGCCTGTAAACACACAGTCCACTTCAAAGTGAATGATGGCAGGCCCTTGTGGCAAATGGCACATTTCCATATAGGCCTACTGTAGCTCCGATTGGCTATGGCACACTGGTCTGGGTAGACTCCGGTCCTGGACAAGACAGATGTCTTTATTAGGTTTTATTTACTGCAGTGTCTATTAATTGTCCAAACTCACAGCCGCTTTCTCACTTTATATTGCTATAGAATTTTCACAAAGGCCTTACTATACTTCATTCCCAAACATTCTAAGAATTCATGAAACCGTGGAAATTACCATATCTAAGTGCTTGCTTGTCAGAAAATGTTTTTAAAAAGTGTAATATTCTTCCTGAGGGTGTATATGAACAGTTTTCAATATGATTTAATGTTGCTAAAACGCTGTCAGTTCCACTTTAAGTCATATATGACCCCCTTATGTCTTATTATCAGTGCATAATGATGCCAACTAAAAAACTGCGATTTGGAGGTGGATTAATATTATAAGCCTTTTAATGAGACTTAAATTGGGTAACACATATCAAATAATAAAGCATTTTACCTGTAAAGTATACAGGTATAGGCCTACTTCTCCTAACCCATTTCTATCTGCTCTCTTATTTTACACCCTTAAGAGTGCTGTCTGTGGATGGAATTATCGAAACAGTGAAACAAAAGCGCTACTACGTGAAGCCCTGTCGGCGGAGGCAGCGAGAGAACTATAAGAACTGCAAGAGGATCTCCATGCTGAAATGGCCAGGAAGATCTCCTAGGATAAAGTAATCCTTCTAACCCCCCCATTACACCACCCCACCCCCCCCCCAAAAAAATAAAAAAAATTGTAAAGTGGTTATCCCACTAGCTATAAGGTGAATGTGTTTCCAAGATGGCGTAGCAGTGCGGTCGCGGTTTTATTCATTGTCCTAGTGTAAATATCCCGTTTCTAGTTTTTTTTGTCTATTTTGTATATATTTCTCAATTTTTTACTTTTCATTCTTTAACTAAATATACTTTCCTGCAACCCGCCTCACCCAACGTGGAAAGGATTCTATTATTTCTTTATAACTTTCATCAATAACCTTAAGCTGAAACTAGTGTAGCTGCAACTGAATGGCTACTTGCTATTAGTCACCGTTAGCGTCTTCACCATTGTCCGTGGCCTACACTATCCACCAGCCAGCTCTAGCTCTAGCCTGGACAATTCGTCGGCCAGTATGCACAGCGTGCTATCGACCCAGAGCTTATCGGACTTTCTGCCGGAATCACTGGACCCTAACGCCGGATCATCGCAACCAGCTAGCTAGCTGCAACCTGTTGTTGGCTAATTACCATTGCCCTATAGCAAGCACCAGTTAGCCTTGAGCTAGCCTCAGGCCCATCTCCCGGCTATCTACCTCTCTGTCAACCGGACGGGACCTCCTAGTGTTGACACTGAGCCCCGCCGATCCAACACGACTGGTTTGCCGACGAAATCGTCTGATGTGGTTTCAACAGGCTTCCCGTTGCGACGACCACGAAGATCCATCTGCTAGCCCCGCCCGCTAGCACACGCAAACTACAACTGTGCTCCCTGCTAGCTGTGCTGAAGCACCAATTTGAACTGCTCTCGGACTCACATATTGCTGTTCACTGGACCTTATGATCACTCAGCTGCACAGCTGATGCCTGCTGGACTGTTCCTTTACACGGTACCCTGTCCTGTTTATTCTGTTTAGCCTCAGCCCAAACTTTATCGCTATTACCAGTTGTTGTCTTAGCTCTCTTCAATAACACCTGTGATTGCTTTATGCCTCTCTCCCTTGTCAATATGCCTTGCCTATTGCTGTTTGGGTTAGTTCTTATTATACAATTTCACTGTAAAACCCCTAGTCCCTCTCAAACTGCCTCAAATAGTTCCTTTGTTCCACCCCCCATACACGCCGAGACCGGCTCAATCGGTGCCTCCAGTGATGCTATCTCTTTCATTGTTACCCAACGCTTAGGTTTACCTCAACTGTACTCATATCCTTCCATATCCTTTTCTGTACATAATGCCCTGAATCTTTTCTACAACGCCCGGAGAACTGCCCCCTTTATTCTATGTACCCAACGCACTAGAAGACCAGTTCTTAAAGCCTTTAGTCGTATCCTTATTCTAGTCCTCATCTGTTCCTCTGGTGATGTAGAGGCTAACCCAGGTCCTGCAGCCCCCAGTATCACTCCTACTCCCCAGGAGCTATCATTTGTTGACTTCTGTAACCGTAAAAGCCTTGGTTTTCTGCACGTAAATATCAGAAGCCTCCTTCCTAAGTTTGAGTTATTCACTGCGTTAGCACACTCCGCCAACCCTGATGTTCTAGCAGTGTCTGAATCCTGGCTTAGGAAGGCCACCAAAAATTCTGAAATTTCCATCCCCAACTATAACATTTTCCGTCTAGATAGAACTGCCAAAGGGGGTGGAGTTGCAATCTACTGTAGAGATAGCCTGCAGAGCTCTATCATACTATCCAGGTCTGTGCCCAAACAGTTTGAGCTTCTACTTCTAAAAATCCACCTTTCCAGAAATAAATCTCTCACTGTTGCCGCTTGCTACAGACCCCCTCAGCCCCCAGCTGTGCCCTGGACACCATATGTGAATTGATTGCCCCCATCTATCCTCAGAGTTCGTACTGCTTGGTGACCTAAATTGGGATATGCTTAACACCCCGGCCATCCTACAATCTAAACTAGATGCCCTCAATCTCACACAAATTATCAACGAACCTACCAGGTACAACCCTAAATCCGTAAACATGGGTACCCTCATAGATATCATCCTGACCAACTTACCCTCTAAATACACCTCCGCTGTCTTCAACCAGGATCTCAGCGATCACTGCCTTATTGCCTGCGTCCGTAACGGGTCCGCGGTCAAACGACCACCCCTCATCACTGTCAAACGCTCCCAAAAACACTTCAGCGAGCAGGCCTTCCTAATTGACCTGGCCCAGGTATCCTGGATGGATATAGATCTCATTCCGTCAGTAGAGGATGCCTGGTTGTTCTTTAAAAGTAATTTCCTCTCAATCTTAAATAAACATGCCCCATTCAAAAATACAGAACTAAGAACAGATATAGCCCCTGGTTCTCCTCAGACTTGACTGCCCTTGACCAGCACAAAAACATCCTGTGGCGTACTGCATTAGCATCAAATAGCCCCCGCGATATGCAACTTTTCAGGGAAGTTAGGAACCAATATACACAAGCAGTTAGGAAAGCAAAGGCTAACTTTTTCAAACAGAAATTTGCATCCTGTAGCACTAACTCCAAAAAGTTTTGGGACACTGTAAAGTCCATGGAAAATAAGAGCACTTCCTCCCAGCTGCCCACTGCACTGAGGCTAGGAAACACTATCACCACCGATAAATCTACAATAATCGAGAATTTCAACAAGCATTTTGCTACGGCTGGCCATGCTTTCCACCTGGCTACCACTACCCCGGCCACCAGCTCTGCACCCTCCGCTGCAACTTGCCCATGCCCCCCCGCTTCTCCTTCACACAAATCCAGACAGCTGATGTTCTGAAAGAGCTGCAAAATCTGGACCCCTACAAATCATCTGGGCTAGACAATCTGGACCCTTTCTTTCTAAAACTAGCCGCCAAATTGTCGCAACCCCCTATTACTAGCCTGTTCAACCTCTCTTTCGTAACGTCTGAGATCCCCAGAGATTGGAAAGCTGCCGCGGTCATCCCCCTCTTCAAAGGGGGGTGACACTCTAGATCCAAACTGTTACAGACCCATATCCATCCTGCCCTGCCTTTCAAAAAGTTTTTGAAAGCCAAGTTAACAAACAGATCACCGACCATTTCGAATCCCACCGTACCTTCTCCGCTATGCAATCCCGTTTCCGAGCTGGTCATGGGTACACTTCAGCCACGCTCAAGGTCCTAAACGATATTATAACCGCGATCGATAATAGACAGTACTGTGCAGCCGTTTTCATTGACCTGGCCAAGGCTTTCGACTCTGTCAACCACCGCATTCTTATTGGCAGACTAAATAGCCTTGGTTTCTCAAATGACTGCCTCGCCTGGTTCACCAACTACTTCTCTGATAGTGTTCAATGTGTCAAATCGGAGGGCCTGTTGTCTGGACCTATGGCAGTCTCTATGGGGGTGCCACAGGGTTCAATTCTTGGGCCGATTCTTTTCTCTGTGTATATCAATGACGTCGCTCTTGCTGCTGGTGACTCTCAGATCCACCTCTACGCAGACGACACCATTTTGTATACATCTGGCCCTTCATTGGACACTGTGTTAACAAACCTCCAAACGAGATGCAATGCCATACAACACTCCTTCAGTAGCCTCCAACTGCTCTTAAACACTAGTAAAACTAAATGCATGCTCTTCAACCGAACGCTGCTTGCACCCGCCCACCCGACTAGAATCACTACTCTCGACGGATCTGACCTAGATTATGTGGACAACTACAAATACCTAGGTGTCTGGTTAGACTGTAAACTCTCCTTCCAGACTCACATTAAGAATCTCCAATCCAAAGTAAAATCTAGAATCGGTTTCCTATTTCGCAACAAAGCCTCCTTCACTCATGCTGCCAAAGATGCCCTCGTAAAACTGACTATCCTACCGATCCTTGACTTCGGCGATGTCATTTACAAAATAGCCACCAACACTCTACTCAGCAAATTGGATGTAGTCTATCACAGTGCCATCCGTTTTGTCTCCAAAGCCCCATATACTACCCACCACTGTGACCTGTACGCTCTTGTTGGCTGGTCCTCACTACATATTCGTCGCCAAACCCACTGGCTCCAGGCCATCTATAAATCACTGCTAGGCAAATCCCCGCCTTATCTTAGCTCATTGGTCACCATAGCAACACCCACCCGTAGTATGCGCTCCAGCAGGTATATCTCACTGGTCATCCCCAAAGCCAACACCTCCTTTGGCCGCCATTCCTTCCAGTTCTCTGCTGCCAATGACTGGAACAAATTGCAAAAATCTCTGAAGCTGGAGACACTTATCTCCCTCACTAACTTTAAGCATCAGTTGTCAGAGCACCTTACCGATCACTGCACCTGTACACAGCCCATCTGAAATTAGCCCGCCCAACTACCTCATCCCTATATTGTTATTTATTTTGCTCATTTGTACCCCAGTATCTCTATTTGCACATCATCTCTTGCACATCTATCATTCCAGTGTTAATACTAATTGTAATTATTTTGCACTATAGCCTATTTATTGCCTTACCTCCATAACTTGCTACATTTGCACACACTGTATATATATTTATTTCTGTTGTATTTTTGACTTTGTTTTGTTTTACCCCATATGTAACTCTGTGTTGTTGTTTTTATCGCACTGCTTTGCTTTATCTTGGCCAGGTCGCAGTTGTAAATGAGAACTTGTTCTCAACTGGCTTACCTGGTTAAATAAAGGTGAAATAAAAAAAATAAAAAAATAAATGCACCTATTTGTAAGTCGCTCTGGATAAGAGCATCTGCTAAATGACGTAAATGTAAATGTAATATGTACAGTGAGGGAAAAAAGTATTTGATCCCCTGCTGATTTTGTACGTTTGCCCACTGACAAAGAAATGATCTGTCTACAATTTTAATGGTAGGTTTATTTGAACAGTGAGAGACAGAATAACAACAAAAGAATCCAGAAAAACGCATGTCAAAAATGTTATAAATTGATTTGCATTTTAATGAGGGAAATAAGTATTTGACCCCCTCTCAATCAGAAAGATTTCTGGCTCCCAGGTGTCTTTTATACAGGAAACGAGCTGAGATTAGGAGCACACTCTTAAAGGGAGTGCTCCTAATCTCAGCTTGTTACCTGTATAAAAGACACCTGTCCACAGAAGCAATCAATCAATCAGATTCCAAACTCTCCACCATGGCCAAGACCAAAGAACTCTCCAAGGATGTCAGGGACAAGATTGTAGACCTACACAAGGCTGGAATGGGCTACAAGACCATCGCCAAGCATCTTGGTGAGAAGGTGACAACAGTTGGTGCGATTATTCGCAAATGGAAGAAACACAAAAGAACTGTCAATCTCCCTCGGCCCGGGGCTCCATGCAAGATCTCACCTCGTGGAGTTGCAATGATCATGAGAACGGTGAGGAATCAGCCCAGAACTACACGGGAGGATCTTGTCAATGATCTCAAGGCAGCTGGGACCATAGTCACCAAGAAAACAATTGGTAACACACTACGCCGTGAAGGACTGAAATCCTGCAGCGCCCGCAAGGTCCCCCTGCTCAAGAAAGCACATATACAGTGAGGGAAAAAAAGTATTTGATCCCCTGCTGATTTTGTACGTTTACCCACTGACAAAGAAATGATCCGTCTATAATTTTAATGGTAGGTTTATTTGAACAGTGAGAGACAGAATAACAACAAAAAAATCCAGAAAAACACATGTAAAAAATGTTATGAATTGTACTTGGTGGCAAAACCCTTGTTGGCAATCACAGAGGTCAGACATTTCTTGTAGTTGGCCACCAGGTTTGCACACATCTCAGGAGGGATTTTGTCCCACTCCTCTTTGCAGATCTTCTCCAAGTCATTAAGGTTTCGAGGCTGACGTTTGGCAACTCGAACCTTCAGCTCCCTCCACAGATTTTCTATGGGATTAAGGTCTGGAGACTGGCAAGGCCACTCCAGGACCTTAATGTGCTTCTTCTTGAGCCACTCCTTTGTTGCCTTGGCCGTGTGTTTTGGGTCATTGTCATGCTGGAATACCCATCCACGACCCATTTTCAATGCCCTGGCTGAGGGAAGGAGGTTCTCACCCAAGATTTGTTGGTACATGGCCCCGTCCATCGTCCCTTTGATGCGGTGAAGTTGTCCTGTCCCCTTAGCAGAAAAACACCCCCAAAGCATAATGTTTCCACCTCCATGTTTGACGGTGGGGATGGTGTTCTTGGGGTCATAGGCAGCATTCCTCCTCCTCCAAACACGGCGAGTTAAGTTGATGCCAAAGAGCTCGATTTTGGTCTCATCTGACCACAACACTTTCACCCAGTTCTCCTCTGAATCATTCAGATGTTCATTGACAAACTTCAGACGGGCATGTATATGTGCTTTCTTAAGCAGGGGGACCTTGCGGGCGCTGCAGGATTTCAGTCCTTCACGGCGTAGTGTGTTACCAATTGTTTTCTTGGTGACTATGGTCCCAGCTGCCTTGAGATCATTGACAAGATCCTCCCGTGTAGTTCTGGGCTGATTCCTCACCGTTCTCATGATCATTGCAACTCCACGAGGTGAGATCTTGCATGGAGCCCCAGGCCGAGGGAGATTGACAGTTATTTTGTGTTTCTTCCATTTGCGAATAATCGCACCAACTGTTGTCATCTTCTCACCAAGCTGCTTGGCGATGGTCTTGTAGCCCATTCCAGCCTTGTGTAGGTCTACAATCTTGTCCCTGACATCCTTGGAGAGCTCTTTGGTCTTAGCCATGGTGGAGAGTTTGGAATCTGATTGATTGATTGCTTCTGTGGACAGGTGTCTTTTATACAGGTAACAAACTGAGATTAGGAGCACTCCCTTTAAGAGTGTGCTCCTAATCTCAGCTCGTTACCTGTATAAAAGACACCTGGGAGCCAGAAATCCTTCTGATTGAGAGGGGGTCAAATACTTATTTCCCTCATTAAAATGCAAATCAATGTATAACATTTTTGACATGCATTTTTCTGGATTTTGTTGTTGTTATTCTGTCTCTCACTGTTCAAATAAACCTACCATTAAAATTATAGACTGATCATGTCTTTGTCAGTGGGCAAACATACAAAATCAGCAGGGGATCAAATACTTTTTTCCCTCACTGTAGGTAGGGGTAAAGTGACTATAAATCAATAATAAACAGAGAGCAGCAGCAGCGTATATGAAGAGTGTGAAGAAATGTGAATGCGGCGTCAATATGCATATGTTTTAAATTTTATACATTTTAGCAGACGCTCTTATCCAGAACGACTTACAGTTAGTGAGTGCATACATTTATAGATCAAATGATACATGTTTTAAGAATGGTTGGATCATCCAAAAAATAGAAATAAATGGCTATTATAGGGAATAATTTATCTACACTAATTAACAAAGTTGCACTAAATGATACATTTTGGGGAGCAATACATGCATGGCAGTTTTGGACAAATGCAGAATATGCATGCTTACCCCACTAGAACAAAATTGTATTTACTGTCTAGTAGTTGGTCATCAGCCTAGAACTCTACCATAATCCAATTATGAATTGTCCCAGTATACATATAGCTCTGGTGCGTCAAGCTGATCCTAGTTGATGACATCAGTTGTTGTCCGGTGTTCTCCACATGTGGTCCGAAACCGTTAGCACCTTCTAGTGACTAGTCAGTCCTTCATTAGGAGAATGCCACACTGTTTAACCCGTGTGGTTACTGCCTCGTGTTTTCGCTTGTTGACTACTGTAGTATACAGCCACAGCCCTCCACACGTCTCACACGTGCAGTGAGAGAGGCATGACGAGTAACAGTTACTGGCCAATCAGTATTTATAGAGTCACTGAGTGGTTATATTCTCAACCAATGAGAGCGCTTTGTACCATGTGCTAACCAACCACGGCCGAGCACGCAGTTCAGCACGTGTAGCGCATGGTAGCGATTCACATGTTGCCCCTCGCTGTACTGAGGACTTTGAAAGGTAAACGGACTCTAAAACGAGGGAAAGGAGGAAACAGTACTGAGACGTTGAGAACAGAGGACTCGTAAAACTATAGCGCGCCATCAACATCAGTGTTTATCATTAGTTTTTTAAAATAAGATCTTCTTACAATTGCAATTGGAGAAGGAATAGCAGTTATTCAACTAGTTAGTAAACTAGTTATCCATTTGACTGTTTTATTGAATTGTCTTCGCATCGGCTTCATACTGAAAGGTAAGATATATATATCGTAGGCTATAGCCTACTGTAACTTATGTTTTTCTATACATATTTGTTTCCCAGTTCTATTTTAACTAGCTTTGAACTTTCAAACGTGCGCTGTTGGTTACAATATTTAAGCAAAAAGTCTCATCATTATTGGTTGTGCTTTAAGTATGCGCTGGTTCAGGATCACCTTTCCTTTCCATCTTGGCTAACGCCTCAAACCGACCTGGAATCAGTTAATGTCGTTACAGTTGTCTATGTATGTTGTGTATATATATATATAATGTAAGCGTTTCATACAGTATAGACTCAAATTGAAGTAAACTCATAGGGAGTTTATGAGAAGCATTCAATGAACATTCACAACATTATAATGCGTGAAACAATGTAGTGTATAATGCAGCCGCTGTCATTTTGTTTCAGGATAGTCAATTAGTTTGATGTTAAAATGGTCAGATCAGATGTTTGAAATGTAACTAATAGCTGACATAAAATCCTAGAGCCATACAGTCAAACGCCACAGGACCGTGTGCGTCACACCCCCACACAGCACATGTTCACATGGATAACAAAACAACAGCTGGTGGAGTTTGTACCAACATCAGTGACTAACAGCATTCCTTGAATATTTATTAGGGGACACACCTACTAGTTTTCTGGCACATGATGTGAAAACCCTGAATTTGCATTGTTATTGTTTTTTATTAATAGTTTTTATTTAAATTGTGATATAGAAATGCCTGTCATTGTGTTAAAGTGTTTTTACTACATGCAGCACTTGTTCTAATGCCTAGGTCACCATTATCTCTACATCAGTTACTGAGATATTGCTGATATTCCTTGTGACTGACTTCTCTCTCTCTTTCTCTAGGGATGCATTTGTTGAGCATGTCTACCAAATGGCCAACCTACGACTCCCGCTCCTCCACCCCCAGCTTCCTCCTCAGTGAGAGCGACGTGACAGAGGACGAGGCAGACATTGATATCTTCACCTCCGAAAGTGAGGGAGATAGCTCAGGGGGTGGCAAGAACTGCTCAGTACCCTTCTCCCTGGCCAGGGGTGGCAAGGCAGCCCCTAGGTTACACTGGTCCATGGCTGGGAGTGCAAAAGCGGAATGCTTTCCCCACACCACCACCTACCCATCCATGGTGGCTTCCCCTGGCAGTGCTACGTTAAGCACAAAGGGAAGCACAGAGGAAAGCACAGAGGAGACCACGCAAGGAGACTTGGCCTTCGCTCAGAAAGTGAGTTTTGTTGTTTGACTGATTTGAATATACTGAGTTAATGATTCTCGCATTCCAGGAACATTATCAGACAGTGGATATTAATGTTTTCTGTTTCCCTTTTCTCTCCTAGTGTTCAGAGCTGCAAAGGTTTATCAGACCCCTGTTGGAGCTTCTGAATGGACTCAAGACGGGGAGATTTGAGAGAGGTCTTAGCAGTTTCCAGTCGAGCGTTGCCATCGACAGACTCCAGAGGATCCTGGGTATTCTTCAGAAACCTGACATGGGGTAAGCAAACCAAACCATCTTGTGTATAGCAAGTAATCAAGCAAACAGTAATTTATGGTGTAGTTACAAATTTACTTTAAATGCTTAATGTTGTAAAATATTATTAATGACAGTACTCCTCTCTTTCCACAGAAAAAAATTCCTCCGCACCCTCCTGCAGGTAGAGATGATGCTGAAGATGTGGTTCCCCCATGTGACCCCTGTCGCTGCCACCCAGAACCCCACACCCAGTCTTCCTCCACGATGGCACCAAAATCAGCTGTGCATGCCAGTCAAGGTGGGTCTCTTACTGCTCTAGTTATCGCTGTTTAATATATCATTGTCATAATGATTCTCACAGCAGTCTATAAGTAAGACTTGTATCTCATTTGTTTTTCTTCACTCTTGCTCCATCAGAAGCGCAAGCTTAGCTGGTTGGACTCTGACTTCCCCAATGCCGCCCCACCCAGCTGCAAGCGCCTGCAGTGCGAGGACAACTACCAGGAAATGACCTCACGAAACTCTAGCCCTTTGAGCACAGATACCTATAACCCGTCATGTCTGACTGTCAGCAGGAGAAGAAAGGGAAATAAGAGGCTTGACATTTCACCTTGCTCTGCATGTGGTAGCCCAGCCACACAAGACAGCCGTGTCTCCTCCACCCTCCTGGTCTTTCACTCACATCAGCTCTCCCTCCATGGACATCAGCCACGGAGGTGCCACAGCGGGCCTGGCACAGTGAAGATAGAGACAGATATTACATCAGTGGAAACCCAAAGGAGGAGTCAGTCTATCCCCACATTACGGAGGTCTATTAAACAAGAGCCGGCGTGGAGGACATAAAACTGAACTCTGAAGTCATTGCACCTTTTGACCATCTTTCGTCCACTTTTGTCTGTGTTGGAGAGTGATTTATTTTTTTTAAAACCGAAATGTACTTGGGAATATTTTTTTATGGTTGATGTGATAAAGCAGTGGTTTCATTTTTCAAATTTGTTCTTTTTTTATACTGATTACTGATATGAATGAAGATTTTCAACAAAAATAGACATACAATCACATGAAATACACTATGCAGAAATATAAAAGAAAAGAACATCGCTCAAGATTTATGGAATACCTTTTAACCTAACATAATAATAATATGCCATTTAGCAGACGCTTTTATCCAATGCGATTTACAGTCATGCGTGCATACATTTGTGTATGGGTGGTCCCAGGGATCGAACCCACTACCTTGGCGTTACAAGCGCCGTGCTCTACCAGCTGAGCTACAAAGGACCACAACATCAACTCAGTTAGTTATGATAAAGTTATCAATAGTAGTAAAGCTTAAAACACTACAATGGACAATACAATGAAAAACATTACAATAACCTGTTAATCCTTTAGCTGATGCAGCACAGGGGACCGTGAAAAAGGCAGCTGAAGGTATAAGGCTTTCTATACCACCTGATTGATTGTAAACCATGCCATACAACTGGCACTAAACCTCTGCCAACAAGTGGCAACAAAACCATTGCTTTTATTACACAATCTGCAGAGTCTGTTAGCCACAGTTGAATGTAACTATTGACTAAATCCACCTCAGTGAATACTAACTACCCCAGTAGCATACAACTGTAATGACAGCAACCACTAAGAACTACGAGAGGAGACATAACTGTTAGATTTAAGGTATTACTCATAAAATAGGTCTGTTCGAAAGGGTCTGCTTGAAAAACCTGGATGCAGACTAGAGCCAGGGATTACATATTAATTGGCTTAATGCTTTCTAACATGATTTCTTTGATAGAATATATTTATCATCCTTTATTTTTTGATACATTTGATGTCAGGTTTTCTATGGTGTGAAAAGAAAAACATTTGGAGGATTACGTCATTGGCAAAACTGTTGTGCACATGAGTATTTTACATTCGATAACAACGGAAATTGTACCTTATTGATAAATGTTACTATTGTGATGACGCAAAACACAAATAATTTTGAATCTTCTAGGAGTGTTTCTATTGGATTGGGAGAAAATACATAAAACCTTTCATTAGGCCATTGGGTATTTGAACCACAATGTTTTTGCTTAGCAAATATCATTCATGTTGAATGACTCTTTATCCCTGGCTACTTTCAGAGAGTCTCTCTTGAGTTGTAACTACCTAGATGGGAGTAGGCAGGAAACAAAGAATAGCTGGGTAATGATTTGATCTACCGACTTTAAGATTGTATTTCTTAAACAACAGTTAAGCCTAATACAGGACAATCGAAACATCACATGATCAAAATCAAATCAACATTTTGTGAATGTGCGTGGGGTTTTGACTGGGAGTGTCAATGCAGTGTGTGTGTGTTTGTATATATACTCTAGTGAGTGTGCGTAGGGTCAGTGCAAGATAGTCAGTGCAGATAATTTGGGTGCCATTAATTGACTATGTAGCAGTCTTATGGCTTGGGGGTGATTACCATACTGGTAGTATGTGTTATTGTTCTTAACCATGCCAAGGAAAGGCCCAGGTCGAGGACAATAGAGCGATCACTGCAGTAGTAAATACAGGTAACTGTGTTGAGACAATGCACAACCCTTCCTAAAAGTTGTTCAAACATCAGCCTGTTGTGAAGTTGTTTATTTCGATATTTCCCTTGAGGAAATATTGCAATTTCATGTGATGTTTTTGGTGTATGGAGGGCCTGGCCTATGTTTTGCACATGTTCTCTTTTATCAAAAGAGGACAAATGGTTGGGCTGAGAAGGATACTTCGCTGTTTTATGTTGTCTTCCTTTATTCAATCAATTTCCTTTGCCTCCTCTCTTCCTACCTTTAACTCAATACCCTCAATCACATTTTTGGGTTGGGCATAATATAATTGTGTTTTGGTTACACACAATGTACTTGTGCTTCATATTTTATATATAATTGTTTGAGACCTAAATTGTTTTTGATAAATTGTACCTTTTTGCTAAAACAAAGTAACGTTTTGGTTCATCAGAACTTGACATCTGCCACATAAATTCAAATTGTTTCCCTGAACATCTGAAGTGATTGAATTGACTGTGGCCATGCTACATGAGAGTTCAGGTAGGCCTCCAGGCTACAGCAAGAAAGAAGGGATGCTCGACAACAATGACAAAAATCCAACAGAATGGCTTACCAAGAAAAACTTCCAAAGGGACTACTGGTAATTTGAGGCAGAAATTAGTTGGCGCACTCAACAAATAAGGCAGAGATTAATTTCTTATTTGCTCAAGCTTTATTCCATTGTTAGGATGAGTACAGGTGACTGGTGTCAAGCTGTCAGTCACCTGTACTTGTCCTACTTTTTTCAGAGGATGATGTCAGCCACCTGTACTCATCCTAACAATGGATTAAAGGGGCAATCTGCAGATGCTACATTTTCTTTTTGGATTGATAAATTAATTATGTATACCCCATTGATTCTTGAACAATATAACTTTTAAATGCCCCATGAGCTTAGTTCAATTGTCACACCCCATCGGAATCTAAAATATAAGCTTGTTTTACTCCAATGTTTGTAAACATTGTAAATGTATACAACCACTGTATATATTGTTTCAACTGTGGATAGGCCCTTTAAAGCCAGAGCAAATCTATATTATAAACCACCTGGTTGGAGCCCTGAATGCTGATTGGCTGAAAGCTGTGGTATACCAAGAGTATGACAGAACATGTATTTCTACTGTTCTAATTATGTTGGTAACCAGTTGATAATAGCAATAAGGCACCTTGGGGGTTTGTGGTATATGGCCATTATACCATGGCTAAGGGCTGTATCCAGGCACTTCGCATTGCGTCGTGCCTAATAACAGCCCTTAGCCGTGCTATAGTATGTTGGCCATATACCACACCCCCTCGGTCCTTATTGCTTAAGTATCCAGCTGTAGTCCTATAGTATGGCCTGTCACTAAAAGTGGCCATTCACTAAAAATGGATACTATTACCTATACTAGCTCCTTTTCCTTTCCTCCTTTCCCTTCCTAGCTCCATTCCTAGCCTAAGCATTTTCGTCCATGTTCCCTCTCCTTGCCACCTCTCCTTGAATACCGTTGACCTTTTTCAAAAAGAGGTGAGATTAGAGGAGAGAGGACGCAAGAGTTTAGCAAAAAAAAAAAGAGAAAAGACCTGTGTACGGTTTTAGTTACAGCATGGTTATAGTGACAGGCCATGAGGCCGGCTGATTGTACGGAGATTGTGACAGCTGGTTAAATGGTGTCCCTTGAGAAGGCAAGATCAAGATGTATGGCAGTATTATCATAAGGAGATGGTTACTTGGAATATGGAGGGAAAAAGAGAGGCAGAGGAGGTCTAAGAGAGACAGGGAGGAAGACGGTGAGCTTGAGTCGGTTAAAAATGGCAGAAAAAAGGGAGATGGTTTGTTAAAGAAGAATGGTAGAAAGTATAAACAGAGTGAGCTGAAGACAGGAGGAGAAATGAAAGTGAATGAGTGCGAAGTATCGGAGGTGGTAGGTGTGGTGAAGTTCTCAGAGCCCGAGGCTTGCACCGAGAGTCAGGATAAAGATGAGTCTAGGACAGTAGGAGTGAAGTTTTTGGAAAAAGTGGACCCTTGCCTTTTGGCTGATCCATTTGTGGTTTCAGGGTGGGTGAAAACAGAGTTGGGTGCTGTGGAATCAGTGAGGGTAACCAGAAGTGGTCTTGTGATAATTGTTTATGTTTCTGCTGGTCAGAGGGAGCAGGCGCTCCGTGTTAAACGAATGGGGGCAAGAGATGTGAATTGTTTTGCGATCAAGAAAAGGGTGCCATTGAAAGGAGTGATTACTGGGGTAGCAGTAAATGTGAAAGTTGACCAACTGAAGGGGAAGATTCCCGGTGTTTGTGATGCTCATCGTTTGGTGCGACGCAGACAGGGTGGCGTGAGTGGTGAAACAGAAGAGTCATTGTCTGTTCTTTTGAGTTTTGATAGTTGAGTCTTTGCCTGACAAAGTGATGTTAGGATACTTTATATATAGGATAGGATACTAATAAGTTATCCTGTACGAGCTTTTGTGCCAAATACATTACGTTGTTACAGGTGTCAAGTTTATGGGCATGTGGCAACAGTGTGTAGGAGGGAGGTTCCTAGGTGTGAGAAGTGTGCAGAAGGGCATGAGACAAAGGAATGTGTAGCATTGGGGAAAGTAGTGGTATGTGTTAATTGTAGGGGTGCCCATGGGGCTGGGGATCAGAAATGTCCCGTGCGAGAGAGGCAGGTTGAGGTTTCCAGGATTAGAGTAGTGCAGAAGTTGTCATATGCTGAGGCAGTGAAGAAAGTAGAGGAAGATGGGTCAAGGGGGAGGGATTATGAGAAGAGTGGTGTGAGCAGTAAATCTGTACCAGTACAGAGGGATAGGCCAATAAGTGATATATGTTTCAGTAAGATTGGATTTTTAGCATTTATAGCAATGGTTATCAACTGTACTGCAGGGATGGAACGTAAGTCGCAGAAAACTGAGGTTGTGGTGGCAGCTGCAGAGAGGTATTTGGTTGTGCGAGACTTGACATCAGAAGAGTTACAGGGTGTGTTAGGTGGTGTTGTCCCATTATTTCAGGTTGTTGGCCTGAGGTAGGACTAAATAGATTTAAATAGTGGAGTAGGGTGGTGTTATTGTTTATTTTTTGTGAGTGTAGCGTTAGATGGTAGGGTATTTGTTTATTTATTTATTTTTTCAAGCAAAGTGTAAGGGAGTTGTACTCCAGTCTAGTAGGTGGCGGTAATGCAACATTTATTGGATGCCAAATGCCGTTAAACCTCAATGAAGATGAAGTGCTAGGCCATGCTGAGCTGTTGCTATTTAGCCACAGAGTGGCGCTACATTCACATTAAATCGTCCGTTTTGAATGACTTTTCTAGTAACGACCAACCAACTCTATAATAAGACAGAAACACAATACATTCCTTTGTTGCTGAAATTGTTTAAATAAAACCAAGGACATAATATACATAATCGTTAGCAAATACAGTAATAACTGAATGTACTGTTAAAACAATAGCAACTTACTAATGTGTACAGCCAGCGCGGCACCATACGGCACAAGTGCACTCTTGACTAGGTTGATCACAACGTGCGACACGCAAGAACCAGCTACCTTGGCAGTGCAAGGCCTGGAAAATGGCTGCAGGATCTGGCGCGTCAAGCGGCCACAGTCGTGGTTCGCCTGCGGCCCTAGAGTCAACTTTGGACCGACGGTTTCAAGGAGTGTCGAACACAATGGAATCAATTCAAGGACTATCAAATTGGTGCATCGAGAACAAGAAATACCACAGTCTTATCGTGCGTTACTGGATGAAATGGTTGAGGAAATGTGAGTTGCTAATGTTAGCTGGTTTGCCTGGCTAGCTGAGCGCTCGTTGCCTTGGCTTGCTAACTTAGCCAACTTTAGCTAGAGACCTGTTTGCTAGCTACTTATGTTAACGTATGCAGCTATGGTTAGCGATTGTTAAAACTATATAGTTAGCAAGAGTAACAGGTGTGTGTTCGTGACATTGGTGCACAAGATGTCATGTGAAACAAAAGCTAGTTTGTTTGATAACGTTAGTTAACGCAAAACGGAGTACTTGTTAGCAAGCTAGCTAAATGCTGCCTTGATAGTTAGGACTTCGAGTCCCAGCAAGACAATGCTATCACTACTAGCTGTTGACATCTAACTAACAAATGTCTCCGCACGTTAGTGCAAAGCTGTTAGCTATAACAGAGTTCCACTCTGGAACAGGTTTTCCTGTTCAGACTAGCACGTTCCTTGAAGCCATTACCATCCTTGGTTTAACACCCTGCTAAATTTAGTCTTATCCAGAGCGACTTACAGTTAGTGAGTGCATACATTATTTTTTTTATTTTTTTCATACTGGCCCCCCGTGGGAATCGAACCCACAACCCTGGCGTTGCAAACGCCATGCTCTACCAACTGAGCTACATCCCTGCCGGCCATTCCCTCCCCTACCCTGGGCCAATTGTGCACCACCCCATGGGTCTCCCGGTCGCGGACGGCTATGACAGAGCCTGGATTCGAACCAGGATCTCTAGTGGCACAGCTAGCACTGCGATGCAGTGCCTTAGACCACTGCGCCACTCGGGAAACTACCTTATTCTGGTCTTATTGATCTGGATGGGATGAAATTAGAATCACATAATCAGTTTGACTTAGTAGATGTGTCCAAAACAGTAAGATAATCAAGATACATGTTAACTAGCTCGAGAAATGGCTAACTAGTTAGTAACTTTTGTAAACATGTAGCTAGGCTAAGTGGTAACGTAACAAGTCAAACACTAGTTAAAGTTATTTATCTTATTGTTACTTACCGGTAACTACATAGTAGTTATTACACACTAAAAATAGGAATGTGTGAGGAGCAGACATGAGTAGGCTAACCTCAGGAAATTACCTCTCATTTTGGGGAGCTTCAGTTGTTTATTTTATTTGTACCTTTATTTAACTAGGCAAGTCAGTTAAGAACAAATTCTTATTTACAATGACGGCCTACACCGGCCAAACCCGGACGACGCTGGGCCAATTGTGCGCCGCCCTATGGGACCCAATCATGGCCGGTTGTGATACAGCCTGGAATCGAACCAGGGGGTCTAAAGTGACGCCTCATGCACTGAGATTGCAGTGCCTTAGACCGCTGCGCCACTTGTAAGCCTATAGGAAGTGTATAATGCTTGTGTATGATACTGGCAATTATTATTGCTGATAATTGAAGATTCCTGAATGTATTGTGTTCTCCCAGAAACTGAAAGATGATCTGCTGCTATAGAGCCCCACAGTGGCGGTATCATAGCTTAGTGGTTAAGAGCGTTGTGCCAGTAACCGAAAGGTCGCTGGTTCTAATCCCCGAGCCGACTAGGTGAAAAATCTGTCGATGTGCCCTTAAGCAAGGCACTTAACCCTAATTGCTCCTGTAAGTCGCTCTGGATAAGATAGTGGCGCAGTGGTCTAAGGCACTGCATCGCAGTGCTAACTGTGCCACTAGAGATCCTGGTTCGAATCCAGGCTCTGTCGCAGCCGGCCGCGACCGGGAGACTCATGGGCGGCGCACAATTGGCCCAGCGTCGTCCAGGGTAGGGGAGGGAATGGCCGGCAGGGATGTAGCTCAGTTGATAGAGCATGGCGTTTGCAACGCCAGGGTTGTGGGTTCGATTCCCACGGGGGGCCAGTATAAAAAAATATATATATATGAATTCACTAACTGTAAGTCGCTCTGGATAAGAGCGTCTGCTAAATGACTAAAATGTAAATGTAAATGTAAATAAGAGCGTCTGCTAAATGACGTAGATGTAGATGATCATAATACCCTTAAAGCCTAGCGGTCAAACAGGGAAATGGTTCAAATCGTTTTTTCCACCATTAATTTTTCCCATAGGGGATTTTAGAAACACTTAAAATAAGGGCTGTGTTTCGTGTAGGCTTACCCTGGCGTAACGTTTTAATAACCATGTAAATCTCTCAGACAAGGTTACTTTTATCAATATATTCTGCTCTATTTACTCTCAGATTCGAAAATGCTAATTATCATCAAAGTAGACATAATGCAAAACTACAAATCCCTGCAAGCTCCTGCACATCATCTCAAGCTGGCACCTTTGTTAACAGGTACATTTAAAGAAATTTAGCCAACTTATTCATTACTACATTTAGCTAACATTAGATAGTTAATCCAGAGATTCTTACCTTTGCCTCGATTCGGCAGTCTTGTCCAGATCATCATGGCATTTGGAGTTCTTTATGATAGCCACATTAGCAGCTAATTAGCTTTGAATTTTTTCAAATACAGGCGAATATATTGATAAAAGTCACCTTGTCCTAGAGAAATGTACATGGTTATCAAAACGTCACGACAGGTTAAGCCTACACGAAACATAGCCTTCATTTGAAATGTTTCTAAAATCCCTATGGGAAAAATTAATGGTGAAAAAACGATTGGAACCATTTTCCTGTTTAACCGCTAGGTTTTATGGGTATTATGACTTCTTCTTCGATGAGGTTTAACGGCGGTTAGGTATTATGACTCATACTGTGGTACTCTATATGCTTTCCTCTGAATTTTTTGTTAATGAGCTTTGGTAGTCCATATTGATATTGTCAATATGTGCTGTGTTTTAGAAACTGTATGTGATTGTTGTAGTACTACTAAAGTATGCCTAACTGTAAATTACTGTTTGATGCTGCTCATGTTTTAGTCTTTAAAGGGCCAATGAGCAGTTGAAACAGTAACAAAGCAATCTCCACACCTATGTTTTGGTAAAAAGCTGAGAGATGGGGATGGAGAAATGTAACCACTCTCAAATTCATAGACAAAGCTATGGATGCAAGGACTAACCATCCATGATTTCAAAATGATAGTTTCATCCATGTTTTGAAGATGTATAGTGTTTGTTTACATTTATAAACATTGAAGCTTATATATTGGGTTCTAATGGGGTATGACAGTTGAACTAAGCTCATGAAGCATTTATAGGTTATATTATTCAAGAATCAATGGGTAGGCCTACATATAATGAATTTATGAGTCTCAAAATGGATGTAACAACTGCAGATTACCCCTTTTTAAGGTAATTTTCCATGAGTGGGAAATGCAGTGATTGTGGTGAGAGAGAGGGGGGAGTGAGAGTAGAGAAAGTACTACTTGTGAAAGCCTGGGGGGAAAAAACAATTACACACCTCATAATATTGAAACATGTTGGTTGTGGTTGTGAAGGATCCAATGGATGGATTGGGTCATTATGCTTTATATTTGTCCACATTACCGTACCTCTGTCAATGTTTTTATGACTTACAGTGGGGGGAAAAAAGTATTTAGTCAGCCACCAATTGTGCAAGTTCTCCCACTTAAAAAGATGAGAGGCCTGTAATTTTCATCATAGGTACACGTCAACTATGACAGACAAATTGAGAAAAAATTATCCAGAAAATCACATTGTAGGATTTTTAATGAATTTATTTGCAAATTATGGTGGAAAATAAGTATTTGGTCACCTACAAAGAAGCAAGATTTCTGGCTCTCACAGCCCTGTAACTTCTTCTTTAAGATGCTCCTCTGTCCTCCACCCGTTACCTGTATTAATGGCACCTGTTTGAACTTGTTAACAGTATAAAAGACACCTGTCCACAACCTCAAACAGTCACACTCCAAACTCCACTATGGCCAAGACCAAAGAGCTGTCAAAGGACACCAGAAACAAAATTGTAGACCTGCACCAGGCTGGGAAGACTGAATCTGCAATAGGTAAGCAGCTTGGTTTGAAGAAATCAACTGTGGGAGCAATTATTAGGAAATGGAAGACATACAAGACCACTGATAATCTCCCTCGATCTGGGGCTCCACGCAAGATCTCACCCGTGGGGTCAAAATGATCACAAGAACGGTGAGCAAAAATCCCAGAACCACACGGGGGGACCTAGTGAATGACCTGCAGAGAGCTGGGACCAAAGTAACAAAGCCTACCATCAGTAACACACTACGCCGCCAGGGACTCAAATCCTGCAGTGCAAGACGTGTCCCCCTGCTTAAGCCAGTACATGTCCAGGCCCGTCTGAAGTTTGCTAGAGTGCATTTGGATGATCCAGAAGAGGATTGGGAGAATGTCATATGGTCAGATGAAACCCAAATATAACTTTTTGGTAAAAACTCAACTCGTCGTGTTTGGAGGACAAAGAATGCTGAGTTGCATCCAAAGAACACCATACCTACTGTGAAGCATGGGGGTGGAAACATCATGCTTTGGGGCTGTTTTTCTGCAAAGGGACCAGGACGACTGATCCGTGTAAAGGAAAGAATGAATGGGGCCATGTATCATGAGATTTTGAGTGAAAACCTCCATCCATCAGCAAGGGCATTGAAGATGAAATGTGGCTGGGACTTTCAGCATGACAATGATCCCAAACAGACCGCCCGGGCAACGAAGGAGTGGCTTCGTAAGAAGCATTTCAAGGTCTTGGAGTGGCCTAGCCAGTCTCCAGATCTCAACCCCATAGAAAATCTTTGGAGGGAGTTGAAAGTCTGTGTTGCCCAGCGACAGCCCCAAAACATCACTGCTCTAGAGGAGATCTGCATGGAGGAATGGGCCAAAATACCAGCAACAGTGTGTGAAAACCTTGTGAAGACTTACAGAAAACGTTTGACCTGTGTCATTGCCAACAAAGGGTATATAACAAAGTATTGAGAAACTTTTGTTATTGACCAAATACTTATTTTCCACCATATTTTGCAAATAAATTCATTAAAAATCCTACAATGTGATTTTCTGGATTTTTTTCCCTCATTTTGTCTGTCATAGTTGACGTGTACCTATGATGAAAATTACAGGCCTCTCTCATCTTTTTAAGTGGGAGAACTTGCACAATTGGTGGCTGACTAAATACTTTTTTCCCCCACTGTATATTCATGCTCAGAAGTACACTACACATGCACTGTATTCAAGTATCACTCAAATTAAATGATTGAATATTCAGTCAGGCGGCAGGCCCTGTGTTTGCAGCGTCAGATGTGAACAGCAGTCCCTCCCTGACTTTCATTGCTGTGTTATACATTGACATTTTAGTCATTTAGCAGACGCTCTTATCCAGAGCGACTTACAGTTAGTGAGTGCATACATTATTTTTTTCATATCCCCCCATGGGAATTGAACCCACAACCCTGGCGTTGCAAACGCCATGCTCTACCAACTGAGCTACATCCCTGCCGGCCATTCCCTCCCCTACCCTGGACGACGCTGGGCCAATTCTGAGCCGCCCCATGGGTCTCCCGGTCGCGGCCTGCTACGACAGAGCCTGGATTTGAACCAGGATCTCTAGTGGCACAGCGTTGCAGTGCCTTAGACCACTGCGCCACTCGGGAGTAGCCTAGTTAGGCTTATTCTGTGTGCGTTGTTTTAAAACAAATGCTGATAGAACCTCAATCGACAGTGATGGGCTTTTATTACACTGAGTGATCATTCGTAGGCTACGCTGAAGAGCCAAGCAACAGCCGAGATGTACTAAAGGTGTATTGCCATGCAGCTTGGTGAAGGGGCCCGTTTACATTATGCCTTTATGGACCTAGTTTAGGAACAAGTGGTTGTTCTCTTACTCTAAAATGCATAGTCTACTAATTACACTTGTTGGTTTATGCCTATTGCCTGAGGAAGAGGACAGTGTTGGGTTAGTATGCCTGTTCTTACTACTTGATCAGCAGGGAATCAAGTCTGTTCACCCAGGCTTAGATAAGTACCAGTATGTTTTTGTGATTGCCTTGGAGCTCTCTGAGTTTTTTAGTAACCATGACTGTTTGCTGGTGCTGTAGTGTGAGCCCCTGCCTTTCAGCACCAGAAGCTGATGTATGCTATGCTTGAAAATTGTATGATGTAGGCCTAAATGATGTAGGCCTTAAGGGCGAGTTCATTTTTCATGGCCCGGTTCCCCGGGTGGGTGGAGACTTCACTTAAGGACTGATGATCTAAAATGTACAGATTTCGCCCACCCGGGGCACCGGGCCATGCAAAACGAACTCGCCCGATGTAGGCCTGAAACCTTCTTACAGTTAGTGTCTGTCTATATGGTGACATCAGAATAACCGTCTTTATTATGTAGGCTAATGGTGGCTAACTGCCTACCTCTTTACCCTATATATGACATTCGAACAACTGTGTTGGTGATGTTGTAGTGCAGGGGTGTCAAACTCATTCAATGGAGGGCCTAGTGTCTGCAGGTTTTAGTTTTTTCCTTTCAATTAAGCCCTACACAACCAGGTGTGGGGAGTTCTTTACTAATTAGTGACCTTAATTAGTCAATCAAGTACAAGGGATGAGTGAAAACCCTCAGACATTATCTAGCTAAGCAAACGTGTGTCATTTAGCTTGCTTCATCAGAGGTTAGGCTTTTGGAAAGAGCTTGACATCGGCAAGTTTTCGGCCTGGTAAAGTTGTCACTATGACTACTGTCACCACCACTATACACTGAGTGTACAAAGCATTAAGAACACCTGCACTTTCCATGACATAGACTGACCAGGTGAATCCAGTTGAAAGCTATGATCCCTTATTGATGTCAGTTGTTAAATCCACTTCAATCAGTGGAGACAAAGGGGAGGAGACAACTTTAAGAAAAGCATGTAGTTACTTGCTCTATAACTCTGATAGAGCTAAATGTGCGCAGTTGTTTTGCATGGAATAATCGGAAATTTGTAGTTCTGACTATGCTCTTCAAGAGGTGATATTACAAACAAATAGTTAACCTTTATTTAACAGTCCCTTGAAAATGGCATGCAGTTGTCAATGGTTTTAGCGGAGCTGGGGGTCTCCTTGCCCCCCAGCAGACAAATCGAACGTTCTGCACCTTATTGTGACTTTTTATTGATAACGACCTATAGGATCTCTGAGAATAACAGTGTTGATGATGTCATAGTAGCTAATAAGGCTGGGATTTGCCAGGGACCTCATGATACGATACTGTGATTATATTGCGATTCCATGGTCCAAACATATTGCTCACCATATGTCTGCTGCAGAGGGACAAGAGAGAGCATAAGTAAACTAGTTTTGATCAGTCATGGAAATAAGTCCTGAAAACAAATTGGCTCCCTATTTAAAAATAAAATAGGGAACAAACTATGAAGGAAAAATACTGGAGTTTGGTGCAGGTACAGCCAACTAGCGCAAAAATAATATTGCGAAATGAGACGATATATCGTCAAAAATAATTTCCGATATGTAACTATCAATTCCCCCCCACACTAGTGGCTAACAGCCTGGCTTTATAATGTGACAATAGCTGAAGTTACTGGGCGGGTTCAAGCGGACCATCGTTGATCACCGCCTTTCAAAGTGTGTTGCATTATGGGTATAAAATTTTTCCAACTTGCGACTACTACATGAGCTTTACAAAAAAATCATGTGATCAAAGGTCATGCAGTTTTTTATTAAGTTGCCTTCAAGTCGCTGCAGTTGCTTCTCACCAACTGCACCATGCAGCCATGACCTGCATTGTGGGAGGCACCATTTGTCAACCAATCATTATGTTTTTTTTTTTTTTTTTTTACCCACGCGATCGTGGCCAAAGAGTGACTGAAACAGGAACCAACTTTGCCGCGATTCTAAACAGTCCCTCCAGGATTTCGCAGAGATTGTTTGTGATATGTGCGGGCAAAAATGCTTGATTTTGCTGCGTCAATTCAGGCATTTTGTATGGCAATATGCAATGATTTTGTCCAATTTGTCACACATGCGCTGAGGGAAAAAGTTTCACGTGTGGCTTGATTGAACCATATTATGCAGTAAGTGTGCAGTTATTGGTTGGAATTACGAGCCCTCTTTTTATAATGTGGGAGTGGGTCAGTGTTATGCAATAATATTAGGGCTGTCCCCAACAACAAAATAATTTTGTTCGACCGAGAGTCGCCTGTTCTTTCGACCAATCGGTCTAAATCTTTTTACATATTTTTCCATATAAGGACAGTGTTTTCCACCACTATCAACAAAACACAAAATTATGGAATTTCTCGTGGAAGAATGGCGCCGCATCCCTCCAATAGAGTTCCAGACACTTGTAGAATCTATGACAAGGCTCATTAAAGCTGTTCTGGCAGCTCGTGGTGGCCCAACGCCTATTAAGAGACTTTATCTTGGTGTTACCTTTATTTTGGCAGTTAGCTACAGTGGGGAAAAAAAGTATTTAGTCAGCCACCAATTGTGCAAGTTCTCCCACTTAAAAAGATGAGAGAGGCCTGTAATTTTCATCATAGGTACACGTCAACTATGACAGACAAAATGAGAAGAAAAAATCCAGAAAATCACATTGTAGGATGTTTTATGAATTTATTTGCAAATTATGGTGGAAAATAAGTATTTGGTCAATAACAAAAGTTTCTCAATACTTTGTTATATACCCTTTGTTGGCAATGACACAGGTCAAACGTTTTCTGTAAGTCTTCACAAGGTTTTCACACACTGTTGCTGGTATTTTGGCCCATTCCTCCATGCAGATCTCCTCTAGAGCAGTGATATTTTGGGGCTGTCGCTGGGCAACAGGACTTTCAACTCCCTCCAAAGATTTTCTATGGGGTTGAGATCTGGAGACTGGCTAGGCCACTCCAGGACCTTGAAATGCTTCTTACGAAGCCACTCCTTCGTTGCCCGGGCGGTGTGTTTGGGATCATTGTCATGCTGAAAGACCCAGCCACGTTTCATCTTCAATGCCCTTGCTGATGGAAGGAGGTTTTCACTCAAAATCTCACGATACATGGCCCCATTCATTCTTTCCTTTACACGGATCAGTCGTCCTGGTCCCTTTGCAAAAAAACAGCCCCAAAGCATGATGTTTCCACCCCCATGCTTCACAGTAGGTATGGTGTTCTTTGGATGCAACTCAGCATTCTTTGTCCTCCAAACACGACGAGTTGAGTTTTTACCAAAAAGTTATATTTTGGTTTCATCTGACCATATGACATTCTCCCAATCCTCTTCTGGATCATCCAAATGCACTCTAGCAAACTTCAGACGGGCCTGGACATGTACTGGCTTAAGCAGGGGGACACGTCTGGCACTGCAGGATTTGAGTCCCTGGCGGCGTAGTGTGTTACTGATGGTAGGCTTTGTTACTTTGGTCCCAGCTCTCTGCAGGTCATTCACTAGGTCCCCCCGTGTGGTTCTGGGATTTTTGCTCACCGTTCTTGTGATCATTTTGACCCCACGGGGTGAGATGTTGCGTGGAGCCCCAGATCGAGGGAGATTATCAGTGGTCTTGTATGTCTTCCATTTCCTAATAATTGCTCCCACAGTTGATTTCTTTAAACCAAGCTGCTTACCTATTGCAGATTCAGTCTTCCCAGCCTGGTGCAGGTCTACAATTTTGTTTCTGGTGTCCTTTGACATCTCTTTGGTCTTGGCCATAGTGGAGTTTGGAGTGTGACTGTTTGAGGTTGTGGACAGGTGTCTTTTATACTGATAACAAGTTCAAACAGTTGCCATTAATACAGGTAACAAGTGGAGGACAGAGGAGCCTCTTAAAGAAGAAGTTACAGGTCTGTGAGAGCCAGAAATATTGCTTGTTTGTAGGTGACCAAATACTTATTTTCCACCATAATTTGCAAATAAATAAATTAAAAATCCTACAATGTGATTTTCTGGAAAAAAAATCTCAATTTGTCTGTCATAGTTGACGTGTACCTATGATGAAAATTACAGGCCTCTCTCATCTTTTTAAGTGGGAGAACTTGCACAATTGGTGGCTGACTAAATACTTTTTTTCCCCACTGTATAGTACCAGTCAAAAGTTTGGACACCCCCTACTCATTCAAGGGTTTTTCTTTATTTTTTAAAACTATTTTCTACATTGTAGAATAATAGTGAAGACATCAAAACTATGAAATAACACATATGGAATCATGTAGTAACCCAAGAAACTGTTAAACAAATTAAAATATATTTTATATTTGAGATTCTTCAAAGTAGCCACCCTTTGCCTTGATGACAACTTTGCACACTCTTGGCATTCTCAACCAGCTTCATGAGGAATGCTTTTCCAACAGTCTTGACGGAGTTCCCACATATGCTGAGCAATTGTTGGCTGCTTTTCCTTCACTCTGCCGTCCCACTCATCCCAAATAATCTCAATTGGGTTGAGGTCAGGGGATTGTGGAGGCCAGGTCATCTGATGCAGCACTCCATCACTCTCCTTCTTGGTAAAATAGCCCTTACACAGCCTGGAGGTGTGTTGGGTTATTGTCCTGTTGAAAAACAAATTATAGTCCCACTAAGCCCAAACCAGATGGGATGGCGTATCGCTGCAGAATGCTGTGGTAGCCATGCTGGTTAAGTGTGCCTTGAATTCTAAATAAATCACAGACAGTGTCACCAGCAAAGCACCCCCACACCATAACACCTCCTCCTCCATGCTTTACGGTGGGAACTACACATGCAGAGATAATCCGTTCACCCACACCGCGTCTCACAAAGACACGGCGGTTGGAACCAAAAATCTCAAATTTGGACTCCAGACCATAGGACAAATTTCCACCGGTCTAATGTCCATTGTTTGTATTTCCTGGCCCAAGCAAGTCTCTTCTTCTTATTGGTGCCCTTTGGTAGTGGTTTCTTTGCAAGAATTCGACCATGAATGCCTGATTCACACAGTCCCCTCCAAACAGTTGATGTTGAGATTTGTCTGTGACTTGAACTCTGAAGCATTTATTTGGGCTGCAATTTCTGAGGCTGGTAACTCTAATGAACTTATCCTCTGCAGCAGAATGCTAAGAGTGTGGGTCTTCCATTCCTGTGGTGGTCCTCATGAGAGCCAGTTTCATCATAGCGCTTGATGGTTTTTGCGACTGCACTTGAAGAAACGTTCAAAGTTCTTGAAATGTTCCGTATTGACTGGCCTTCATGTCTTAAAGTAATGATGGACTGTCATTTCTCTTTGCTTATTTGAGCTGTTCTTGCCATAATATGGACTTGGTCTTAGCCCTATTTGGTAAATCTTCTGTAAACCCCCCTTACCTTGTCACAACACAAGTGATTGGGCCAAACGCATTAAGAAGGAAAGAATTTCCACAAATTAACTTTTAAGAAGGCACACCTGTTAATTGAAATGCATTCCAGGTGACTACCTCATGAAGCGGGTTGAGAGAATGCCAAGAGTGTGCATAGCTGTCATCAAGGCAAAGGGTGACTATTTGAAGAATCTCAAAGATAAACAAATCAAAATATATTGTAACTATTTTTTGGTTACTACATGATTCCATATGTGTTATTTCATAGTTTTGATGTCTTCACTATTATTCTACAATGCAAAAAATAGTAAAAATAAAGAAAAACCCTTGAATGAGTAGGTGTGTCCAAACCTTTGACTGGTAGTGTATATAAACCTAATGCTGTAGTAGTGGCAGTGTCGGGTACTGAAAGGCTAGACAAATAGGAAGTTGTATGGTATTTGTGTGTGTAATACATGCTCGATTTTTTTAACAGTTCCACCACTTAGGTTTTCAATTCAACTATTCTTTCTCTCCCTCCCTCTTTTTCCTGCTTTTTTCTCCTGGCAGCTGAGGCTTCTCACCGGCTCAATTTGTTCTTCCTCGCCAACGATGTCATTCAGAACTGTAAGAGGAAAAATGCCATTGTCTACCGTACTGCCTTCACCGACGTGCTCCCAGAGGCCTTCCAGCTGGTCAAGTGAGTAAATCACGCACTGTGTTAGTTTGTGGCCCCTAGATGCTGATAATGGGTCGGTTTAGCATTTCACCCACTAATGGTTAAGGTTAGGATTGGGGGAGGGTGAGCAGAACATAGATCTGTACCTATGGGAAACTTCACCCCGGAGAAAACCACGCGGTCAGGGGCAGAGCTAACGTCTACAATGCTTTTGTTTATCCACCATACAAGTCAATGTCTGTGTCCCCAAATGGCATCCTATTCCTGTTCCCTTTATAGTTCACTACTTTTGACCCGGGCCCATGGAGCTCTGGTCAAAATAAGTTTATTAGGTACACCAACCCCGCTCACGAAAATGGATAGTTCCTACAGACAGTGAGTCACGTTGCCATGGCTTGCCATATACACTACCGTTCAAAAGTTTGGGGTCACTTAGAAATGTCCTTGTTTTTGAAAGAAAAGCTATTTTTTTGTCCATTAAAATAACATCAAATTGATCAGAAATACAGTATAGACATTGTTAATGTTGTAAATGGCTATTGTAGCTGGAAACGGCTGATACATTTTAAAAAAATGGAATATCTACATAGGCGTACAGAGGCCCATTATCAGCAACCATCAGTCCTGTGTTTCAATGGCATGTTGTGTTTGCTAATCCAAGTTTATCATTTTAAAAGGCTAATTGATCATTAGAAAACCCTTTTGCAATTATGTTAGCACAGCTGAAAACTGTTGTGCTGATTAAAGAAGCAATAAAACTGGACTAGTTGAGTATCTGGAGCATCAGCAATTGTAGGTTCGATTACAGGCTCAAAATGGCCAGAAACAAGTCACTTTCTTCTGAAACTCGTCAGTCTATTCTTGTTCTGAGAAATGAAGGCTATTCCATGTGAGAAATTGCCAAGAAACTGAAGATCTCGTACAACGCTGTGTACTACTCCCTTCACAGAACAGCGCAAACTGGCTCTAACCAGAATAGAAAGAGTGGGAGGCCCCGGTGCACAGCTGAGCAAGAGGACAAATACATTAGTGTCTAGTTTGAGAAACAGACGACTCACAGGTCCTCAACTGGCAGCTTCAATAAATAGTACCCACAAAACACCAGTCTCAACGTCAACACTGAAGAGGCGACTCCGGGATACTGACCTAGGCAGAGTTGCAAAGAAAAAGCCATATCTCAGACTGGCCAATAAAAATAAAAGATTAAGCATCCCGGAGTCGGCCTCTTCACTATTTAATGAAGCTGCCAGTTGAGGACCTGTGAGGCGCCTGTTTCTCAAATTAGACACTAATGTATTTGTCCTCTTGCTCAGCTGTGCACCGGGGCCTCCCAAAAGTCATGATATATCATTCTCCGGTATCATGCTTAATTACACCAATAGAAATAGAATAAAATAAAATGTCTGAACTTAAGCAGATATAAGATATTTTACTTTTGAAGAGAGCCAACAACTACAGGTTAAACTCAAATAAAGCTTACTACTTAATGGCAAATAAACCTGCTAAATATCTCGCAGCTCTCACAAAACGAATAGACGCTTAACCAGTTATAAGATAAAGATACAAATGCAGTAATTAGAAACAACGTGAATAAAGACTATTTTAAAAGCTTCTATGAAAATGTATTGTGACGTCACGAGAGGCTACACAGCTTTCAGCGGGATTGCTCAAGTAGTGCAAGGAGACAAGGTTCAAACAAAACAAGGATTTTATTATAGGTCTTGGGAAATTAACGAAAATATAACAAACTTCTGTTCTCTTGTGGCTCTTTAAGGGTTAACAGTTCAGGGATGTCTCTTCCACATCCAAAATCATAATTCTCACTCGCTCAGATAACTTTTCCCCAGCCTTACTGTAGTCCACGTTGCAGCTAGTGGCCAACCCAGCAAAAAGTCCTTCCAAATGTCTCTCACGTATTTCCACAGGTGCATATATCCAAAGGTGAGTATTTCCCAAAGGTAAGTATCTCCAAATCCTTATATTCCTCATGGAAGTGGACGTGCAGCACTCTTGTCCTCCAGAGAGCCCAGCTTGGAGACCGTGTCTCTTCCCTTCAACAAACCTTCAGCTCATCCGCTCCTGATTGGTTTCAGCTGCGTGGGAAGATTGGCCATAGAGGGTTGGAGTTCCCGACCATACCAGCAGATGGAGCCATAGCTGTCTGGGTTTGCAGCCATCTCAGGGGGATGTAACGTCCCTCCAGGACACAGCCTCTCGTGACATCACACATCCCCCTCCCTCGGGACCGACGTCCTCGTCGGGGTAAAGGCAGCGAAGAAGGCATCACGCCGGGAGAGGGCGTCCGCATTGCCGTGGTGCTTGCCAGACTGCTCTCTCTTCAACTCCTCCAACTCTAGGACCAGGGACTCAGCCTCCTGTTGTCTCTCCTTGAGTTTCTTACTGAACGCATCAGCCTTGGTTTTAGCAGAGTTTAGCTTCTGTTGAGCAGCTTTCAGTTCCTTCTCTCTCTCTGCCTCCGCATTCTTCATCTTGTTCTCCAACACCTTGTACTTCTCCTCTGCCTTCTTCTGGACCTCCTTACTCCTGCGCAGGGTCTCCTCACACTCCTCGATGGTCCTGCGCAGCCTCTCCAGCTCCTCCTGTTGCTTAGGGAAGGAGCTCTGTTGGAGTTAGCCTGGAGGATATCTAACTCTTCTGTCTTCATGTCTAACTGTTGCTTTAACAAACGATACCTCTCAGCGGTCCCCTTCAGACCAGACAGTTCTTTGTCCAGATTCTGTAGCTCCGTCTCTGTGTCGGTCTGGGCACCTGCCATCCCTATCAGAGCCCGGGCGGGAGTGAGTAATTCGGAGGATTGCACCGGAGCCTTCCCAGGATGAGTCTTGCCTCTCCGTTTCCGAGGTACTCGGGTTATCCTCTCCTGAGACTCTCTCCAGAGTGGGTAAAAGGGCTGGGCAGTCTCGTCCAATTAGGACAGGGACGGGGAGGGAATCAACCACCCCCGCCGTCGTGTGTATGGTTCCCCGTGTGCTGGTCATTGTAAGTTCAGTAATGGGGTATTCTCTGGTGTCCCCATGGACACAGGAAACTGGGAGGACTTTCCCCGGGGTCAGACACGTTGGGCCCACCAAATCCTTACGCACCAGGGTGGCCCGGCTACCAGAATCCAGTAAGGCCTCCACATCATGGTGATTCACAGTTACCGGGCAGGTGGGGGGTCGATCTGGGCCGCCATCTACGACTCCCAAGAGCGAGGCAAAACGGTGTGTGGGTGCTGAGCTGGAGGACTCCGCAGTGGGCATAGGTTCCTCGGCTGGTTTCCCACACTGCCAGGAGATATGTCCCATCTCCCCACACCGGTAACACTGTCGAGTTTCCCCCTCCTGGTATACTCTTCTTGACCCGCCTGGTTTCTGGCTCCCCCTGGAGCCGGGATAAGTCCTGACGTGGCTGGGTTCGAGACCTTGGGGTCCTTTGGACGGGTTCTTCCCATTTGTGGTGGGGCCGCACTCCTGGGGTCTTTTCGGGAAGCATTCAGCATCTCCGCTGTGGCCTGGTACTTTTCCACAGCTTCCACGGTCAGATCAGCCGTGGTCAAGGCCTGTTGACTGATGAACCGTTTTGCCTCATAAGGCAGGGCGCGTAGGTAACGATCCACCACAACGGCCTCCACCACCGCCGCTGCTGTATTCCTCTGCGGATCCAGCCATTTCCTTGCGATTCGGACAAGTTCATGCATCTGCGCCCGAGGAGGTTGGTCTGGTTGGAAGGTCCAGCTGTGAAAGCGCTGGGCCATACCAAACTTTGTGAGTCCATATCTGCTGAGGATCTCAGACTTCAGGGCATCATAGTCAGTAACCTGGTCAGGGCCCAGGTCCCGGACAGCATTCAGCGATTCCCCGGTTAGAAAGGGGGCTAACAGACCAACCCACTGTTGCTTGGGCCAGGCTTCCCTAGTGGCCGTGGCCTCAAATGCATGCAGGTATGCCTCAATGTCATCGGTAGCTCCCATCTTAGATATAAAGTCACTTGCCTTTATTGGGCGGGTATTTTGGACCACCCTCTGTCTCTGCAACTGCAATTCCTCTGCCTTCAGAAGGTTGGCTTTCTTTTGCTCCTCCAAGAGAGCCACGTTTGCTTGCATCTGGGCTTGCTGGCCAGCAACAAGGGCTTTCAATATGTCCTCCATTTCAGTCGGGCGGGGAGCCTACGGCCAACTTGGAAAACTGGGTGATCAAACCTTCGGTATCCTCCTCTGACATGCACTATTAACGCTTGAGCGTGCCCGTATTCTCCACCATCTGTGACGTCACGAGAGGCTACACAGCTTTCAGCGGGATTGCTCAAGTAGTGCAAGGAGACAAGGTTCAAACAAAACAAGGATTTTATTATAGGTCTTGGGAAATTAACGAAAATATAACAAACTTCTGTTCTCTTGTGGCTCTTTAAGGGTTAACAGTTCAGGGATGTCTCTTCCACATCCAAAATCATAATTCTCACTCGCTCAGATAACTTTTCCCCAGCCTTACTGTAGTCCACGTTGCAGCTAGTGGCCAACCCAGCAAAAAGTCCTTCCAAATGTCTCTCACGTATTTCCACAGGTGCATATATCCAAAGGTGAGTATTTCCCAAAGGTAAGTATCTCCAAATCCTTATATTCCTCATGGAAGTGGACGTGCAGCACTCTTGTCCTCCAGAGAGCCCAGCTTGGAGACCGTGTCTCTTCCCTTCAACAAACCTTCAGCTCATCCGCTCCTGATTGGTTTCAGCTGCGTGGGAAGATTGGCCATAGAGGGTTGGAGTTCCCGACCATACCAGCAGATGGAGCCATAGCTGTCTGGGTTTGCAGCCATCTCAGGGGGATGTAACGTCCCTCCAGGACACAGCCTCTCGTGACATCACAGTATATAAATCAGAATTAAACAACAGTTGGACGGATCCTATAGCCTTCTGAGACTCAACAACTCTGAAGCAATTATCAGCAGACAAAAAAGAACTAAAAACAGAGATCACCCAAAAATAAATATTAGATACTGTTAAAACATTTGCACGTAGAAAAGCACCAGGAATGGATGGCTTTCCCATAGAATTCTATTCAACATTTTGGGACAAAGTAGCGCCCCTATTTACACAAATGACAACACACGTCATTCAATTCAGTACTTCCTAGTTCCATGTATCAAACAGTTATTTAAGTTATATTAAAACCAGGAAAATCTGGATAGTCCCCTGCTGATTTTATAGACTCCATAAGCTTATAAGCAATAAAATGGCAAAACTCTCACCAGACTTGATACATATATTAAAAATACACTTACAAATACAAAAACATGTTTCAGTTTAATACAATACGCAAAAAAACAAGATATAGATTTATCAATAATGGCTGTTGATGTCAAAGGCTTTCGACCGTCTTGAATGGCCTTTTCTATTCAAAACTTTGGAAGCCTTCAACTTTCCAGCTGAAATAATAAATGTAATAAAGATATTATATACATGTCCTAAAGCAAAAATATACACAAATAATATATTATCTGATGAAATTGCTTTAGAAAGGGGCACAAGACAGGGATGTCCCATCTCCCCCCTGTTTGCACTGGTAATTGAACTGATAGCAGGAAGAATTAGACAGGACCCAAACGTAACATCAGTATTGGTAAATATGCCCCCTTTGCTTAACATATTTTCTAAAAACACAAAAATCTCAGGATTTAAAATTCATGTGGGAAAAAACGGAAATGAAGGCAATAGGATAAATAAATTATTACTCACGATCTATAAGTATCCTTTAAGTTAACTTTATTCCATTACTCAACAATATGAAAGCAGGTCTAATTATATGGAACAATCTTTCCATAAATCTAACAGGTACAATAAACCTCTTCAGAATGGCATGGCTCCCAAAGTTTTGTGTATTTATTTTCGGTAATAACAATTACCCCACGGAAGACATGAAAAAAAAAAGTATACTTGGTCATAAGACGTTATATGGGCAAGTAAAATTCATAGAATAAAAAGGAACGTTTTACATCTTCCTAAGTCTGAGGGTGGTTTTAACCTTCCAGACTTGAAATTCTATCAACTTGCTACCCAAGGCTTTTAGTTAATATAGTTAAACATATAGTTAAATGCACTAAAGTGGAACAATGGGTACATAATGAAAATGATCATGCTCATCCCCAGAATCTTTTTACGTGTCTATTTTCAAAGGATAAAGCTAAGAACATTAACAACTTCATAGTTAACACTATAACAATATGGAAGAAAATGAAACGTATTCTACAAGAACCAATATCACTCCCTAAAAACACAACCCTACGGAACAATCCTTGGATAGCTTTTCAGAATTCAGCGATAAATGTGACTCGTTTCAGGAAACTAGGCGTATGTCGCGCGTCATTACTTCACAGGAGCGCCATTTGAACGTAAACACATTTTTAAAATCAAAATGTGTTTTTGGGAATAAATGCCTTCTGGAACGTGAACTTTCATGTGCCTTAATAACAAACTTGTATGCCAGCTGTAAATACAAATAAAATGGTTAAATTAGGAGCCTAGTTGGTTTAGCCATGGAAAAAGACAGCAACCTTCCCGCTAGCCATGATTGGCTGAGATAATGAGTGGGCTGGACATGTCGAGAGATGAGTTTGGATTGGTCTGCCATGTAGCACGCTTCTGTCTATAATATGAGCTGGTCAGTATGTGTAGGTAATCCTTCTAACGCAGCTTTTTTGAAAGATATCACGTAGTAAGTAAGTGTTGCTCGCCACTTTCTGGAGGACAGTTTTGAAATCAGTGGAATGATTTCTAAGGAGATGGAGAAAATATCTGCCGTTTGATTGCAAAATGCAGACTGAGTCAAGAAGACAACACACAGAAGGCTGTTTTATAAAACACCTGTCTCCGGATTACATCTTCAAACTAAGGGCAACCATGGCATCCATGACAGAGAGGGAGAAGCGTCGATCCATGTATACGGGTAAGAGAGTCTAGCTAGCTACATTTTCAGATATTACACGTTTCTAATTTTGTCAGAAAGTCGTTTTGATTTCAAGGTAAAGTGTACTGTTAGCTAGCTAGCTAACATTAGCTGGCTAGCTAGCTAACGTTACGTGTATGATCTGTGTAGTAATATTCGTATCTCAGAGCCATTTGCATTGCTAGTTATAGCCTAATGTTAGCTAGCTAACATTGAACCTGGTTGGTTAGCTACCTGCAGATTCATGCAGGGTAGTAACGTTATGAGTTGGGATTATGGTTCATAGTTTAGCTAGCTAGCTAGCTACTTGTCTAAACAAAGACTCCACTATGCAAGTAACTATTTCATAGAATGTTTATGATGTCACTGCGACAACTGTCGATAGACGTAGCTGGTAAATTCGCTCTGGCTATCTACTCCGATTTCAGAGCACTCTCGTCTGACTGTGCCAGAGTGCAGAATAACTGACGAATTTACGAACGCTCAACACCCGTTGAATATGGCCAATGTCAGTAAACGTTGGCAAAAAAAGCGTAATTAAATTGTTGCCAGCAGCACAGTTGCCGTCACCAACGCTCTGGATAACATAAAAACAGCCTAACCAGCTCTGCTAGGGTGAGTAAAATGGTCAGAGTGAGCCATCTTCTCAAAAGTGAGGTTACACGTTTATCAACTTTCAAAGCAGAATTGCTTTCCCATTGTTCCTCAACTGTAGTGTATGATATACCATTTTCTAGCTCTGAGTCTCTACTTTTATCCAATGTAAAAAACACAGTTTCAAATTTTGCTGCATAAGATCAAGCCAGCCGGTCACTAATTTGTCCACATGGAAAACTGAAGGCATATAAACCGTAAATGAATTGGTAACAGGAAATACATTTATTTCCATGTGGCAGAATTCAAAAGCAATTTTGGACTTCAGAGCAACATTGAGGGAATCGTATTTGAGTCAGAAAAGGATGTTCATATGATAGGTAAGATATACAGTGGGGAAAAAAAGTATTTAGTCAGCCACCAATTGTGCAAGTTCTCCCACTTAAAAAGATGAGAGAGGCCTGTAATTTTCATCATAGGTACACGTCAACTATGACAGACAAAATGAGAAAAAAAAATCAGGAAAATCACATTGTAGGATTTTTAATGAATTTATTTGCAAATTATGGTGGAAAATAAGTATTTGGTCACCTACAAACAAGCAAGATTTCTGTCTCTCACAGACCTGTAACTTCTTCTTTAAGAGACTCCTCTGTCCTCCACTCGTTACCTGTATTAATGGCACCTGTTTGAACTTGTTATCAGTATAAAAGACACCTGTCCACAACCTCAAACAGTCACACTCCAAACTCCACTATGGCCAAGACCAAAGAGCTGTCAAAGGACACCAGAAACAAAATTGTAGACCTGCACCAGGCTGGGAAGACTGAATCTGCAATAGGTAAGCAGCTTGGTTTGAAGAAATCAACTGTGGGAGCAATTATTAGTAAATGGAAGACATACAATACCACTGATAATCTCCCTCGATCTGGGGCTCCACGCAAGATCTCCCCCCCTTGGGGTCAAAATTATCACAAGAACGGTGAGCAGAAATCCCAGAACCACACGGGGGGACCTAGTGAATGACCTGCAGAGAGCTGGGACCAAAGTAACAAAGCCTACCATCAGTAACACACTACGCCGCCAGGGACTCAAATCCTGCAGTGCCAGACGTGTCCCCCTGCTTAAGCCAGTACATGTCCAGGCCCGTCTGAAGTTTGCTAGAGTGCATTTGGATGATCCAGAAGAGGATTGGGAGAATGTCATATGGTCAGATGAAACCAAAATATAACTTTTTGGTAAAAACTCAACTCGTCGTGTTTGGAGGACAAAGAATGCTGAGTTGCATCCAAAGAACACCATACCTACTGTGAAGCATGGGGGTGGAAACATCATGCTTTGGGGCTGTTTTTCTGCAAAGGGACCAGGACGACTGATCCGTGTAAAGGAAAGAATGAATGGGGCCATGTATCGTGAGATTTTGAGTGAAAACCTCCTTCCATCAGCAAGGGCATTGAAGATGAAACGTGGCTGGGTCTTTCAGCATGACAATGATCCCAAACAGACCGCCCGGGCAACGAAGGAGTGGCTTCGTAAGAAGCATCTCAAGGTCCTGGAGTGGCCTAGCCAATCTCCAGATCTCAACCCCATAGAAAATCTTTGGAGGGAGTTGAAAGTCCATGTTGCCCAGCGACAGCCCCAAAACATCACTGCTCTAGAGGAGATCTGCATGGAGGAATGGGCCAAAATACCAGCAACAGTGTGTTAAAACCTTGTGAAGACTTACAGAAAACGTTTGACCTGTGTCATTGCCAACAAAGGGTATATAACAAAGTATTGAGAAACTTTTGTTATTGACCAAATACTTATTTTCCACCATAATTTGCAAATAAATTCATAAAAAATCCTACAATGTGATTTTCTGGATTTGTTTTCCTCATTTTGTCTGTCATAGTTGACGTGTACCTATGATGAAAATTACAGGCCTCTCTCATCTTTTTAAGTGGGAGAACTTGCACAATTGGTGGCTGACTAAATACTTTTTTCCCCCACTGTACACCTTAGCCAAATACATTTAAACTCAGTTTTTCACAATTCCTGACATTTAATCCTAGTAAAAATTCCCTGTTTTAGGTCAGTTAGGATCCCCACTTTATTTTAAGAATGTGAAATGTCAGAATAATAGTAGAGAGAATTATTTATTTCAGCTTTTAATTCTTTCAGCTTTTATTTATTTCATCACATTCCCAGTGGGTCAGAAGTTTACATACACTCAATTAGTATTTGGTAGCATTGCCTTTAAATTCTTTAACTTGGGTCAAATGTTTCGGGTAGCCTTCCACAAACTTCCCACAATAAGTTGGGTGAATTTTGGCCCATTCCTCCTGACAGAGCTGATGTAACTGAGTCAGGTTTGTAGGCCTCCTTGCTCGCACGAGCTTTTTCAGTTCTGCCCACAAATTGAGGTCAGGGCTTTGTGATGGCCACTCCAATACCTTGAATTTGTTTTCCTTAAGCCATTTTGCCACAACTTTGTAAGTATGCTTGGGGTCATTGTCCATTTGGAAGACCCATTTGCGACCAAGCTTTAACTTCCTGACTGATGTCTTGAGATGTTGCTTCAATATATCCACATAATTTTCATTCCTCATAATGCCATCTATTTTGTGAAGTGCACCAGTCCCTCCTGCAGCAAAGCACCCCCACAGCATGATGCTGCCACCACCATGCTTCACGGTTGGGATGGTGTTCTTCGGCTTGCAAGCCCCCCCTTTTTCCTCCAAACATAACGATGGTCATTATGGCCAAACAGTTCTATTTTTGTTTCATCAGACCAGAGGACATTTCTCCAAAAAGTACAAGCTTTGTCCCCATGTGCAGTTGCAAACCGTAGTGTGGCTTTTTTATGGTGGTTTTGGAGCAGTGGCCTTTCAGGTTTTGTCGATATAGGACTTGTTTTACTGTGGATATAGATACTTTTGTACCTGTTTCCTCCAGCATCTTCACAAGGTCCTTTGCTGTTGTTCTGGGATTGATTTGCACTTTTCGCACCAAAGTACGTTCATCTCTAGGAGACAGAACTCCGCTCCTTCCTGAGCGGTATGACGGCTGCTCCAAAACCACCTTTAAAAAGCCAGACTACGGTTTGCAACTGCACATGGGGACAAAGCTTGTACTTTTTGGAGAAATGTCCTCTGATCTGATAAAAAAATTAAAAAATAGAACTGTTTGGCCATAATGACCATCGTTATGTTTGGAGGAAAAAGGGGGGACTTGCAACCCGAAGAACACCATCCCAACCATGAAGCATGGGGGTGGCAGCATCATGCTGTGGGGGTGCTTTGCTGCAGGAGGATCTGGTGCACTTCACAAAATAGCTGGCATCATGAGGAAGGAAAATTATGTGGATATGAAGCAACATGGGCCAAAATTCACCCAACTTATTGTGGGAAGCTTGTGGAAGGCTACCTGAAACGTTTGACCCAAGTTAAAGAATTTAAAGGCAATGCTACCAAATACTAATTGAGTGTATGTAAATGTGATGAAAGAAATAAAAGCTGAAATAAATAATTCTCTCTACTATTATTCTGACATTTCACATTCTTAAAATAAAGTGGTGATCCTAACTGACCTAAGACAGGGATTTTGTACTAGGGTTAAATGTCAGGAATTGTGAAAAACTGAGTTTAAATGTATTTGGCTAAGGTGTATGTAAACTTCCGACTTCAACTATAGGTATTACAGAATCGGTCAGGGAGAGGTTGAAAATGTCAGTGAAGACACTTGTCAGTTGGTCAGCACATGCTCGTGAGTACGCGTCCTGGTAATCCGTCTGGCCTTGCGGCCTTGTGAATGTTAACCTGTTTAAAGGTCTTACTCAAGTCGGCTACGAGAGCATTATCACGCAATCATATGGAACAGCTGGTGCTCTCATGCATGGTTCAGTATTGCTTCCCCCGAAACGAGCATAGAAGGCATTTAGCTCGTCTGGTAGGCTCGCGTCACTGGGCAGCTCGTGGCTGGATTTCCCTTTGTAATCCATAATAGTTTTCAAGCCCTGCCACATCTGACGAGCGGCAGAGCTGGTGTAGTAGGATTCAATCTTAGTCCTTTATTGAAGCTTTGCCTGTTTGATGGTTCGTCGGAGGGCATGGTGGTATTTCTTATAAGCGTCCGGATTAGTGTCCCGCTCCTTGAAAGCGGCAGCTCTAGCCTTTAGCTCAGTGTGGCCACTGTGGGGACGATGTTGTCGATGCAGTTATTGATGAAGCCGGTGACTGACGTGGTATACTCCTCAATGCCATCGGATGAATCTTGGAACATATTCCAGTCTGTGCTAGCAAAACAGTCCTGTAGCTTCAGCATCTGCGTCATCTGACCACTTCCTTTTTGCGCGAGTCACTTGTACTTCCTGCTTGAGTTTTTGCTTTGTAAGCAGGAGTTATGAGGATAGAAATATGGTCAGATTTGTCAAATGGAGGGCGAGGGAGATCTTTTAATCCTCCTGCATTAAAGGCCCTGGCCACTAGGAGCGCCGCTTCTGGGTGAGCGTTCTCTTGTTTGCTTATGGCCTTATACAGCTAGTTGAGTGCGGTCTTAGTGCCTGCATCGGTTTGTGGTGGTAAATAGACAGCTACCAAAAATATAGATAAACTCTCTTGGTAAATAGTGTGGTCTACAGCTTATCATGAGGTACTCCATCTCAAGCGATTTAAAACCTTGAGACTTCCTTAATATTAGAGATCGCGCACCAGCTGTTATTGACAAATGTACACAGACCATCACCCCTCTTCTTACCGGAGGTGGTTGTTCTGTCTTGCCGATGCACGGAAAACCCAGCCAACTGTATATATTATCCATGTCCTCGTTCAGCCAAGACTCTGTGAAACATAAGATATTACAGTTTTTTTATTACATTTACATTTACATTTTAGTCATTTAGCAGACGCTCTTATCCAGTGCGACTTACAGGAGCAATTAGGGTTAAGTGCCTTGCTCAAGGGCACATTTACGTCATTTAGCAGACGCTCTTATCCAGAGCGACTACAAATTGGTGCATTCACCCTATAGCCAGTGGGATAACCACTTTACAATTATACATTTTTTTTTTTGGGGGGGGGGGGGTAGAAGGATTACTTTATCCTATCCCAGGTGTTCCTTAAAGAGGTGGGGTTTCAAATGTCTCCGGAAGGTGGTGAGTGACTCCGCTGTCCTGGCGTCGTGAGGGAGCTTGTTCCACCATTGGGGTGCCAGAGCAGCGAACAGCTAGTCTCGAACGGAGTGTTCGCCAGTACGACAAATTCTCACCAAGCACCCGGATTTGCGGCCCCTGTATCGGCGTCTCCTCTTCATGCGAATGATGGGGATTTGGGCCTGGTCCGGGAGGAGCCGTAAATCTTTCGCCTCTGATTCATTAAAGAAAAAATCTTTGTCCAGTCCGAGGTGAGTAATCGCTGTTCTGATGTCCAGAAGCTCTTTTCGGTGGTAAGAGACGGTGGCAGAAACATAATGTAAAAAAAAAAGTTACAAACTACGAAAACATAAAATAAAAATAATAGCACAATTGGTTAGGAGCCCGTAAAACGGCAGCCATCCCCTCCGGCGCCATTCTCTCTATCTGCAGCAACTGGGTGATGTCATCGCGTCAGCATGGTCCAACATCACTGTGGAATGTTTCTGACACCTTGTAGAATCCATGCCCCGAAGGAATCGGGGTGTTCTGGAGGAAAAGGGCGTTCCGACCCAGTACCTCGTTGTTGAAATAAGGGGAGTTTGATCTTGTCGTCAGGGCTACTCTGTCACTTTACACATCAGTGACATGTCAGTAGTTAACTTTTCTGTCTGCTGTCCTGCAGTAATGTGGGAGACTCTAAGGTGATGAAGTCAGTGGACAGGATATTAACCATCTGGGAGGAGAGGAGCGTGTACACAGATGAGCTCATAGCTGAGCTGAGGGCCAGTCTGGTCAAAGAGGAGTCACCTGCTGCTTTAGAGACACCTAAAGGTGAGTGAATCAGTTCCAACCATGTACCACCAGCAGAGTTCACTGTGATATACTGCATGTTTTAAATATCATGGGAAGTATCTTTCGAAATTGTACAAATGTCAAGATAATGAGGCATCATGTTTATTGTTTTACTTCATGTTTAATTGTATGGATTTGAGCTGTTCTGTTCAGTGCTTGTGTGTTGTGTTAAGAAATGTCCATGACAAAGTTTTTGTAATTTCAGCTCCAGTCGACCCTAAAGCTGCTCTTCAATCTAAGATTGTAGCTGAATTTGTCGTAAGTGTCCACTACCAACTGTTTAGGATAGATTATATTTTCTGCACTGTTTTAGCTTTTTGTTTTTATCTCAATCGTACACTACCGTTCAAAAGTTTGGGGTCACTTAGAAATGTCCTTGTTTCCGAAAGAAAAGCTTTTTTTTTGTCCATTAAAATAACATCAAATTGATCAGAAATACAGTGTAGACATTGTTAATGTTGTAAATGGGTATTGTAGCTGGAAACGGCTGATATTTTATGGACTATCTACATAGGCGTACAGAGGCCCATTATCAGCAACCATCAGTCCTGTGTTCCAATGGCACATTGTGTTTCCAAGTTTATCATTTTAAAAGGCTAATTGATCATTAGAAAACCCTTTTGCAATTATGTTAGCACAGCTGAAAACTGTTGTGCTGATTTAAAGAAGCAATAAAACTGGCCTTCTTGAGACTAGTTGAGTATCTGGAGCATCAGCAATTGTGGGTTCAATTACAGGCTCAAAATGGCCAGAAACAAGTAACTTTCTTCTGAAACTCGTCAGTCTATTCTTGTTCTGAGAAATTAAAGCTATTCCATGCGAGAAATTGCCAAGAAACTGAAGATCTCGTACAAAGCTGTGTACTACTCCCTTCACAGAACAGCGCAAACTGGCTCGAACCAGAATAGAAAGAGGAGTGGGAGGCCCCGGTGCACAACTGAGCAAGAGGACAAATACATTAGAATGTCTAGTTTGAGAAACAGACGTCTCACATGTCCTCAACTGGCAGCTTCATTAAATAGTACCCGCAAAACACCAGTCTCAACGTCAACACTGAAGAGGCAACTCCGGGATGCTGACCAGAGTTGCAAAGAAAAAGCCATATTATTTAGACTGACCAATACAAATAAAAGATGGGCAAAAGAACACAGACACTGGACAGAGAAAGATTGGAAAAAAAGTGTTAGACAGACGAATAGAAGTTTGAGGTGTTTGGATCACAAAGAAGAACATTTGTGAGACACAGACCAAATGAAAAGATGCTGGAGGAGTGCTTGATGCCATCTGTCAAGCATGGTGGAGGCAATGTGATGGTCTGGGGGTGCTTTGGTGGTGGTAAAGTGGGAGATTTGTACAGGGTAAAAGGGATCTTGAAGAAGGAAGGCTACCACGAAATACCCTGTGGACGGCACTTGATTGGAGCCAATTTCCTCCTACAACAGGACAATGACCCAAAGCACAGCTCCAAACTATGCAAGAACTATTTAGGGAAGAAGCAGTCAGCTGGTATTCTGTCTATAATGGAGTGGCCAGCACAGTCACCGGATCTCAACGCTATTGTGCTGTTGTGGAAGCAGCTTGACCGTATGGTACGTAAGAAGTGCCCATCAAGCCAATCCAATTTGTGGGAGGTGCTTCAGGAAGCATGGGGTGAAATCTCTTCAGATTACCTCAACAAATTGAAAATCATTATTTCTAACCTTTTCATTGACTACATTGCCTATTCATTTTGCTATATTTCCTATTCTAACTCATTTCATGTATGTTTTCATAGAAAACAAGGAAATGTCTAAGTGACCCCAAACTTTTGAACGGTAGTGTATATTCAGAAAATGTCTTACTGCATATTCTCTCGAGAAATGACCAAAACATACCAAATTAACTGTAACTACTATACTATGAGAACTGTAAATACTTAATGTAAATGGTTGTACTTCAAAGCTAGTATGTTGAGTTGAACTTAACCCTAATTATTGCCATGTCCTGTGGTGTGGCTCTCTGACTGTGTCCTGTCATGCAGCCCCAAGTGTTCATCGATCACCTCTGTAAGTACCACAGCTCTGTGGAGGAGGTGGAGCTAAAGGAGAAACAGCTGGCAGGCATGAGGGTGGACGTCTGCAGCACCGAGGTCCTCAAGAGACTGAAAGGTAACAAGGTTTTGGCTAACACACAACGTCCTGCAAAGTCGTCCATGAGCATTGACCCTGTCTGTGTCCCAAATTGCATCTTATTCCCTATATAGTGTACAACTTTTGACCAGGGCCCACATCCTCCTGCAGTGTTGTCAATGAGCATTGGCCCAGGAACTGGAAAAGGCATGAGGCATCTCTTACTGCTCAGAAAGAAAAAAAAAAACTTGGCCCCTCTGACCTAGGAGGAGATGAGGCTTGTTTTTAGTCTGACCAAGTCTTCTTTATTATTTCTCTCTCCAAATCAACCACCCCTTCAGATAAGGCAGGGGGAAAGAGGCACTCCAAGGACTTTGAGGACGGCAGTGCGAAGCTAAAGGAGTTTGTGGCCTTCCTTGACCGGCAGATCAAAGGAGGGCCCCCTCTGTTGGATGCTCTTGGCAACGCAGACATTTTCTACGAGATGCAGTATAAGGAGGTCAAGATAGTCGCCAATGTGAGTAGCTGAACTAGATAGTGTCCGTAATGCCTTTGCATCTGTTGTGAAAGGTTGAAAGCGGTTCTCTTTGGTTTTAGTGGTGGGCTTTAGTAGTAAGACTTGAGTTGCATAGATTTGGAAAAATAATTGACCATGTGTTCTTTTTTTACTTCTATTTAAGGCCTACAAGACGTTTGCCAACCGGGTGTCCCACCTCAAGCGTAAGCTGGACAGCCTCAAGGCCACCTTACCAGACCTGGACGAGTCGCCCATCCCCTCGCCCTCGATGGACGCCCCCTCCCCCAATGGCTCAGAGTCCCCCTTCCATGGCCTGGCTGGCCCAGACGCCGACTTGGATGGCCTGGCCATGGATGATGAGGCGGACATCACTCTGGGGGAAGCACCCAGCCCCCTGTCCTCCCCTGGTGGCTCCCCCAAGCAGGGCTTCACCGTCGGGGAGTCAGACAACCGCGACGTGGAGGACATGGAGCTCTCGGATGAGGAGGAGGCAGAGAGCATCAGTATCATAGGTGAGGGGGAGTGGCATGTGATGCAGAGCAGGGATGGGGTGCAGGGGGTTAAGGGACAGGATGTATTACTTTTATGTGCTTCATTATAGCTATAAGACTCTATTGTGTTTCAACTTAGCTGTTTCAATTGTACATTTCCTCTGTTTTTACAGTTGAGGAGCGAGTTGAAAGTCCCATCCCATCTCCAGACCCCATTCCTGTGCCTGTTGTCACACAGTTGCCGCTGGCCACAGAGGTAAAGCCTGTCCCACAGGCCACACCCTCCCCAGCTCTCATGGCCCCTGTGACCCCTACAACCAACCTGTCAGGCAACCTCGCCAATGTGGACATGGGTAAAATTAGCTCTATCCTCAGCAGCATCACCTCTGTCATGAAGAAACCAGGTGAGAAACTTCAGCTATTGTGACATCATAAAGGCAGGCAGCCACTATTGCATCAACAGCACGGTTATTCTGATGACACATCATAAAGGCACCATTACATCATCAACACTGTTATTCTGATGTTGCATCATGAAGGAGGCAGTCCAAGGTTGGGGTCAATTCAGAATTTCAGAATTTTACTCAATTCAACCCTTGAATTAAAATTCCAATATAAATAAGACACACCACACAGGAAGCAGAATGTTTCTTTAATTTGAATTAGAAGTAGAATTTAATTAAAAGAAATTAAAAGAAATTCAACTAAGACGTGAAACATGAGTCTCATTCCTTTGACAAATCTTTTACCAAAAGCATCTGTCAGTTAATACTTAAAAAATACAGATACCATTTCAAATATTAGCTTGATTATAACTCATAGATGTCAAACAGTATTTTTGTGTGCTTTTGTCATGAGATGTTAGGTTGTTCTGGAGTGTTTGATTTAATCTAATGCATTCTGGAAAAATAATTTAATAACATTCTCCTAACATTCTTGTTTTAGGAGAATGAGTTGAAAATGAAATGGTTCAAGCATATGTTATACATAGTATTGGCTACCATACATTATGTATAGAGATGTATGTACAGATAAATAATAGCCATTTACACTGTACAAAAACATAAACGCAACATGTGAAGTGCTGGTTTCAGGAGCTGAAATAAAATATCCCAGAAATGTTCCATAGGCACAAAAAGCTTATTTCTCTCATGTTGTGCACACATTTGTTTATATCCCTGTTAGTGAGCGGGGGGGGTGACGACGACACTCATACTGATTAGCTGGGCCTGGCTCCCCAGTGGATGAACTTGTGCCCTCCCAGGCCCACACATGTCTGCGTCATGTGAAATCCATAGATTAGGGCCTAAAGAATTTCTTTCAATTGACTGATTTGCTTATATGAACTATAACTCAGCAAAATCTTTGAAATTGTTGCATGTTGCGTTTTTATATTTTTGTTCAGTATAAATAGCCGTTACCTATTTGAATGTAATTATATTCTATTTCCTTTCATTCAAATTCAATTCAAATTGTGTTTTCTGTGGGGTGTGGTCAATTAAAATGTAATACAATAATTGAATTGAAATTCAATTCACTACTTAATTCAGAATTGACCCTGAGGCAGTTGGCCACATCATCAACACTGTTATTCTTATGTCACTTGTAGCCTAGTATTGTTCCTTTAGCTACTGTTACATCCTCAAAACATCCTGTTGATTGTGACATCACCATAACATTCTATTACATTACTATTACATTGTTACACTTTGTGAAGTCAGTGTAGCAGTGAGAAGCCATTATTTGGAGCATTTACCAACTATTCAGTCTGCTGGTCATTAACAAGGTTCCGTCACAGTGATCATCAACAATACATATTCCACTACCTCATGAGAGGATAATAAATGGCAGATTTAAATTTAAATCAGTTTTTTCCTCCCTCTCCAGGAGTGAGTCCAGGTGGTTCTTTGGTCTGCCCCTCCTCTCCTGCCAAGACCGCCCCAGTAGCCCCCCAGGTAGCCAGCCCTCTGGCCAGCGTCCTGTCCAAAGTGGACATGACTCCTGAGGCGCTCCTCAGTGCGCTGTCCAAAACCCAGGGGCAGGCCAGCGGACTACAGGGTGAGAAACTGTGGGGTAGAGCAAACGTTAAAGAGCGACTGAACTCATCGATTCCCCATGTCTTTCTGTTGCTCATTAAGAAAAACAAGATTTCGGTCTTGGGGGTGTGGTTCGATGTGAGTGTGTTATCATACCCTGGCATTTACTGATGTTTGTAGCTCTTGAGATACCGTAGCAACAACCTAGTCACTAGCCTACCACTTCCTCAAAACAGTCAGAATAAATAAATCAGTAATTCATTTGGACTTTTTTGCCGAGGAGATTTTAGTCGCACAACTTTACATCTAGCTAAGGTGTTTGGTGCAGTATTAAGTAAAAAAATGGCATGAAAACTAGTAGTGCACTGCAGATTATAGAGTCTGCTGCTACTATCTATTACCAGAGTATGCATCTGTCTGGCACTGTTTCATAGCAAATCATGTTACAAAACGGGTCGCGGTGGGACACAAGATGCTTGCAAATGGGTTTTGAATTTTAGATTTTGGAATAATAAGTGGCAGATGGGATACAAGTAAGTGTGCATCGTCTCAATTCTAATTTTGCCCAAAACAGTGGCAGACTCCGTGCTTGACTTGGGCAGGTCATAGAACTAAGTACCAGCACCTCACATTGTCTACTGCTTGAATTCCTGCACCTCTACAGTGCCTTCAGAAAGTATTCACACCCCTTCACTTTTTCCACATTTTGTTGATACAGCCTGAATAATGTCAAAGTGGAATTATGTTTTTAGAAATGTTTACAAGTTAATTAAAAATGAAAAGCTGAAATATCTTGAGTTAATACGTATTCAACCCGTTTGTTATGGCAAGCCTAAATAAGTTCAGGAGTAAACATTTGCTTAACAAGTCACATAATAAGTTGCATGGACTCACTCTGTGTGCAATAATAGTGTTTAACATGATTTTTTAATGATTACCTCATCACTGTACCCCACACATACAATTATCTCTAAGGTCCCTCAGTCGAGCAGTGAATTTAAAAAATGATTCAACCACAAAGACCAGGGAGGTTTCCCAATGCCTCGCAAAGAAGGGCACCTAATGGTAGATGGGTACAAAAAAAGCAGACATTGAATATTCCTTTGAGCATGGTGAAGTTATTAATTAATTTGGATGGTGTATCAATACACCCAGTCACTACAAAGATACAGGCGTCCTTCCTAACTCAGTTTCAGGAGAGGAAGGAAACCGCTCAGGGATTTCACCATGAGGCCAATAGTGACTTTAAAACAGTTACATAGTTTAATGGCTGTGATAGGAGAAAACTGAGGATGGATCAACAACATTGTAGTTACTCCACAATACTAACCTAAATGACAGAGTGATATGAAGGAAGCCTGTACAGAATACAAATATTCCAAAACATGCATCCTGTTTGCAATAAGGCACTAAAGTAAAACTGCAAAGCAATTAACTTTTTGTCCTGAATAAAAAAAGCGTCATGTTTGGGGCAAATCCAACACATCACTGAGAACCACTCTTCATATTTTCAAGCATGATGGTGGCTGCATCACGTTATGGGTATGCTTGTAATCGGCAAGTTTTTTTTTGGATAAAAATAAACGGAATAGAGCTAAGCACAGCAAAAGAAGGAAGGAAAACCTGGTTGTCTGCTTTCCAACACACTGGGAGACAAATTCACCTTTCAGCAGGACAATAACCTAAAACACTTGGCCAAATATACACTGGAGTTGCTTACCGAGATGACATTGAATGTTTCTGAGTGGCCTAGTTAGTTTTGACTTAAATCAACTTGAAAATCTATGGCAAGACTTGGAAATGGCTGTCTAGCTATGATCAACAACCAGAGCTTGAAGAGTTTTATTGTACAATCCAGGTGTGCAAAGCTCTTTGAGACTTACCCAGAAAGACTCACAGCTGTAATCGCTGCCAAAGGTGATTCTAACATGGTTTTGTCTCAGGGGTGTGAATACTTATGTAAAATGAGATATTTCTGTATTTCATTTTCTATAAATTTGCAAAAAATGTCTAAAAACATGTTTTCACTTTGTCGTTATGGGGTATTGTGTGTGTGTGTGTAGATGGGTGAGAGAAAAAACATATATTTAATCAATTTTGAATTCAGGTTGTAACATAACAAAATGTGGAATAAGTCAAGGGGTATGAATACTTTCTGAATGCACTGTAAGTGGCCACTCCATAAAGGGCTTAGGGGCCAAGTGTTCTTTCAACAAATCTCACAAAACTAAGTTTTGGAATGTACAGTGCATTCAGAAAGTATTCAGACCCCTTGACTTTTTCCACATTTTGTTACGTTACAGCATTTATTCTAAAATGGATTTTTTTTTAAATTCCCCTCATTAATCTACACACAATACCCCATAATGACAAAGCAAAAACAGGTTTTTAGACATTTTTGCAAATGTATAAGAAAAATAAACATACCTTATTTACATAAGTATTCAGACCCTTTGCTATGAAATTTAGTTCAGGTGCATCCTGTTTCCATTGATCATCCTTGATGTTTCTACAACTTGATTGGAGTCCACCTGTCTATATAAGGTCCCACAGTTGACAGTGCATGTCAGAGCAAAAACCAAGCCATGAGGTCGAAGGAATTGTCTGTAGAGCTCCGAGACAGGATTGTGTCGAGGCACAGATCTGGGGAAGGGTATCAAAACATTTCTGCAGCATTGAAGGTCAACAAGAACAGTGGCCTCCATCATTCTTGAATGGAAGAAGTTTGGAACCACCAAGACTCTTCCTAGAGCTGGCCACCCGGCCAATCTGAGCAATCGGGGGAGAAGGGCCTTGGTCAGGGAGGTGACCAAGAACCTGATGGTCACTCTGACAGAGCTCCAAAGTTCCTCTGTGGAGATGGGAGAACCTTCCAGAAGGACAACTATCTCTGCAGTGCTCCACTAATCAGGCCTTTTAAGGTAATGGCCAGACGGAAGCCACTCCTCAGTAAAAGGCACATAACAGCCCGCTTGGAGTTTGCCAAAAGGCACTTAAAGGACTCTGACCAGGAAAAACAAGATTATCTGGTCTGATGAAACCAAGATTGAACTCTTTGGCCTGAATGCCAAGCGTCACGTCTGGAGGAAACCTGGCACCATCCCTACGGTGAAGCATGGTGGTAGCAGCATCATGCTGTGGGGATGTTTTTCAGTGGCAGGGACTGGGAGACTAGTCAGGATCGAGGGAAAGATGTACGGAGCAAAGTAAAGAGAGATCCTTGATGAAAACCTGCTCTAGAGCGCTCAGGACCTCAGACTGGGGCGAAGGTTCACCTTCCAACAGGACAACAACCCTAAGCACACAGCCAAGACAACGCAGGAGTAGCTTCGGGAGAAGTCTCTGAATGTCCTTGAGTGGCCCAGCCAGAGCCCGGACTTGAACCCGATCGAACATCTCTGCAGAGACCTGAAAATAGCTGTGCAGCGACGCTCCCCGTCCCACCTGACAGAGCTTGAGAGGATCTGCAGAGAACAATGGGAGAAACTCCCCAAATACAGGTGTGCCAAGCTTGTAGCGTCATACCCAAGAAGACTCAAGGCTGTAATCGCTGCCAAAGGTACTTCAACAAAGTACTGAGTAAAGGCTCTGAATACTTATGTAACTGCGATATTTAAGTGTTTTAATTTTTATAAATTGGCAAATTTCTAAAAACCTGTTTTTGCTATGTCATTATGGGGTATTGTATGTAGATTGATGAGGGGGAAAAAACGATTTCATCCATTTTAGAATAAGGCTGGAACGTAACAATGTGGAAAAAGTCCAGGGGTCTGAATACTTTCTGAATGCCCTATACTTACTTTATGATACATTTTGGCAATGGAAAAAATGTTTCTGACTAATATTGATGCCACATAGGCTGTGTTCAACCAGAGAAGTTAGTTATTGCGTTTAGTTGCCCTCTAACCCTTTACACTCGTGGGAATTGGCCGATATGGATAGGGCTAAATTGAAATGTTTCTTACAGAAGAAATACAGTGGGGGAAAAAAGTATTTAGTCAGCCACCAATTGTGCAAGTTCTCCCACTTAAAAAGATGAGAGAGGCCTGTAATTTTCATCATAGGTACACGTCAACTATGACAGACAAATTGAGAAAAGAAAATCCAGAAAATCACATTGTAGGATTTTTAATGAATTTATTTGCAAATTATGGTGGAAAATAAGTATTTGGTCACCTACAAACAAGCAAGATTTCTGGCTCTCACAGACCTGTAACTTCTTCTTTAAGAGGCTCCTCTGTCCTCCACTAGTCTCCTGAGTGGCGCAGTGGTCTAAGGCACTGCATCGCAGTGCTAGCTGTGCCACTAGAGATCCTGGTTCGTATCCAGGCTCTGTCGCAGCCGGCCGCGACCGGGAGACTCATGGGCAGCGCACAATTGGCCTAGCGTTGTCCAGGGTAGGGGAGGGAATGGCCGGCAGGGATGTAGCTCAGTTGATAGAGCATGGCGTTTGCAACGCCAGGGTTGTGGGTTCAATTCCCACGGGGGACCAGTATGAAAAATATATATATATGTATTCACTAACTGTAAGTCGCTCTGGATAAGAGCGTCTGCTAAATGACTAAAATGTAAATGTAAAATCTGTATTAATGGCACCTGTTTGAACTTGTTATCAGTATAAAAGACACCTGTCCACAACCTCAAACAGTCACACTCCAAACTCCACTATGGCCAAGACCAAAGAGCTGTCAAAGGACACCAGAAACAAAATTGTAGACCTGCACCAGGCTGGGAAGACTGAATCTGCAATAGGTAAGCAGCTTGGTTTGAAGAAATCAACTGTGGGAGCAATTATTAGGAAATGGAAGACATACAAGACCACTGATAATCTCCCCTCGATCTGGGGCTCCACGCAAGATCTCACCCCGTGGGGTCAAAATGATCACAAAAACGGTGAGCAAAAATCCCAGAACCACACGGGGGGGACCTAGTGAATGACCTGCAGAGAGCTGGGACCAAAGTAACAAAGCCTACCATCAGTAACACACTACGCCGCCAGGGACTCAAATCCTGCAGTGCCAGACGTGTCCCCCTGCTTAAGCCAGTACATGTCCAGGTCCGTCTGAAGTTTGCTAGAGTGCATTTGGATGATCCAGAAGAGGATTGGGAGAATGTCATATGGTCAGATGAAACCAAAATAGAACTTTTTGGTAAAAACTCAACTCGTCGTGTTTGGAGGACAAAGAATGCTGAGTTGCATCCAAAGAACACCATACCTACTGTGAAACATGGGGGTGGAAACATCATGCTTTGGGGCTGTTTTTCTGCAAAGGGACCAGGACGACTGATCCGTGTAAAGGAAAGAATGAATGGGGCCATGTATCGTGAGATTTTGAGTGAAAACCTCCTTCCATCAGCAAGGGCATTGAAGATGAAACGTGGCTGGGTCTTTCAGCATGACAATGATCCCAAACACACCGCCCGGGCAACGAAGGAGTGGCTTCGTAAGAAGCATTTCAAGGTCCTGGAGTGGCCTAGCCAGTCTCCAGATCTCAACCCCATAGAAAACCTTTGGAGGGAGTTGAAAGTCCGTGTTGCCCAGCGACAGCCCCAAAACATCACTGCTCTAGAGGAGATCTGCATGGAGGAATGGGCCAAAATACCAGCAACAGTGTGTGAAAACCTTGTGAAGACTTACAGAAAACGTTTGACCTGTGTCATTGCCAACAAAGGGTATATAACAAAGTATTGAGAAACTTTTGTTATTGACCAAATACTTATTTTCCACCATAATTTGCAAATAAATTCATAAAAAATCCTACAATGTGATTTTCTGGAGAAAAAAATTCTCATTTTGTCTGTCATAGTTGACGTGTACCTATGATGAAAATTACAGGCCTCTCTCATCTTTTTAAGTGGGAGAACTTGCACAATTGGTGGCTGACTAAGTACTTTTTTCCCCCACTGTATAAAAAGCATATGCATAACCTTGGTAGCAATTGAAAGGGAACAGTTTTGAGAGAATGATACAATTATTAGACCAAAGGTGAGTACACAACAGTTCACCTGACAAGACTGAAGCCAAACATTACACTGTGGATTTTATGTGCATTTTACATTTACTGTACTTTTCGCAGCATTTGTTGATAACGAATCTGGAAAATGTGGGGTAGCTGCAACATAAGACAAAAAATGATAAGGGTTTGAGTGAGATGACTGACTGGTGTCTCCAAGTGGCCACACATCTCTCTAAAGTGTGCACAGTTCCTAAGCAATTTCAATGCACTTTTATGACTCAAAGAAGAGTCTTAGACTATAAGGTACTTTTTTTTTTTTTTTTTCTCTCCTAGCTGTGCCGTTGAGGAACTAGAGCAGGCACACTTGTAGGGGTTTCGTTTGGAACACAACCTTTCATCCCCGCCATCACACAGTTACTGTTGTTTACGTAATCCAAAAACGGTCCAATATAAATCGCAATCTGGGTCAGGTGGGCATGATTTGAAAACTTGTTATTTTGCCAACATGACTAGTTAAGTTAAATAATATGATCTCACAGTGTTAGGCTTTCACAAGGCAATTCAGAGAAATAGATCGTAATTTTGGTGTGCAAAGAAAGGAGTCATGAGTTCATTCAAGTGCGTGTGCATCGTCAAATTTTCTTCACAATAAACAAACAGGCTCATTCTGTTCAGGACAACCCAGGGCATGAAGCCATGTCATCTTGTAACTGTACATAAAACATAGTGATCATAAACATTGACACTGTATATGACATGAGTTTTATGATTTGGAAATGTAAAGTGCACATTTGGACTCTCAGGTGTTTGGCTTGTTGTATGACATCAAAGTTATATTTATTGTAATCCTCAACGTCTCATCTTTCAAAATACATTGAGTCATCTTAATTTACAGCATTTCCCTCATTCGCAAAAGTTGCCCAATTACCGGGAGGGATGGGGGCAACGTCTTGTCGCGCGCGGTGCTCAAGTTCAGAACGGCTGTCAGTCATAATGGTCCCATGTGGTAGAGCATGGCACTTGCAACGCCAGGGTTGTGGGTTTGATTCCCACGGGGGACCAGTACGAAATAGTAGGATAAATGTATGCACTCATTACTGTAAGTCCCTCTGGATAATAGCATCTGCTAAATTACTCAAATGTAAACTCAGACAGCACTGAAGCGCAGAGCCAGAGCTCTGACGTCATGTTACTGTACAGCCATTACGTTCCAAATTTAGGCGCTTATTATTGCCCAAATCTGCCATTTTCAACCCGTATACGGGTACGAGACGAGCACTGATTTAGAGGGTGAAGAAACATTGTTTCTAATTGACAGAATGTTGCTAATTGAGGAGCAAAAATGGTGACAGACAGGGAGTATACATCTCTACTCTGTTAACACTTATTTTATTGTACTGTGCGAAAATCATTCAGATTCGTACAATTGAGGTCGCCATTCATAGTTGTCAAGTATTTTAACACATTTCCTTTTCTCTCTTCTTTTTTTCTGTCTCCCTCTTAGGCCTCTCCACTCTTCTGAACAGCCCAGCTGGAAACCTCTCCTCAAACTCCCCCAGTACAGGCAAGCTCCCTCCCTCCGCCTCCACCCCTACAGTACCCTCTCGAGGCTTTCCTCTCGAACCGACCCCATCAGCCCCTGCAGTGGGGAACACCACCACCATCCCTCAGGCAGCGTCCCTTACCCAGCCCAAACAGCCTCTAGACATCGGCCCTCATAGAGGGCTGGTCCTGGAGCAAGAGAAGGAAGAAAAGCCCTCTGCTTCCAGCCTGGAGTCCAAGATCCACAGCTTCCTGCAGGGTAACCCTGGCTTTAATGCCTTTAACCTGGGCTTGACTAGCGAGGCCATGCAAGCGGGAGGCAGCAACCTCAGCCCTTTAGCGGGTAAAGAGACCCAGGAGGGCACCCCGGTGCGGGACGAGGCCGCAGGAGGCACCCCAACCCTGGATGAGATCTTGGACACTCCGGGAGGAGCAGAGCCCTTCCTGGCCAAGCAAGGTCAGGTCTCTTCTGGGGGAGTTCCTAAACAACCAGATGGTAGCCTGTCTCTGTCTCCAACTGCCTACCACAACCAAGCCTGGCAGGATCCCAACAACCCTCATGTCCACTTAGGACTACAACCAGGTGCTCCGAATGGGCAGGGGTACCACCAGTTGCCTTATGGAGGGAAGGAAGAGATGCATGGAATAGCTCCTTCCCACAGAGAGTCTGGATTGGCCCATTACCAGCCCATCACGATACAGGTGTCAGCCCCAACCCTCGGAGAGGAGTTACCCAGTAACACACTAGGAGGGCCTCAGGCAGGGCCAAACCTCAGTGTGAGTGAAGGAGGATGGTATGGTAATCCCTACCCAGAGGGACAGGCCCTGCATCCCAGCAACCACGAGATGGCTGCCTCAGGGGCAGGAGATGGCAAAAACCCAATGTCAGGACGGTATGCATACCAGGGGGAGGGGCAGACGCAGCCCTACCAAACAAAGGATTCTCACGCTCTGCTTTCCCAACAGGGGGCCAACCCTTCAAGCTTCCTCACCAGCCCTCTGCCCCCCATTCCCCAGCTGCCTCCACCGCCCTTCCCTGGAATACCAGCCGCACCACAGGACTACCAGGGCCCGCCCGCGTCTGTCATGGTGCAAGGAGTGATGGTGCCTGTGGAGCGACCCTCACCAAACCCTGAGATGGAGGATAACAGGGCGGGCATCAGTACATTGGGCGGTCCGGTGATTATCAGTGATCACCAGCACAAATCTGCTTTCCACCCTGAGGGCCACCCCTATCACCCAGATGATCTTCATCGCCATGCCGATGACCCCCGTTGTCACCCTGACGACCCATATCACCCTGACGATTTCCGTTGTCACCCTGACGACCTCTGCCGCCACCCCGACGATCTACGCCGTCAGCCTGACGACCTGAATCACCTTGACAACTTCCGTCTGCACCCCCACGGCCTCCCTCGTCACCCAGATGATCGCTATTATCACCCAGATGAATTCCACCATCTACCTGTAGACAATCCTCATTATCCTTATAGAGTCAGAGAGCGCCTCACTCCCCCTCTCTCTCCCTCAGAAGACCCTTACTACTATAACTACCCGCCACGCAGCCCTTCCCCTCCATATGGTCACAGACGCCCCCTAAACCCTCACATGGACCTGCACCACCCTGACCACATGCCCCTGCGTCCCCATCCTCCACACCGTCCTCTCCACCCAGCTCACCATCCACACCTGAGAGGCCTCCCGTGGGGTCCCCCACGCCCAACCCTCTGCGGCCCCATGCTCAGGGGGAAACGGCCAGGTCCTCCTTTTGGTGGACACCCCAGAGGGGGACCAGGTGGTCCGTTCTTTCCCCCCAAAAGACCACACCTACCTCCGCGCTTCTGACTTGTTAACTGACTTGGGTGACATCAAATTACAGTTTTTAGGCTACCGGAATGTAATTGTGGCAGGGGGCCACATGGAGGGTAGAAGTGGAGGAGAGATGAGTTGGGAAAGAAGCAGGTTTAAGAGGCCTGAGAGGAAGAGGGGAATAGACGAGTACAATTGGAGGAGTAAAAGAGAGGATTAGTGAAGACATGGATCTGGAGAAAGAGGGAAGGGAGAGGTCGGCCTGAACAACGGAGACACAGCGGAATAAAAGAAAATATGAGGTGGATATATAATTCAGTTTGATTTTTGTTCTCATATTTGTTCTCATATAAAACATTAAGTCTTTAATTCATCTTCCCCCCAGAATTAGCTCTAAGCGTGCAATATGCTTGTGTGCATGCGTTAGAATGAGTGAGCTAAATCGAAGACTACTGTTCATTATTTAAACTGCATTTTAAGACGTTATTCTTTTGCAAAGTAGGCCTAAGTGTCAGAGAAGGGTAGTTACTGCTATGTTTCTCTTGTCATTTTTCAATTAAAGTTGAGGCCCACTTTCACACTGAAAAGACCTAACCATAATCCCATTAGCCAGGATAATTACTTCTACGTCGTCTCTTTTTGTGTACACTACATTTCATGTACGTAGACGCAAAGAGAATGCAAACTTCATATTATGTAATTTCCTTCTACAGTCATGGTCAAAAGTTTTGAGAATGACACAAATACTAATTTTCACAAAGTCTGCTGCCTCAGTTTTGATGATGGCCATTTGCATATACTCCAGAATGTCATGAAGCGTGATCAGATGAATTGCAATTAATTGCAAAGTCCCTCTTTGCCATGAAAATAAACGTAATCCCCCCCCAAAATATTTCCACTGCATTTCAGCCCTGCCACAAAAGGACCTGCTGCCATCATGTCAGTGATTCTCTCGTTAACACGGGTGAGAGTGTTGACGAGGACAAAGCTAGAGATCACTCTGTCATGCTGATTGAGTTAGAATAACAGACTGGAAGCTTTAAAAGGAGGGTGGTGCTTGAAATCATTGTTCTTCCTCTGTTAACCATGGTTACCTGCAAGGAATCACGTGCCGTCATCATTGCTTTGCACAAAAAGGGCTTCACAGGCAAGGATATTGCTGCTAGTAAGATTGCACCTAAATCAACCATTTATCGGATCATCAAGAACTTCAAGGAGAGAGGTTCAATTGTTGTGAAGAAGGCTTCAGGGCGCCCAAGAAAGTCCAGCAAGCGCCAGGACCGTCTCCTAAAGTTGATTCAGCTGCGGGATCGGGGCACCACCAGTGCAGAGCTTGCTCAGGAATGGCAGCAGGCAGGTTTGACTGCATCTGCACGCACAGTGAGGCGAAGACTTTTGGAGGATGGCCTGGTGTCAAGAAGGGCAGCGAAGAAGCCACTTCTCTCCAGGAAAAACATCAGGGACAGACTGATATTCTGCAAAAGGTACAGGGATTGGACTGCTGAGGACTGGGGTAAAGTCATTTTTTCTGATGAATCCCCTTTCCGATTGTTTGGGGCATCCGGAAAACGCCTTGTCCGGAGAAGTCAAGGTGAGCGCGCTACCATCAGTCCTGTGTCATGCCAACAGTAAAGCATCCTGAGACCATTCATGTGTGGGGTTGCTTCTCAGCCAAGGGAGTGGGCTCACTCACAATTTTGCCTAAGAACACAGCCATGAATAAAGAATGGTACCAACACATCCTCCGAGAGCAACTTCTCCCAACCATCCAAGAACAGTTTGGTGACGACCAATGCCTTTTCCAGCATGATGGAGCACCTTGCCATAAGGCAAAAGTGATAACTAAGTGGCTCGGGGAACAAAACATTGAAATTTCGGGTCCATGGCCAGGAAACTCCCCAGACCTTAATCCCATTGAGAACTTGTGGTCGATCCTCAAGAGGCGGGTGGACAAACAAAAACCCACAAATTCTGACAAACTCCAAGCATTGATTATGCAAGAATGGGCTGCCATCAGTCAGGATGTGGCCCAGAAGTTAATTGACAGCATGCCAGGGCGGATTGCAGAGGTCTTGAAAAAGAAGGGTCAACACTGCAAATATTGACTCTTTGCATAAACTTAATGTCATTGTCAATAAAAGCCTTTGACACTTATGGAATGCTTGTAATTATACTTCAGTATACCACAGTAATATCTGACAAAAATATCTCGTAACACTGAAGCAGCGAACTTTGTGAAGACCAATACTTGTGTCATTCTGAAACCTTTTGACCACGACAGTACAATATCCGTTTGTGTAGCTGGGGGAAACTGATGATACATTCCATAAATGTTATGATTTTGAATGTTATATTTGTTAAGCAACACTTTGTTCAGTGTACATAGTGCGAAAGATTTAACCCTTTACTGGCTGTGTCATCACTTTTCTAATTTCTCAGAGAAAGATGAGACCAGCACAGGGGTAATATTGGAATAAAACAGGGCTTGGGGGTATTTTTTTTGCCCCTAAACAACAAAGAAGAAAATAAGTTAATTTTGGAATTGGATCAAGAAACTCCACTTTCCGCCTTCAACTACCTTTTTACTTGTACTGACTGTAATAAAGGTGCCTCTCACAGCTGCCTGAGTCATGTTTGCCTTTACTTCTTCCACCATGATTCTTTCCCATCATCACCTCTTCCACAATAACGTTGATGCCCATCGGGGTTGTGGTCAATTTGAATTTAAGGCAGTCAATTCAAGATGTAAACTGAAGTTCCAATTCAATAATATTTTTTTTTTAATGGCATTATTGAGATCTATTTTCAATTACTTCTCAATAAGTTGAAAGGGAGATGGTATTTACGTTACAAAACAAATGTGGGATTTTAAATTCAAATAATTTCCTGGATTCACTGACTAAAATTCTAATTGACCCCAACCCTGATGCCCATGCACTAAACGAAAATCTAACAGTGTGCTCAGTCACCTGTTGTACTGTAGGAAGCAAATAGCCTAAGTGATTCACATCTGTTGCCATGCAACCTGCTGCATAATTAATTTACTTAGAATGGGCGGTTTAGAAATTAGATTTGATTAGCTCGTGACCATGTATAACTTCAGCCAACATGGTCATACCTTGTAGGTCAGCTTAGAAACACTTGGGGCCTACATCTTACGTTGCAAGAATTAGCATATCATTGCATTACAACAGTAAACACCAAAGAATAAAACGCTATTATGAAACTTTTGTCAGACCTGGCATGTTTTTGCAAGGCATTTATTCTGCATGCAGGACCTTGTTATTTCAGACTAGGGCCTGTATTCATAAAGCGTCTGAGTAGGTGTGCTGATGTAGGATCCATTTTCAACACTCATACTCTGAGAAGCTTCATGAATACCGGCACAGGTTCATACGATGTTGCCAACCGTTTCGTCAGATAGTTAATGACTGATATTCTCAACTACTAGTTTCAATGGGGAGGACCATAGCCCGCTGGTGCCTGTTACAAAATGGTTTTGAAACACTGTAGAAGACTAAGTATTCTGTGACGACAGTGCAAACCTCCACTGACCTGTAACTAAGATATAAAACAACAAACGATAATGAATGCTAGTACATTATTTACATGATGGTTAGATTGACAGGTTAATGGGCTTTTAGATCAGGGGCCTTATAAAGCATCTCAGAGTAGGAGACTCAGACTCTTGATACATATGGCCCCAGGTTAAATTAAACTGAATGGTCTGTCAATCAATTTAGACAGTAAAAGTACATGCAAAAACAGCTGGATCTGCTGTTGATAGACTTTTGTGAACAATAGCCTATGTTAAATAATGAATGTTTAGTGAAGGACCTCAATTAAGGTTACCTAAACATTAGGACTAGACTATGCCCGGCCTTAAGTCAAAGTTTTAGCTGCCAGTGCTCACTATTAGAGATGATGTATATCACCATAGCCTGCATCACTATGCTTCCATGAAAATACTTTCGACCTTCAGTTGTAGAAAAACAGTACCTATAGGCATGGGGTCATACACTGCATGACCAAAAGTATGTGGATACCTGCTGGTCGAACATCTCATTCCAAAATCATGGCCATTAATATAGAGTTGGTCCCCCCTTTGGTGCTATAACAGCCTCCACTCTTCTGGGAAGGCTTTCCGCTAGATATTGCAACATTGCTGCGGGGACATGCTTCCATTCAGCCACGAGCATTAGTGAGGTCGGGCACTGATGTTGGGCGTTTAGGCCTGGCTTGTAGTCGGCGTTCCAATTAATCCCAAAGGTGTTCGATGGGGTTGAGGTCAGGGCTCTGTGCAAGCCAGTCAAGTTCTTCGATCTTGACAAAACATTTCTGTATGGACCTTGCTTTGTGCACGGGGACATTGTCATGCTGAAACAGGAAAGGGCCTTCCCCAACCTGTTGCCACAAAGTTGGAAGCACAGAATTGTCTAGAATGTCATTGTATGCTGTAGCGTTAAGATTTCCCTTCACTGGAACTAAGGGGCCTAGCCCGAACCATGAATTACAGCCCCAGACCATTTATGCCTCATCCACCAAACTTTACAGTTGGGGCACTATGCATTCGGGCAGGTAGCGTTCTCCTGGCATCCGCCAAACCCAGATTTGTCCGTCTGACTGCAAGATGAAGCGTGATTCATCACTCCAGAGAACACATTTCCAATTCTCCAGAGTCCAATGGCGGTGATGTTTACACCACTCCAGCCGACGCTTGGCATTGCGCATGGTGATCTTAGGCTTGTGTGTGGCTGCTCGGCCATGGAAACCCATTTCATGAAGCTCCCGACGAACAGTTAGTTATTGTGCTGACGTTGCTTCCAGAGGCAGTTTGGAACTCGGTAGTGAGTGTTGCAATCGAGGACAGACGATATTTACGCGATTCAGCATTCGGTGGTACCACTGAGCCGTTGTTGCTCCTAGACGTTTCCGCTTCACAATAACAGCACTTAAAGTTGACCGGAGCAGCTCTAGAAGGGCAGAAATTTGACGGACTGACTTGTTGGAAAGGTGGCATCCTATGACGCTGCCACGTTGAAAGTCACTGAGCTCTTGAGTGTGGGACATTCTAATGCCAATGTTTTGTTTATGGAGATTGCATGGCTGTGTGCTCGATTTAATACACCTGTCAGCAACTGGTGTGGTTGAAATAGCTGAATCCACTAATTTGAAGGGGTGTCCACGTACTTTTGGACATCTAGTGCATGTATCAACTTACCCAGAGTAGGTGTGCTTAGGATCAGTTTTGCCTTTTAGATCACAAAATGGACCGGGGGTAACTGATCCAAGATTAGCACCACTACTCTAACACGCTTTATGAATACAGGCCCAGATCCTCAGTAATGTTGTGGTGCTCTTATGCTTTACTAAAAAGATGAGCTTTGATAAATGTTGAAGTTTAAATTAATTGCAGCCAGTTCTGCAATTAATTTAATTGCAGAACTGATAAATTGATAAAATTATGGCCTTGACCATGACTTCCATATAATCCATTCTCTGTGATTCTTTACAATACTAACAATACTAGAATAAGAAAAATAAACCAAATACTTAAATGCTGCCAGAGCAAATATGTCTCAAAGTAGGCTTTGAATAAGTACTGAGGGAATAATCTGTAAGAATGACTGTTTATTGAAATGTCATTGAAGTGTTTATTGAGTTTAATTGAAAATAGACAAGATCATTGTAGCATTTTGTGGCTTTTTCAGTAATGGGAAAAGTGCTTGTGAGCTACACATTAAAAAAAAACGAAATATAGGTGATTATTTTACATATTGCAAAATGCATCCCAGTGTGTCGACCCTGACCGCTATGATTAGAAACTGTTTTTAAAAAAAACTCCGTTCGCTGTAAGTACTAATGGCGATCACATAGGCCTATATAAAAAGAAAATCGAAACTTTCGTGTAGGGTAATATTTGACGTACTGTAGATGTGTGCATTTTGCACACATACAAACGTGGGCAATGTTCCGTATTCGGTCGCTAGATGTCAGTAAAGACTCTAATAGGCATTTGTATCCCAGTAAGAACATACGTTAATCGAAAGAACCGGCGGATAACATCTGACTGAGCAATGTTTTGAGACACAAGTAAAGTATCGCACTGTTGCCTATTCACAAGGACCGTGCCGCTTCGCCTGGCGAGAGCGTTGGACGTTTCCCCACCCATCTTAAGAGTCCCGCATTTTAAGGTCTTGACCAATGTTTTAACCCTCCCGTTGTCCTAGGGTCAAAATGACCCGCCACTGTGTTGAACCAACTTTATTTAATTTTTATATTTTGGGGATCATTTGTGAGAAGGAGGCAGTGAGACTTTAAAGAAAGTATCACTGCCTCCTTCTCACAAATGATCCAAAAAATATAAAAATTAAATAAAGTTGATTCAACACAGTGGCGGGTCATTTTGACCCTAGGACAACGGGAGGGTTAAGTTGTGGCCAATCAGTGCCCGGAATCGTACATAAAAAAACAGCTCCGTGGCCCCATGTTTGGCCAGGCTCTTTCCCAAGTGCGCGTTTTCGAACTGTGCAGTGTGAAAGCCAGGTTTGTGTTCAGCAGGGCGCAACGTTTGGAACGTTCAGATAGAAATATGGTATGTAGAACAAACATGCCTATAATCCGACATGTAGAATAAGGAATCACATCGGCCCTATTCATTGAGTTTCTATCTGCAACGTTCGAGAACGTTTTGCAACTGAACGTGGCCATGTGCAGACACATTCAGGAAAGGGACTGATGCACAAACAGATGAGAAATATAGGTCACAGGCTAATATCCTACAAATTGTGACGTTTTAACGAATGTTGAATCGAAAATGACAGTTAAAAAAATGTCAACATGAAGTAAAGAAATTGTTCTTTGAATATTATAGCCACACTGTAAGTGTGCATACCATCAAATAACAAAAATGTAAACAAAGGAGCAAATGCATCCCCCTGACGTTTTCATGTGCAAATACCTGTGTAGTGCAGGACATTCCATGAGAGCAAAATTACTTTAAAAATAAAACATGGCTTGCAGCTATAGTCTACCATTTATTTTACAAGGTCTCATGTGACGTAAAAACTAAAACAATAGAGTAGGTAGCCCTACAGATTGTGTTAAAAGGTGTAAAACTTGTGGGATTTTGTTTTCATAAAACAACTGTGAAGTGACCTCTAACGCTGATCTCTGTGCATTACCCCTACAAGGATAATGGTTAGCCTAATTTATGAAGAAAGGTTCCATTTTAGTTGCTTTATTGATTGATTTCCTTCACCGTATCTTACTCTGTTCTAATATCTATTTTCTTTCCATCCTTCCTTTCTCCTTCTGTTAACAGTAACCTGGATGACTCTGTGATATGGTGACCTGTGCGAGGAGTGGGAAACTGCTGGCGTGAGTGACAGACAATACAACAAGGACTGATGTTATCTCCTCAATGTCCACTAACCACGGTAATAAAACGTTTAACACCACCAAAGAAGTACTAAATATAGGGCAGTTTCTCTGACACAGGGGAAGCCTAGTGATGGTCTAAAATTCAAGATCAAGCAAGAATTTCTATTGAAAATGCTTTTGATTCCAGGATTAGGCATAATCTGTGTCTGGGAAAACTCCCCTATATGACAGGCCTTGTGTTGGCCATAATGTAGTTGAGCAAAGTAATTATATAGATCAATTCCACAGGTTTGTGAAACTATTTTAGTCAAGGTACATTGTTATTCAAGCACCCTCTAGTGGTGCAATGTGACTTATGGTATGATTCACTAAGGTCGCATCCCAAATAGCACCCTGGTCAAAAGTAGTGCACTATATAAATAATCTCGTTCCCTGACACTTCCACCCAAATGCACGGAAGGTCTGGTGGACCAATGCATCAAATTAGGCCTTCGTTAGCCAATAACAAAGACGTGAAACTCCCGGCGCGATAGGCATTGGCTTAATCGGCTTAATCTACCAACCAGTCATCTCCCACTACACCTTCCCCCACATGTCTTGCACACCTCTGTCGTATCAGAGAGGAAGAGGCGAAGCGAGAGGTTTTACTCTGCCCAAAATCTGTCCACAAAAAAATAAACCCACGAATTGAGCAATTTTTGTATGGAGGTAAATGAGTGTCGAAATAAATCTAATTGTTAATTTTCTACATGAGGTTTATTTGATCTAATCTTAGTTTAGTGATGCTTAGGTTGTTACGAATGCACTGATATAAGTGGACGCACATGGTATTTCGTCAACTTTGGGAAAAAACGCCTTTACATCCTCGTATGGCGCCGGAGGGGACGGCAGCCATTTTACGGGCTCCTTACCAATTGTGCTATTTTGTGTTTTCTTGCTCTCTTTGTTACTTTTTTTGTACATAATGTTTCTGCCATCGTTTCTTATGACCGAAAAGAGCTTCTGGACATCAGAACAGCGATTACTCACCTCGAACTGGACAAGGATGTTTTCTTTAATGAGTCTGACACAAAGGATATACTGCTCCTCCCGGACCAGGCCCAAATCCCCGTCATTTGTATGAAGAGGAGACAACGTTGCAGAGGTCGAAGAGCCGGATGCATGGCAAGCCTGCGTTGGTGAGTGGATAATCCACCTTTACCCTCCGTTCTACTGGCGAACGTGCAATCACATTTGAAACTATCCTATCAACGGGACATTAAAAACCGTAATATCCTATGTTTCACAGAGTTGTGGCTGAACAAGGACATCTATAATATACAGTTGCTGGGTTTTCAGTGCATCGGCAAGACAGAACAGCAGCCTCCGGTAAGATCGGGGGGGTGGTGTGTGTCTCTTTGTCAACAACAGCTGGTGCGCAATCTTTAATATTATGGAAGTATCGAGGTTTTGCACGCCTGAGTTAGAGTACCTCATGGTAAGCTGTAGACCAAACTATTTACCAAGAGTTTCATATTTCACATTTTTTTAAATATTTGAGTATATCGTTTCATGTGACAACACTGAAGAAATGACACTTTGCTAGAATGTAAAGTAGTGAGTGTACAGCTTGTATAACAGTGTACATTTGCTGTCCCCTCAAAATAACACAACACACAGCCATTAATGTCTAAACCGCTGGCAACAAAAGTGAGTACACCCCTAAGTGAAAATGTCCAAATTGGGCCCGAAGTGTCAATATTTTGTGTGGCCACCATCATTTTCCAGCACTGCCTTAACCCTCTTGGGCATGGAGTTCACCAGAGCTTCACAGGTTGCCACTGGAGTCCTCTTCCACTCCTCCATGACGACATCACGGAGCTGGTGGATGTTAGAGACCTTGCACTCCTCCACCTTCCGTTTGAGGATGCCCCACAGATGCTCAATAGGGTTTAAGTCTGGAGACATGCTTGGCTAGTCCATCACCTTTACCCTCAGGTTCTTTAGCAAGGCAGTGGTCGTCTTGGATGTGTGTTTGGGGTCGTTATCATGTTGGAATACTGCCCTGCGGCCCAGTCTCCGAAGGGAGGGGATCATGCTCTGCTTCAGTATGTCACAGTACATGTTGGCATTCATGGTTCCCTCAATGAACTGTAGCTCCGCAGTGCCGGCAGCACTCATGCAGCCCCAGACCATGACACTCCCACCACCATGCTTGACTGTAGGCAAGACACACTTGTCTTTGTACTCCTCACCTGGTTGCCGCCACACACGCTTGACACCATCTGAACCAAATAAGTTTATCTTGGTCTCATCAGACCACAGGACATGGTTCCAGTAATCCATGTCCTTAGTCTGCTTGTCTTCAGCAAACTGTTTGCGGGCTTTCTTGTGCATCATCTTTAGAAGAGGCTTCTTTCTGGGACGACAGCCATGCAGACCAATTTGATGCAGTGTGCAGCGTATGGTCTGAGCACTGACAGGCTGACCCCCCACCCCTTCAACCTCTGCAGCAATGCTGGTAGCACTCATACGTCTATTTCCCAAAGACAACCTCTGGATATGATGCTGAGCACGTGCACTCAACTTCTTTGGTCGACCATGGCGAGGCCTGTTCTGAGTGGAACCTGTCCTGTTAAACCGCTGTATGGTCTTGGCCACCGTGCTGCAGCTCAGTTTCAGGATCTTGGCAATCTTCTTATAGCCCAGGCCATCTTTATGTAGAGCAACAATTCTTTTTTTCAGATCCTCAGAGAGTTCTTTGCCATGAGGTGCCATGTTGAACTTCCAGTGACCAGTATGAGGGAGTGTGAGAGCGATGACACCAAGTTGAACACACCTGCTCCCCATTCACACCTGAGACCTTGTAACACTAACGAGTCACATGACACCATGGAGGGAAAATGGCTAATTGGGCCCAATTTGGAAATGTTCACTTAGGGGTGTTCTCACTTTTGTTGCCAGCGGTTTAGACATTAATGGCTGTGTGTTGTTATTTTGAGGGGACAGCAAATTTACACTGTTATACAAGCTGTACACTCACTACTTTACATTGTAGCAACGTGTCATTTCTTCAGTGTTGTCACATGAAAAGATATACTCAAATATTGACAAAAATGTGAGGGGTATACTCACATTTGTGAGATACTGTATATTCTTCGTAGCTGTCTATTTACCACCACAAACCGATCCTGGCACTAAGACCGCACTCAACGAGCTGTATAAAGCCATAAGCAAACAAGAAAATGCTTATCCAGAGGTACCGCTCCTAGTGGCCGGGGACTTAAATGCAGGACAACTGAAATCCATTTTACCTAATTTCGACCAGTATGTCACATGTGCAACTAGAGGAAAAAAACTCTAGATCAGCTTTACTCCACACACAGAGACGCGTACAAAGCTCTCCCTCGCCCTCCATTTGGCAAATTTGACCATAACTATCCTCCTGATTCCTGCTTACAAGCACAAACTCAAACAGGAAGTACCAGTGACGCGCTGAATATGGAAGTGGTCCAATGAAGCGGATGCTAAGCTACAGGACTGTTTTGCTAGCACAGACTGGAATATGTTCCGGGATTCATCCGATGGCATTGAGGAGTATACCACATCAGTCACCGGCTTCATTAATAAGTGCATCGACGACATTGTCCCCACAGTGACTGTACGTACATATCCCAACCAGAAGCCATGGATAACAGGCAACAGCCGCACTGAGCTAAAGGCTAGAGCTGCTGCTTTCAAGGAGTGGTACACTAATCCGGACAATTATAAGAAATCCCGCTACGCCCTCAGACGAACCATCAAACAGGCAAAGCGTCAATACAGGACTAAGATCGAATCCTACTACACCGGCTCTGACGCTCGTCGTATGTGGCAGGGCTTGCGAACTATCATGGATTACAAGCTTTGCACAATCTTGTCATTCTCTCAACCAGCTTCATGAGGTAGTCACCTGGAATGCAGGTGTGCCTTGTTAAAAGTTAATTTGTGGAATTAATGCGTTTGAGCCAATCAGTTGTGTTGTGACAAGGTAGGGGTGGTATACAGAAGATAGCCCCATTTGGTAAAAGACCAAGTCCATATTATGGCAAGAACAGCTCAAATAAGCAAAGAGAAACGACAGTCCGTCATTACTTTAAGACATGAAGGTCAGTCAATCCGGAAAATGTCAAGAACTTTGAAAGTTTCTTCAAGTGCAGTCTCAAAAATCATCAAGCGCTATGATGAAACTGGCTCTCATGAGGACCGCTACAGGAAAGGAAGACCCAGAGTTACCTCTGCTGCAGAGGATAAGTTCATTAGAGTTAACTGCACCTCAGATTGCAGCCCAAAAAAAGAGTTCAAGTAACAGACACATCTCAACATCAACTGTTCAGAGGAGACTGCGTGAATCAGGCCTTCATGGTCGAATTGCTGCAAAGAAACCACTACTAAAGGACACCAATAAGAAGAAGGGACTTGCTTGGGCCAAGTAACACGAGCAATGGACATTAGACCGGTGGAAATCTGTCCTTTGGTCTGATGAGTCCACATTTGAGATTTTTGGTTCCAACCGCCGTGTCTTTGTGAGACGCGGAGTAGGTGAACGGATGATCTCCGCATGTGTGGTTCCCACAGTGAAGCATGGAGGAGGTGTGATGCTGTGGGGGTGCTTTGCTGGTGACACTGTCTGTGATTTATTTAGAATTCAAGGCGCACTTAACCAGCATGGCTGCCACAGCATTCTGCAACGATAGCCATCCCATCTGGTTTGTGCTTAGTGGGACTATCATTTGTTTTTCAACAGGACAATGACCTGAAACACACCTCCAGGCTTTGTAATGGCTATTTGACCAAGAAGGAGAGTGATGGAGTGCTGCATCAGATGACCTGGCCTCCACAATCAACCCAATTGAGATGGTTTGGGATGAGTTGGACCGCAGAGTGAAGGAAAAGCAGCCAACAAGTGCTCATCATATGTGGGAACTCCTTCAAGACTGTTGGAAAATCATTCCTCATGAAGCTGGTTGAGAGAATGCCAAGAGTGTGCAAAGCTGTCATCAAGGCAAAGGGTGGTTACTTTGAGAAATCTAACATTATAATATATTTGGATTTGTTTAACACTTTTTGGGTTACTACATGATTCCATGTGTGTTATTTCATAGTTTTGGTGTCTTCACTACAATGTAGAAAATAGTAAAAATAAAGAAAATCCCTTGAATGAGTAGGTGTGTCCAAACTTTTGACTGGTACTGTATGTCCCATTATGGAATCTGTGCGCGAACGGGAATCACCATTGAGGCGATCTCCATTTTGAAGTAGTACATTTTCTTCTTCTACTACTTCTATGAGTTGGGAAACAAACTGAAAGGTTGCACACTGCCATCTAGATTGTGTTGTTTGAACAGGTATAGAGCCAAGGAATGGCGATTTACTGCCACATACAGTTATGGAATGTTTGCTCAAGAATATAAATCAATTGGCTGATCTCTCCTGATGACCCGGATGGAATCGTGATACTTCCTTCACCCATAGGAAATCCCACCCAGTTGACTACTTTAAAAAGCAACAAATCTATTTTAAAACTTCCTATGTGGCATTCTAGATTCTAGTGTCAAAATTGACTACAAAGTGTAAATAGGATAATTTTGGTCATAAAGTCAGTCAAGTCTAAAACTGAGTTTGGAACATTCGTGCATCACAACGGATAAATTAAGTTTGGATTTTGAAATTACTATGTCCATTTGCCCACAAACATGGGGTGAAGAGCTGCGTTGATTGCGCTTTATCCAATAGCATAGACATTGAGACAGACCTGCTCAGCAGCTCCGACTTTGTTGCGCGTTTTTGAACTTGAGAAATACTGCAACAAACACCTTAGTTAGATGTAAAATTGTGCAACTAAAACATCCTCGGCAAAAACTGCAAAATTAATTACAGATTTCTTTGATTTATTCTGGGGATTTTGAGGAAGTGAAATAGGCTTCCTCGTCTACATTGCTTCATGGGTTACAAGCATAATTAACCAGGTGCGGAATCGGTCAGGAAACACACCTCCAAGACTGAAATCTTGTTTTTCTAATGAGCAACAGAACAACACACGTGCCAATCGACGTGTTCAGTGGCTCTTTAAAATGGTGAAGCCCGCAATAATATAATAATATAATATGCCATTTAGCAGACGGTTTTATCCAAAGCGGCTTAGTCATGTGTGCATACATTTTTACGTATGGGTGGTCCCAAAATGGGTTTAATCCGTCTAGAGTCTAATCGAACTCTATGGTGGTAAATTCCCACTTCCCACTTGGTTACGAACACAACAATCACTGAGGTATGATTTAAGCAACAAGGTCGGAGGGGGTGTGGTTATATGGCCAATGAAGACCGCTTGTCTGTCGAAACATTTAGTTATTAAATTATTGTATCTAAGCTGCTAGAGTGTGCGGCTCTCCTTTTTCTTTTTCAAGTGTTCTACTCCGCTAGCCAGCACATCGCCTAAACAGGTGTGCATTTCTTTCGCCTCCAGATTATATGGCCAATATACCATGGCTAAGGACTGTTCTTATGCACGACGCAATGTGGAGTATACCACAAACCCAGAGGTGCCTTATTGCTGTTTATTAACTGGTTACCAATGTAATTAGAGCAGTAAAAATACATGTTTTGTCATACCCATGGTATATGGTCTGATATACCACGGATGTCAACCAATCAGCATTCAGGGTTCGAACCACCCAGTTTCTAATAAGAACTAGAGACTGCCTCCAAAATGGCCAACCTTTGTTTTCAACAAAATCTACTCACACACATCTTTCTTACTGGGACTCAGTGCGCACTTGACAGACCGCAGTGTCACGCGAAAATGCTCCAGGAACTCTGTCAGAGCACGTGGACAGCTAAACAAGCCAACCGGCACTTACCCCACAGAGTTTCTAAACCCAGAGGCGCAACATCGCAAGATTTCCCGGGAACCCTTGTGAAGCAGACCAAACTAACTGTCCCGGGGTTTGGGGTTTGAAAAGTTAGTAAGAGAAGTGAAAAATTCTTCCTTAGTTAATTTTCTCAATCTATATGAACAACCTAGATTTGATCCAATATCTTAAGTAGTTGAACTTATCACTCCAACCTCGTGAGAGTGACACTGACACGTTTTCATGTTCGGCAAAAATAACTTCATATCGAAGGAGTGCCTTTGATTTGATGGCCTGCACATGCGCAGTTCCATGCGAGACAACCGTTAGACCCGATCACCTGTTTCTACGCATGAGCTTAGCTAGCCAACTTCTCCATGACATCGCCTACAAGTGTGATCGGGGATTTCTATTGGAGAAGCAGTTTTAGCCTGTCTTTGCTTCCCCTGGCTAGCTGGGGTCATGACCTCAGAGCGTGAATATAAAATGTTAACATAAATGGCTGGAAAAAAAATTGGCCTCGGAGAAAATAATTTGAATTATACAATGGGGGTGGGTATAATCCTGGATGCTGATTGCTTAAAACCTCATTCCAGCCAGTGTCTATTTAAGCAATAAAGCCAGAGGGGGCGTGGTTAGGGCGACCGTATTACCGCCACACCGGAAGTTACGAGTGATGACCGCAGTCAAATTCCACGTGACTATTTAGTCACGTTAATTAGGCTTCTCCAAGCAATGATGCTGCTGATGGTCATTAGTAGCCTATCAAACTTGCTATCTGCCTGGTACTCAGCACTCTATTGTCCATCTTTTTATTTTTATTTTATTTTACCTTTATTTAACTAGGCAAGTCAGTTAAGAACAAATTCTTATTTACAAGGATGGCCTACACCGGCCAAACCCGGACGACGCTGGGCCAATTGTGCGCCGCCCTATGGGACTCCCAATCACGGCCGGTTGTGATACAGCCTGGAATCGAACCAGGGGGTCTGTAGTGATGCCTCAAGCACTGAGATGCAGTGCCTTAGACCGCTGCGCCACTCGGGAGCCCAAAACCCATCTAATCACGCTGACATCAGTGCAAATGTAATCAAACACTTCATGAAAGCCCATGAGCTCATGTTGCGCAACATTTCTATAGGCTATGCAATTGCGTGAGAAAACAGAGTTTTGATATATATATATATATATTGTGATGCCACGAGAGGCTACCGCTTCCAGCGGGGTTGCCCAAGTAGTGCAAGGAGTCCAGGTTCAACCAAAACAAGGATTTTTATTCAAGGTCTTCGGCAACTAACGAAATTATAACACCATTCTGTCTCTCCCAGACCCAACCTCGAGACCGTGTCTCTTCTCTTCCACCCACTCACCCCCAGTGTGTCTCTTCCCTTCAACCAAACCTTCAGCTCATCAGCTCCTGATTGGTTTCAGCTGCGTGGGAAGATTGGCCATAGAGGGTTGGAGTTCCCGACCATACCAGCAGATGGAGCCATAGCTGTCTGGGTTTGCAGCCATCTCAGGGGATGTAACGTCCCTCCAGGACACAGCCTCTCGTGACATCACACATCCCCTCCTCGGGACCGACGTCCTCGTCGGGTAAAGGCAGCGAAGAAGGCATCACGCCGGGAGAGGGCGTCCGCATTGCCGTGTTGCTTGCCAGCCTGCTCTCTCTTCAACTCCTCCACCTCTAGGACCAGGGACTCAGCCTCCTGTTGTCTCTCCTTGAGTTTCTTACTGAACGCATCAGCCTTGGTTTTAGCAGAGTTTAGCTTCTGTTGAGCAGCTTTCAGTTCCTTCTCTCTCTCTGCCTCCGCATTCTTCATCTTGTTCTCCAACACCTTGTACTTCTCCTCTGCCTTCTTTTGGACCTCCTTACTACTGCGCAGGGTCTCCTCACACTCCTCGATGGTCCTGCGCAGCCTCTCCAGCTCCTCCGGTTGCTTAGGGAAGGAGCTCTGTTGGAGTTTAGCCTGGAGGATATCTAACTCTTCTGTCTTCATGTCTAACTGTTGCTTTAACAAACGATACCTCTCAGCGGTCCCCTTCAGACCAGACAGTTCTTTGTCCAGATTCTGTAGCTCCGTCTCTGTGTCGGTCTGGGCACCTGCCATCCCTATCAGAGCCCGGGCGGGAGTGAGTAATTCGGAGGATTGCACCGGAGCCTTCCCAGGATGAGTCTTGCCTCTCCGTTTCCGAGGTACTCGGGTTATCCTCTCCTGAGACTCTCTCCAGAGTGGGTAAAAGGCTGGGCAGTCTCGTCCAATTAGGACAGGGACGGGAGGGAATCAACCACCCCCGCCGTCGTGTGTATGGTTCCCCGTGTGCTGGTCATTGTAAGTTCAGTAATGGGGTATTCTCTGGTGTCCCCATGGACACAGGAAACTGGGAGGACTTTCCCCGGGGTCAGACACGTTGGGCCCACCAAATCCTTACGCACCAGGGTGGCCCGGCTACCAGAATCCAGTAAGGCCTCCACATCATGGTGATTCACAGTTACCGGGCAGGTGGGGGTCGATCTGGGCCGCCATCTACGACTCCCAAGAGCGAGGCAAAACGGTGTGTGGGTGCTGAGCTGGAGGACTCCGCAGTGGGCATAGGTTCATCGGCTGGTTTCCCACACTGCCAGGAGATATGTCCCATCTCCCCCACACCGGTAACACTGTCGAGTTTCCCCCTCCTGGTGTACTCTTCTTGGACCCGCCTGGTTTCTGGCTCCCCCTGGAGCCGGGATAAGTCCTGACGTGGCTGGGTTCGAGACCTTGGGGTCCTTTGGACGGGTTCTTCCCATTTGTGGTGGGGCCGCACTCCTGGGGTCTTTTCGGGAAGCATTCAGCATCTCCGCTGTGGCCTGGTACTTTTCCACAGCTTCCACGGTCAGATCAGCCGTGGTCAAGGCCTGTTGACTGATGAACCGTTTTGCCTCATAAGGCAGGGCGCGTAGGTAACGATCCACCACAACGGCCTCCACCACCGCCGCTGCTGTATTCCTCTGCGGATCCAGCCATTTCCTTGCGATTCGGACAAGTTCATGCATCTGCGCCCGAGGAGGTTGGTCTGGTTGGAAGGTCCAACTGTGAAAGCGCTGGGCCATACCAAACTTTGTGAGTCCATATCTGCTGAGGATCTCAGACTTCAGGGCATCATAGTCAGTAACCTGGTCAGGGGCCCAGGTCCCGGACAGCATTCAGCGCTTCCCCGGTTAGAAAGGGGGCTAACAGACCAACCCACTGTTGCTTGGGCCAGGCTTCCCTAGTGGCCGTGGCCTCAAATGCATGCAGGTATGCCTCAATGTCATCGGTAGCTCCCATCTTAGATATAAAGTCACTTGCCTTTATTGGGCGGGTATTTTGGACCACCCTCTGTCTCTGCAACTGCAATTCCTCTGCCTTCAGAAGGTTGGCTTCCTTTTGCTCCTCCAAGAGAGCCACGTTTGCTTGCATCTGGGCGTGCTGGCCAGCAACAAGGGCTTTCAATATGTCCTCCATTTCAGTCGGCGGGGAGCCTACGGCCAACTTGGAAAACTGGGTGATCAAACCTTCGGTATCCTCCTCTGACATGCACTATTAACGCTTGAGACTGCCCGTATTCTCCACCATCTGTGATGCCACGAGAGGCTACCGCTTCCAGCGGGGTTGCCCAAGTAGTGCAAGGAGTCCAGGTTCAACCAAAACAAGGATTTTTATTCAAGGTCTTCGGCAACTAACGAAATTATAACACCATTCTGTCTCTCCCAGACCCAACCTCGAGACCGTGTCTCTTCTCTTCCACCCACTCACCCCCAGTGTGTCTCTTCCCTTCAACCAAACCTTCAGCTCATCAGCTCCTGATTGGTTTCAGCTGCGTGGGAAGATTGGCCATAGAGGGTTGGAGTTCCCGACCATACCAGCAGATGGAGCCATAGCTGTCTGGGTTTGCAGCCATCTCAGGGGGATGTAACGTCCCTCCAGGACACAGCCTCTCGTGACATCACAATATATATATATATATATATATATATATTGTGACGTCACGAGAGGCTACACAGCTTTCAGCGGGGTTGCTCAAGTAGTGCAAGGAGACAAGGTTCAAACAAAACAAGGATTTTATTATAGGTCTTGGGAAATTAACGAAAATATAACAAAATTCTGTTCTCTTGTGGCTCTTTAAGGGTTAACAGTTCAGGGATGTCTCTTCCACATCCAAAGTCATAATTCTCACTCGCTCAGATAACTTTTCCCCAGCCTTACTGTAGTCCACGTTGCAGCTAGTGGCCAACCCAGCAAAAAGTCCTTCCAAATGTCTCTCACGTATTTCCACAGGTGCATATATCCAAAGGTGAGTATTTCCCAAAGGTAAGTATCTCCAAATCCGTATATTCCTCATGGAAGTGGACGTGCAGCACTCTTGTCCTCCAGAGAGCCCAGGTTGGAGACTGTGTCTCTTCCCTTCCCCAACCTTCAGCTCATCAGCTCCTCATTTGTTTCAGCTGCGTGGGAAGATTGGCCATAGAGGGGTGGAGTTCCCCGACCATACCAGCAGATGGAGCCATAGCTGTCTGGGTTTGCAGCCACCTCAGGGGGATGTAACGTCCCTCCAGGACACAGCCTCTCGTGACATCACACATCCCCCTCCTCGGGACCGACGTCCTCGGTGGGTAAAGGCAGCGAAGAAGGCATCACGCCGGGAGAGGGCGTCCGCATTGCCGTGGTGCTTGCCAGCCCTGTGGACAACAGAAAAGTTAAACGGTTGCAAGCTCAAAAACCATCTGGTTACTCTACTGTTTGATTCCTTGTTCTTGGCCATCCACTGCAGAGGGGCGTGATCAGATACCACCATGAAACGTCGGCCCAGGAGATAGAACCGAAGGGACTCCAGGGCCCAGACTACAGCCAGACATTCTTTCTCCACCGTTGAATAGTTCTTCTCTCTTGGAAGTAACTTTCTGCTTAGGTAGAGAATGGGATGTTCTTCACCGTCATGTGCCTGGGTGAGGACAGCACCCAGTCCCACCTCCGAAGCATCCGCTTGGACAATGAATTCCTTCTTGAAGTCTGGTGCCACCAGGATCGGACTGGAGCAGAGTGCTCGCTTCAGGTTGAGGAAAGCCGCCTCCGCCGCAGGGTTCCACTTCACCATTCGTGAGTGGCGTTTGGTCGTCAGCTCCGTCAACGGTGCAGCTATGGTAGCAAAATCTGCAATAAAGCGTCTATAGTAGCCAGCGAGGCCCAAAAATGACCTTACTTGCTTCTTGGTGATGGGCTGCGGCCAGTCCTGTATGGCCCGCAGTTTGGCTTCCTGTGGTTTGACCAACCCCCGCCCAATGGTGTACCCCAGGTAGTTTGTCTCACTGAAGGCCAGCTTGCACTTCTTCGGGTTTGCCGTGAGCCCTGCTTCCCTGAGCGAATCCAGCACCGCTTGTACCCGGGGTATGTGGCTGGCCCAATCCGGACTTTGTATAACAACATCATCCAAATAAGCCGCTGCGTGCACTCTTGTGGGGCGCAAGGACTCGATCCATCAGGCGTTGGAACGTGGCAGGTGCCCCGTGGAGACCAAACGGAAGTCGGGTATACTGGTAGAGCCCCTCCGGGGTGGCAAAGGCTGTCTTCTCCTTAGACGCCGGGGTCAGGGGCACCTGCCAGTAGCCTTTTGTGAGATCAAGAGTGGTTAGGAAACGAGCATGCCCCAAGGAGTCTATTAAATCATCGACACGAGGCATTGGGTATGCATCAAATTCAGACACTTCATTCAACTTTCGATAGTCATTACAAAATCGTACTGAACCGTCTGGCTTGGGAACTAGTACGATGGGACTTGCCCAGGCACTGTGGGACTCTTCGATTACTCCCAACTCCCGCATCTTCCTTACCTCCTTCTGTATAACCACTTTACGAGCCTCTGGCACGCGGTACGGGCGCTGGTTTACCGTTTGGCCAGGCATGGTGCGGATCTCATGTTGGACCACCTCTGTGTGACCGGGAAGGGAGGAGAAGACATCCTGGTTCTGCTCCACGAGTTCCAGGGCCATCTGTCGTTGATGTGGGGACAGATTTGGACCCAGCTGAACCTCTTCTCGCGCCGGTTCCTTGGTCTCTGTGGGGGGTAGACAGCTGAACAGCGCCTCTCTGGCGTGCCACTTCTTTAAAAGGTTAACATGATAAATCTGCTCAGTTTTTCTTTTATCTGGTTGCCTCACCTTGTAGTTTACTTCTCCCATGCGTTCAATGACCTCATATGGTCCTTGCCAGGTTGCCAGGAATTTACACTCAACGGTTGGCACCAGGACCAGCACTCTGTCCCCCGGCTTAAACTCCCTGGGTTGAGCAGATCTGTTGTAGGAGGCTTGCTGTTGCCGCTGACTGGCCTCCAGGTGTTCCCGCATCATGGGATAGATGGCCTTCATTCTCTCCCTCATAGCCCCGACATGGTCGATCAGTGTCCGCTGTTGGCATGGCTGCTCCTCCCAGGCCTCCTTGGCGATGTCGAGCAGTCCTCTGGGTCTGTAGGAAAGCAAGAGCTCAAAGGGTGAAAAACCAGTAGAAGACTGAGGTACCTCTCTCACCGCAAATAATATGTAGGGTAACAGCTGATCCCAGTTGCGCCCATCTTCCCCTACCGCTTTCCGCAGCATGGATTTTAGTGTTTTGTTAAAACGTTCGACTAGGCCATCTGTCTGGGGGTGGTAGACCGAGGTTCTCAGCTGTTTGATTTTCAGTAAAGCACAGAGTTCTTTCATCACCCTGGACATGAATGGAGTCCCTTGGTCCGTCAATATCTCTTTTGGGATTCCCAGACTAGTTGAGAGACGGAACAGCTCCTTGGCGATTTGTCTGGATGTAGCCTTCCTCAGCGGAATGGCCTCCGGGTACCGGGATGCATAGTCCAGAATGACCAGAATGTATTGATGTCCCCTGGAACTTTTCGGTAAGGGCCCGACTATGTCTAATCCAATCCTCTCAAAAGGAGTTTCGATAATGGGCAAGGGAATGAGCGGGTTTCTATATGTGGGCTTTGGCGCAACCTGCTGACACTCAGGGCAACTACGGCAGTAGTTCTCTATCTCTTTGTGTACTCCTGGCCAAAAGAAACGTTGCATGATTCTTTCCTTAGTCTTCTCTACCCCCAAGTGGGCCCCTAGCGGGTGTGTGTGTGCTAGGTTGAGTACTGTGGCCCGATAGGGCTGTGGCACGAGGAGCTGTTCATGCACTTCATCATTTTTCTTGACTATCTGATATACTAACCCCCGGTTTACTGCGAAATGGGGGTAAGTAGGGTTTGTCTTATCACCTAACACTACACCTTCTAATACCTGCACATTTCTTAAGGCATTTGCAAGAGTAGGATCTTGTAATTGAGCCGTACCATACTGGCCTGTGAGAGGGGGAAGCTCTTGGGTGCCTGGGACGTCTTCTTCACTGGAGAACGGAGCACTTTCCTGGGCTGCGTTCTCTTCTCCCGTATCCGGACCAGTCTCGGTGTCGGTCGGGGCACCTGCCATCCCTATCAGAGCCCGGGCGGGAGTGAGTAACTCGGAGGATTGCACCGGAGCCTTCCCAGGATGAGTCTTGCCTCTCCGTTTCCGAGGTACTCGGGTTATCCTCTCCTGAGACTCTCTCCAGAGTGGGTAAAAGGCTGGGCAGTCTCGTCCAATTAGGACAGGGACGGGGAGGGAATCAACCACCCCCGCCGTCGTGTGTATGGTTCCCCGTGTGCTGGTCATTGTAAGTTCAGTAATGGGGTATTCTCTGGTGTCCCCATGGACACAGGAAACTGGGAGGACTTTCCCCGGGGTCAGACACGTTGGGCCCACCAAATCCTTACGCACCAGGGTGGCCCGGCTACCAGAATCCAGTAAGGCCTCCACATCATGGTGATTCACAGTTACCGGGCAGGTGGGGGGGTCGATCTGGGCCGCCATCTACGACTCCCAAGAGCGAGGCAAAACGGTGTGTGGGTGCTGAGCTGGAGGACTCCGCAGGGGGCATAGGTTCATCGGCTGGTTTCCCACACTGCCAGGAGATATGTCCCATCTCCCCACACCGGTAACACTGTCGAGTTTCCCCCTCCTGGTGTACTCTTCTTGGACCCGCCTGGTTTCTGGCTCCCCTGGAGCCGGGATAAGTCCTGACGTGGCTGGGTTCGAGACCTTGGGGTCCTTTGGACGGGTTCTTCCCATTTGTGGTGGGGCCGCACTCCTGGGGTCTTTTCGGGAAGCATTCAGCATCTCCGCTGTGGCCTGGTACTTTTCCACAGCTTCCACGGTCAGATCAGCCGTGGTCAAGGCCTGTTGACTGATGAACCGTTTTGCCTCATAAGGCAGGGGCGCGTAGGTAACGATCCACCACAACGGCCTCCACCACCGCCGCTGCTGTATTCCTCTGCGGATCCAGCCATTTCCTTGCGATTCGGACAAGTTCATGCATCTGCGCCCGAGGAGGTTGGTCTGGTTGGAAGGTCCAGCTGTGAAAGCGCTGGGCCATACCAAACTTTGTGAGTCCATATCTGCTGAGGATCTCAGACTTCAGGGCATCATAGTCAGTAACCTGGTCAGGGCCCAGGTCCCGGACAGCATTCAGCGATTCCCCGGTTAGAAAGGGGGCTAACAGACCAACCCACTGTTGCTTGGGCCAGGCTTCCCTAGTGGCCGTGGCCTCAAATGCATGCAGGTATGCCTCAATGTCATCGGTAGCTCCCATCTTAGATATAAAGTCACTTGCCTTTATTGGGCGGGTATTTTGGACCACCCTCTGTCTCTGCAACTGCAATTCCTCTGCCTTCAGAAGGTTGGCTTTCTTTTGCTCCTCCAAGAGAGCCACGTTTGCTTGCATCTTGGCTTGCTGGCCAGCAACAAGGGCTTTCAATATGTCCTCCATTTCAGTCGGCGGGGAGCCTACGGCCAACTTGGAAAACTGGGTGATCAAACCTTCGGTATCCTCCTCTGACATGCACTATTAACGCTTGAGCGTGCCTGTATTCTCCACCATCTGTGACGTCACGAGAGGCTACACAGCTTTCAGCGGGGTTGCTCAAGTAGTGCAAGGAGACAAGGTTCAAACAAAACAAGGATTTTATTATAGGTCTTGGGAAATTAACGAAAATATAACAAAATTCTGTTCTCTTGTGGCTCTTTAAGGGTTAACAGTTCAGGGATGTCTCTTCCACATCCAAAGTCATAATTCTCACTCGCTCAGATAACTTTTCCCCAGCCTTACTGTAGTCCACGTTGCAGCTAGTGGCCAACCCAGCAAAAAGTCCTTCCAAATGTCTCTCACGTATTTCCACAGGTGCATATATCCAAAGGTGAGTATTTCCCAAAGGTAAGTATCTCCAAATCCGTATATTCCTCATGGAAGTGGACGTGCAGCACTCTTGTCCTCCAGAGAGCCCAGGTTGGAGACTGTGTCTCTTCCCTTCCCCAACCTTCAGCTCATCAGCTCCTCATTTGTTTCAGCTGCGTGGGAAGATTGGCCATAGAGGGGTGGAGTTCCCGACCATACCAGCAGATGGAGCCATAGCTGTCTGGGTTTGCAGCCACCTCAGGGGGATGTAACGTCCCTCCAGGACACAGCCTCTCGTGACATCACAATATATATATAATTTAGTATATGTAAACACAAGATTAAATCAAGAATAGTCTGGTGGGTGACAATATTAGCTTATCACTTACAGTGAGGGAAATAAGTATTTCACCCCCTCTCAATCAGAAAGATTTCTGGCTCCCAGGTGTCTTTTATACAGGTAACGAGCTGAGATTAGGAGCACACTCTTAAAGGGAGTGCTCCTAATCTCAGCTTGTTACCTGTATAAAAGACACCTGTCCACAGAAGCAATCAATCAATCAGATTCCAAACTCTCCACCATGGCCAAGACCAAAGAGCTCTCCAAGGATGTCAGGGACAAGATTGTAGACCTACACAAGGCTGGAATGGGCTACAAGACAATCGCCAAGCAGCTTGGTGAGAAGGTGACAACAGTTGGTGCGATTATTCGCAAATGGAAGAAACACAAAATAACTGTCAATCTCCCTCGGCCTGGGGCTCCATGCAAGATCTCACCTCGTGGAGTTGCAATGATCATGAGAACGGTGAAGAAGGCTCAAGGCAGCTGGGACCATAGTCACCAAGAAAACAATTGGTAACACACTACGCCGTGAAGGACTGAAATCCTGCAGCGCCCGCAAGGTCCCCCTGCTCAAGAAAGCACATATACAGGCCCGTCTGAAGTTGGACTACAAAGGGAAACCCAGCTGCGAGCTGCCCAGTGATGCGAGCCTACCAGACGAGCTAAATGCCTTTTATGCTCGCTTCGAGGAAAGCAACACTGAAGCATGCATGAGAGCACCAGCTGTTCTGGACGACTGTGTGATCACGCTCTCCATAGCCGATGTGAGCAAGACCTTTTAAACAGGTCAACATTCACAAGGCCACGGGGCCAGAAGGATTACCAGGACGTGTACTCAGAGCATGCGTCTTCACTGACATTTTCAACCTCTCCCTGACTGATTCAGTAATACCTACATGTTTCAAGCAGACCACCATAGTCCCTGTGCCCAATTAAGCGAAGGTAACCAAAATGTCTACCGCCCCGTAGCATTCATGTCTGTAGCCATGAAGTGCTTTGAAAGGCTGGTCATGGCTCACATCAACGCCATCATCCCAGAAACCGTAGGCCCACTCCAATTCCCATACCACCCCAACAGATCCACAGATGACGCAATCTTAATCACACTCCACACTGCCCTTTCCCATCTGGACAAAAGGAACACCTTTGTGAGAAAGCTCCTCAACACGGGGGGCCCTCAGGGGTGCGTGCTTAGTCCCCTCCTGTACTCCCTGTTCACTCACGACTGCGTAGCCAAGCACGACTCCAACACCATCATTAAGTTTGCTCACGACACAACAGTGGTAGGCCTGATCACCGACAACGATGAGACAGCCTATAGGGAGTGTGGTGCCAGGACAACAACCTCTCCCTTAACGTGAGCAAGACAAAGGAGCTGATCGTGGACTACAGGAAAAGGAGGGCCGAACACAACCCCATTCACATCGACGGGGCTGTAGTGGAGCAGGTTGCGAGCTTCAAGTTCCTTGGTGTCAACATCACCAACAAACTATCATGGTCCAAACACACCAAGACAGTCGTGAAGAGGGCACGACAACACCTTTTCCTCCTCAGGAGACTGAAAAGATTTGGCATGGGTCCCCAGATCCTCAAAAAGTTCTACAGCTGCACCATCGAGAGCATCCTGACCGGATGCATCACCACCTGGTATGGCAACTGCTCGGCATCCGACCGTAAGGTGCTACAGAGTGTAGTGCGTATGGCCCAGTACATCACTGGGGCCAAGCTTCCTGCCATCCAAGACCTATATATTAGGCGGTGTCAGAGAGAGGCCCAAAAAATTGTCAAAGACTCCAGTCACGGCAAGCGGTACCGGAGCGACAAGTCCAAAAGGCTCCTTAACAGCTTCTACCCCCAAGCCATAAGACTGCTGAACAATTAATCAAATGGCCACCCGGACTATTTACATTGACACCCCCCCCCCCCTTTGTTTTTACACTGCTGCTACTCGTTGTTTATTAACTATGCATAGTCACTTTACCCCTACCTACAAATGACCTCGACTAACCTGTACCCCCTCACAATGACTCTGTACCGGTACCCCCTGTATATAGCCTTGTTATTGTTATTTTATTGTTATTTTTTACTTTATTTTATTTAGTAAATATTTTCTTAACTCTATTTAACTGCATTGTTGGTTAAGGGCTTGTAAGTAAGCAATTCACGGTAAGGTCTACACCTGTTGTATTTGGCGCATGTGACAAATCAAATTTGATTTGATAATATAAAGCATTACATGCATAATCGCATTTGTGGTCACTTTTGAGAATAGTATTTTCCCGCTAATTGATTGTATTTTGGATCATTCGCGATTAAAGCCTACTGCCGTGTGCTCATTGCTGCGCTTATAATGTGAATAAAAAGCCTAATAGTTTATCAACATTTTAAGCTAAATGTTCTGATCTGTTGCATCAGTTTTTTGAAGCTAGTGGTTGTATTAATTTGGGATCTATCGCATCCCACAACTGTCCCAGACTATGTTTGTAATATTTGTTTCTCACACAGAATAGGTCAACTTTTGTACTATGGGGGATAGTAGACTGACATAGGCTAGTTCTTTTGCAGTTCGTTAGGCCTACTCATCTTGTTGGCTGACGAAAAGTAAATATGGACAGTTCTTCCAACATCTTCAATATGCGCCTCGGAATTCGATAAGGACGCGCGCAGTTGCGTCCCCGATGTGTCTGTCTTCACTTGTAGCCTGTGAGAAGGACCCGATCAAGTGACGGGCTTTGGCTAATAAGAATTTAGATATCTGAGGGAGCCATGTGAGTGAGAGATGCTTCGGAGCACGCAGCCGGGAGAAAGGAATTATAATTATTATATTCAGCCCAAGGGCACAACGGCCACTGGCCACTAAAGGCATGGATTATTTTAGGGGGCATTACGGCCACACAAAGGGGATGCCGCCGGGAAATTTGAGGCATTATCAAGTGCTTGTCAAATTGTGAATTAGAGACTGATGAAGTATGTGCAGCCTGTGCAAAAAAACAAAGCAGAGCCCATGCCTTTCATGCAACATTAGTCGCATCATGCAGCCTTAGAATGTATAAAAAATCTATACATATAGGCCAATTTTTGTATCACAACTAAAATTACATATATAACTAAATTAAGCATATAGGAGTACCTGTTTCTTTGTTAACCGCTCCACACAGGTTAGCCGCATGTGTGATTCACTCAAATCGTTTGGAGAAAATATCCTTTCTATTTTATTCAGCTATGTTGTATTCTTCATACTATAAAATAATGCCACGGAATTCTAAGCAAATGAACTAGTGTAGCCCACAGCCATATTAATTGTAGGCTATGCGTGGAAGCCAGGAGATGCTAAATCTGTTTGTTAATTAACTGTCAATTTCCGTGAGACCGGCAGTTATTCGCTTGACAATCACCAGCTGACAAAATGTAATGACTGCCACTGCCCTAGGTGTGTGCTAGCTGTGCCACTAGAGATCCTGGTTCGAGTCCAGGCTCTGTCGCAGCCGGCCGCGACCGGGAGACCCATGGGCGACGCACAATTGGTCCAGCGTCGTCCAAGGTAGGGGAGGGTTTGGCCGGCAGGGATGTGGGTTCGTTTCCCACGGGGGGCCAGTATGAAAAAAACTACAAAAAAACATGAATGCATTCACTAACTGTAAGTCGCTCTGGATAAGAGCGTCTGCTAAATGACTAAAATGTAAATGTAAATGTGTGGTATATGGCCAATATGCTACGGCTAAGGGTTGTTCTTAAGCACGACGCAACGCAGAGTGCCTGGATACAGCCCTTAGCCATGGTATATTGGCCATATACCACAAATCCACGAGGTGCCTTATTGCTATTATAAACTGGTTACCAATGTAATTAGAGCAGTAAAAATAAATGCTTTGTCATACCTGAGTTATACGGTCTGATATACCACGGCTTTCAGCCAATCAGCATTCAATCAAATCAATCAATCAAATGTATTTATAAAGCCCTTTTTACATCAGCAGATGTCACAAAGTGCTATACAGAAACCCAGCCTAAAAACCCAAAGAGCAAGCAATGCAGATGTAGAAGCACAGTGGCTAGGAAAAACTCTCTAGAAAGGCAAAAACCTAGGAAGAAACCTAGAGAGGAACCAGGCTCTGAGGGGTGGCCAGTCCCCTTCTGGCTGTGTCCCGGGTGGAGATTATAACAGTACATGGCCATTAAGGCCAGATTTTTCTCCAAGATGTTCAAACCTTCATAGATGACCAGCAGGGTCAAATAATAATCACAGTTGTTGTAGAGGTTGCAACAGGTCAGTACATCAGGAGTAAATGTCACTTGGCTTTTCAGAACCGGACATTTAGAGGTTGAAATAGCAGGTGTGGTAGAGAGAGAGAGTTGAAAACAGCAGGTCTGGGACAAGGTAGCACGTCCGGTAAACAGGTCAGGGTTCCATAGCCAGAGCCAGGTACCTGACTCCTTGCTGTCCCCAGTCCACCTGGTCGTGCTGCTGCTCCAGTTTCCACTCTTCTGCCTGTGGCTATGGAACCCTGACCTGTTCACCGGACGTGCTACCTTGTCCCAGACCTGCTGTTTTCAACTCTCTCTACCGCACCTGCTATTTCAACCTCTAAATGTCCGGCTATGAAAAGCCAAATGACATTTACTCCTCAGGCCAGGTAGTTCTGAGGCCAGGTAGTCCTGAGGGCTCAGGTCCTCCGGGAGGGGAGGGAGAGAGTGAGAGAGAATTAGAGGGAGCATACTTAAATTCACACAGGACACCGGATAAGACGAGAGAATAACACCAGATATAACAGACTGACCCTAGCCCCCCGGCACATAGACTGTTGCAGCATAGATACTGGAGGCTGAGACAGTGGGGTCGGGAGACACTGTGGCCCCATCCGACGATACCCCCGTACAGGGCCAACCAGGCAGGATATAACCCCACCCACTTTGCCAAAGCACAGCCCCCACACCACCAGAGGGATATCAACAGACCACCAACCTACTACCCTGAGACAAGGCTGAGTATAGCCCACAAAGTTCTCCTCCACTGCACGAGCCCGATGAGACATTCAGGGCTCGAACCACCCAGTTTATAATCCACAAGTTACCACCGGCTAAATCTATGACGTTGAAATGCCTATTTACTCTGTTGCATCTGACTGGGTAATCCAATGTCTCATCTGTTCATCCAGACAATTTATATACCAGATCTACACTGTAAAAAGCAACTAGACATTATCTCCCATTTTTTTAAGACTAGCATTTGGTTTTCAATAGCGGAGATTTGTAATAACCTTGCTGTCTGTCTCTCCAACATTTGCAACATTGTTTCAATATTGAAATTCGATCTCCAGCTGTCCTATGGTAATGAACGAGTCGGGACGAGAGAGACAGGCTGGCAGCTTTTCTCAGCCAGTTGAAATCATGAATCAGCATAATTTTTATGGAAATATACAAAGAAAAATGTCATTAGATAAACATGAAATGCAGCTAGTTTGCTGTCATTCCAGCTTCAGTTTGAAGCCAGGCATTTGTATTGGTTGCAGGTTTTTGGGCTACTTCTAAATTGCACCACGGCCGCCATGGCATTTTCCTTAAAATATATATTTCACTGTGACCTGCTGCTGACTATCAGGCAGTGAGGCAGCCAGTTGCTGAGTGAGTGAGAGTGGGGGCAGGGTGGCCAGGTCTAGCAAAAATGTTTAGCCTCAATGACCTCTGAAAACCCTGCCCATAAGTTTTGCGCAGCAAGAGTTATCACATTTATCCAATAAACCCTTTTTCCATAACGTTATCAAGCGAATTAAGAAGGAATATCGCCATCATTTTTGACGACGTAGGCTAAGAAGCAAAATTCGGTTTTCTATCAAAATAACAATTCTTGCAAGTTTAAGAATGTCGCAAGAGAAAAGATAAATCACCCTTATTTAAACTCTCCAGATAATTTTCCAGCAATGGATGTCGATTTAACTTGTTTTGACTGCTATGATTAAGCAATAAGGCCCGAGGAGGTGTGGTATATGGCCAATATACCACGGCTAAGGGCTGTTCTTAGGACATAGCCCTTAGTCGTGGTACGTTGACCATATACCACAAAGAACAGCCCTTAGCCGTGGTATATTGGCCATATACCACAAAGAACAGCCCTTAGCCGTGGTATATTGGCCATATACCACAAACCCCTGAGTTGCCTTATTGCCATTATAAACTGGTTACCAACATAATTAGAACAGTAAAAAGTATGTTTTTGTCATTTCGTTGGTACACGTCTGATATACCAAGGCTTTCAACCAATCAGCATTCAGGGCTCAAACCACCCAGTTTATAATTGTAAATAAAGCCAGTTTGCGCATGTGCATAACTATAGATAAATCCGTCAGGAGAGTTTGAGTGATGAAAGTTAGGCAGGGGATCTCGAAAAGCATATCAGTCTCCACATTTAATGTGCTTTTCATTGTGGACATTTTCCCATAACACAAGCACGCGAGGGAGTTCTATAACTTCCATTTCAAATTTCCACTCGCGCAGCGCCCCAGACCCTAGAACTGAGCATGGTTATCCATAAGGAAAGTCAACATTAGAATGCAGTTTACTTTAAACCACCTCTGAGCGAATGTATCTAAAGACCTCTAGTGCGCCTGAAGTCGTTTTCCAATGCTTTGTCGCTGTTATCAGTTCTAGCACATTAATATGTTTTATGGAAAAAGGGTGTCTCCATAATGACTAATCTAAATAGCCTACCCAGTGGTGATTTTAGCGTGTAAATCTTGGTGGGGCAAACAAAAAAACAAAAACTGTGGGATGCATGCCAGCAAAGCCACTACACAACACAACACTAAACAATACATTAATTCCACTATAACAGTGACAAACGGTGCCCACAAACTGTAAGGGCCTACATAAAGCTTTCCCAACAGCAGTCCCAACACCTTACCACTGCTACACCTGGCTATCAGCGGAGCCTTGTCTGGCAGCGAAACAGTTCATTCAGCCTCATTTACTGCCTTTAAAAAAAACATAGCTGATATGGCTGACTTGCTTAAACAAATGTGGTTTCTACTGACAATTGAGATGTACAAACTATGGCATAAGGGGAAGACAAGCGGATAAGAGGCAATCCGTAATTTCGATTAAGACATTAATGAGCGAGCCAGGACGGACGTAGTCAATATAACTATTTGTTTATCACTTTTGAAATGTACAGTGACAGAATTCAGAACATGGGCCGTTCTTACAGTGTTCTCCCTGTACACCAAGTCAGAACCGTAGGATAAATAAAGGGGGCATACAAGCAGACAATGAAAGCTCTTACAATATTTGATGATTACATTTCTCTAAAACAGGTTATAGGCTACATGTGCACCACCAAGTCAGAACAGTAGGCGAAATTAAGAGGGGAAAATAGACCAAATGATTAGGGTGAGGCACATGGGCTACTAACAGCTTACTAAACAACATACACGTAGTATTACTTTCTTAGTTACAGTATACAGTGAGGGAAGAAAGTATTTGATCCCATGCTGATTTTGTACGTTTGCCCACTGACAAAGACATGATCAGTCTAATTTTAATGGTAGGTTTATTTGAACAGTGAGAGACAGAATAACAACAAAAATCCAGAAAAACGCATGTCAAAAATGTTATACATTTATTTGCATTTTAATGAGGGAAATAAGTATTTGACCCCTCTGCAAAACATGACTTAGTACTTGGTGGCAAAACCCTTGTTGGCAATCACCGAGGTCAGACGTTTCTTGTAGTTGGCCACCAGGTTTGCACACATCTCAGGAGGGATTTTGTCCCACTCCTCTTTGCAGATCTTCTCCAAGTCATTAAGGTTTCGAGGCTGACGTTTGGCAACTCGAACCTTCAGCTCCCTCCACAGATTTTCTATGGGATTAAGGTCTGGAGACTGGCTAGGCCACTCCAGGACCTTAATGTGCTTCTTCTTGAGCCACTCCTTTGTTGCCTTGGCCGTGTGTTTTGGGTCATTGTCATGCTGGAATACCCATCCACGACCCATTTTCAATGCCCTGGCTGAGGGAAGGAGGTTCTCACCCAAGATTTGATGGTACATGGCCCCGTCCATTGTCCCTTTTGATGCGGTGAAGTTGTCCTGTCCCCTTAGCAGAAAAACACCCCCAAAGCATAATGTTTCCACCTCCATGTTTGACGGTGCGGATGGTGTTCTTGGGGTCATAGGCAGCATTCCTCCTCCTCCAAACACGGCGAGTTAAGTTGATGCCAAAGAGCTCGATTTTGGTCTCATCTGACCACAACACTTTCACCCAGTTCTCCTCTGAATCATTCAGATGTTCATTGGCAAGCTTCAGACGGGCCTGTATATGTGCTTTCTTGAGCAGGGGGACCTTGCGGGCGCTGCAGGATTTCAGTCCTTCACGGCGTAGTTTTCTTGGTGACTATGGTCCCAGCTGCCTTGAGATCATTGACAAGATCCTCCCGTGTAGTTCTGGGCTGATTCCTCACCGTTCTCATGATCATTGCAACTCCACGAGGTGAGATCTTGCATGGAGCCCCGAGCCGAGGGAGATTGACAGTTATTTTGTGTTTCTTCCATTTGCGAATAATCGCACCAACTGTTGTCACCTTCTCACCAAGCTGCTTGGCGATGGTCTTGTAGCCCATTCCAGCCTTGTGTAGGTCTACAATTTTGTCCCTGACATCCTTGGAGAGCTCTTTGGTCTTGGCCATGGTGGAGAGTTTGGACTCTGATTGATTGATTGCTTCTGTGGACAGGTGTATTTTATACAGGTAACAAGCTGAGATTAGGAGCACTCCCTTTAAGAGTGTGCTCCTAATCTCAGCTCGTTACCTGTATAAAAGACACCTGGGAGCCAGAAATTTTTCTGATTGAGAGGGGGTCAAATACTTATTTCCCTCATTAAAATGCAAATCAATTTATAACATTTTTGACATGTTTTTCTGGATTTTGTTGTTGTTATTCTGTCTCTCACTGTTCAAATAAACCTACCATTAAAATTATAGACTGATCATTTCTTTGTCAGTGGGCAAACGTACAAAATCAGCAGGGGATCAAATACTTTTTTCCCTTCACTGTACATATCTTCCTGGCATATTACATAATTTATGCAGCAGCATACAAGAAATTTTTGGACCTTGTTGTGCTGTGCTCACTTGAACATGAAGGTGGTACGGCGGTCCTTCGTGGGCAAATTTTGTCATCAAAGTCTGGCATTCTCTGATTTTATGGTGCTTTCAAGACAACTAACTGTAAGTCGCTCTGGATAAGAGTGTCTGCTAAATGTCTAAAGTGTAAATATAAACTGAGAACTCTGAAAAAAACAAGGTTGAATCATGATGACGTCAGTGATCTTCAGGTCGTAGCTCTAGAAAGAGGCCCGAGTTACAGATTTACAATTCCGAGTTGGATGACCGTTCAAAACATATTTTCCCAGTCGGAGCTCGTTTTTCCCGAGTTCCCAGTTGTCTTGAACTCACTGAAGTCAAGTTTTCGCAGTCCCGAATTAACAGTTGTTTTGAGCGCGGCACAAATCATGCTTCATTGACAGCATGGCCAATGTTGAATGTTTATCATTTTAAACTTGGAAAAGAGACCCTTAATCCCTGATTTGGGACCACACAGCCACTCCACTGAATAGCAGGCTAGTGATTGCTTTGCAGTGCTTGCAGTTAGCCACTGATTTCTTCTAAACCACTCATTGTTGAATTTTCAATTTCCAACTTGTTGTGTAATGTTTATGTCCAATGGCCGATGAGCATCGATACGTTTTATCTATTATTTCTCTTCATTATTTCTCTTCATATGACCAGGATTAAAAAGGATTTGCCAGTAGATTGTTGACTTGATTCATGATGATGACTGCCAGCTAAGATTTTGAAAGTCCAATCAAAGCTACTGGAGATATAACGTGATTTGACGTCATTTTATCTGTGGCCAATGACCTTGAGCCTTCTTGGATGGGCGCTTCTAATGTAACTCTATGGCAGCACCCAAGGGGCTTGAATTTTTTAGCTCTACCCTTAGACTTGGCGGTGACGTAGTGTCCCCATGAGTGACTGAACACTGTGCCAATCACGGCACAACTAGAGAAGATTACCAACACCTACGCTCAGTATTTTCCGCTGGCTGCCCCACCACCACAGAAAACACTGAGCGAGGCTGAAGCACCTGCATTTTGGAGCTGCCTTACTCAAGAAAGCAAAAAAGAGACCATGTTTGTATGCGGCTTTATTAACTAAATGATTCATTAATTTTTTTACGTTGTTTGTAAACTGATATGTGACACATATTAATGCCAAAATAACCACTGAGCCTACCTACGACTGGTAAAAAGTTGTCACGACGTGTGCGCGTGCTGCTCTGTCTCTGTGACTCAGCTGCCTCTGCTGCAGCACTCTCAACCAGTGGTCTCAATGCACACACACCCCTCCAGCTCTCCACCGTTCACTCACTCACTCACTCACTCATTCACTCACTCACTCACTCACTCAGTAACAGCCTGCTCACTGCCTGATAGTCAGCAGCAGCAGGTCACTGTGCAATATATATATTTTTTTTTTAAAGAGAAATGCCATGGCGGCCGAGGTGCAATTTAGAAGTAGCCCAAAACCCCGCCACCCACGGCCAATACATTTTCACCCGCGACATCGTTTTCAAAGTAGCCCAATTTGGAAGGAAAACCATGAACATGGCAACACTGGGAGGGGGAGGGGTGTGTATGGGGAGTTATTCAGGCCAGAATTCAGCCTAGGCAATAGTAGCTGTCGCCTACCATTGAACGTCTGACTGACATGATGTAATACCAACGCCTTACGCTTTGAACACACCAACTGTGTCATTGCGTTTTGCTACACCAGAAGTACATTCATTTCCAATGGAACGCTGCGTTTGTCTTGCAGCATTGCATTGCAGAGGCAGTTGCAGTGCGTTCTGTGTGGTGCATACGTTGGATTTATCGAACGTATGTGTCAAACTGTATGCGTAAATGGGTTGACAGAAATGGTAGCAGAAGGTGAATGTTTAACTTTTGTTGCACACATATCTAGATGATGCTGCATACTATTTTGCACAATGACGCAGTCGGACCTTCAATGCTGCAGACATTTTTTGGTACCTTCCCCAGATCTGTGCCTCGACACAATCTTGTCTCGGAGCTCTACGGACAATTCCTTCGACCTCATGGCTTGGTTTTTGCTCTGACATGCACTGTCAACTGTGGGACCTTATATAGACAGGTGTATGTCCAATCAATTGAATTTACCACAGGTGGACTCCAATCAAGTTGTAGAAACATCTCAAGGATGATCAATGGAAACAGAATGGACCTGAGCTACATTTTTCGAGTCTCATAGCAAAGGCTCTGAATACTTCTGTAAATAAGGTTTCTGTTTTTTCTTTTTAATAAATGTCAAAAAATGTCTAAAAAAAACCTGTTTTCGCTTTGTAATTATGGTGTATTGAGTGTAGATTGAGGAATTTGTTTTATTTAATCCAATTTAGAATAAGGCTGTAACGTAACAAAATGTGGAAAAAGTCAAGGGGTCTGAATACTTTCCGAAGGCACTGTATACAATATTCTACATTGTAATACACTACCCCTATATGCCATTGTGTGCTGGAGCTATGGGTTTATTTTCCCACTGTCAGTAGGCCTACACATTCACACCCGAACTGAATTGAATGAGGGATGGATAACTTATTTTCCCTGAAGAAGGGAAACGAGGCAAAACATACAACTTCGATTTAAGACCGAAAATCATGCCTGACAAGACCAATGAAATCATAACTGTATCCTATTATAGTGTGGATACAGGAGTAGCCTATTCTAGAATAATGTAACTATGTGCTAGTATTATTTATCTAATTGACAAATGATATTGTAAATGTGGATGGGTACGCTACTATATTCAATGATTACGGTATTGTATTAGGTACATACAAGAGTAGCCTATAGTCTACAATAATAACGTTATTGAATGTGCTATAGAATAATTTATTTCATGAATTAATTAAATTGTAAATGGGGATAGGTAGGTTACTTAATTCAGTGAATACTGAATGTCTTGCTGTCTCTGGGAACATACAGTAAGAGGATGTTTTTAGAAGTCATGACAAGACGATACCATATATATATTATGGTAGCCCAAAGACAGAAACTGCGTGGGATTGAATGCTTTTCAGCTGTTGAACTATGGCAATGTCTAACTAATTTCTAAATCTATCTTACTTTTGGTCAAGAAGATGTGATGAACCAGAGCAACCAATCAGCTTCACTGCAGCTGTTCAACCCACCACCCCCACTGCTCTCCCTCCACAAGCAACCACATCCTCTTCTCCTGTTCAACTAATTTGCCACCACACTGAAAAGGACTGTACATGCATACCCCTGTGCCCATCTCATTGCAACATGATCCATCCAAGGCCTCAGCTGGACCCCTAAAATGTGAGGAATGTAAATAAGATACTACAGGTGTGTGTGTGTGTGTGTGAATGGAGCTTGAAGAAAAGACATGAGTGTGATTATATTATTATTATGTGCCCCTCTCTGTCAATGTTGAAATGCCATAAATGGAAGATGGCAGAGATAGTGATGTGAGTGAGAGCATATGAAAATAAAGACCCCTTGGGATCTAAAATGAGTGTGGGGTGCCCTCTTGTCTCTTTTTTTTGTCTGTTTGAGGATGCTACAGTCACCCCTGGTGGAGGTTCTTGGAACACTGCTATTTAAGTCTGATCAGAGGTTGACGAAACCATTCAAAGGTGATGGTGCTATGTTGCGTGTTATCTTCAATAATATCTTGAATACCAGGCAGATGTTTGAGTACAGAATGAAATGGTGTAAACTGAAAAGGTTGAATTTGAGTACTGTCAAGTCCTCCTCTTGTTCACCATCCAAAGGACACAGGAACAACTCAAATTTCTGACTCAATCTTTTTTATTTTTAGTTTGCTTTCAGTTGATTGGTCTGTCCAGTAAATTAGCCAGTAAATTAGGTTGTAAACCTTTAAAGACAGAACAAAAAGTTACAATTTTAAATAAACATTCTAAATAATTTAAATGAATTAACCATTTAAGCCTTTTACCATTGGTGTCTTTGGACTAAACCTGTGAGTTAACTTGGAGTCTTCTCTCTGAAGTTTGTTCTTCTGAATGACTGAGCCCTGCCATGCCTTCACATGTGCCCCAAATCAGTGAAAATGATTGATCAGGTGACAAGCAGCCGGTTTGCTGCTGCTGGTGCACTCTGGGAAGTGTAGTTCTTTGACTCACTCCTGAGATTCAGCTCAACACCTCCCACTTGAGCTCCTGGTTTTTTCAAATCCAGAGAGGTCACACAAGCCCTTCACACCTCTGTTTGTTCTTCAATGGGAAGTAGAATGACAAGGCGTCTGACATCTCTATGAAGAATTGTGGCTGGGATTTTAGTTTTGAAGTCTCTTCGTTCTTTCACCGTTTGCTCCTGTGGGCCCTTTTTTGCTGTTTGACTTTGTGATGTGAACAGGATAGCTGGGAAAAGTCTTCACAAGCACATCTCTTACGATGCCTTTGCTGTCAGCATTGACACCGACCACTCTAGCCAGCTTGTACTGTCCTCTTAGGGCGTTTTGGTCAGCCAACCAGACCACATCTCCAACAGCAACATTTCGCTCTTTGGTGTGCCATTTGTTCCTTATGAACAGATTAGGTCCAGCCAATTGGCTCCACTTCTTCCAGAAATGGCTTAACTCTGCTTGAATATGTTTAAGTATTTTGTAAGGGTAGCCATCAAACTGGAAATCTCCAGGGTCTCCCTTTGGATTGGTACGTCCTAAAAGCAGAGAATTCGGGGTGATGTACTCTACACAGTCTTCTCTGCTTTGAGTTCTTGCATCGATGGGTCTCTCATTAGCAAGGTTGGCTGCCATGAAGAGAAAAGTTTGGAATTCTCCCCACGTGAAAACACCATCTCCACCAAGGTTGCTCAACGCCCACTTCACTACTTTGACAGCTGCCTCTGCGGCACCATTCCTATGGGGAGAGTCTGCAGGGTGGATCTTCCATGACCATTCTGTACCATGCTTGGCAGCTGTGTTTTCAAGTTCAGACTTGTTTAGTTGGTTAAGGAATTTTTTAAGTGCAGGTTTGGCTCCCACAAAGTTAGTGCCAGGGTCTGACCAGAGTTTCCTGGGGTGTCCTCTCAGTGAAGTGAACCTTTGATAGGCTAGCAGGAATCCTTCAGATGACATGTCACTCACCACTTCAGTGTGTATGGCTCGGGAAGCCATGCAGCAGAAGACTATTCCCCATACTTTGAGTCTAGTTCTCTTCTTGACCTCATCTTTCACTTCATAAGGGCCGAACAGGTCCATGGTGGTGAATTCAAAAGGTGCAGCTGGGCCTGTTCGCTCTAGAGGCAGGTCAGCCATGATTTGTTGACACTGTTTTGCCTTGTTTTTCCTGCAGACCACACAGCTGTCAACCATTTTCTTGGCAAGTCTACGGCCTTTTATTACCCAGGCTTTCTTCCTCATCCGGAGAAGGGTACCCGCCACTCCCTCGTGGTTTGCTTTGTGGGATTCTTGTGCCAGCAGTGTAGACACCCATGCTTTAAAGGGTAAAACTGGCACTGCTGTCTTATCTTCGTTGAATGTCTGAATTCTGCCTCCACAAACTAGCAGCCCAGAGTTCACATCTTTGTACACTGTCAGTCTGCTTAGAGTTGTGTCTGAAAAATATGTACCTTCTTGAGCTGCGAGGAAAAGGTATTTGAGTGCATCTTCATGTTCTTTGACAGTCAGCACAGCTTGCTTGGGTGATCTTACCTCCCTCTTTGCCTGTTTAGGGGCCCGGCCCTTCCTCTTCAGCCACTGCTTGGCTGCTAGACAAACCCAGGCAACGACTCTCACCAGTTTGGACAGGCTACTGAATCTTCTTACTTCCACAAGATCTTTAACCCAGCCAGTGGGCTTCCTTCAAAGAAGAGTTGTGTTTACCACAGGTATTCCCTCTTGAGTTTCACTCTTTGGACTTTCCTGAGTGCCTTGTAGGTCTTCTTTCTGCTGACTACTTCTTGCTTGAGCTCTTGTTAATGCACATGAGAATGCCTTCCTCTGGAGCTTGTTTACACTCTCCCTGGCATGAGCTGCAACCTCTCCAGCTGATTTTATAGGCCACTCCTCCACTGGCCATTTTAGGAACTCTGGTCCATTTTGCCATGTGGAATTCTCCTTAAAATCTTCAGGAGCACCCCCTCTTGTTATGATGTCAGCTATGTTTAGATCCCCACGGATCCACCACCAGTCTTGCACTTGTCCAGCCTTCTGGATTTCACCCACTCTATTTGCAAAGAAGGTTTTGTACCCATAACTGACTTTTTGAATGGCTCCCAAGTCCGTTTGACTGTCAAGTAGATGGAACCATCTCTCGATCTTCATTCGAGCATGCTTTTCCACATACTTCCTGATCCTGGCTGCGAAGACAGCACCACAGATCTCAGCTTTTACAGCTTCTCCCTTCTGATGCAGGGGTGTCAGCTTGGCTTTTGATACAACGAATCGAACTTTAGTGCCTTGACTTGTCTCCCATCTTAAGTACATCACAGCTCCATAGGTTTTGACACTTCCATCAGAGAATGTGATGCCCCAAGGTTTCCCTTCCCAGCCAGCTGGTGTGAGGCTCCTGTGGAATTTCACCTCTCCAAGCTGCACATATTCTTCAAAAAGCTGGATGGCTTCTTCTCTGAGGCTTTCTGAGAGAGGTTGGTCCCAGGTTTGTTGGGTTAGTTTCCCACCCCCTCCCTCTTGGAATGCTTTTCGAACAAGAATTGCTCCCTTCTGTTTGGCAGGTGTAACTAAGCCAATTGGGTCGTACAGTCCAGCCACTTGGCTTAAGAGAGCCCTCCTAGTCAGTGGGTTAGGTGTCTCAGTTCTCACCTCCTCCTTGAGAAGATTTTTTCCAACTCTCATCTTCTTTTTCCTTTTGGAAAAGTTAACTGAGGTTAACATGTAGAGCTTGTCTTCATCCATTTGGTAGCCGATACCCAAGGCTTTGTTGTCTTCGTCCCTCATTTGATTTGGAAGAATTAAGGTTTTACTTTGTGTCTTTGTTAGAACCTCCATCTCCATTCCTTGCCTCCCACTTTGCCCTGACCGGACCCATGGTTTGAGGAAGAACCCTCCAGCTTTCAAGATCTCTTCGACATTTGCTGTGATTTTGTCAAGTTTATTCAGGTCATTTTGGGAGGTTAAGAGGTCATCCACATAACTGTCCTCTTCAATGACTCTGCGCTCATCCTCCAAGTGAAGAAATTTGGGCAGGCGTGCTGTTTCCCTCATAGCCAACTGAGCAATGCAACCAGCAGGTCTGTCCCCAATGTTGACTCTGGTTATTGCATATTCACTTATCTCTTCATCTGGGCTGTCCCTCCAGAGGAACCTGTGAAGATGCATCTCACGCTCCTCCAGCCATACAGAGTTGTATATCTTTTTGATGTCTCCTAGAGATGCATACATCCCTTCTCTGAACCTCAGCAAGACAGCTCTTATAGGGTTGAGAACGTCTGGTCCCTTCAGAAGAAGATCATTCATACCCACGCCTTTGTATTTCTGGCTACTATTCCATACAATACGAACCGGTGTTGTCACCGAATGAGGGTTTGGTGCCACCAGGTGGCTTACGTACCACACTGGTCCGTTCCACCCGTCCATGATTTTGTTGGTGAGTTTTATGGCTGCGCCTCGCTCGACCATTTCATGGATCTGGGTAGCATATGCGACTGATCTACCATCCAAGGATACTTTGCATCCCAATGTGGAGCCGGTGTGTGAGCATCCCCCTTCTTGTAGGTGAGGCCTTCTTTAATGATCTCCAGTTCCCTCTCCTCTGCCAGGGTCATTTCCTTTCCTCCTGGTGGACAGTTTCCACATCGGCATCCTCCACATCTTGGCTCACATGCAGCTCCGATGCTGTCCCAGTGCCACCATTCAAGGAACTCACGGTTACTGGCAGCTGTAAATTTGGTCTGAGTCACATCCTCCTGCTGTAGCTGGGCTGTGTCAGTTGTTGGACTTGTGATTTCTTGATATTTGACAGCTGCTGTCCTCATGGAGCAAGCGAAGTGTGTTTTAGACTCATATGCTGCAACCTCCACTTCTTCAAATAAGTCGGGATGTGCTCCACCCACTGTTTTCCCCAATGGACCCTCCCACAAGACAAGATCTCCGATGATTTTTACCCTCTGGGGAGCGAGTCTTCCCTCTCGGTGGCTAATGAGAAGTTCAACCTCTTCTGGCCTTTCCAATTCTGTAAGTTTGACTTCTGGGAATAATTTTTTCAACTTCTCAGGTTCAATTACTTGATGCACTCTGGCGATTTCATCCAAGCCGTAGCAGACCATTTCATGAGCTCTCTCTGTCCCTTTAGGTGTCTTGACTCTGACTTTGAGGAGATACCTTTGTGTGTTCACCTCCATGGTCATACCACCAACCCCATGCACAACTAAAGTTATCTTCTCATGTCTTAACCTCAGTCTTTCAGCAGCCTTATGGGTAATGTAGTTTGTGTCTGAAGCAAGGTCAATTAAAGTCCCAATCTTCTGCCCTGAGTTTGCCGTGACTTGCATCAACATCATGATGACAGGAAGTTCAGAGAGCCCATTTCTCTGCGGTAGCTCAGACTGGCCTGAAGCATCGAGTGTCACTGCGGTTTTGTTGGTGTTGGTGAAAGCCTTTCTGCATCGATCTGCCATTTCCTTGGAAAGTTCAGACAAGATCTCCTCTTGTTCCTCCGTTAGCTTGCTTTCACCTTTGCCGTCTTTTCCACTCTTTCTCTCTTCCCCTCTTTTGACTTCTCCTTTTGGGCAGAGGAAAAAATGGGGTCTGGGGCACCACCTTCCCTTTTACAGTCTTTGTTTCTGCATAGGAAAGTGTCTCTGCAGTATCCATCTTCATCATGGCATCCGAGACATTTTCTGCATGCTCCCAGCTTTCTCAATACAGTTTTCTTTTCAGGTAGCTTAAGTCTTTTGAACTTTCTACAGAAGAAGATTTTGTTGTTGTGCCCACTATCACCACATACCTCATCAAGCTCTTCTTTCTTTGTGGTTTTTGTTGAGGCAATCTTTCTGTCATACTTCTTGTCCAAACGATCTGATTTTTCCACCTTCTCCACAGTTCTGAGCTGTTCGAGTCTCTCTAGTATTTCTTCTTGACTTTTCAGGAACTTCAAGAGCATGACAAAGTGGTTGTCTGATGTGACATTGTTTCTGGGTTCAACCATGAACATCACCCAGTCTCTTTTAATGAAGTCAGGCAACTTGCTTTCAATGGATCTAATTACCAGTGGGTTATTTATGGCTCCAGAGTTTCCTAACTCTGTGAGATCTGCTAGAGCCTTCTCCACTGACTGTATGAGATCAATTACCTTTCTTGGTTGGTTCCCTTTCACATGTGGCATCTTCTCCAGCTCTTCCAGGATTTCCACTATGATGGTTGACTTGTTGCCATACCTGTTCTCCAGGACTCTGAACATGTCATCGGCAGTGGGGTAGGTTGAAAGTCTGAGGTCTTTTGAGATTTTGTCATCCACACTCTCCAGGAGTTGAATTTTCTTAACTTCAGTTGATCCGGATGGCTCTCCCTGCTTTTGCAGCCTTTCCCAGTCTTTCCTCCATCTGTGATATTCTCTCTTGCTTCCATTGAAGATAGGTAGAGAGATTGGCTTGATTCTCACTATTGGTGTGGATGTTGCCGGTTGGGGTAGTAGTTTCCCTCCTGTGCCTTGCTCATTGATCGTCCGTGCAGTGGCAAATTCAGGTCTCCTTAACTCAAGCCTGTAGTAGAATGCTCTTACGTCCTCGACTCTTCCATCTAATTCGTCCTTTAATTCTACAGGGATCCATCGCTCCCATGTTGACATTGCTGAGATGGCCTCTTTTATTCTCTTGTCCAAGAGAGCGAGGTGCACTTCATAGCCCTCCAAATTGGCACTTTCCACAGGTACATCAGCCGCTTTATCATTGGCTTTTTCTGCTTCCAGGATTGCCACAAGAAGTTCACTCCTTCCATACCTCGACCACAGGTTTGTTTGAACAATGTCTCTTATCTCCGCCAACTTTGTTTCACCTTCATTTACAGATCTATCAATGTCAGACTCTTGCTGTTTATTAAGACCTGGTTCCTTATCCTCAGTCATGTCAGCCTCCAGTCCAATCCTGTAGTCATCGTTGGCATCGAACATCTTTCTGAAACAATCTGAAAGCTTAGCGAATTCCTCCTTTAACTCCACTTGAAGCATGCTGCTTGCTCCTCTTGAAATGAAGTTGGCTTGTCTGGTGAAGCTGCTTTTTGCAGTGGTCCTCTCCTTTTTGAGCTGCTGGACCGACTTCCCCAGGACATCTTCCGCCATCTTGACTTCCTCTGCGTCAACAGCTTATTTCTGGATCTGAAGCCGTTTATCCTCAGGGCCAGGCCACTCCGCGTTGTTTACAACTGTCATGTCCTCCTCTTGTTCACCATCCAAAGGACACAGGGACAACTCAAATTTCTGACTCAATCTTTTTTATTTTTAGTTTGCTTTCAGTTGATTGGTCTGTCCAGTAAATTAGCCAGTAAATTAGGTTGTAAACCTTTAAAGACAGAACAAAAAGTTACCATTTTAATTAAACATTTTAATGAACTTAAATTAGTTTAAACATTTAAATAACTTAAATGAATTAACCATTTAAGCCTTTTACCATTGGCGTCTTTGGACTGAACCTGTGAGTTAACTTGGAGTCTTCTCTCTGAAGTTTGTTCTTCTGAATGACTGAGCCCTGCCATGCCTTCACAGGTGCCCCAAATCAGTGAAAATGATTGATCAGGTGACAAGCAGCCGGTTTGCTGCTGCTGGTGCACTCTGGGAAGTGTAGTTCTTTGACTCACTCCTGAGATTCAGCTCAACAAGTACAAAAGGTTATTTGGCTGTCACCAAATGAGAACCATTTTTGGTTCCAGTAAGAACCCTTTTGGGTTCCATGTAAAACCCTCTGTGGAATGGAACCCTTAAAGGGTTCTACCTAGGCACAGAAGCGGTTCTACCTGGAACCAAAAAGGGTTCTCCTTAAGGGACAGCAGAAGAATCCTTTTAGGCCTATATTGCAAGGGTGGTTCCATGGTTTTCTGTAAAAAAAAAAATTGCTTGTTGGTGGTGGTGAGTTAAGATAATCAGAAATACTATGAAACATCCCCACTTTTAGCACACATTTGCAAGCAGGCAAAGTAGCCTTCTATGCGTGCTAATCTTTACAAGGAATAGGCCTAGGCGTAACCTTAAAAATGTGGTCAGGTATAAAGCAGTAGTGTACATTGGTGGAAATCCCAATAGTTTGATGGAAAATATCCAACCATTATGTAGAAATTATGTTAAATATAATAATAAACTACATTTATCAATCTGACTCCATTATTATGTGAATAAATGCAACAGGCCATGTGCGTCTCTGGAGGATCTAGCAAGATAGCGAATCATTGCATCACGGACTCAGTATGACTATAATGAACAATTATTAAGAGACTAAATACAAATAGCTAATCCTGGCAACCAATGTTCTAGCATTCATTTATTGAGGCAAGCAGATCAGAAATGTCAAGGTGGTACCCAAGAATATGCTATGTGTATAGTGCAAATAATAATCCCTGTGGATTGGTGAGGAATTGAAAAATTGTATGGTTGATAGGGATGAGGCAAAAGGAAAGGCAAATAAGTCTGGTTGCACAACCGATTGGCAAACGTATTGCAAATTGAGAAATCATGTGACTAAACTGAATAAAAAGAAGAAGAAACAACACTATGAAACAAGGATAAATTACATAAAGAATGATAGTAAAAAGCTTTGGAGCACCTTAAATGACATTTTGGGAAAAAATACAAACTCAGCTCCATCATCCATTGAATCAGATGGCTCATTCATCACAAAACCAACTGGTATTGCCAACTACTTTAATACACTGCTCAAAAAAATTAAGGGAACACTAAAATAACACATCCTAGATCTGAATGAATGAAATAATCTTATTAAATACTTTTTTCTTTACATAGTTGAATGTGCTGACAACAAAATCACACAAAAATGATCAATGGAAATCAAATGTATCAACCCATGGAGGTCTGGATTTGGAGTCACCCTCAAAATTAAAGTGGAAAACCACACTACAGGCTGATCCAACTTTGATGTAATGTCCTTAAAACAAGTCAAAATGAGGCTCAGTAGTGTGTGTGGCCTCCACGTGCCTGTATGACCTCCCTACAACGCCTGGGCATGCTCCTGATGAGGTGGCGGATGGTCTCCTGAGGGATCTCCTCCCAGACCTGGACTAAAGCATCCACCAACTCCTGGACAGTCTGTGGTGCAACGTGACGTTGGTGGATGGAGCGAGACTTGATGTCCCAGATGTGCTCAATTGGATTCAGGTCTGGGGAACGGGCGGGCCAGTCCATAGCATCAATGCCTTCCTCTTGCAGGAACTGCTGACACACTCCAGCCACATGAGGTCTAGCATTGTCTTGCATTAGGAGGAACCCAGGGCCAACCGCACCAGCATATGGTCTCACAAGGGGTCTGAGGATCTCATCTCGTTACCTAATGGTAGTCAGGCTACCTCTGGCGAGCACATGGAGGGCTGTGCGGCCCCCCAAAGAAATGCCACCCCACACCATGACTGACCCACCACCAAACCGGTCATGCTGGAGGATGTTGCAGGCAGCAGAACGTTCTCCACGGCGTCTCCAGACTCTGTCACGTCTGTCACGTGCTCAGTGTGAACCTGCTTTCATCTGTGAAGAGCACAGGGCGCCAGTGGCGAATTTTCCAATCTTGGTGTTCTCTGGCAAATGCCAAACGTCCTGCACGGTGTTGGGCTGTAAGCACAACCCCCACCTGTGGACGTCGGGCCCTCATACCACCCTCATGGAGTCTGTTTCTGACCGTTTGAGCAGACACATGCACATTTGTGGCCTGCTGGAGGTCATTTTGCAGGGCTCTGGCAGTGCTCCTCCTGCTCCTCCTTGCACAAAGGCGGAGGTAGCAGTCCTGCTGCTGGGTTGTTGCCCTCCTACGGCCTCCTCCACATCTCCTGATGTACTGGCCTGTCTCCTGGTAGCGCCTCCATGCTCTGGACACTACGCTGACAGACACAGCAAACCTTCTTGCCACAGCTCGCATTGATGTGCCATCCTGGATGAGCTGCACTATCTGAGCCACTTGGGTGGGTTGTAGACTCTGTCTCATGCTACCACTAGAGTAAAAGCACCACCAGCATTCAAAAGTGACCAAAACATCAGCCAGGAAGCATAGGAACTGAGAAGTGGTCTGTGGTCACCAACTGCAAAACCAGTCCTTTATTGGGGGTGTCTTGCTAATTGCCTATAATTTCCACCTGTTGTCTATTCCATTTGCACAACAGCATGTGAAATTTATTGTCGATCAGTGTTGCTTCCTAAGTGGACAGTTTGATTTCACAGAAGTGTGATTGACTTGGAGTTACATTGTGTTGTTTAAGTGTTCCCTTTATTTTTTTGAGCAGTGTATTTTTTTTCATTCACAATATTAGCAAACTTAGGCATGAAATGCCAGCAACAATTGCTGACACTACACATCCAAGTATATCTGACCAAATTATGAAAGACAAGCATTGTAATTTTGAATTCCGTAAAGTGAGTGTGGAAGAGGTGAATAAATTATTGTCTATTAACAATGACAAGCCACTGGGGTCTGACAACTTGGATGGAAAATTACTGAGCATAATAGCGGACGATATTGCCACTCCTATTTGCCATATTTTCAATTTAAGCCTACTAGAATGTGTGTTACCCCATGCTTGGAGGGAAGCAAAAGTCATTCCGCTACCCAAGAATAGTAAAGCCCCCTTTACTGGCTCAAATAGCCGACCAATTAACCTGTTACCAACCATTTTTACATTTTAGTCATTTAGAAGTAGTACTACATAGAGCCATGACTACATGGAACTCTATTCCACATCATGTAACTCAGTCAAGCAGTAAAATAAGATTTAAAAAACTAATTAAACAACACTTTATGGAACAGCGCGGACTGTGAAGAGACACACACACACACAGGCACACACACAGCATTCGCAAACACATGCTAACACACACACTCTACACACACACACATTTTAATATTGTTATTTTGCTGTATTATTGATTTTGTATTGTAAATATGTTATGGTAGAGTAGTGTTTAATAAGGTGTTGTGTTATGTATTGTTTTATTGTATGTAAATTGTGGTTGAACCCCAGGAAGAGTAGCTGCTGCCTTGGCAGCCGCTAATGGGGATCCGTAATAAATACAAATAAAAATACAAATAGGACTACATTTAGCCTGATTGGGAACACATATGGCGCGGGGAGAAGTCAAAGGATCCTAGTCAGGCTATTGTTTGTCAAATCCAGATTAAATATAGGGCTACATGTGTATCAAATCTGTAGGCAATATTGGGCTAAATATTGGGCTCCCGAGTGGCGCAGCGGTCTAAGGCACTGCATCTCAGTGCTTGAGGCGTCACTACAGACCCCCTGGTTCGATTTCAGGCTGTATTACAACCGGCCGTGATTGGGAGTCCCATAGGGCAGCGCACAATTGACCCAGCATCGTCCGGGTTTGGCCGGTGTAGGCCGTCATTTTAAATAAGAATTTGTTCTTAACTGACTTGCCTAGTTAAATAAAGGTTTAAAAAAAGATTTTAAAAAGAAAGAGAATATATAAAAATCTTTTTTTTTTAAAGGGCTAAATCAATTAAAAATATAGCTTAAATGTTCAGACTTTGTCATGATCTGTGATCAAAAGAGACCTAGGCTATCTCTTATCCCCGAATAGGGCTCCCTCCAACAAAGAAGCCCTTGTGTCCATATTGATTTGAGAAATAGGCATATCTACACAGTAATGGTGGCTGGCTGCAAATCAACTAGCCGGATATTTATTTATTTTTTATTTTATTTATTTTTCACCTTTATTTAACCAGGTAAGCCAGTTGAGAACAAGTTCTCATTTACAACTGCGACCTGGCCAAGATAAAGCAAAGCAGTGCGATAAAAACAACACAGAGTTACATATGGAATAAACAAAACGTACAGTCAAAAACACAATAGAAAATCTATATACAGTGTGTGCAAATGTAGTAAGTTATGGAGGTAAGGCAATAAATAGGCCATAGTGCAAAATAATTACAATTTAGTATTAACACTGGAGTGATAGATGTGCAGAAGATGATGTGCAAATAGAGAAACTGGGGTGCAAATTAGCAAAATAAATAACAATATGGGGATGAGGTAGTTCGGTGGGCTAATTACAGATGGGCTGTGTACAGGTGCAGTGATCGGTAAGCTGCTCTGACAACTGATGCTTAAAGTTAGTGAGGGAGATAAGTGTCTCCAGCTTCAGAGATTTTTGCAGTTTGTTCCAGTCATTGGCAGCAGAGAACTGGAAGGAATGCCGGCCAAAGGAGGTGTTGGCTTTGGGGATGACCAGTGAGATATACCTGCTGGAGCGCATACTATGGGTGGGTGTTGCTATGGTGACCAATGAACAAAGATAAGGCAGGGATTTGCCTAGCAGTGATTTATAGATGACCTGGAGCCAGTGGGTTTGGCGACGAATATGTAGTGAGGGCCAGCCAACGAGAGCGTACAGGTCACAATGGTGGGTAGTATATGGGGCTTTGGTGACAAAACGGATGGCACTGTGATAGACTACATCCAATTTGCTGAGTAGAGTGTTGGAGGCTATTTTGTAAATGACATCGCCGAAGTCAAGGATCGGTAGGATAGTCAGTTTTACGAGGGCATGTTTGGCAGCAGTGTGAAGAGTGAAGGAGGCTTTGTTGTGAAATAGGAAGCCGATTCTAGATTTAACTTTGGATTGGAGATGCTTAATGTGAGTCTGGAAGGAGAGTTTACGGTCTAACCAGACACCTAGGTATTTATAGTTGTCCACATATTCTAAGTCAGACCCACCGAGAGTAGTGATTCTAGTCTGGCAGGCTGGTGCAAGCAGCGTTCGATTGAAGAGCATGCATTTAGTTTTACTAGTGTTTAAGAGCAGTTGGAGGCTACGGAAGGAGTGTTGTATGGCATTGAAGCTCGTTTGGAGATTTGTTAACACAGTGTCTAATGAAGGGCCAGATGTATACAAAATGGTGTCGTCTGCGTAGAGGTGGATCTGAGAGTCACCAGCAGCAAGAGCGACATCATTGATATACACAGAGAATAGAGTCGGCCCGAGAATTGAACCCTGTGGCACCCCCATAGAGACTGCCAGAGGTCCAGACAACAGGCCCTCCGACTTGACACATTGAACTCTATCTGAGAAGTAGTTGGTGAACCAGGCGAGGCAGTCATTTGCGAAACCAAGGCTATTTAGTCTGCCAATAAGAATGCGGTGATTGACAGAGTCGAAAGCCTTGGCCAGGTCGATGAAGACGGCTGCACAGTCTTTTATCGATCGCGGTTATAATATCGTTTAGGACCTTGAGCGTGGCTGAGGTGCACCCATGACCAGCTCGGAAACCAGATTGCATAGCGGAGAAGGTACGGTGGGATTCGAAATAGTCGGTGAGCTGTTTGTTAACTTGGCTTTCAAATACTTTCGAAAGGCAGGATGGATATAGGCCTGTAACAGTTTGAATCTAGAGTGTCACCCCCTTTGAAGAGGGGGATGACTGCGGCAGCTTTCCAATCTCTGGGGATCTCAGACGATACGAAAGAGAGGTTGAACAGGCTAGTAATAGGGGTTGCGACAATTTCGGTGGCTAATTTTAGAAAGAAAGGGTCCAGATTGTCTAGCCCAGCTGATTTCTAGGGATCCAGATTTTGCAGCTCTTTCAGAACATCAGCTGTCTGAATTTGGGTGAAGGAGAAGCGGGGGGCATGGGCAAGTTGCAGCGGAGGGTGCAGAGCTGGTGGAGGGTGCAGAGCTGGTGGGGTAGGGGTAGCCAGGTGGAAAGCATGGCCAGCCATAGCAAAATGCTCTCGATTATCGTAGATTTATCGGTGGTGACAGTGTTTCCTAGCCTCAGTGCAGTGGCCAGCTGGGAGGAGGTGCTCTTATTGAGGTGATATGCCGATATTAGCTAAATCGATAAATTAAATTGTTTAGATTACTCTGGCAATGAAAAATATTTTGTACAAAATCATGTACACTAGATGTCATGTAGACGTTTTTAAGGCGTTCATGGTGAGATCTTTCATAATAAACTTACAACAAACTGACACGTGACGTCTCAGCAATGCAAATAGTCTGGGTAGTCATTTGATTAGATGTTCAGGAGTCTTATGGCTTGGGGGTAGAAGTTGTTTAGAAGCCTCTTGGACCTAGACTTGGCGCTCCGGTACCACTTGCCATGCGGTGGCAGAGAACAGTCTATGACTAGGGTGGCTGGAGTCTTTGACAATTTTTAGGGCCTTCCTCTGACACCATCTGCTATAGAGGTCCTGGATGGCAGGAAGCTTGGCCTCAGTGATGTACTGGGCCGTACGCACTACCCTCTGTAGTGCCTTGCGGTCGGAGGCTGAATAGTGATGCAACCAGTCAGGATGCTCTCGATGGTGCAGCTGTAGAACCTTTTGAGGATCTGGGGACCCATGCCAAATCTTTTAAGTCTCCTTATGGGGAATAGGTTTTGTTGTGCCCTCTTCACGACTGTCTTGGTGTGCTTGGACCATGTTAGTTTGTTGGTGATATGGACACCAAGGAACTTGAAGCTCTCAACCTGCTCCACTACAGCCCCGTCGATGAGAATGGGGGTGTGCTCGTCCTCTTCTTTTTCCTGTAGTCCGCAATCATCTCCTTTGTCTTGATCACGTTGAGGGAGAGGTTGTTGTCCTGGCACCACACGGCCATGTCTCTTACCTCCTTCCTATAGGCTGTCTCGTCGTTGTCGGTGATCAGGCCTACCACTGTTGTGTCATCGACAAACTTAATGATCGTGTTGGAGTTGTTCCTGGCCATGCAGTCATGAGTGAACAGGGAGTACAGGAGGGGACTGAGCACACACCCCTGAGGGGCCCCCGTGTTGAGGATCAGCGTGGCGGATGTGTTGTTACTTACCCTCACCACCTGGGGGCGGCCCGTCAGGAAGTCCAGGATCCAGTTGCAGAGGGAGGTGTTTAGTCCCAGTGTCCTTAGCTTATTGATGAGCTTTGAGGGCACTATGGTGTTGAACACTGAGCTGTAGTCAATGAATAGCATTCTCACATAGGTGTTCCTTTTGTCCACGTGTGAAAGGGAAGAGTGGAGCGCAATAGAGATTGCATCATCTGTGGATCTATTGGGGCGGTATGCACATTTTAATTGGGTCTAGGGTAGAAGTAATTTAGCTCGTCTGGTAGGCTCGTGTCACTGGGCAGCTCGCGGCTGTGCTTTTCTTTGTAGTCTGTAATAGTTTGCAAGCCCTGCCACATCCGACGAGCATCGGAGCCGGTGTAATACGATTCGATCTTAGTCCTGTATTGACGCTTTGCATGTTTGATGGTTTGTCGGAGGGCATAGCAGGATTTCTTATAAGCTTCCGGGTTAGTCCCGCTCCTTGAAAGCGGCAGCTCTAGCCTTTAGCTCAGTGCGGCTGAAGCCTGTAATCCATGGCTTCTGGTTGGGGTATGTACGTACAGTCAGTGTGGGGACGACGTCATTGATGCACTTATTGATGAAGCCAGTGACTGATGTGGTGTACTCCACAATGCCATCGGAAGAATCCCGGAACATATTCCAGTCTGTGCTAGCAAAACAGTCCTGTAGCTTAGCATCTGCTTCATCTGACCACTTTTTTATTGACCGAGTCACTGGTGCTTCCTGCTTTAGTTTTTGCTTGTAAGCAGGAATCAGGAGAATATAATTATGGTCATATTTGCCAAATGGAGGGCGAGGGAGGGCTTTGTATGCGTCTCTGTGTGTGGAGTAAAGGTAGTCTATAGTTTTTTTCCCTCTGGTTGCACATTTAACACTCTGGTAGAAATGAGGTAAAACGGATTGAAGTTTCCCTGCATTAAAGTCCCCGGCCACTAGGAGAACTGCCTCTGGATGAGCGTTTTCCTGTTTGCTTATAGCCGTTTACAGTTCATTGAGTGCGGTCTTAGTGCCTACATCGGTTTGTGGTGGTAAATAGACAGCTACGAAGAATATACAGTGAGGGAAAAAAGTATTTGATCCCCTGCTGATTTTGTACGTTTGCCCACTGACAAAGAAATTATCAGTCTATAATTTTAATGGTAGGTTTATTTGAACAGTGAGAGACAGAATAACAACAACAAAAATCCAGAAAAACGCATGTCAAAAATGTTATAAATTGATTTGCATTTTAATGAGGGAAATAAGTATTTGACCCCTCTGCAAAACATGACTTGTTGGCAATCACAGAGGTCAGACGTTTCTTGTAGTTGGCCACCAGGTTTGCACACATCTCAGGAGGGATTCTTTCCCACTCCTCTTTGCAGATCTTCTCCAAGTCATTAAGGTTTCGAGGCTGACGTTTGGCAACTCAAACCTTCAGCTCCCTCCACAGATTTTCTATGGGATTAAGGTCTGGAGACTGGCTAGGCCACTCCAGGACCTTAATGTGCTTCTTCTTGAGCCACTCCTTTGTTGCCTTGGCCGTGTGTTTTGGGTCATTGTCATGCTGGAATACCCATCCACGACCCATTTTCAATGCCCTGGCTGAGGGAAGGAGGTTCTCACCCAAGATTTGATGGTACATGGCCCCGTCCATCGTCCCTTTGATGCGGTGAAGTTGTCCTGTCCCCTTAGCAGAAAAACACCCCCAAAGCATAATGTTTCCACCTCCATGTTTGACGGTGGGGATGGTGTTCTTGAGGTCATAGGCAGCATTCCTCCTCCTCCAAACACGGCGAGTTGAGTTGATGCCAAAGAGCTCGATTTTGGTCTCATCTGACCACAACACTTTCACCCAGTTCTCCTCTGAATCATTCAGATGTTCATTGGCAAGCTTCAGACGGGCCTGTATATGTGCTTTCTTGAGCAGGGGGACCTTGCGGGCGCTGCAGGATTTCAGTCCTTCACGGCGTAGTGTGTTACCAATTGTTTTCTTGGTGACTATGGTCCCAGCTGCCTTGAGATCATTGACAAGATCCTCCTGTGTAGTTCTGGGCTGATTCCTTACCGTTCTCATGATCATTGCAACTCCACGAGGTGAGATCTTGCATGGAGCCCCAGGCCGAGGGAGATTGACAGTTATTTTGTGTTTCTTCCATTTGCGAATAATCGCACCAACTGTTGTCACCTTCTCACCAAGATGCTTGGCGATGGTCTTGTAGCCCATTCCAGCCTTGTGTAGGTCTACAATCTTGTCCCTGACATCCTTGGAGAGCTCTTTGCTCTTGGCCATGGTGGAGAGTTTGGAATCTGATTGATTGATTGCTTCTGTGGACAGGTGTCTTTTATACAGGTAACAAGCTGAGATTAGGAGCACTCCCTTTAAGAGTGTGCTCCTAATCTCAGCTCGTTACCTGTATAAAAGACACTTGGGAGCCAGAAATCTTTCTGATTGAGAGGGGGTTAAATACTTATTTTCCTCATTAAAATTTAAATCAATTTATAACATTTTTGACATGGATTTTGTTGTTTTTATTCTGTCTCTCACTGTTCAAATAAACCTACCATTAAAATTATAGACTGATACTCTCCGCCTCCCTGTTGCGCCCCTGGTCTGGTCTGGACCTCGGCGTGCTGCTTTCCCTCTCCTTCCTCCCACGAAGTACCAAGCCCTGTCTGGACCCTGGTGTGGGAGACCCCGAACCTGGAGAGGGGCTGACGTCTGGGTCTGGACTGGAGCCGCTGACCGGAGCTGGACCGGGCACCGGTGGAGCGGACTGCACAGGCTCCGGACTGGAGCCGCTGACCGAAGCTGGACTAGGCACCGGTGGAGCGGACTGCTCTGGCTCCGGAGTGGAGCCGCTGACCGGATCTGGACTGGACCCCGGTGGAGCGGACTGCTCTGGCTCCGGAGTGGAGCAGCTGACCGGAGCTGGATCAAGCACCGGTGGAACGGACTGCTCTGGCTCCGGAGTGGAGCTGCTAACCGGAGCTGGACTGGACCCCGGTGAAGTGGATTGCTCTGGCTCCGGAGTGGAGCAGCTGACCGGAGCTGAACTGGGCACCGGTGGAGCGGACTGCTCTGGCGCCGGAGTGGAGCAGCTGACCGGTGCCGGACCAGGCACTGGTGGAACAGGCACGGGCCGTGCCGGACTGGGCACACTCACAACTGGCTTGGTTCTGGCGACGCGCACCACTGTCTTGGTGCGAGGGGCAGGAACAGGCCGGGCCGGGCTGGCGACGCGCACCACTGGCTTGGTGCGAGGGGCAGGAATAGGCCGGGCCGGGATTTTGTTGTTTTTATTCTGTCTCTCACTGTTCAAATAAACCTACCATTAAAATTATAGACTGATAATTTCTTTGTCAGTGGGCAAACGTACAAAATCAGCAGGGGATCAAATACTTTTTTCCCTCACTGTAGATGAAATCTCTCTTGGTAGATAGTGTGATCTACAGGTTATCATGAGATACTCTACCTCAGGCGAGCAAAACCTCGACACTTCCTTAGATATCGTGCACCAGCTGTTGTTTACAAATATACATAGACCGCCACCCCTTGTCTTACCAGAGGCTGCTGTTCTATCCTGCCGATACAGTGTATAACCCGCCAGCTGTATGTTATTAATGTCTACGTTCAGCCACGACTCGGTGAAACGTAAGATATTACATGACGTACGTCTCACGTGACATGAACGTGACGTGTTGGCAGTTTGAGGCATTAAAAAAAAACATGTCTCCATTGACAGTCCATGTTAATTCATGGCGGTATCTTATGGCCCTAGGAAGATGTTAGGCTAGGCTGAATTGTGGCCTGAACACTTCCCATAGGTGTGTGTGTGTGTGTTAAGACAGCACTGCAGCAGACTTCTGAGTCATGTGAGTGAGAGGAGATGTAGCAGTAAATCAAATCAAATTGTATTTGTCACATGCGCCGAATACAACAGGTGTAGACCTTACAGTGAAATGTTTACTTACAAGCCCTTAACCAACAATGCAGTTTTAAGAAATAATTTAAAAGAAAAAAAGAAAAGAAAACATCCAATATAAAATAATACGAAATAAAAGTAACAAATAATTAAAGAGCAGCAGTAAAAATAACAATAGCGAGGCTATATACAGGGGGTACCGGTACCGAGTCAATGTGCGGGGCACCGGTTAGTCGAGGTAATTGAGGTACCCCCAGTACGAGCGCAAGTCATGATAACTTTTTACCAGTTGTAGGTAGGCTATTTAGATTGTCATTATGGAGACACCTATTTCCAACCCTTTTTCCATAAAACGTATTAACGCCCTAGAACTGATGCACATCAAGAAATAAGGCGACAATGCACAGAAAAACGACTTTAGGCGCTCTAGAGCGCATGAGATAAATTTGCTCGGGGGTGGTTTAAACTGATTTCTAATGTCGACTTTGCTTATGGAAAACCATATCAAGCGGAGAGTTTTACGCATGCTCAGTTCTTAGGTCTCGAGCACTGCTCAAATGGAAATTTCAAATGGAAATTATGGAACTCCCTTGCATGCTTCTGATATGGGGAAAAGTCCACAATGAAACTGAAATGTAATATGGAGAGTGATACATCTGTTGGCCATTAAGTAGCCTATTAATTTATATGCCTATGTATGCTACTGTAGCCCACCATTTGATACAATAAATATGTTGAATTGATTTTATCACTGGAGTCATTGCAAATCAATTTGTGCCACTTGTGTAGCCTACCTGGGGCTGGCAGACGGATTTAATAAATAGCCTATAACTTCAGTTTATTGTTGTTGTAGCCTTGTGTTATTATGCAATTATTAATGGCCATGTTTAGTTAATGAAATTGGAAGCTATCAATTGTGAACATGGTCACAGTTCTATCTCAATTGCCGATCAGCTGTTGTTAGAATGCATTAGATTGAAGGTAACAGTCAATCAGATTAGGCTACGGGTAAAAAAAAAACACTGGCTGTTGTTGACAAGCATAGGCCTTTTCAGTTCATATAAAAAAAATTACGCCACATCCTCAGTAGCCTATTCCAGCAGGCTAATGGGCAACAGAAGCACTTCTTACCTCGAAATCGCCTCGTTCTTTTGACTTCTTACCTAGGCTACTGTAGGCTATCAGGGGCTATAGGCTACCTGCATCTAGCTAATCAAATCATGGCAAAGTTTAATTACAATCATAAACCCAGATTTTAGTCAGTAGGCCTAGCCTATGCCTATTGAAGTCAATCTCGTAAATAGGCCATTTATAACGGTTTGTAGTTTTAACATCTGCCACACAATAATGGCACAACTGCCAGAAAATAGCCTCACATTATTTTCTAATTCGTCCAAACGTTTCTTACACAGAGATTGAGATCCTATGTCCAACTTTCATCCCTCAAACTCTCCTGTTGGATTTATTTATAGTTATGCGCATAAGGGATTTATTTACAATCATAGCAGTCAAACAAGTGAAATCGACATCCATAGATGGAAAATCATCTGGCGAGTTTAATTAGGGCAAATTAGCTTTTCTCTTGCAACATATTCAAATTCCTTTATTAGTCAAGTTAGTGCACAATACATTTTTTTTTAATGGAAAACCGAATTTTACTTTCATGTTGTTGCTTCTTACATCTTGTCACGTTCGTTCATGAACGGGACGGACCAAGGCGCAGCGTGATATGCGTACATGTTTATTAAATATTAAACACAACGACAAACAAAATGAAACGTGAAGTCCAAGGCAGCACAACACAACATACCTTAACACGGAACAAAATCCCACAACCCACTAGTGCCAATAGGCTACCTAAGTATGGTCCCCAATCGGAGACAACGAGTGACAGCTGCCTCTGATTGGGAACCACACCGGCCAACATAGATCTAGACGATCTAAACCTAGAAAATACAACATAGAACATACCACACAGAAAATACACACCCTGACTCAACAAATACGAGTCCCCAAATACGAGTCCCCAGAGTCAGGTGCCCGGAGCCCGGAGCTGGACCGGGCACCGGTGGAGCGGACTGCACAGGCTCCGGACTGGAGCCGCTGACCGAAGCTGGACTAGGCACCGGTGGAGCGGACTGCTCTGGCTCCGGAGTGGAGCCGCTGACCGGATCTGGACTGGACCCCGGTGGAGCGGACTGCTCTGGCTCCGGAGTGGAGCAGCTGACCGGAGCTGGATCAAGCACCGGTGGAACGGACTGCTCTGGCTCCGGAGTGGAGCTGCTAACCGGAGCTGGACTGGACCCCGGTGAAGTGGATTGCTCTGGCTCCGGAGTGGAGCAGCTGACCGGAGCTGAACTGGGCACCGGTGGAGCGGACTGCTCTGGCTCCGGAGTGGAGCAGCTGACCGGTGCCGGACCAGGCACTGGTGGAACAGGCACGGGCCGTGCCGGACTGGACACACGCACCACTGGCTTGGTTCTGGCGACGCGCACCACTGTCTTGGTGCGAGGGGCAGGAACAGGCCGGGCCGGGCTGGCGACGCGCACCACTGGCTTGGTGCGAGGGGCAGGAACAGGCCGGGCCGGGCTGGCGACGCGCACCACTGGCTTGGTGCGAGGGGCAGGAACAGGCCGGGCCGGGCTGGCGACGCGCACCACTGGCTTGGTGCGAGGGGCAGGAACAGGCCGGACCGGGCTGGTGACGCGCACCACTGGCTTGGTGCGAGGGGCAGGAACAGGCCGGGCCGGGCTGGTCGACGTGCACCACTGGCTTGGTGCGAGGGACAGGAACAGGCCGGGCCGGGCTGGCGACGCGCACCACTGGCTTGGTGCGAGGGGCAGGAACAGGCCGGGCCGGGCTGGCAACGCGCACCACTGGCTTGGTGCGAGGAACAGGCCAGACCGGGCTGGCGACGCGCACCACTGGCTTGGTGCGAGGGACAGGAACAGGCCGGGCCGGGCTGGCGACGCGCACCACTGGCTTGGTGCGAGGGACAGGAACAGGCCGGACCGGGCTGGCGACACGCACCACTGGCTTGGTGCGAGGGGCAGGAACAGGCCGGGCCGGGCTAGCGACGCGCACCACTGGCTTGGTGCGAGGGACAGGAACAGGCCGGACCGGGCTGGCGACGCGCACCACTGGCTTAGTGCGGGAGCAGGAACGGGCCGGACCGGACTGGCGACACGCACCACTTGCTTGGTGCGAGGAGCGGGACTGGGTTCCTTTATTAACCCCCCGCTCCTTCTGCTGCCTAACCAGCTCCTCTCGCCATGCCTCTACACTTTCCTTCTCCCTTTTAGCCTCCTGTAGCCTCGTCATCCACCCAGTGTGCCCCCCCCCAAAAAAACATTATTGGGGTTGCCTCTCGGGTCTCCGTCGTCGGCACTCCTCTTCCCGTGAGGACTCCTCCTGGGCACGCTGCTTGGTCCTCGTTTGGTGGGATCTTCTGTCACGCTCGTTCATGAACGGGACGGACCAAGGCGCAGCATGATATGCGTACATGTTTATTAAATATTAAACACAACGACAAAATAACAAACAAAACGAAACGTGAAGTCCAAGGCAGCACAACACAACATACCTTAACACGGAACAAGATCCCACAACCCACTAGTGCCAATAGGCTACCTAAGTATTGGCCCCAATCAGACACAACGAGCGACAGCTGCCTCTGATTGGGAACCACACCAGCCAACATAGATCTAGACGATCTAGATCTAAACCTAGAAAATACAACATAGAACATACCACACAGAAAATACACACCCTGACTCAACAAATACGAGTCCCCAGAGTCAGGGCGTGACACATCTTCACAAGTGACGTTGATATTCCTTCATAATTTGCTTCATAACCTTATGGAAAAAGGGTTTATTAGCTAAATGTGTCAACTCCTCTCTTGCTGCAGAAAAAAAAATTGGGCTAGTTTTCAGGCTTTGTGGGCGGGTTTTGAGTAGTCATTGGGCTAGAAATGTTTGCTTGACCTGGCAACACTGCTCCCTTGATTTAAACAAATATATAAAATAATATCCAATCAGCATTGAGCTAAACTTAGTGAGCTCAACTGTGAATGGTCTTGGCACACCAAAAAAAAGTGTCAAGGGAAGCCAGTTTGGATTTGGCTTCACTTCTGAACACATATGTAACTGGGAATTGAAATAAACTGGAATTCAATGACAGTGCCTTTGCAAAGATAAAGAAATTGCAACAGAGAATGTTTTTTTAAAGCAAACTGAACCATTTTAATGTTGACCGCCATATCTTACAAATGTTATATAAATCTGTCCTGCAGAGTGTGCTGTCCTTTGGTCTGATATGCGTGTTTTGAAACATGCAAGTGCAAGACGAAGTCAAGCTTCAGCGTTTGATTAAGACGGCGGGAAGGATAATTGGTATAGATCAAGAATCAGCCACCAACCTGTACACAAAACTCATCCTCCTAAAACTTGAAAGCATTTTACAGGACAGTACTCATCCCCTTCACTCAAAATTCAGTTACAGCAGCAGCCGGACAAGGAGAAAGAGACTTCTTCAAAATAAAATTAAAACAGATAGATATTGGGACTCTTTTATTCCAACAGCCATTAGGCAGTATAATAGATAGTCTGTTGGTCCCTCGACTACACAGCATATTGCACTTTCACTTTAAATGTGTAGCTATAGCACTTTGAATGAATTCTATTGTGTCGTTTCTGTGTTTTCATGTTTTATGTACCGTCTTTTTAAGCACATGACCAAATGAATTTCCTCCTGGTGGGATAATAAAGTTGATCTGAATCTGAATCCATCAAGAGAAATACGCCATTGACAGAAACAACTTGAATTGTTGCATCTCATTGTGTTGTTGTCCTCAGGGGGCTAGCTAGCTAGCAAAAAGTGTCCCTTTCCTAAATTAGCTATGGATGGAGATAGGGATTTGGACTTGTGACTTTACTTAATTCTACGTACTGGCCAATGATTACAACAGCAATTCTGATCCAACCATAAATTCATACATTGTGCCCCTAGACTGAGACGTTGGAAGTTCAATATGTAGCTAGATGTAGCTAGAAGGCTAATGTTAACTAGCTAACGTTGCCCATGAAAGGAAGTTAGGCTAGCGAGCAAGCCAGGTAGCCTAGGACAACAAAAAATAAAAGTGTGTACTGTATGACAGAGTCATAGACCGAGGATGGCATTGGCGTTTCTCTACAAGTAGGGTTAGTCAACATGTTTTTTCTACTTGCACAAACGCATGCATGCATGCGCGCACACACACACACACACACACACACAAATCAGAACCATGGACAGCCACATTATATTTAGCTTACATTGGACTAAATTGTTTTTGGTATCTTTTAGTAGTCATTGTATTATACTAAGCATAGGTGATTTGATGATGTTGAAATGTTGAAGTTGAAATAGTGCTGGAATAGCAGCTCCTGTTTTCTTTGTGACTTGCAGTAACTCTCCGTGGGTCTAAATCAATAGTTGTTTAGTAGTTCGAAAATGTCAGAAACATTAACTTGCTTGACCATGCTGTAGGTCATGTTACTGCTTGTTACATGCAATATGCTTTGTGGACTTCACTGGAAAGAGGTTGCTCTCCGGTTTTGTGATGAAACAAAGGTGTGGTTGAATATATTCTGCCACTGTGTCTTCTTATTGTCTCGGCCTTAGGCCTATATATCACGGTCGCAAGGCATATGAACTAACAGGTTATAGAGCAAATAACGCAATTATCACAACACATACAGTGCATTCGGAAAGTATTCAGACACCTTCCCTTTTTCCACATTTTGTTACGTTACAGCCTTATTGTAAAAAAGATTTTTTTTAAAAATTATCCTCATCAATCCACACACAATACCCCATAATGGCAAAGCGAAAACAGGTTTTTAGAAATGTTTGCAAATGTATTAAAAATACATTTGGGACCTCAGACTGGGGCGAAGGTTCACCTTCCAACAGGACAACGACCCTAAGCACACAGCCAAGACAACGCAGGAGTGGCTTCTGGACAAGTCTCTGAATGTCCTTGAGTGGCCCAGCCAGAGCCCGCACTTGAAGCCGATCGAACATCTCTGGAGAGACCTGAAAATAGCTGTGCAGCGACGCTCCCCATCTAACCTGACAGAGCTTGAGAGGATCAACAGAGAAGAATGGGAGAAACTCCCCAAATACAGGTGTGCCAAGCTTGTAGCGTCATACCCAAGAAGACTCGAGGCTGTAATCGCTGCCAAAGGTGCTTCAACAAAGTACTGAGTAAAGGGTCTGAATACTTATGTAAATGTGATAACGTTTTTTTTATATATACATTCGCAGAAATGTCTAAAAACCTGTTTTTGCTTTGTCAAAAAAAGCAATTTAATCAAATTTAGAGTACAGCTGTAACATAACAAAATGTGGAAAAAGTGGTCTGAATACTTTCCGAATGGGTTGTAAGGTTGTAATATGGCATTTTTTTCTGGCTTGGCTTCCTCAGTGATTTTACTGACGCACAGCTACTGATTGCGTTAGCTGTGTAGTAATGTATCTCTTCTGAACAGTGGCCTGGCAAGAGAGCAAATGTTCAATGAATGACAAAATCGCACATTATTAGCTCATTGTTATGGATGTATCCCCAAAAAATCACTAGAAAACAATTTAAACAAACGCAGATGCAGCTAATTTGCTGTTATTCTGGCTGCACTGTTTGACGTGACTGTGTTAGCCAAAGTTGGCTGGCTAGCTAGCAAGCAAGGGATAAGAACGCTGCCAGCCATCATGGCAATGGAACATTTAGAACGAACGATTGGGTCGCGTCCATAGATTTAGCGTGCATTCATAAATCCACTCTGGCTATCTACTCCGATTTCAGAGCACTCTCGTCTAAGTGTGCCAGATGGCAGAATAAAAGCATACTTATGCTTGAACCGAAAATGTGGTCAGAGGCTCCGTATGGAGGGTGTGACGCAATTGCGGAGCCTCTGGAGGCACGCAGAGGCCAAATTGAGCTCCATACCGCATCACTGTGCGCCTTCCAAAATGTTTTAACAATGTGGAGGGCTACAGTATAGCGCCGCATTGACATGATTGGTTGAAGGTAGGTGGGGGCGGGAGGTCCTGTATAAACACAAACTCACTTCCTTGACAACAGCTCTGTTCTGCAATATCCCAAAAGTATGTTTCCTCTGACTTCTGTGGAGGCAGCATCGCAGTAAATGCTGTATGGCCACTGCAGTTTGTGGATTGACCATTTAGAGCCTTTACTGGATGAATTTAGGAGCATGCTACCATGTAGAGCCTTTAATTTATGAATTTACGAACATGCTGCACATATCGGTGTCAGTAAACGTCGGCAAAAAAACATAATAAATTGTTGCCAGCAGCATAGTTAATCACCAACGCTCTAGATATCATGAACACAGCCTAACCAGCTCTGCTAGGGCGAGTAAAATGGTCAGTGAGGTGTCATTTGTGTCTTGAAGTAGCTAGCAAGCTAGCCAACTTTAGCCAGTTAGCTTGGGTGCTTGACTGCGGTTGAGGTCAGAACGCTCGGATCAACCCTACGTCCAGTGTAAACTCTGAACGCTCCTAGAGCGAAATGCTCTGAATGTATGAAGGGACAATCTGATAACGGTCTGAATTTACAAACGCCCAGAGCTCACCCTGAGCACTCTCTAACACTCCAGAGTGAATTTACGAACAAAAATGCTTAATGACTGGGTTGCGTCTCTGGCAACCGAACCGATAGAACGAACGAACGGCCAGCCGGCTTGGGTAGCAACCCTAGATTTGTGTCGGGAAGATATCTCTCTACTTCTCTATGGGGCGATCAATGGGAATTGTTTTAAACGGCCGAAATTCAGTTAAACTGCAGTACCGAAGCAATACTGTATGTGCAGTCAAAAGCGCGCTTCCAGGCGGGAACCCTGGCCCCTTGGCAGCAATAGATCGACCGGAGGGAGACACCGGTTTACGACGTGAAAGGCAACGAAGTAGACAGACAGAGAGCAAGCCAACGCGGGAGCGAGCGGCAGGAATAGCCTACCATTTCCTGTGTTGGATCATAGGGAGCCTGTCTTTATAACCACCAACCGCTTGAATAATCCCAGAGAGGTTGTCATTTTTATATAAAATCCTAATTTGTGTGTATTTAAAGTGGGAAACAGGGTTTGTACACAAATAAATAAAAATTACTAGGTAAAGCATCACACGCTCATGTTTATGGATAAAGAAGGACGTCGCTCGGATTTGTTACGTGCGCTCTTTTGGTGGTAATATGTCAAGGCACGGATTCAGAAGGGTCCTACATTAGACAAATGAATTGAACTGGAGAATAGACACAAACCGAAAAGAAACCCGATTTGATAGGGGACAGAGGAGAAAGGGGGATTCAGCTAGCAACGAACCATAAGACGAAGGAGCATCATAGAGAAATAGTAGGTTATTCTTTTGTTGTCCTATTGACGTGGTGTAAAATTACAGATTATGTTCAAGTCATTGTTATTGTCACCACATCTTGACAAAGGGACCGAACAGGCTATATGTTGACACACCGTGACAGTATAGCCTATGGGTTTAAACCAGCAGTTTAGACCCATAACGGTTGAACAAAGGAGTAGGCTACTTCGATGTCAATGTTATTTACATATACAAATATTTAAACAAAGATGTATATATATATATATATATATATATATATATATATATATATATATATATATATATATATAATAATGAGAGAGAGAGAGAGAGAGAGAGAGAGAGAGATTGTATATAGATAAATAGAAATTTGAGTCAGAACCTAATTGGTTAAAATCAACTCATCAATTTCACCCCCCCCCAAAAAAAATACAAACAATTATAGGCTAAATCATTTCAATTCATTATAATTTCAACATTCCTAGATTTTTGCATGACTATACCAACTTGTGACTGTGAAGTTTTTGTTAGTCAGCCTACACCAGATAGCTCCTGCTCTTCAAAAAATGTAAAGAAAATGAAAGTTATTATACATTTTAAGAATGAATTAATAATTTATTTAGTCTACATCTCTTCTTCTCATCTTTTCCTCTATCATTGTTTTCTAAACACCTTCCCTCTTTCTCTCCTCGTCTACAGGACTGAGTTGTAACGTTTACCCGTCATCTCCAACTCGTTCAAAGATCTATAGGTTCTTCCTGCTCCCTCTCACCACCTTTCCAGTGTCCATCCTCGGTGCGCAGCGGGTTGCTCCCATCCCACACCGTCTCAATGAAGGAGGCCGATGCAATCAAGCTCTTCATCGGGCAGATACCCCGAAATCTTGAGGAGAAGGACTTGAAACCCATCTTCGAACAGTTCGGGAAGATCTATGAGTTGACGGTGATAAAGGACAAATACACGGGGATGCACAAAGGTAAGGGGAGATTAAACAATTACTGTATAGGCTATGCTGTAGAGTGCATGGAAGTACTTTATTATAATATAATGGACAGATGTCTCACTTATCCCCTCCATAGGCATAGTAGCCTACATTTATTCTCTACATTTATTCTCTACAACAGAATACTAAAGGAGAAGTTCTTTTTTCAACCAAATCTCTATTTTTGTTATAGAAGGGTCCAGATAACTTTTTTGTGATTTGTGATTTCACATGTTTTAGAGAAACTTATACCAGACACCAAATTACTTCCGCATCCCCGGGCGCCGATGGATTAAGGCAGCCCCCCGCACCTCACTGATTCAGAGGGGTTGGGTTAAATGCATTCAGTTGTACTGGCTAGGTATCCCCCTTTCTCTAGTATGGGGGGCCCTGAAAAAACATGAACAAAGGCTCCAGAAACACCCAAATATGTCCTTTTAAATGACTAAAATTTAAATGTAACATGTAGAAACGGCAAAGCTCTCAGTCTAGGGATGCAGGTCTTTAGATGTTGTACACATGAAATTGTGTCATGAAATTGTATATTCCATTTTGTTGCGACTCGAGCGATAAGTCTCTGTCCATTCTACAGGCCAAAATAAAAGAAACACTTGAGTAAATGAGGGATACAAAGTATATTGAAAGCATGGGGTGCTTCCACATAGGAAGTTCCAGACACTTGTAGAATCTATGCCAAGGCACATTTACATCCATTGTGAATGACAACAGTTCCTCTCTCAATACGAAAAATCTTTACAACACTCCCCCTCGATAACAACCAAGCCTCGGTGTGAAATGGAACATTGTCATGCTCTGATCCCATATCTCCACATAGTTTTGCAAACAGGCATGCGTGCAGTGGATGTGGTTTGATGTAGTTTACAATCGAAGTTACCTACTGCAGTACATCTCCGAGTTCTGTGCTCAGGTCTTTTGCTGCCAGTTGCGCTCGGTGTATCATAAAATGCGTCCATATGACAGAGGGAGACACATTCATAACTAGAGTGCAGAGGCCTGCCCGCCGTCCCGCCATAGATGGAGCCCCATCTGCGCAAAAGCCCACCATTCGATCCCGTATGGAATCTGTTTTTCGTCAATATAGCCACGCAGCAGACTGAACATCCCTTATGCCGTTTCATGCTCGGGAATCGTGAGACAGAACAATATGTCCTCGTAAATAGCATCCCCCGCCATGTAGTGTGAACAAAAGTCAATGCATGGGCATCTAGGCCCTCACAGCTAATGTCCATTTGGAGAGCATAAACTGGGGAGTTTTTGAGTCGTTCAGTCAGTTCTCTTGATTGCTAGCAATAGCATAAATTCTTCATTTAACAGTGTTATCTGACAAAGGTATTGATGTGAGTTTCTGTGCCCCTGCCTCCCCACACATTGTTTTCAACATATCAATTGCAGCCTGTATTATCAAAGTCTCTGCAATAGTGTGTGGTTTCATAGTGTAGCAGGCCTAGCCATCACCGGGAAATGATTCAAGTGCGGCCTTTTTAAGTGCGCTCTCTGGTTTAATTTTATTTAAAAAAAAATTTAAATTTTTAGTCATTTAGCAGACTTACAGTTAGTGAGTGCATACATTTTTCATACTGGCCCCCCGTGGGAATCGAACCCACAACCCTGGCGTTGCAAGTGCTATGCTCTACCAACTGAGCTACAGGATATCTTTTAGATTTGAATAATTTTCATTTAGATTTTTAAGGTTAACCACATTACAATGATTTTGAGAAAACGATGTTATAATATATATTTTTCGTTTATATATATATATATATATTTTTTTGTCAGGATTTTGACAAAGTTAAAACAGGTTTTTAGAAATATCTTATTTACATAAGTATTCACACCCCTGAGTCAATATATGTTAGAATCACCTTTGACAGCGATTACACCTGTGGGTCTTTCTGGGTATGTCTCAAAGAGCTTTGCACACCTGGATTGTACAATGTTTGCACATTATTCTTTATAAAATTCTTCAGGCTCTGTCAAGTTGGTTGTTGATCATTGCTAGACAGCCATTTTCAAGTCTTGCCATAGATTTTCAAGCTGATTTAAGTCAAAACTGTAACTAGGCCACTCAGGAACATTCAATGTAGTCTTGGTAAGCAACTCCAGTGTATACAGTGGGGAAAAAAAGTATTTAGTCAGCCACCAATTGTGCAAGTTCTCCCACTTAAAAAGATGAGAGAGGCCTGTAATTTTCATCATAGGTACACGTCAACTATGACAGACAAATTGAGGGAAAAAAATCCAGAAAATCACATTGTAGGATTTTTAATGAATTTATTTGCAAATTATGGTGGAAAATAAGTATTTGGTCACCTACAAACAAGCAAGATTTCTGGCTCTCACAGACCTGTAACTTCTTCTTTAAGAGGCTCCTCTGTCCTCCACTCGTTACCTGTATTAATGGCACCTGTTTGAACTTGTTATCAGTATAAAAGACACCTGTCCACAACCTCAAACAGTCACACTCCAAACTCCACTATGGCCAAGACCAAAGAGCTGTCAAAGGACACCAGAAACAAAATTGTAGACCTGCACCAGGCTGGGAAGACTGAATCTGCAATAGGTAAGCAGCTTGGTTTGAAGAAATCAACTGTGGGAGCAATTATTAGGAAATGGAAGACATACAAGACCACTGATAATCTCCCTCGATCTGGGGCTCCACGCAAGATCTCACCCCGTGGGATCAAAATGATCACAAGAACGGTGAGCAAAAATCCCAGAACCACACAGGGGGACCTAGTGAATGACCTGCAGAGAGCTGGAACCAAAGTAACAAAGCCTACCATCAGTAACACACTACGCCGCCAGGGACTCAAATCCTGCAGTGCCAGACGTGTCCCCCTGCTTAAGCCAGTACATGTACAGGCCCGTCTGAAGTTTGCTAGAGTGCATTTGGATGATCCAGAAGAGGATTAGGAGAATGTCATATGGTCAGATGAAACCAAAATATAACTTTTTGGTAAAAACTCAACTTGTCGTGTTTGGAGGACAACGAATGCTGAGTTGCATCCAAAGAACACCATACCTACTGTGAAGCATGGGGGTGGAAACATCATGCTTTGGGGCTGTTTTTCTGCAAAGGGACCAGGACGACTGATCCGTGTAAAGAAAAGAATGAATGGGGCCATGTATCGTGAGATTTTGAGTGAAAACCTCCTTCCATCAGCAAGGGCATTGAAGATGAAACGTGGCTGGGTCTTTCAGCATGACAATGATCCCAAACACACCACCCGGGCAACGAAGGAGTGGCTTCGTAAGAAGCATTTCAAGGTCCTGGAGTGGCCTAGCCAGTCACCAGATCTCAACCCCATAGAAAACCTTTGGAGGGAGTTGAAATCTGTGTTGCCCAGCGACAGCCCCAAAACATCACTGCTCTAGAGGAGATCTGCATGGAGGAATGGGCCAAAATACCAGCAACAGTGTGTGAAAACCTTGTGAAGACTTACAGAAAACATTTGACCTGTGTCATTGCCAACAAAGGGTATATAACAAAGTATTGAGAAACTTTTGTTATTGACCAAATACTTATTTTCCACCATAATTTGCAAATAAATTCATTAAAAATCCTACAATGTGATTTTCTGGAATTTTTTTTCTCATTTTGTCTGTCATAGTTGACGTGTACCTATGATGAAAATTACAGGCCTCTCATCTTTTTAAGTGGGAGAACTTGTACAATTGGTGGCTGACTAAATACTTTTTTTCCCCCACTTTATTTGGCCTTGTGTTTTAGGTTATTGTCCTGCTGAAAGGTGAATTTTTCTCCTAGTGTTTGAACCAGATTTTCTTCTCGGATTTTGCATGTGCTTAGCTCTATTCCATTTATTTTTATCCTAAAAAAACTCTGTAGTCCTTGCCGATGACGATCATACCCATAACATGATGCAGCCCCCACCATGCTTGAAAATATGAAGAGTGGTACTTAGTGTTGTGTTGGATTTGCCCCAAACATACTGTAATGCTTTGTATTCAGGACATAAAGTTTATTTTTTTTGCAGTTTTATTTTAGTGCCTTATTACAAACAGGAAGCATGTTTTGGAATATTTGTTATTCTGTACAGGCTTCATCCTTTTCACTCTGTCATTTAGGTTAGTATTGGAGTAACTATTGGAGTAACTATAATGTTGTTTATCCATCCTCAATTTTCTCCTATCACAGCCATTAAACTCTGTAACTGTTCTAAAGTCACCATTGGCCTCGTGAAATCCCTGAGCGGTTTCCTTATCTCCTGAAACTGAGTTAGGAAGGACGCCTGTATCTTTGTAGTGACTGGGTGTATTGATACACCATCCAAAGTGTAATTAATAACTTCACCATGCTCAAAGGGATATTCAATGTCTTCTTTTTTCATTTTTACCCATCTACCAATAGGTGCCCTTCTTTGCGAGGCATTGGAAAACCTCCCTGGTCTTTGTGGTTGAATCTGTGTTTGAAATTCAATGCTCGACTCAGGGACCTTACAGATAATTGTATGTGTGGGGTACAGAGAAGGCGTAGTCAATCGAAAATCATGTTAAACACTATTATTGCACACATACAATTAGTGAGTCCATGCAACTTATTGTGAATTGTTAAGCAAATTTTTACTCCTGAAATTTAGGATTGCCATAACAAAGGGTTTGAATACTTATTGACTCAAGACATTTCAGCTTTTCATTTTGAATTAATTTGTAAAAACATAATTCCACTTTGACATTATGGGGTATTGACTGTAGCCCAGTGACAAAAAAAATCTAAATGTAATCTATTTTAAATTCAGGCTGTAACACAACAAAATGTGGAAAAAGTCAAGGGGTGTGAATACTTTCTGAAGGCACTGTATTTGGGAGTTGTTGGAGCCTTTGTTCATGTTTTTTCGGGGCCCCCATAATACACAACGAGGATGAGGAAGTGATTTGCTGTTTGGGGTAAGTTTCTAAAAAATTTGAAATCACAAAAAAGGTGTCTGGACCCTTCTATAACATCCCATTTACATCAAAAATAGAGAATTGGTTGAAAAACAACAACTTCTCCTTTAAAGTTACAATGCAACCTGCTGCAATTTCTCTTTGTCCACTGTTGTATCACAGTATACTAATACATCATTTGTTGAATGGTATAATGAACCCTCAATCCTACCCCAGGCTGTGCCTTCCTGACATACTGCGAACGAGAGTCTGCCCTCAAGGCCCAGAATGCACTGCACGAGCAGAAGACGCTACCAGGGGTGAGTGCGCTCTCTGACGTTCAACAGCATACACTGGCAGAGTTCCAAATGGCACCCTATTCCCCATGTAGTGCACTATTGGCTAGAGCCTTATGGCCTCTGGTCAAAATTAGTGCACTAGTACTACATTGGAAAATCGGGTCCCATATGGAACTCGGCCACTCCGATGAGCAAAAGGCAGAACAAGTGGCATTCTACCTCACTGCACTACACACACAGACACACAACAGTGTGCCACAGAAAAACTAACTCCCTCTGACATGTGAGCTCCACTTCCCTTTGAGTTGATGTGCCCAAGAGGAAGGTCAGAGGTGGCTTTCCTATATTCCCTGTACATGACACATCCAGTCAGAGCCTTAGACATCCTCCTACAACGTCTTTGGTTGTAAGTGACAGCTTAGGGGCATGCCGAAGTCACTTTGCCCTCTCTCTCTCTCGCCCCCTCTTTCGACTCGCACATTCTAATCAAAGTTAGAGCAGCTTGATTAGCATAATTAGCAGGTGTGCTGCCAAGTGACATTTATGGAGCAGAATGTGACGTGACAGGCGTTCTCTCTCGGCAGTCTCTATAGAAACAGACTAGTATTGTGTTCCAAATGCTATTCCCTATATAGTGCACTACTTTTGACCAGGGCTCATAGGGTTTAATTCAAAAGTAGTGTACTATATAGGGAATTAGGGGTGCCATTTGGGCTAAATGCAACACGGCTAGGAATTATTATTGGACAAGCCTGCTTTCCTCCTTCACTCAGTCTCTGCCTCTTCTCAATATTTTCCACTCATCTCCCTTTTCTTTTTATTAAGGTTTACTGAGTTGAATTCTTTGTTGGGTTTTATTACCAGTATTCCCATTTGAAGATAGTAGTAGGCCAAATCAACGTTTATTTGTCATATGCACAGGACATGGCGTAGTGTACTCAGTACAATGAAATGCTTACTGGTAAGCTGAGACAGTGAGGGAGTATGGGTTTTAGTAGGGGCGTCTGGGAGCCAGAGCGGTAGTTAGCACTAGCAGCAATATAAATCCTGTTATTAGCTTGACAGTAGTCTGACCTTCCTGACGTCTCAGAGGGGATCAGCAGGCACGTTCCCCGTCGCTAAACCTTCTCTTCCCCGTCTGTCTCCCCAGTGACTCCCCTCCCAGACCTCCTCACCCAAGTCTTGTACAACCGTCCGAGAACAACCTCCCCCTCGTGTCCCCCATCCTAACCCCCGCAATGATGAAAACCACGTTATTAGCTACACACTGACTACCACCCCCTAGACAAGTAGTACCCCCACCCCAACTACCAGCTGTGGTGTAATCGTCATCTAATAGCACCTGCACTGCCAGATAATTAACTTCACCATCCTCTTGTCAGGGATGCTACAAAGAAATTACATGAAAGTAATTGAAAGACACAAATACACCAATGCGCTTCTGAATACAGAAAGCTGAAGCATGTCATTATCTCTCTCCCTGTGCATTTATATTCAACGTCCCTCTCTCTAGTGAGCTATACACTGCCTGCTATGGTGGAAAATGTTACTGCTTTTAATTGTCCTCACAATACACAAGCTGCGTCCGAAAAGCAGATATAGAAGTAAGAAGGAGAGGAAAAAGAAAGTGAAAGGCGGGCAGGATGAACAGATGGTCTGATCTGAGTGGCACCTGGCCTTGTGTTTAATTTCAGGTGAGAGACAATCTGTCTCAAAGCTCACCGACATGGAGGCAGAGGAATAGTGTCAAAACACATTCACACACGGAGGAAGAGCGAGGTTGTAGACAGGGAGGGGAAAAATACACAAAAATAAGAATCTGCTGCTGTACTTTCTCTCCTCCTTTGCCCATCTTGTACTTGTGTCTTCCTGTCTCCTCTATCTTTAGCTCTCCATCTCCCCGCTGCTATCCCTTGCTGTCTGAATTCTGTTTTGTTGCCATCCCAGTGTGTCTGGTCAGCTTCTCTACTACAGCTGCTTGAGAAGTGAAACTCCTGGCAGATAAACATGACTACACAGACACGAAATGGGCCAACTCAGAAATTGCTCCCCATCCCAAACAATGTAACCTATATATCTCCTCTCCTCTATCCCCTCTATCTCTATCTGAGTTTTGGATCCTGGTGTTCAGACTGACATGATTTGCTGAAGGGGGGGATGGAGTATGCCAGGGAAGAAAATATCCAGAGATCTGGATTGGAGTTGAATATTTTTAGATCTTCATAAATGGAATAGAAACACGCACACTGCTCTTGCCAGTATCACTTTAGTTTATTCAGCTTTGTCAGGGCTTTTAAAAAAAGATCTTCATAAAGAAAATACGTTCTCCCCAAAAAATATTTTGTTGGAACATCTGACTAAGCTTGACATTTACTCAGCCATGCATGACAAGTCAGACGCATTATTTTGTGAATAGTCTCAAAATTATTTCATTTGTATGACTAACAATTGAGCATACACACAGTGCTTATATACAGTATGCCTGTGGGGTAGCCTATTTGTTCTGTGTACTGTGTGTCCATGTGTGTAAGCATAAAAAGCAGTGAGTAGTCTGAGCAGAGATTATTATAATATTGAATGCATATCTGAGCACACATGTCTGATTGATCTATTAAAGAGTGTGTGTGTTACATTTGGATATGTATGCATATCATTATGCGCTGATATCAATGTGTGCAAGCCAAGGGATGGTACAGATATTGTGCAAACTCACCTCACTGTAGAAAGGCTCAACAGCTGTCACTTGAGGAGACTGTAGTGATGAATGTAGAATAGATTCAATTTATGATGAAGATAAATGGGTGTGAATTGAAGAGAAATTGGATGAATGGGTAGAAGGGTGGGGGAGGGGGCAGTGTTGTGTTTGAGACCACCTAAAGTGAGACCATTCAAGACCAAGACCGGCGCAAATCGAGTTCTAGTCAAGACCAAGACCGGAGGCGGGGCGAGACTGAGTCAAGACTGAGACCGAGAGGGGGACAAGGGGTCCGAGACCGAGTCAAGACCGAGACCAGAAAAATGCAAGTCCAATTTTTTTTTTTTTTTATTGAGTCATTTAGCAGACGTTCTTATCCAGAGCGACTTACAGTTAGTGAGTGCATACATTTTCATACTGGCCCCCCGTGGGAAACGAACCCACAACCCTGGCGTTGCAAGCGCTGAGCTACAGGGGAAGACCATGATTGTAATTTTGTCAGATCACCACTATAATAAGAGTTCACAGTATTTCTGTGTTCATATTTCAGAACAACATATGGATTCCTTAGACATTCAGAATAGGGAAAAAATGCATGCTGAGGGAAAATAGAGCCACTCTACAAATTATTACTAACCCAAACACAGTGGGGGACAATTGGCCTTCAAAGGGCTAAGGATTCATTAAATAATGATTATAATAATAATAATTATATTATTATTTTCAATTATGTTCTAATTTAATCTCTTCCATTTTTGTTGGAAAGGAAAGGGTTAACACCGAAGAGAAAAAAAGATCCAATCAGGATTTTTCATTGCTGGTCTCTGGGGAGATAAATCTAGCTAGCTAAGTCAGCCATTGGCTAGGCCATCAGAAGCTAGATAAAGGAATATGCCATTCCACTGTATTGAGGCAAAATTTTAGAGTGACGGTGGAATCAACGAATCACATTTTTGACTTAGTGAGTGGGACCGTTTTTACAAAAACATATGGAAACGTGTGCCTTCTTGAAGGCCAACAGGTCACTGCGCAATAGTGAGCAGTAGTTTTCCCACGGTCTAGCTAGCTAGCTTTTTTTGTCGGCTAGTTTGCAGCGGCTGCAGCATGTGTTATCAAAGAGGATGTTGTTGATAATTTGTTAGCTTTTCCCTTTTCAAGAATAACTTGAGTTTCAAATTATCATCATCTGGTGAGTGGAACTGTGTTTTTTATTGCAGCGCGCTTGCTGTTAATAATTTGTGTGTGTGAAACGTTGTTGCATTTAAAGTGGAACTGACAGCATTTTAGCAACATGCAATCTTATTAAAATCTGTTCATATAGCGACCATTTAGATATGGTAATTTTCATAAATTCTTAGAATGTTTGGGAATTACATATACCAATATACTCACGTTGTATAATGATTAGAAGACAGGCACAGGAATATGTATTAGGAGTTTTATTTACTCCACCCAACACACAGTATATAACAAAGGGATGTAACCCAAACAAAAGAGCGAGGTGTAACCTCTACACAATACACGGGACGAGACCCCTAATAACAAGAGCACAATACACGGTACTCATGAGACCAACGGACATGGGACAATAAACGACAAGGACAATGGGGAACAGAGGGCACATATATACACATACGAATCAGGGGGAATGGGAACCAGGTGTGTGTAATGAGACAAGACAGTCCGGGGTTGGTGGTAATGAACCAGGTCAGTGACGCCTAGAAGGCCGGTGACGTAGACCTCTGGTGAACGGAATGAGCAGCAGTACAGGGGGGATCCGTGACAGTACCCCCAAACGCGCTGCACTAGCAGCGGGACAACACCGGCCTCGGGGACGACCACAGGAAAGCGGTGCGGTCAGTGCGCCGACGGTGAAAATCCCTGGTAAGTGAAGCATCCAGGATGTCCACCGCAGGAACCCAGCACCGCTCCTCTGGGCCGTACCCCTCCCAGTTGATGAGGTACTGGAGACGCCCGACGCCTCGAATCCAGGACTTCACGGACTGAGTACGCCGGACCTCCCTCGATGTCCAGAGGAGGAGGTCGGGCCGTCACTGGGTCCAGCCTCAGCGAGGGGACCAGGCACCACTGGCCTGAGGAGAGACACATGAAAAGTCGGGTTAATGCGGTAATCAGCAGGGAGTTGCAAACGGTATGTTACCTCATTAACCCTCGTCAGGACTTTAAACGGCCTCACAAACTGCAGCCTCAGCTTCTGGCAGGGCAAGCGGAGGGACAGGTTCCGGGTGGAGAGCAAGACCCGGTCGCCTGGAGAGAAAACAGGCGCCTCACTGCAATGGAGGTTGGCCTGTTCCTTGTGCCGACTCACGGCCCGCTGGAGACGAGTGTGCGCAGCGTTCCAGATCTCCTCAGCGCTCCGAAAACACTCATCCACCGCAGGGGCCTCAGTCTGGCTCGGATGCCAAGGTGCCAGGGCCAGCTGATACCCCAACATGCAATGGAAAGGAGTGAGGTTAGTGGAGGAGTGGCTGAGGGAATTCTGTGCATACTCAGCCCAAGGTAGAAAATACGCCCACTCCCCCGGCCAGTCCTGACAGTAACACCTCAGGAACCTGCACACTTCCTGATTGACCCTCTCCACCTGCCCATTAGCTTGAGGACGGTATCCAGAGGTGAGACTGACCGTGACCCCCAGGCGTTCCATGAACGCTTTCCATATGCGTGAGGTGAACTGAGGACCACGGTCTGACACAATGTCCTCCGGGATCCCGTAGTGCCGGAAGATGTGCGTAAAAAGAGCCTCCACGGTTTGCATGGCCGACGGGAGCCCAGGCAGAGGAAGAAGGCGACAAGCTTTGGAAAACCGGTCCACAACGACGAGAACGGTGTTGTTCCCCTGGGAGGGGGGAAGGTCAGTGACAAAGTCCACCGAGAGGTGAGACCAGGGTCGTTGTGAAACTGGCAGGGGAAGGAGCTTTCCATAAGGGAGGTGTCTGGGTGTCTTAGACTGAGCACAGATGGAGCAGGAAGAGACACAAACCCGTACGGACACAAACCCGTACGTCCCTAGCCAAGGTGGGCCACCAGTACTTCTCAGTCAGGCAGGCGATGGTACGGCCTATCCCAGGATGACCCGACACAAGCGCTGTGTGCACCCAGGAAAGGAGGCAGTCCCGCACACCCGTGGGCATGTAGGTGCGGTTCTCCGGGCACTGTGCAGGTGCGGGTTTCGTACGCAGGGCCTGCCCTATGTCGCCGTCCATGTCCCACACCACTGGCGCAATGATACGGAACGGAGGGATGATGGGGGTCTCCTCTCCCTGCATCTCCTCTGCGTCATAGAGGCGAGACAGGGCGTCCGCCATCACGTTCTTCGAGCCTGGCCTATAGGAAAGCGTAAATTGGAACCTGGTGAAGATAAAGCCCACCTGCCCTGTCTTGGATTTAGCCTCTTCGCTTCCCTGATGTACTCCAGGTTGCGGTAGTCCGTCCACACCAGGAAAGGGTGTTTGGACCCCTCCAGCCCGTGCCTCCACACCTTCAGAACCTTCTTGACCGCCAAGAGTTCCCGGTCCCCTACGTCGTAGTTCCTCTGGGCAGGGCTCAGCTGCTTGGAGTAGAAGGCGCAGAGCCGCAGTTTTGGAGGGGTTCCGGTGCGCTGGGACAGCACTGCCCCGACTCCTACATCGGAGGCATCCACCTCGACGATGAAGGGGAGTGAGCTGTCGGGATCTGCCTGCACGGGAGCAGTGGTGAAGCATGCCTTCAGCGTCTCGAATGCCCTCTCCGCCTCCGCCGTCCAACAAAGCCGCTGGGGACCTCCTCTCAGCAGGGAGGTAAGAGGCGCGACCACCGTGCTGAAGCCCCGGATGAACCTCCGGAAATAGTTGGCGAACCCCAGGAATCGCTGGACTGCTTTCACAGAGTTTGGGATGGGCCATGACCTGACTGCACTGATTCGTTGCTCGTCCATCTCCACTCCCTCCGTGGATATGAGGTAGCCCAAGAAGGACATGGACTGCTGGAAAAACAAACACTTTTCTTGTTTAACTTAGAGATTATGCTCCAACAGTCTTCCCAGCACAGACCTGACTAACGAGACATGCTGGGTTCGGTCAGCAGAATAGACCAAAATGTTGTCTATATAAACCACTACACCCCGTCCCAGCATGTCCCGAAACACTTCGTTTATAAAGGCCTGGAAGACTGAAGGATCATTAGACAGGCCAAAGGGCATTACGAGATACTCGTAATATCCCGTGGTCGTGGAAAAGGCCTTTTTCCATTCGTCGCCTGCACAAATGCGCACCAGATTGTAGGCACTACTCAAGTCCAGTTTTGTGAAGTACTGCGCCCCCTGCCTTTGTTCGATGATGGTTGGAATGAGGGGTAAAGAATAGCTGAACTTAACGGTGGCTTTGTTCAGTGTTCGATAATCAATGCAGGGGAGCAGTCCCCCACCTTTCTTCTTAACAAAAAAGAAGCTTGAGGAGGCTGGTGACGTAGAGGGGTGGATAAAAACCCTGCTGGAGGCTCTCCATGGCCTCGGTCTCCACGTAGGAGAGGGGATAGACGTGTCCTCTCGGGAGGACTGCGTCAGACAGCAGGTCAATGGCACAGTCTCAGGGGCGATGAGGAGGCAGGCGTGTAGCCTGGGTCCAGATCCTGGTATTCTTCCGGTAAATCCACTTGAGTGGCGTGGACCCGACTTTCCACCGTAGTGGTGTTGACAGACACGGCGAGACACCTCACCTGACACTCCTGCGACCAACCCAGCAATCTCGTCTCGGACCAGGAAATAACAGGGTTCTGCCAACTCAACCAGGGGAGACCTAAAACAACGGGGGGCGTGGGGGTGTCTATAATCAAAAAGGTGATCTGTTCTAAATGAGTGTCATAGGTCAGCAGAGAAACGGGAACAGTGATGTGATGTATGAGCCCTGTCCCTATTGGACTAATATCCAGGGCTCAAACCGGAATGGGTGACTGTAGGGGAACCACAGGAATGCGTAAAGCAGTGGCCAGTGGCAGCTCCGGAATCAATCAGAGCTAACGGAAGTGAGGGTCTAGGATATTCAGGGAATTTAATGGAAAAACACTCTGGTTGAGTTGACAGAAAAGGAGAAGAGATCTTGCATCCTCCCTGGGTTGGAGCAGGGGAATTCCCTGGCTTGTCACCTCCTCTCGTATTAGTGGATAGAGGGCAGGTCGGGGAGAAATGACCCCTTTCTCCACCATAGGAGCAGAGGCCCAGATTCCTCCTTCTCCTACGCTCTGCCTCGGGCAAATGTGCAGAGCCCACCTCCATCGGCTCTGGCCACGGAGCAGGTGTAGCCATGGGCTCCGGATTCCGCGCAGGTCTTCGTCGGGACCGCAGGAGGTTGTCCAACCGGATTGCCATGCTGATGAGCTGGTCGAGTGACAGGTTGTCATCACGGCAGGCTAACTCCATCTGTACCTCCTCCTGCAGTCCGCTGCGAAAAACGGTGACCAGAGCCGACTTGTTCCATCCGGTGGAGGCCACGACGGTCCGGAACTCCAGGGCGAACTCCGAGGCGGTCCTAGATCACTGGCATAGTTGGAGTAGACGCTCACCCTCCTCTCGGCCCTCCACAGGATGATCAAACACCGAGCAGAAGAGGAGGTTGAAGCGCTCGTAGGACACGACCTCGGGTCCTCCCGTCTCCCAGACCGGCGGCACCCCAGTCCAGAACCTGTCCGGTCAGTGCCGAGATGACTGTGGCAACCCTGTCTCTCCCGGAGACAGCCTCGGCATAGCGAGCGAGGTACAGGTCGCATTGCAGAAGGAATCCCTTGCATCTCACTGGCGCGCCGTTAAAGCGCTCTGGGAGGGACAGGGGTATTATGCGGACCGGCTCGTATAGAACGGAGGTAGGTTGTGGTGGTGTGGGAGCTGGTGCCGGAACCGGTGCTGGAGACTGGAGGGACTGCACTTTCCCCTCCAACCACAGGATGGTTGCCAGCACGCTGTCCACGACACTGTCCTCGTGATGCTGGACTGTCTCTACGATGGTCGCCAGCTCGGCCTTTCCCGCTGTCTCCATTTTTATGGGTCGATTATTCTGTCATGTTGTATAATGATTAGAAGACTGGCGCAGGAATACGTATTAGGGGTTTTATTTACTCCACCCAACACATGGTACGTCATCAAAAACGACGGGGACGAAGCCCCAAAACAAACACGTATATATAATTTATATAACAAAGGAATGTAACCCAAACAAAAGAGCGAGGTGTAACCTCTACACAATACACGGGACGAGACATGTAATAACAAGAGCACAATACACGGTACTCACGAGACCAACGGACATGGGACAATAATCGACAAGTACAATGGGGAACAGAGCTTCTACCCCCAAGCCATAAGACTCCTGAACAGCTAATCATGGCTACCCGGACTATTTGCACTGCCCCCCCACCCCATACTTTTTACGCTGCTGCTACTCTGTTAAGTATTTATGCATAGTCACTTTAACTCTACCCACATGTACATATTACCTCAACTACCTCAACTAGCCGGTGCCCCCGCACATTGACTATGCAACGGTACCCCCCTGTATATATAGCCTCCCTACTGTCACTTTATTCTATTGTATATATAGCCTCCCTACTGTCACTTTATTTTTACTTCTGCTCTTTTTTTCTCAACACTTTTTTGTTGTTGTTTTATTCTTACTTTTTTGTTTAAAATAAATGCACTGTTGGTTAAGGGCTGTAAGTAAGCATTTCACTGTAATGTCTGCACCTGTTGTATTCGGCGCATGTGACCAATAAAATTTGATTTGATTTGATTTGATTTGATTTATACACATACTAATCAGGGGGAATGGGAACCAGGTGTGTGTAATGAGACAAGACAGTCCGGGGTTGGTGGTAATGAACCAGGTCAGTGACGCCTAGAAGGCCGGTGATGTAGACCTCCGGAGCTGGTGAACGGAATGAGCAGCAGTACCGGGGGGATCTGTGGCATTTGTGAAAATTCTATAGCAATATAGAGTGGGAAAGTGACCGTGTGTTTGGACAATTAATAGACACTGCAGTAAATAAAACCGTCGGTCTTGTCCAGAACTAGAGTCTACACAGACCTGTGCGCTATAGCCTATCAGAGCTACAGTACACCTTTGATACAAACAAGCCATTTGCCACATGGGCCTGCCATCATTCACTTTGAACTGGACTGTGTGTTTACAGGCAGTTGCAACAGCACGACTTTAGATCATTAGAACGCATTCGCCAAAAGCCATGTAAACACCTCCTCTTACATTTGGGAACTTTACAGTCCTATTGATCAAACAACCATGAAAAGGTAGGCTCTCTCTCCCTCATCAACAACAACAAGATCAACAAATAATGCTAGCCAGAGCAAGATGAGCTAAAATCTAAGTAAGGAACATTAGATTAAACCTCTCAAACTTTTTCAGCTAGTTAGCCTCCTCTTCCTTCTGCAGCTTGCTAGTTAGCCTCCTCTTCCTTCTGCAGCTTGCCTGCCAATGCATGCTTGTCCCAACCAAGCACCCAAGCTAACTGGCTAAAGTTGGCTTGCTTGCTAGCTACAGTGGAGAAAAAATGTATTTAGTCAGCCACCAATTGTGCAAGTTCTCCCACTTAAAAAGATGAGAGAGGCCTGTAATTTTCATCATAGGTACGCGTCAACTATGACAGACAAATTGAGAAAAAAAATCCCAGAAAATCACATTGTAGGATTTTTAATGAATTTATTTGCAAATTATGGTGGAAAATAAGTATTTGGTCACCTACAAACAAGCAAGATTTCTGGCTCTCACAGACCTGTAACTTCTTCTTTAAGAGGCTCCTCTGTCCTCCACTCGTTACCTGTATTAATGGCACCTGTTTGAACTTGTTATCAGTATAAAAGACACCTGTCCACAACCTCAAACAATCACACTCCAAACTCCACTATGGCCAAGACCAAAGAGCTGTCAAAGGACACCAGAAACAAAATTGTAGACCTGCACCAGGCTGGGAAGACTGAATCTGCAATAGGTAAGCAGCTTGGTTTGAAGAAATCAACTGTGGGAGCAATTATTAGGAAATGGAAGACATACAAGACCACTGATAATCTCCCTCGATCTGGGGCTCCACGCAAGATCTCACACCGTGGGGTCAAAATGATCACAAGAACAGTGAGCAAAAATCCCAGAACCACACGGGGGGACCTAGTGAATGACCTGCAGAGAGCTGGGGACCAAAGTAACAAAGCCTACCATCAGTAACACACTACGCCGCCAGGGACTCAAATCCTGCAGTGCCAGACGTGTCCCCCTGCTTAAGCCAGTACATGTCCAGGCCCGTCTGAAGTTTGCTAGAGTGCATTTGGATGATCCAGAAGAGGATTGGGAGAATGTCATATGGTCAGATGAAACCAAAATATAACTTTTTGGTAAAAACTCAACTCGTTGTGTTTGGAGGACAAAGAATGCTGAGTTGCATCCAAAGAACACCATACCTACTGTGAAGCATGGGGGTGGAAACATCATGCTTTGGGGCTGTTTTTCTGCAAAGGGACCAGGACGACTGATCCGTGTAAAGTCTAAGTCCACAACAATGCTTAAACCATATCTACACCCCTGATGCAAACAGCACATGAAGACAATTGCACATCACAAATAGCCTACTAACCAACACTTCGGACTAAACTTTTTCAATATCTGGTTTGCATATCATCAGTGGCGATTTTAGCATGTAAATCTAGGTGGGGCAAACAAAAAAAGAAAAAAATGTATGCATGCCAGCAAAGCCACTACACAACACAACACTAAACAATACATTAATTCCACTATAACGGTGACAAACGGTGCCCACAAACTGTTATGGCCTACATAAAGCTGTCTCAACAGCAGAGTCCCAACACCTTACCACTGCTACACCTGGCTATCATCAGAGCCTTGTCTGGCAGCGAAACAGTCAATTCAGCCTCATTTACTGCCTTTAAAAAACATAGCTGATATGGCTGACTTGCTTAAACAAATGTGGTTTCTACTGACAATTTAGATGTACAGACTATGGCATAAGGGGACGACGAGCGGATAAGAGGCGATCCGTAATTTTGATTAAGACATTAATGAGCGAGCTAGGACGGACATAGTCAATATAACTATTTGTTCAGCACTTTTGAAATGTACAGCGACAGAACATGGGCCGTTCTTACAGTATTCTCACTGTACACAAAGTCAGAACCGTCTGATAAATAAAGGGGGCATATAAGCAGACAATGAAAGCTCTTACAATATTCGATGATGACATTTCTCTAAAACAGGCTATAGGCTACATGTGCACCACCAACAGCTACACAACATACACTTAGTATTACTTTCTTAGCTACAGTATACATATCTCCCTGACATATTATATCATTTATGCAGCAGCATACAATACATTTTTGGATTTACCTTGTTGTGCTGTGCTCACTTGAACAGGAAGGTGGTGCGGCGGTCCTTCGTGGGCAAATTTTGTCATCAAACTTTGTCATCAAAGTCTGGCATTCTCTGGATTTATGGTGCTTTCAAGACAACTGGGAACTCAGAAGGTCGAAACATGACTGCCGAGTGCTGAAGCGCGTAGCGTGTAAAAATCGTCTGTCCTCGGTTGCAACACTCACTACTGAGTTCCAAACTGCCTCTGGAAGCAACATCAGCACAAGAACTGTTCGTCGGGAGCTTCATTAAATGAGTTTCATTGGCAGAGCAGCCGCACACAAGCCTAGGATCACCATGCTGAATGCCAAGCGTCGGCAGGAGTGATGTAAAGCTCGCCGCCATTGGACTCTGGAGCAGTGGAAACGCGTTCTCTGGAGTGCTTCACCATTTGGCAGTCCGACGGACGATTCTGGGTTTGGCAGATGCCAGGAGAACGCTACCTGCCGCAATGCATAGTGCCAACTGTAAAGTTTGGTGGAGGAGAAATAATGGTCTGGGGCTGTTTTTCATGGTTTGGGCTAGGCCCCTTAGTTCCTGTGAAGGGAAATCTTAATGATACAGCATACAATGACATTCTAGACGATTCTGTGCTTCCAACTTTGTGGCAACAGTTTGGGGAAGGCCCCGCAGCAATGTTCCAACATCTAGTGGAAAGCCTTCCCAGAAGAGTGGAGGCTGTTATAGCAGCAATGGGGGGACCAACTCCATATTAATGCCCATGATTTTGGAATGAGATGTTCGACGAGCAGGTGTCCACATACTTTTGGTCATGTAGTGTAGCTCTACTTTTAGAGATATACTGTGCATCTTCTGATGAAGAAAAGCAGCTAGAGGAAAGAGTAGCATAAATAATTGTGGTACTTTTTCTATGTCTGTGTGAGTTTATTTTTGTTTGCATCTGCGAATAGAGATATAGCCTATATTTCCACCTGTGTGTTTTCTGTGCTCTAAGTATCTCTGTACATGTTCGTGTGTGTGTGATGTGTAGGGAGAGATGAGGGAGCGGAGAGAAGAGGGGGGATGGGGTGGCAGGTTGATTATGGTCGCAGGTCTCGTTGCCAGGAGACAGCGGGGACGAGGGATGCCAGGTTGCTAGGTAACCGGTGCGATGCAATGACCAGCGCTGTGTGATGGAGCGGAGGGAGACAAAATTGAAAATGGTCTTTCTGCTCCCCCCCATCCCCTCCCCCTCCCTCCTTGTAAACGCTCTTGAAAGAGACAGAGATGGTCTCCACTGATATATTTACTGTTCAGAGTCACTGCTTTTCTGGAAGACAAGCAGAATGGATTTAAATTTGAGATAAAACTGGGAGACAGAAATGTGTCACCCTCTTTACTGCAGCCTGTTTGGGGCTTATTGATACAGTGAGTGAGTGGAGGGGACAAGAGATTATGGAAGAGGGCAAGTGAGGAGAGAAAAATGTGATGAAGAATGTGATTAACAGGGATGTACACACCCTGTCTCTCCTATCATCTCCCATCCCACATCCCACATTCACACTCCTCAATAAATGCAAGTGTGTGTTTGTTTGTGTGTGTGTGTGTGTGTGTGTGTGCGCAAGCATCTGTAGTGTGATGTGTGTGTTTGCATTGAGGGGATGGGGTGGGGGAGGGGTCTTGCTGTGATTTGATTGGATAATCTATGGATTTAATACAGTGGGGGAAAAAAGTATTTAGTCAGCCACCAATTGTGCAAGTTCTCCCACTTAAAAAGATGAGAGAGGCCTGTAATTTTCATCATAGGTACACGTCAACTATGACAGACAAAATGAGGAAAAAAAATCCAGAAGATCACATTGTAGGATTTTTTATGAATTTATTTGCAAATTATGGTGGAAAAGAAGTATTTGGTCAATAACAAAAGTTTCTCAATACTTTGTTCTATACCCTTTGTTGGCAATGACACAGGTCAAACGTTTTCTGTAAGTCTTCACAAGATTTTCACACACTGTTGCTGGTATTTTGGCCCATTCCTCCATGCAGATCTCCTCTAGAGCAGTGATGTTTTGGGGCTGTCGCTGGGCAACACGGACTTTCAACTCCCTCCAAAGATTTTCTATGGGGTTGAGATCTGGAGACTGGCTAGGCCACTCCTTTGTTGCCCGGGCGGTGTGTTTGGGATCATTGTCATGCTGAAAGACCCAGCCACGTTTCATCTTCAATGCCCTTGCTGATGGAAGGAGGTTTTCACTCAAAATCTCACGATACATGGCCCCATTCATTCTTTCCTTTACACGGATCAGTCGTCCTGGTCCCTTTGCAGAAAAACAGCCCCAAAGCATGATGTTTCCACCCCCATGCTTCACAGTAGGTATGGTGTTCTTTGGATGCAACTCAGCATTCTTTGTCCTCCAAACACGACGAGTTGAGTTTTTACCAAAAAGTTCAATTTTGGTTTCATCTGACATTCTCCCAATCCTCTTCTGGATCATCCAAATGCACTCTAGCAAACTTCAGACGGGCCTGGACATGTACTGGCTTAAGCAGGGGGGACACGTTTTGCACTGCAGGATTTGAGTCCCTGGCGGCGTAGTGTGTTACTGATGGTAGGCTTTGTTACTTTGGTCCCAGCTCTCTGCAGGTCATTCACTAGGTCCCCCCGTGTGGTTCTGGGATTTTTGCTCACCGTTCTTGTGATCATTTTGACCCCACGGGGTGAGATCTTGCGTGGAGCCCCAGATCGAGGGAGATTATCAGTGGTCTTGTATGTCTTCCATTTCCTAATAATTGCTCCCACAGTTGATTTCTTCAAACCAAGCTGCTTACCTATTGCAGATTCAGTCTTCCCAGCCTGGTGCAGGTCTACAATTTTGTTTCTGGTGTCCTTTGACAGCTCTTTGGTCTTGGCCATAGTGGAGTTTGGAGTGTGACTGTTTGAGGTTGTGGACAGGTGTCTTTTATACTGATAACAAGTTCAAACAGGTGCCATTAATACAGGTAACGAGTGGAGGACAGAGGAGCCTCTTAAAGAAGAAGTTACAGGTCTGTGAGAGCCAGAAATCTTGCTTGTTTGTAGGTGACCAAATACTTATTTTCCACCATAATTTGCAAATAAATTCATTAAAAATCCTACAATGTGATTTTCTGGATTTTTTTTTCTCAATTTGTCTGTCATAGTTGACGTGTACCTATGATGAAAATTACAGGCCTCTCTCATCTTTTTAAGTGGGAGAACTTGCACAATTGGTGGCTGACTAAATACTTTTTTCCCCACTGTATCTCATACTGTAATCCTAGTGAAATCCTGTTTGGCATCACAGAGGAAAATATTAACTATGTGTGGTCATGTCAATGTGGACATTTGTGTTTGTGCCTCTGTGTATGTTGAGTTGTAAAAATAATCATAATGTCTCTGTAGATTTAGATTTTTAAAAGGACAATATGAACATTTAAAGCTAAATTGGGTCACAGATAGGGCTGGTTTGGCCTTTGTCCGTGTTTAATCTGTGCTGTGTTTTTAAAATGAGCCTGTTGATTTGCAGAGAAAGAGAAAATATAAAAGATAAAAATATTAAAGTGGCTCGGCTTCACAGTGGAATAGAAGGAGACATTTTCTTGGTCCCTACAGTATCTGCCCTTGAGGCAGCAATTAAATGCAACAGGCACCATCTCTTGTCCTTTTGTCCCTACAATTCCAGTTCTCCCCCAAGCATCCTCTCTCCCTTACGACATACACATCTAATAATCCCACCGTCTCTCGACCTAGTACCACCCTTTATTCCTCATTTGTTTTTTCTCTCCTTCATCCCTCGCTTTTTTTCTGCTACACACAATGTTCTGGGCAACCTTGTTTACCTGCTGTGGATCTCATCACAAGGTTGTCATGGTGACCGCAATGTGAGGTGGAGACTTAGTCAGAGGAGCAGGGCTGGTTGCCGTGCCGACCTCGAGTGCCACTGCCTTGATGGCCTCCCCTTCTCCAAGCCCCTGCTCTTGTATATTCTAATTCCATTCTCTTGTGCCATCTGCTCCGCTTCTCATCTCCTTATCACAACCGTGGTAAACATGGAAGCACTCAAGTCATAATAGACTAACCTAGCGTTTATATGAAATATACTCTGTAATGTTTTATTCAGGGCATATTATATCCTGAAATTTGATTTGAGACATTTCTATCAAACAGTTGTTGCATCATGATTAGGTTGTGTCGTTAAAGTCGAAGTGTAGGCTAAGATGTGATGTTTTGGTTTTGTTCTGTGTTTTAATACAGTAGTCTTTCACCTGATGCAAATTAGGACTGCATTTATTCTGCAACTCATTTAGTGGATGACTTTATCCAAGGTGACTTTGCCGAACATTTGAGGCGTGTAGAAAAACAAAACCTCTGAGCTCAAAATTCTATTCTATTTGCTGACTACCGGGAACATTCACGATGTGCAAATGCATTATGATTACTGCTTTCAATCCTTCCCGGTAAACAGGTGCTTCTCAATCCCCATGGTCATCTAATTAATTGTCGTAATCAATGGGACACTCTCCATTAGAAAACCCAAGGCCTGCCGGTGATGATGTTTGTGCATGCAAGTGGCAAGGGCCCGACCATCTCTGATCAATACTGTCTCCCGCTGACCAATCACAGCTGATCAATCAGAGACAGGGATCAGTGACTCAAATGTCACCAGCTCCATAATTAAGACCTTCATTAAGCCACCGTTAACACACTGTCACTCTGCTCCACTCTGCTCACAAATCCCTGTCCTCTCTGCATCCTCCACCTGCTCTCCTTCTCAGTGCACCACCATACATTTGAAAGAGAGTATTGAAGTGCCTAGCTAGGCCTGCATCATTATAAGGATTGTGTCAATGGTCCACAAAAGTAATTTCAGTGGATTATGTTTTTATGATGTGTGAAAGGTTGTCTGTTTCCTCCTTTGTTTTGGTTGCTCTCTCCTCACTCTGGCCTGATTCTGATTCTATCCATTCCTCTACAGCGCTTTCCCCCTCTCTCTCTGTTCAGAATCTCTCACCATTCTAATCCAGCGTGCTTCTGTAATCCGGATTAGCCAGCGAGCGTTCTTAATCTTATCACTTGCCTAATCCCGCGTGGGTGTGTGCCAGTGTGTGGGTGTGTGCTTTTCCTGTGTGTGTGTGTGTGTGTGTGTGTGTGTGAGAGACACTCACTCTCTGGGAGGGAATAGAATTGATAGGGAATGAGATGAGAGTAAAAGAAGAACAGTAAGCCAGGAGGGTAATGGGCAGGGCTTCATCAGAAGCCGAGGGAGTGGCCAGCTCATATTCCAGCCCTTTCTTGTGTTCTACATACATGTACACATTATATGTAATAATAAACAAGAATCTTCATAATTATGGATGTGCCTTGGGATAAGAGGAACCTACTTACTGACCATGTAATATGGGCTTTCGATTTCAGATGAACCGGCCCATTCAAGTGAAGCCAGCAGACAGCGAGGGCAGAGGGGGTAAGAGACAGCTGTTCATAGCAACACCCGTCCATAGCAACACCCGTTCAAACAACACCTGAAGAGAAATGCAACTGTTCTAACAACACCTTTCCAAAACACCTGTCTAACGTATTACCTTTTTGAAACAACAAACTGATGTTTCAAGACAAAACCCTGAAACGGCTTCAGCCCAGCTTCAGCAAAAATACCCACTCATCACTGCTGCTAAGCAACACCTGTTTCTAAACAACACCTCTTTCCCATCCCCCAAATATTCAAGTAGCAGCATTCTTAAGTGCCTGACTAAAGAAAGTAAATATAATAACGATTTCAACTGCTGTTTTCATTACCTCAAAGACATTGTCACCTAGCATACCGAACAGTGGATGACGAAGGAGCATTCCAGTCAGAGCCAGATCATGCTCTTTGTGCAGCAGGTTTATTGATACTGCACTCTGGTGGCCTTTTCCATATATAGCAGGGTTATAGCGCAATAGTCACAGACACAATATACTATTTATTGTAACTACATCCAATAAAAAAATTAGCTGATCGATTAACACGTTGGGTTTATAAAGTAAAACAAGGTGCAAATTCCTGAGCATGTTCTTGTGTTATATGATAGCTTTTTCCTCTTCACCTACATTTGATAATTTTTCTCTCCTTTCTCAATCATTCAATCATTCCATTTTAATCCATGCCCTTTGCCTCTACCTATTCTTGGCCTCAACCAACCACTCTCTCTCTGTTCTTCCCTCCATCACTCTCTGTCCATATTCCTCTCTCTTCGTTCCTGTCTTGGCCCTTCACCTCACCTTCCCCTTAGAAGACAGGAAGCTGTTTGTGGGCATGCTGGGGAAGCAGCAGTCTGATGCCGACGTGAGGAAGATGTTTGAGGCGTTTGGGAGCATTGAAGAGTGCACAGTGCTCCGTGGGCCTGACGGCACTAGCAAAGGTAGCTAACACCATTACTGCAACACTGACCGCTACAACGTCTAGCTTTACATCACCAGCACTAATATTACCATTAAGGTCAGAAATCAGTCACATCTAAACTCGTGACACTACAAAGATAGATGCTTAATTTTCTGTGTTTGTTGTATGAGGCATGACTAATGTTTTTATTTTATTTATTATTTAACTCTTATTTTACCAGGTAAGTTGACTGAGAACACATGCTCATTTACAGCAACAACCTGGGGAATATAATGATGCAATATGTTTTATAGGTCATAGTTAATAATGCTCAATGCGGTTTATGAGCTATGATTGATGAAGCAATTAATGTTTTGTGGACCACAGTTAATGACGCAGCTATAACTAATGAAGCGCCGAACGTCTGGTGCATTTTGTAGGGATATGTTGTGTCACGTGAGGGGGGCCAGGGTTTTACAATGTGTCATGTGTTGTAGGCTGTGCCTTCGTGAAGTACCAGAACAACACAGAGGCTGCGGCAGCCATCAGCACTCTGCATGGGAGCCGTACTCTACCGGTCAGTCTCTCTCAATCTCACTCTCACACACACACACACACACACACAGTAATTTAGACACTTAACATAGTGACTCATCAACAGTGAAACGCTGCTACTGTCAGACCTCCTCCTACACAAACACTCCATAGCCTATTGTAATTTATAGGAGTGGAGAAAATATTTGTGGAATGCCCTCCTCAGTCCTCGTGTTAGTGATATAGGTAATTTGGTACAGTGATGTGTGTAATTTTCACTGTGTAACATCTGTAATATCCCTCTCTCTCCCTGCAGGGTGCCTCCTCCAGCCTGGTGGTGAAGTTCGCCGACTCTGAGAAAGAACGAGGGATAAGGCGCATGCAGCAGGTGGCATCCCAGCTGGGGGTCATCAGTCCCATGACATTACACCTCGGGGCTTACAATGCCTACACACAGGTAGTGAGTACTAGTAGTACTGAACCCCAAACACAGGCATTATGCAGAGATTGGAATACACAGGCGAACACACTGGTAGTAAATGGCTATGTCGCAAATGGCACCCTATTTCTTATATGGGTCAAAAGTAGTGCACTACAGTGCATTCGGAAAGTATTCAGACCCCTTGACTTTTTCCACATTTTGTTAAGTTACAGCCTTATTTAAAAAAAAAATACTAATCAATCTACACACAATACCCCATAATGAGAAAGCGAAAACAGGTTTTTAGAAATGTTTACAAATGTATCAAAAATTAAAAACGTATTCAGACCTTTTACTATGAGCCTTGAAATTGAGCTCAGGTGCATTCTGTTTCCATTGATCATCCTTGAGATGTTTCTACAACTTAATTGGAGTCCACCTGTGGTAAATTCAATTGATTGGACATGATTTGGAAAGGCACACACCTGTCTATATAAGGTCCCACAGTAGACAATGCATGTCAGAGCAAAAACCAAGCCATGAGGTCAAAGGAATTGTCCGTAGAGCTCCGAGACAGGATTGTGTCGAGGCACAGATCTGGGGAAGGATACCAAAACATTTATACAGCATTGAAGGTCCCCAAGAACACAGTGGCCTCCATCATTCTTAAATAGAAGAAGTTTGGAACCACCAAGACTCTTCATAGAGCTGGCCGCCCGGCCAAACTGAGTAATTGGGGGAGAAGGGCCTTGGTCAGGGAGGTGACCAAGAACCCGATGGTCACTCTGACAGAGCTCCAGAGTTCCTCTGTGGAGATGGGAGAACCTTCCAGAAGGACAACCATATTTGCAGCACTCCACCAATCAGGCCTTTATGGTAGAGTGGCCAGACTCCGCCTGGAGTTTGCCAAAAGGCACCTAAAGGACTTTCAGACCATGTGAAACAAGATTCTCTGGTCTGATGAAACCTCTTTGGCCTGAATGGCAAGCGTCACGTCTGGAGGAAACCTGGCACCATCCCTACGGTGAAGCATGGTGGTGTCAGCATCATGCTGTGGGGATGTTTTTCAGCGGCAGGGACTGGGAGTCAGGATCGAGGGAAAGATTAACGGAGCAAAGTACAGAGAGATCCTTGATGAAAACCTGCTCCAGAGTGCTCAGGACCTCAGACTGGGGCAACGGTTCACCTTCCAACAGGACAATGACCCAAGCACAAAGCCAAGACAACGCAGGAGTGGCATCGGGACAAGTCTCTGAATGTCCTTGAGTGGCCCAGCTAGAGCCTGGACTTGAACCCGATCGAACATCTCTGGAGAGACCTGAAAATAGCTGTGCAGTGACGCTTTCCATCCAACATGACAGAGCTTGAGAGGATCTGCAGAGAAGAATGGGAGAAACTCCCCAAAACAGGTGTGCCAAGCTTGTAGCGTCATACCCAAGAAGACTCGAGGCTGTAATTGCTGTCAAAGGTGCTTCAACAAAGTACTGAGTAAAGGGTCTGAATACTTATGTAAATGTGATATCAGTTTTTTATTTTTAATACATTTGCCAACATTTCGAAACCTGTTTTTGCTTTGTCATTATGGGGTATTGTGTGTAGATTGATGAGGGGGAAAAAACAATTTCATCAATTTTAGAATAAGGCTGTAACGTAACAAAATGTGGGAAAAGTCAAGGTCTGAATACTTTCCAAATGGGAATAGGGTGCCATTTGGGAAGCATACTGACAGTGAATGAGATCGAAGGACTCACTCTCTCTCTCTTTCTTCCTTGTAGCTGGTGCAACAGCAGGCTCTGGTGGCCCAGTCGGCGTACTTGTCTCCTGTATCCACTATCACCATGCAGCAGTTGGCTGCCCTCAACCCCAGCAGCCTTATTGCCACGCCCATCGCATCACTCACTACCTCAGGTAATAAGAAGCTGCCATCCTCCGCCACTTCATCCCCTCCCACAGGATTCTCTGCTCTGCTCATCTCACAGTTTCTCTTTATTCTTTATACAGTATATATCTCGTTTTTCTAGAGTCTTTGCCCCATATATTTCTGCCTTTGATTCTATTTTATTGCGTTTGTTATTGTGTTTGTTTGACCATGTCTGTCTGTCCCCTGAATGGTCGTCCTGTGCAGGTACCAGCACTCCGCCCACCATGGCAGCCACAACAGTGCCTGCTCTGCCTCCACCACTCAGCTACCCTCCAGTGCCAGCTCCACTCAATGGACAGTCAGCATCTGAAACCCTGTACACCAATGGAATCCATTCTTACCAAGGTATCTCACTCAATCTGATGGAAGCAAGGTCAGAGGATCATTATGAATATGTAATCAAATTAACCTTATCTAGGATTTTGGTTTGTTTACTAAGAATCCTGTTGTACGGCACCCAATGCTATTTGGAGCATGTAACCATCCTAAAAAAGCATGTTTGTACAGCAGTTGATAAATCATGCTGTTATTTTTCTCTTTGATTCTCTCTCTCAGCTCAGAGTCCAGTTTTAGATCCTCTTCAGCAAGCATACGCAGGGATGCAGCACTACACAGGTGGGGCAGTAGTGAGTCCGTTTGAGTCCTTAAAATTTCCCGGAGGGAATTTTAGGTTTGAAATGCCCTCTCAACAGTCCTTAATGTTTACTTATGCAAACACACCCACAGCAACCTACCCTGCTGCCTATGGAATGGTGGGGCAGCCATTCCCACACCAACACACAATGCTTGCACAGCAACATCAGCAGCCTCAGCAACTGCAGCAACGAGAAGGTGATTTCTACCTACTTGTCCTCCCTCCTATGAATTCTCACTTTTGACTATTTTCAATGTTGGTTTCCCACAAAGTTTACACTGCCTCAATCACTACCTCATCCTGATCATCTCAAGTCACGTTAGAACCCTCAGGGAGCCTTGATGGTCTAACCTTCCACTGTATTCTTCTTCTTCTTAGGTCCTGAGGGGTGTAACATCTTCATTTATCACCTGCCTCAGGAGTTCACTGACTCAGAGATGCTGCAAATGTTCATCCCCTTCGGCAACGTCATCTCAGCAAAGGTCTTTGTTGACCGTGCAACCAATCAGAGCAAGTGCTTTGGTGAGTGATGATGATGACAACGAGTGCGTCCAAAATGACACGCTATACCCTATGTAGTACACTACTTTTGACCAGGGCCCATAGGGAATAATGTGCCACATTGGGAACACAGTCAATGATGATAATGAGGAGGCAGTGCTGGGAAGGATTGCTCCCTTCTTGTAGTATTAATACTTTCACAGAATTGTCTATAACTGTTTGCTTCTCTTCAGGTTTTGTGAGTTTTGACAACCCGTCCAGTGCACAGACGGCAATTCAGGCCATGAATGGTTTCCAGATTGGCATGAAGAGGCTCAAGGTGCAGCTTAAGAGGCCCAAGGATGCCAACCGACCCTACTAAATGAGGTGAGAATGAGGGGTGAGGTGGAGGGTCAGGGGGATTGACAGGCAGTGGAAACTGTGTTTAAGGTAGGTTATGGCAGGGGTATTCATCTTATAACCTAAGAGGGCAGGAGCCTGCTGGTTTTCTGTTCTACCTGAGAATTAATTGTACCCACCTGCTGTCCCAGGTCTAAATCAGTACCTGATTAGAGAGCAATAATGAAAAAATGCAGTGGAACTGGCTTTGAGGTCCAAAGTTGAGTTTGAGGGGGTTATGGGATAAAGGGAGAATTGTATGTTTTAATTTTGTGTATTAAATTATCAACTGGGATAAAATACACTACATGACCAAAGGTATGTGGACACCTGCTCGTCAAACATCTCATTGCAAAATCATGGGCATTAATATGGAGTTGGTCCCCCCCCCTTTGCTGCGACAACAGCCTCCACTCTTCTGAGAAGGCTTTCCACTAGATGTTGGAAAATTTCTGCGGGGACTTACTTCCATTCAGCCACAGGCATTAGTGAGGTTGGGCACTAATGTTGGGCGATTAGGCCTGGCTCGCAGTCAGCGTTCCAATTCATCCCAAAAGTGGTCGATGGGGTTGAGGTCAGGGCTCTGTGCAGACCAGTCAAGTTCTTCCACACTGATCTTGACAAACCATTTCTGTATGGACCTCGCTTTGTGCACGGGAGCGTTGTCATGCGGAAACAGGAAAGGGCCTTCCCCAAACTGTTGCCACAAAATTGGAAGCACAGAATAGTCTAGAATGTAATTGTATGCTGTAGCATTAAGATTTCCCTTCACTGGAACTAAGGAGTCTGAACCATGAAAAACAGCCCCAGACCATTATTCCTCCTCCACCAAACTTTACAGTTGGCTCTAAGCATTGGGGCAGGTAGCGTTCTCCTGGCATCTGCCAAACCCAGATTTGTCCGTCGACTGCCAGATAGTGAAGCGTGATTCATCACTCCAGAGAACACGTTTCCACTGCTCCAGAGTTCAATGGTGGCGAGCATTACACCAATCCAGCCGATGCTTGGCATAGCGCATGGTGACCTTAGGGTTGTGTGTGGCTGCTCGGCCATGGAAACCCATTTCATGAAGCTCCAGACGAACAGTTATTGTGCTGCCATTGCTTCTAGAGGCAGTTTGGAACTCGGTAGTGGGTGTTGCAACCGAGGACAGACAATTTTTACGCGCTACGCACTTCAGCACTCTGAGGTCCTGTTCTGTGAGCTTGTGTGGCCTACCACTTCGGGGCTGAGCCGTTGTTGCTTTTCACTTCACAATAACAGCATTTACAGTTGACTGGAGCAGCTCTAGCAGGGCAGAAATGTGTGAACTGACTTGTTGGAAAGGTGGCATTGTGACGAGTACTGAGGATACGAAGAGGCAGGACGCAGACACAGGAATCAACAATGTAAAGGTTTACTTAACACTGAGCAAGAGAACAACAACGAGCACGTACACGTCATGACACTAACAATCACACACAACACAACACTGAACAGTCCAGGGCTATATAGGGATGGTGATGAGATGATGAGGTGCAGGTGCGCTGGAGGTGATTAGGGTGCGTTGGGTTTCCATTCCGGTGTTGCCGAGGTGGTGCGCTCAGACCGGTGGCTCAGTAGACTGGCGAATCAGAGCGCCTGAGGGGAGCAACGGGAGGAGACGTGACAGGCATCCTATGATGGTGCCACGTTGAAAGTGACTGAGCTCTTCAGTAAGGCCATTCTACTGCGAATGTTCGTCTATGGAGATTGCATGGCTGTGTGCTCGATTTAATACACCTGTCAGCAACGGCTGTGGCTGAAATAGTAGAATCCACTAATTTGAAGGGGTGTCCACAAACTTTTGTATATATAGTGTAAGTGAACCAGATCCACATGTGAGTGAGGTGACAGTCTTTTAAAAGCAGTAAGTAATTAGTTAAAACATTTAGACAACATCATAGGAATTATTGGTTTGTTGAGATATGGCCATAACACTGCCATGACAAATGGGTTGACAACATGTTTCATTATTCAAAAGTAGATTTTAAATAGTCCAGACAAATATAACAAGTGTTGTATGATTGGGTTGAAGACAATAACTACGTCATTAATTTATTTTGTACTTTTTATTTATTGTTTTTGTGCTGTCTCATATGTCATTTTCCTGAAAAACATCATACCACACTCAAGACTGTCCTGTCCATACATATATCGTGGAGACTACGTGGCTATGGTTGCCTAGCAACCGCTAAAAAACCCTTCCTCTCACAGCGTTGTAAGTTAATTGGCCTGTGTTGGTTGCTGTGGCGATATTGCCTGTGATGGTTACCATTAGCAATTTTATTTTTGGCCGTTGCCTTTATTCACCATGCTCAACTGCATGGCGAGTTGCTGTGGCGACCATGAATTGTGTTTGGTGCATTGTGAGTTCCCTCTATTATTTTGTCCTGTTTTGCAAACACTGATCAATTATATGGCACTGTACCTCAGATTTTGTAAGAAATTGATTATCATGACATGCTATTATATTTTTTGTAATACAAGTATTTTATTGCGCAGAGCAATATTAAGCATTAACCATAAATCAAATATGGATCTAAATATTTCCTTTGATGGATTTTGTTTTTGATTAGTTTCCTTTTTGTTGTTTGTCATGATTATCATTCTTACATATCCCCCATGTTTAGTTGGTTGTTGTTTTAGTTTCCGGGAGTGCAGGGTTTTTGTGAGGTTGTAATTGAATCCATGTGACTTTGTGCCTGAACTTTGTTTATTTTAGGTATGACTCATTGTGAGAATAAGTATGTGTAGCCTACCTACAAGTTAGTGACATAATGATGCTGTGTGCGTGTATGTGTACGTGTGCGGATCCACATAAAGTACTTGTGTGTATTAATAAATAAAGTAGTGTGTGTGGTTTTGTGTGTGTACCAAGTGAGACACTAACATTTCATGTGAGGGTTTTGGGTAAAACTGTATGGTTGTCATTGTGACACATCACACGTGCTGCTGACTGAGGTACAGCATTCCTCTGTAGGAATTCTGGGTTACTACGAATTTCCAATCAAACAAAAAGCCATAGGTTATGGTCTCATGTGCAACCTTTGATATAACCACTTATTTTAGAGGATGAGTTTGAAAATCGTCCTCTGTTATCTCTTAAAATTATTTAATAAGAAATGTTCATCTCTTTTGACGCAATTGTTTGGTCAATGAGATGTAACATTAGACTAGAGTATTAAGAAGAGATTTCGTTTTTTTAAATACCGCCCAGAATTCCTATTGTGCATGTCTGGAATTTATTTGCCTGCCAAAACGAGACAAAAAAATATTTAAGTAAGAAATGCACATCAATGCAGCAGTATGGTTGTCACTGTATGAGATGCATGTACCCTAGGCGTGCGTGCTTGTATAGTTAAAAATTAGGACATCCATGTGATATCTGTGTAACCAACGTGTTTGCAGATGTTTCTCCCACACTTCCGAAGAGTGTGAACATATTAAATATACAGTGGGGTCAGAAATGATTGACACCCTTGATAAAGATGAGGAAAAATTACTGTAGAAAATGAATAATTCAAATTCTGACCTATATTGTATGCAATTGGTAAATTATATAATTTTATACTAATACTGCTCAGGGAAATAGATTTTGTTTAACAAGTAATACTTTTTTTTCTTAAGAAAGGTAGGGGTCCAAATTATTGACACCACTGTTTTCAAAACCTTTCAATACCTCACCTTGCGAGGATAACGTCACTGAGACTTTTTCTAAAATGTTTTATGAGTTGGAGGACATATTGGGAGGGATCTTAGACCATTTGTCCATACAGAATCCTTCCAGATCCTAGATATCATTCATCTGCGCTTATGGACTGCCCTCTTCAATTCAAACCACAGGTTTTCAGTGGGTTTCAAGTCCTGAGACTGAGATGGCCATTAAAAAATGTTGATTTTTGGCAAATTAACAATTTATTTGTAGATTTAGATGTGTGCTTGTGGTTGTCTTGCTGGAAGATTCACTTGCGGCCAAGTTTCAGCCTCCTGGTAGAGGCAACCAGGTTTTTGGCTAAAATATCCTGGTACTGGGTAAAGTTCATGATGCCGTTGACCTTAACAAGGCCCCAGGACCAGTTTAAGCAAAATAGCTTAAGGGTAGGCCTTGTCAAAGAAGTCAACAGCATCATGAACTTTACCCAGTCCAGGGATATTTTAGCCAAAAACCTGGTTGACTCTGCCAGGAGGCTGAAACTTGGCCGCAAGTGAATCTTCCAGCAAGACAATAACCCCAAGCACTGAAGCACACATCAAAATCCACAAATAAATTGTTAATTGGCCACAAAATCAGTCTCCAGACTTGAAACCCATTGAAAACCTCTGATTTGAATTGAAAAGAGTAGTCCATAAGCGCAGACAAAGGATATCAAGCATCTGGAAGGATTCTGAATGGATGAATGGTCTAAGATCCCTCCCAATGTGTTCTCCAACTCATAAAACATTTTAGAAAAAGGCTCAGTGCCATTATCCTTGCAAGGTGAGGTATTGAAAACAGGGTGTCAATCATTTTGACCCCTACCTTTTTGAGGAAAAAAATAATTACTTGTTAAACAAAATCTCTTTCTCTGAGCAATTGTATTAGTATAAAATAATATAATTTCCCCATTATTTTAAGCATACAATATAGCTCAGTATTTGAATTATTTATTTTATACAGTCATTTTTGCTCATCTTTATCAAGGCTGTCAATAATTTCGGACCCAACTGTATATGCTCATCTAAACTGTTTTAATATTTGTATTCATCCTCTCTCTTTCTTTCTGTCTCTCTCTCCCAGGGAAGATATGAGTTCTATCAAGAAACTACTTCCAGCATTTTGGTTTCGCCCAAACCATATAGCAAAGGAGCAACAACACTTCTAAAAAAAATAAGATAAAATATATGTATCTTCTAAAAATCTGCAACAACAGAATAAAACAAATGTAGGTGGGTGGTTCGGAGTACACATACCATACCAACAGCTGGATTCAGTCATTATGTACATACTGTACTGTCAGCTACAAGGTCTACATGAAAAAGCATATCACTTATTCTAATGAACAGGGTTTTACTGTATAGTGTGGTTTGTGGTCCATAACTTAAGAGGGAAGGGCAATGTATGGGGATGGAGAAGTGGGATGGGAACCTTATTGGGGAAAAATTACTATTCTGTATGATTACCATTGGTCGAATTGGTATGTAGATTTAGTTTATTATTTAAAATTAAATTAAAGATGAGGAGTAATTAAACAGAAAGAACAATCAACTTCTTCTCACTGTACATATCTTTGTTTTAAATGGAGTCAAATAATGAACAAATGTGTAAGTTATTACAACCACTACTTCTGGTATTGGAATAGGGGTGTGAGGGATGGGAATTGGGTGGAATTTTTGTATCTTCATTTTTTTACTTTTAATGTATTTGTTAACCAATTGAAGAGGGAGACATGGCTATTTTTTATTTTAGAAAATATAATATTCCTGTGGTCTACAGTACAAGACTATGGATAAACTTATTGTAGAATTTGTAATTACATAAATGTAATTATCAAAAAATCATAATTGTTTCATTATTTATTCTCTACAATTGCTGTTTTTAAATATATGTCTTTAAGAAAAATAAAGTACAATTTCGAAAATGATGTGTGCATATGCATTGGTGTGCAACAGAGAGCTGTGGGTTTTTTAAATGCAGTTGCGGCCAAATATATAGGCACCCTTGCACTTTTCTTAAATAAGAAATTGATAGAAACTTTTGCTTTCCACACCTTGTTAGATTTAAACATTGCAGAACCACATTTATTTTTGTAAACTTAAGTTTACAATTTTAATTTGGAAAATAAAGAAAAATGGCATGACAAAACTATTGGTACCCTGGAACTAGTACTTGGTTGCACAGCTTTTGGCCAAGATACAGTAACTGCCAACAAATGCACCCTACCTACAATCAAAGATGTGGGAGGTTGTTTTGCTGCCTCTGGTACTGGGGGCCTTGAACATGCACAAAGCATCATGAAATCAGCAGTTTATCAGGTGTTTTGTAGTCCAATGTTCAACCCAGAGTCTAAAAACTGGGTCTCCATTGAAGGTTGTGGGTCTTCCAGCAGGACAACGACCCCCAACCCATCAAAAAGCACCCAGGAACGGTTAAGAAGAGATACTGGACTGTTTTGGAGTGGCCAGCTAAGATTACAGATCTGAATCACATCCAAAACCTATGGCGAGATCTGAAAACAGCAGTTGGTGGAGGGCACCCCTCAAATATTGAAGAATTAGATGAGTTTGCTGCTGAAAAGTAGGCCAAATTGTCAGTAGAAAGGTGCAGCCAGTTCATTGATGGCTACAATAAGCATATGTCTGCAGTTGTCATGGTTAAGGGTGTGAAACCAAGTACTAGCTTCGGGGTGCCAATAATTTTGTCCATGCCATTTGCCTTTAATTTCTCAATTCAAAGTTGTAAACTTAAATGTACAAAAATAAAATAGGTTTTGCAATGTTGAAAATCCAATAAGGTGTGGTGACCCAAAGTTGTATTTTCAATTTCAACTTATTTTAGAAGAAATAGGGAATTATTTAAGAAAAGTGCAAGGGTGCCAATATTTGTCTGTAACTGTATACCTTGAAATATGGGTTTTCTAGCTTTCACTTTACTCTAGTACCCCTTTCATACACAGACAAAAATCCCACTAATTTACCATGCCTGCTCTTTAAAAAAGTATATCGGAAAGGGCTAAAAAATATATTTAAAAAACACGGCAAATGAAAAACCACATAAAGACCTAGTCATGATTCCTGCATTTTTACAGACCCTGCAAACAAAATACAGGTATTGGGTCTGTGTGAATGGTCCTCAGCTTTTTTTGCACGTAAATTCATTAAGACTTCCATTGTTTAACACCTCCCTAATTTGAAATGCAAACTGCTCCCATGGTTTAACAACTCCCCCCACCCCTCCCTCTTTGCCAGTTACGCACTGATATGTATAAAAGGGTTATACCTGCAAGAAGGTGGTAAATAAGGGCTTATTTGAAAGGGGGTCATGTAAACATTGCCTTATATTTTTTTACAGGTAATATACCACATCTTCTGTCTGAAATGGGTATATCAAACTACATGTTAGTAAATGTTAAATATTTGCTGTAAAATATTTTCTTGGATGATGCCTGTTTGTCATTTGAAAGCATATCCAATTTATATGGATCCACAGGCAAAAAAACAACAACTGAAAACTGAACAGTATCTGAATAGATATGCTGTCATTGGGTGGAGTACAGTATTTTGTCTGAGATCACCTGGAGTTTGCTGCTCTACAGGTCCCAAGAAGTAGAGCATTCTAGTCATTGCAATAGAACTGTGACGTGCAGAGAAATATGTGGGGAAATATGCTGCAAAGGGTAACACCCAGGCTACTGCTGAAAGGGTTATTCATTCACATGTAGTCTACTTTACCATTGGGTCGTTCCATGTCATTTCAGCAAGCCATGACAACCACCGTCTCAGATTGTTCTGAAACCGTTTCTGTAGTTAGAAACAGATAAGATTAGCATTCCTGCAACATTGTTTTGTTGAAATATAATTTGATCTAAAAAATTCAGCTAATTGATTGCACCCAAATTGACCATTTTAATTTACAGGATTCAGATAATATTAAATAAATACAGTACCTAAAATTCAATTTGGACCAGACTTTTTTCTAACAATGAGTAAGAAATTAGGAATCCAAAGAAATTGTAAAACGCCACCCACGGACCCCCCACGCCAATCCCACATGAATCCTATAAATTAAAGTGGCCAATTTGGGTGCAATCAATTAGCTTAATTTCTTAGAGATCAAATTATACTTCAACAAAATTGTTGCAGGAATGCTAATCTTATCTGTTCCTAACAACAGAAACAATTTCAGAATCATCTGAGATGGTGGGTGTCAATCCTCTTTCTTGTGCTTTTTGAGGTGGAAAGACCCCATTGCAATATAGCAAGACACAATTTAAACACTGAGATTCCCATTGGCCTAGACCAGGGCTCTCGCAACCCTGTTCCTGGAGAGCTACCCTCCTGTAGGTTTTTGCTCCAACCCCAGTTGTAACTAACCTGATTCAGCTTATCAACCAGCTAATTATTAGAATCAGGTGTGCTTGATTAGGGTTGGAGTGAAAACCTAAAGGACGGTAGCTCTCCAGGAACAGGGTTGGAGAACCCTGGTCTAGACCTAGCGTATCTATATCAAACCTCCAGCAGCATAGTTAAACTAGTTTGTACTGGAGGTCGAGCCGATGGTCCATTGAAAGCATGGCAAACTTATTTTTAACCAACCTTTACCTGGCAATACTTTCTTAATTCTTGATTTGCAAGGAATCCGTGTCTTATAAACGTTTGTTTCTAGTTCCAGGAGGAACTCCAAAAACCAGAGAATATTCTGAAAAATATTAAATCCATTTTTGCTGGAACTAGTCATTTCTAAGCGACGTGGCTACGTGTAGGAGAAGATAACAACATGTCACACAGCACAACCTAAACAACACAAACAAAGACCTATACACATGCAGGAGGCATTTCTCACTCGGTACAAAAAGTGGATTTGTGTTTATAATTTTTTACTTGCAGGCGCCCGGCCCGCCTCAAGGAGTCGCTAGAGTGCAATGGAACAAGGAAATCCCGGCAGGCCAAACCCTCCCCTAACCCGGATGACGCTGGCCCAAGTGTGCGCCTCTCCCGGTCACGGCCGGCTGTGACACAGCCTGGGATCGAACCTGGTTCTGTAGTGACGCCTCAAGCACTGCGATGCAGTGCCTTAGACCACTGCGCCACTCGGGAGGCCCACAAAAAGTGGATTTAGTATCTTTCTTTATATTTCCTCGTTATCGGAGTTCCTCCTGCAACTGGAAACATGCGTTTATAAGACACCGGTGCCTTACAAATCGAGAAATAAGGAAGTATCACCAAGTAAAGGTGAAAAATTGTCCCCTATCCATAACCCATCCTAAGCTAAAACCCTGTACAGCAGGGTTCTTCAATTCCGGTCCTGGAGGGCCGAAACACCTCTGTTTTTTATTTCTACCTGGTAGTTAATTGCACTCACCTGGTGTCCCAGGTCTGAATTAGCCCCTGATTAGAAGGAGAGGATGAAAAACAGAAGTGTTTCGGCCCTCCAGGACCGGAATTGAAGAACCCTGCTGTACAGGGTAGGCCTACAGGAATCTAAGTAGAACTATAGGCCCTGCTTTTTCACTCATATTGCAGCCTTGCCTGGCTACCCAGAATCCTTGCTCTGGCCAAACTCTACACCACACCGTTAGTTTCTTCTCAGCAATGAGTCTAGATCTGAGTACCTCCCGACCCCTTCATGGAATGAGAACACATTCGGGGCCGTCTGATTGGTCCAGAAACCAATGGGTTGGGCCACAGCCAGAACACGTGGGTAAAGCAGCGTTTGAAAATGTGTCAATGACTTTGATACTCTGATTGGTTAGAGATGATCCAATCACTGATTACTTTGTTTGGTACAACGCCCCTCCTCACTACAAACCACTTCAATTATGGTAGTCTGACTGAAGTATGTAGCAAAAGACAGAGCAGTGGAATAATTTAGTGTGAGTTGTCATGTTAATTGCAGCCTAGATAATAGGCTACAATTGATTTCATGATTTTGTTTAAAAATGTGATTAATTCTAGCTCTAACACCAACAATTTGTTTCATAGTCATTTATTACAGGTCAGCCCCACAGATTCTCAGCAGATCTTCAGACAACATTTACACAGTTCAGTGCATGTAGCCAACGATTTCCCTTTATGCAAGATAGTCGATTGACGACTCTGACAATGAAAATACGCAGGCAGAAGGGGGCGAGATCAGGTGGGACCATTCTAGCCAATGAGAGGGCAGATACGCGTGTGAACAACGGGGTATAGAGAGAGATGGATAGATATAATTTTTTGTTGACCAAATTCGACACATTGACTTCCATACAAAAATGCCTCACTTCGTAGGCTTATTTTTCGTTGAAAGATTTTGGACGGAGTAAAACCTCTCGCTTGTATGGCGGTCAATGACTGTCGAATTTGGTTAACTAAAAAATGTAATGGCTTATTTGATCGAATAGACGTTTCGTAATCATTAGGTTGTTACGAGTGTACGGATATAAGTAGGACACACGTGACATCCTAGTAACTTTGAGAAAAAAGCACTTTATAATGTTGTACCTGGTAGTCACTAGTTACCTAGTCATAAACCCCGCTTATTTCTACAATTTATCTTCTTAAAATGTGATTTTAAACCTAACCTTAATGACACTGCTAACCTTATTCCTAAACTTAAATTAAGACCAAAAAGCAAATGTTTGTTTTAATGATTTTTTACTATATAGCCCATTTTTACTTTGTGGCTGTGGTAACTAGTGGAAACCGGTGTGCCTGTTGTTCACACGCGTATCTGCCCTCTCATTGGCTAGAATGGTACCACCTGAATTTTCCTCCTCCCATTTTTGAAGAAATGTACTTTCATTGTTAAAGCCGCCACTGGAGTATCTGGTCAATATAATGGTTAATCTGTCGACTGCGCTAGGGTTTGGCAGTTGCGTCTCAACACGTCCAAGCCTTTTCGCATGCCGTAAAACGTCACTTTAAATAGCCTGATCCCCGCCACTCCCATTGTCCCGACTCCTGCCCTTACCTCAGTGCTCCTACTCTACCATCTTCTACTCCCATTCCGTTTGTCCAACTGAGAAACCGGGCTAACCGACGCCAATTCCCAGCAAACATTTGTCATATTGCTCCGAGCAAGTAAAATAACTGTTTATTTCCGGGCCCTCATCCCAACAAAAAGTATAAGTATTTCAGAAGGGAGAAAGTGCTACAAGCCAAGGGGGATCATTACATTTTCCTTGAAAATGCAGAAAATTGGCGATGATCGAGAGGCCGGATAATAATCTTCAAAGCAGACTCCAACCCATTTTCATAATCAATTTGGATTATCTCTGATGGCGTCGCCGGTATAGAGTTCAATTGCTTATTCTACAGGGGACATACCGAAATATTCCAGGGGCGGTAAGAGTTTCCGCCTTTTCACACTGCGGCGAATAGGCCTACCTGCTTGAAAGATCAAACGGAGGTAAGATCCCACCATTATATGGAAATAGATGTGTTATCGGTTTTGTTTGAGTTCTTGCAATTGCCATTTGAAAACAGGCTACGTAGGCCTACTCACCTCGTCTGTCTTGCTAGTATTTTAACATTCACTCTCCCTTGGATAGTTAGTCACCTGCGATGCGCGCGCCTATAATGGCTTTTCCGCAAACTTGTCACCCCCTACCACACAAACAAAGAGATAAACATACTTTAATGTTTTAACAAACTATTCAGGAATACGACAGAAACTCATGTTAACTCGAGTTTGTCTGAATAGGCTACGTGTGGGCTGATCTCGTGGTGATGTTTGTTTAGGAACACGGCGATAAATGAAGGTCATGGTTTGAAATGCAACCATGAACTATCGCACAATAACACAGTTTGGAAAGAAGAAAATCGTGAAAACGAATGCTTTGGACGTCCTTCGTTTAATTTGGTTGTGGAGAAAATAGCCTGTAACGAGCTATAACCTACAGATGATGAAACGTAAAAAGTTCCACACCCTAAAGAAAGTTACCGGAAATGTTCAGAAGGGTGTGATTGCGGCCCGCAATTCGGGGCGTTGCTGCATTTGCAGGAACCCCTCTATTGGTCCAATTCTATTGGTCCATTTTTAAGCTAGGACTCCGTTACAGTAGCTGGCGGGAGGCAGCGGGCGACACCAGTAGTTAGTTAGTTAGGACACCGGTAGACAGTGACCTTCGCCCCCGCTTGCCGAACACTGCTTTCCCACGTTTTGTTAACGTTACAGCGAGGGCAGGTGCTCGTCAGGTGGGCGCGAAGGACACTGTGTGCTAGCTAGCTAGTTAGTACTTCGGTAACGTTAGAGGCAGGGGCAACACCAGTAGGTAGGTAGCTAGCTAGGACAATAGCCGCGGGAAGTAGGGGTGCTGAGGGTGCTGCAGCAGCCTTTGAAAAATCAGAATTTAAAAAATTATAATAATTGAAAAAAATATTCACCAAGTAGTGCATTGGGCCTTTACGTACCGATATAAAAAATGTTTTCAGCATCTCTGCTTTGGCAAAAAAGGTAGTTGTATAATGAGTCACTCACCACCTTCCGGAGACATTTGAAACCCCACCTCTTTAAGGAATACCTGGGATAGCATAAAGTAATCCTTCTACCCCCCCTTACCCCAACCCAAACCCCAAAACAAAAAAAAAAACATTGTAAAGTGGTGATCCCACTGGCCATAAGGTGAATGCACCTATTTGTAAGTCGCTCTGGATAAGAGCGTCTGCTAAATGACGTAAATGTAAGAACAGTATCTTGCAGGATTCAGTAGTTGGAATTGTAAGAGTTGTTGACCTCTCCCTTTCGCTGCGATTTGTCATTCTAATGGAATCCAGAAAGAACAAAACCATGTCCTCAAACATTTACATCAAAAGGTGCAAAGTTATGGGCAAAGAAAAAAGTAGTCCGGGTAGCTATTTGGTTAACTATTTAGCGGTCTTATGCCTTGGGGATAGAAGCTGTTCAGGGTCCTGTTGATTCCAGACTTGGTGCATCGGTACCGCTTGCCGTGCAGTAGTAGAGCGAACAGTCTATGACTTGGGTGGCTGGAGTCTTTGAATGTTTTTAGGACCTTCCTCAGACACCGCCTGGTATAGAGGTCCTGGATGGCAGGGAGCTCGGCCCCAGTGATGTACTGGGCTGTACGCACTACCCTCTGTAGCGCCTTGCGGTCGAATGCCAAGCAATTCCCATACCAAGCGGTGATGTAGCCAGTCAAGATGCTCTCAATGGTGCAGTTGTATAACCTTTTGAGGATCTGACGGCCCATGCAAAATCTTTTCAGCCTCCTGAGGGGGAAGAGGCATTGTTGTGCCTTCACCACTGTGTTGGTATGTGTGGACCATGTTAATTCCTTAGTGATGTGGACAATGAGGAACTTGAAGCTGTCGACCCACTCCACTATAGCCCTGTGGAGGGGGCGTGGTCGGTCCTCGGTTTCCTGTAGTGCACGATCAGCTCCTTTGTCTTGCTGACGTTGAGGGAAAGGTTGTTGTCCTGGCACCACACTGCCAGGTCTCTGACCTCCTCCCTATAGGCTGTCTCATCGTCGTCGGTGATCAGGCCTACCACCATCGTGTTGTCAGCAAGTTTAATGATGGTGTTGGAGTCGTGCGTGGCCACGCAGTCGTGGGTGAACGGGGAGTACAGGAGGGGACTGAGCACGGGGGTAAGAGCGTTGCGCATGCTGTCAATTAACTTCTGGGCCACATCCTGACTGATGGCAGCCCATTCTTGCATAATCAATGCTTGGAGTTTGTCAGAATTGGTGGGTTTTTGTTTGTCCACCTGCCTCTTGAGGATCGACCACAAGTTCTCAATGGGATTAAGGTCTGGGGAGTTTCCTGGCCATGGACCCGAAATTTCAATGTTTTGTTCCCCGAGCCACTTAGTTATCACTTTTGCCTTATGGCAAGGTGCTCCATCATGCTGGAAAAGGCATTGGTCGTCACCAAACTGTTCTTGGATGGTTGGGAGAAGTTGCTCTCGGAGGATGTGTTGGTACCATTCTTTATTCATGGCTGTGTTCTTAGGCAAAATTGTGAGTGAGCCCACTCCCTTGGCTGAGAAGCAACCCCACACATGAATGGTCTCAGGATGCTTTACTGTTGGCATGACACAGGACTGATGGTAGCGCTCACCTTGTCTTCTCCGGACAAGGTCTTTTCCGGATGCCCCAAACAATCGGAAAGGGGATTCATCAGAGAAAATGACTTTACCCCAGTCCTCAGCAGGCCAATCCCTGTACCTTTTGCAGAATATCAGTCTTTCCCTTATTTTTTTTCCTGGAGAGAAGTGGCTTCATTGCTGCCCTTCTTGACACCAGGCCATCCTCCAAAAGTATTTGCCTCACTGTGCGTGCAGATGCACTCACACCTGCCTGCTGACATTCCTGAGCAAGCTCTACACTGGTGGTGCCCCGATCCCGCAGCTGAATCAATTTTAAGAGACGGTCCTGGCGCTTGCTGGACTTTCTTGGGCGCCCTGACGCCTTCTTCACCACAATTGAACCTCTCTCCTTGAAGTTCTTGATGATCCGATAAATGGTTGATTTAGGTGCAATCTTACTAGCAGCAATATCCTTGCCTGTGAAGCCCTTTTTGTGCAAAGCAATGATGACGGCACGTGTTTCCTTGCAGGTAACCATGGTTAATAGAGGAAGAACAATGATTTAAAGCACCACTCTCCTTTTAAAGCTTCCAGTCTGTTATTCTAACTCAATCATCATGACAGAGTGATCTCCAGCCTTGCCCTCGTCAACACTCTCACCTGTGTTAACGAGATAATCACTGACATGATGGCAGCAGGTCCTTTTGTGGCAGGGCTGAAATGCAGTGGAAATATTTTTGGGGGATTAAGTTCATTTTCATGGCAAAGAGGGACTTTGCAATTCATCTGATCACTCTTCATGACATTCTGGAGTATATGCAAATTGCCATCATTTCATTTACATTTTACATTTTAGTCATTTAGCAGACGCTCTTATCCAGAGCGACTTACAGTTAGTGAGTGCATACATAATTTTTTTATACTGGCCCCCCGTGGGAATCAAACCCACAACCCTGGCGTTGCAAACGCCATGCTCTACCAACTGAGCTACACCCCTGCCGGCCATTCCTTCCCCTACCCTGGACGACGCTGGGCCAATTGTGCGCCGCCCCATGGGTCTCCCGGTCGCGGCCGGTTACGACAGAGCCTGGATTCGAACCAGAAACAAAACTGAAACAGCAGACTTTGTGAAAATTAGTATTTGTGTCATTCTCAAAACTTTTAACCACAACTGTAGTTACACAGGTGACATGCTGGTAAAAATGAGGTAAAACGGATTTCAGTTTCCCTGCATTAAATCACAGGCCACAAGAAGCACACTATTGAAATGCTCACAATATTGTTTCTACTCTTTGGGCTGATGATTGAATACAAAGTAGCCTATCGTTCGTCTCATTTGACCATCTGACTACAATGTTTCATTTACGGTGTTATTTGTGAGGTTTCCCTCCATGTCCTTTGACATTGTAAGTAAGTCAATAAGTCACCTGGAGGGTAAAGGAGATTCCAGGATCTGCTGTTTGAAGCAACTGATGTGACAAACACCATGCATATGCGTGCTATACTGACTGTAACTACTCCATCAATTAATTAAGTCAGTGGTGTACTATTGTCAGTATGTTTCACATACACACTCCACTGCTTTACAATTTTTTTTATTTTTTTAAGCCAGCTTTCTCTGGAAACTGCAAGAATGGTCCTTCCTCCTGTGCAAACAAAAAGGGCCCCAGAGCGCCACCCCTATTAATTCACAGTAAGCATAGGAGTGTTCAAAGTCCTTGCATGCAATCCCTGTTAAACAATCAATCAACAGACAGGAGAGGGGTGCTGGGTGTCACACAGTGACTGTTTTGTTTGGAACATCTCTCTAGTGTAGCTGGCACTGAGGCTTCCCTGTGTGAAAACTCTTAAACCCTTTTGTACCAAGAACTGTCATCGTAAGTGAAAATAATCCCAACCCCCCCAAAAAACAAGGCATCTCCTGTGCCTAGGATTGTGTAAAATGTGTGATGTTGGGCACAGATCTTCTCTCCCTGTGCATTAATTTGATGATCTGGCTGTGCACAACTATCAGTGTCACAGTCAGTGTGTGTTTTAAAATAACCAAGCAGGTAGTGTTGTCATGCTGGCCTCTTGCCCTCAAACAGACTTCAGACACAAAGGTGCCTCAGTAAAGTGAGAATCAGGCCCTCTTGTTTACACGCCATTTCTAACAAAACTAGCAAACCTGCCAGTAATGACTGTAGCAGTGATGTCATAGTGGCTCTGAGAGCCGTTCACAGCAAAGCCCATTGCCTGTATTGTAATTAAACCTACACAGTATCTTTCCCACTCTACTAGTATCAATGGCTGCATCTATGCCACAACAGCTGCTCTGCACTGTCAAAGCTTGTATTCAGATAGCTAATGGATTCATCTGGGAAATGTCAGGAAGTCCTGCAGTAGGTGTTTGAAGCATCTGTAGATTATTCTTTGTGTTATAAATTATTATACACCAGGCCAACACATTGTTGGAAATGTTGATGGGTCAGATAAGGTCGTCAATGTATTAAGTGTCACCAGCTCACTCCTGTTTTCATGGCTGAGTGACTATGCAAATATGGATGGATGCACCAGCACACCAAGATCAACATGACATAATAATCACATCACAAATAATCACAGAAAAATTATGGCTGCAAATAGTAATCCTCTTTTACCTATTGTCTAATGATATTTAATCCCCACAATTTAAATTCACTAACACAACAATACATTCCGTACAAATATTTGAGGCAGCATTCCTTTACTTTAATCGTTTTGGACGTAATTTTGGTATGTGATCTACCAAAGAATGTCTTGACGTCAGACTGTACCTGACACCAAAAAAGCCTTGTCCCTTTGTCTAAATGTATTTTTCTTTCTTTCTTTCTTTCTTTCTTTCTTTCTTTCTTTCTTTCTTTCTTTCTTTCTTTCTTTCTTTCTTTCTTTCTTTCTTTCTTTCTTTCTTTCTTTCTTTCTTTCTTTCTTTCTTTCTTTCTTTCTTTCTTTCTTTCTTTCTTTCTTTCTTTCTTTCTTTCTTTCTTTCTTTCTTTCTTTCTTTCTTTCTTTCTTTCTTTCTTTCTTTCTTTCTTTCTTTCTTTCTTTCTTTCTTTCTTTCTTTCTTTCTTTCTTTCTTTCTTTCTTTCTTTCTTTCTTTCTTTCTTTCTTTCTTTCTTTCTTTCGCAGAATGTTGACCTTGCTCAGGGAGCTCAGTGACTGGGTCTGGCAGGACCGGCTGTGGTTCCCAGCGGGCCTGGGTTGGGCCGACCTCAAGGACCGGGATGGCCAAGTCTTCGCTAAAGGAAGGGATCTCTGGGTCATCTTCCCCATCGCAGTATGCTTCCTGATTATCCGACAGATATTTGAGAGGTCAGTACTCAAGGCCCAATACCAATAATCCTTTGGGCCCTGGTCAGAAGTAGTGCACTATAAAGGGAATAGGGTGTCATTTAGGACAAAACCAATACCTCCCCCTCCTCACATTGCAATGGCCTCGCTATGTTCCATTATTTTTGCTGTTGTTTTTGACCCGTATTGCTCAAATATTGTTTGCCTGTTCATCTAGCTATGTTGACTTATGTGTTCACTGCAACAACCAGAACTGATTTACAGTCCCTACAACACTTTCCTCTCCTCCTTTGCTTCCTTTGACTATCCAGGACCGTAGCCGTTCAACTTGCCTCTTTACTTGGAGTGAGGGAGAAACCGCGTGTCAGAGCTGCTCCCAACATCACACTGGAATCCTTTTTCTGCAATGCATCAAAGTTCCCCTCACAGGTAATTGCACAGCATAACTGTAATGCCAACACCTTCCTAATCCTACATGTAGGAAACTACCATACAGTTCCACTGACCAAATCCAAGTGACCACTCAGTTCAATAGTTCACACAAATGCCACACAACTCCTTAGTCAAATCCAGGCACGATTCCTACATTAAATCAACCATTATTTAAAGTGCATTTAAAATCGCAACACACTTTACAGTAAAACAATATAATGAAGGAGACATTAGCACATAAGATGTTGAAGGGATAATCCACCCCAAACCACTAATTCCTATGATTAACATTTACATTTACTTCATTTAGCAGACGCTCTTATCCAGAGCGACTTACAATTAGTGAGTGCATACATTATTTTATTTTTTTATATTTTATTTTTTTATACCCCCCGTGGGAATCGAACCCACAACCCTGGCGTTGCAAACGCCATGCACTACCAACTGAGCTACATCCCCTGCCGGCCATTCCCTCCCCTACCCTAACGACGCTGGGCCAATTGTGTGCCGCCCCATGGGTCTCCCGGTCGCGGCCGGCTACGGCAGAGCCTGGATTCGAACCAGGATCTCTAGTGGCACAGCTAGCACTGCGATGCAGTGCCTTAGACCACTGCGCCACTCGGGAGACAACAGTGTTAAATAACACTAATATGTGAAAACAACAATGTTTTTTGTGAACAAATGTTTCATTTTGTTGTTATAACAAGGTTGGTAGCAACATGTGAAAATCATTGGAAATCTGTTGCAGTTCAAGTCGACTACAAACCCCACAATGCAATGTTCTCTCTGGGCTGGTTGGCTAGCTAAACTCAGCAAAAAAAGAAACGTCCTCTTACTGTCAACTGCGTTTATTTTCAGCAAACTTAACATTTGTAAATATTTGTATGAACATAACAAGATTCAACAACTGAGACATAAACTGAACAAGTTCCACAGACATGACTAACAGAAATTGAATAATGTGTCCCTGAACAAAGGGGGGATCAAAATCAAAAGTAACAGTCAGTATCTGGTGTGGCCACCAGCTGCATTAAGTACTGCAGTGCATCTCCTCCTCATGGACTGCACCAGATTTGCCAGTTCTTGCTGTGAGATGTTACCCCACTCTTCCACCAAGGCACCTGCAAGTTCCTGGACATTTCTGGGGGGAATGGCCCTAGCCCTAACCCTCCGATCCAACAGGTCCCAGACATGCTCAATGGGGTTGAGATCCGGGCTCTTCGCTGGCCATGGCAGAACACTGACATTCCTGTCTTGCAGGAAATCACGCACAGAATGAGCAGTATGGCTGGTGGCATTGTCATGCTGGAGGGTCATGTCAGGATGAGCCTGCAGGAAGGGTACCACATGAGGGAGGAGGATGTCTTCCCTGTAACGCACAGCGTTGAGATTGCCTGCAATGACAACAAGCTCAGTCCGATGATGCTGTGACACACCGCCCCAGACCATGACGGACCCTCCACCTCCAAATCGACCCCGCTCTAGAGTACAGGCCTCGGATTAACGCTCATTCCTCGACGATAAACGCGAATCCAACAATCACCCCAGGTGAGACAAAACCGTGACTCGTCAGTGAAGAGCACTTTTTGCCAGTCCTGTCTGGTCCAGCAACGGTGGGTTTCTGCCCATAGGCGACGTTGTTACCAGTGATGTCTGGTGAGGACCTGCCTTACAACATGCCTACAAGCCCTCAGTCCAGCCTCTCTCAGCCTATTGCGGACAGTCTGAGCACTGATGGAGGGATTGTGCGTTCCTGGTGTAACTTGGGCAGTTGTTGTTTCCATCTTGTACCTGTCCCGCAGGTGTGGTGATCGGATGTACCAATCCTGTGCAGGTGTTGTTACACGTGGTCTGCCACTGCGAGGACGATCAGCTGTCCGTCCTGTCTCCCTGTAGTGCTGTCTTAGGCGTCTCACAGTACAGACATTGCAATTTATTGCCCTGGCCACACCTGCAGTCCTCATGCCTCCTTGCAGCATGCCTAAGGCACGTTCACGCAGATGAGCAGGGACCCTGGGCATCTTTCTTTTGGTGTTTTTCAGAGTCAGTAGAAAGGCCTCTTTAGTGTCCTAAGTTTTCATAACGGTGACCTTAATTGCCTACCATCTGTAAGCTGTTAGTGTCTTAACGACCGTTCCACAGGTGCATGTTCATTAATTGTTTATGGTTCATTGAACAAGCATGGGAAACCGTGTTTAAACCCTTTACAAAGAAGATCTGTGAAGTTATTTTGATTTTTACAAATTATCTTTGAAAGACAGACGTTTCTTTTTTTGCTGAGTTTAGTTAGCAAACGTAGCTACACTACACACAAAAATACCAAAGTCAATATTAGCATGTGAAGTAACTAGCTAGCTGTAAAATCGCTTGAAAAAAACTGCACTATCAATTTAGGAGTCTAACTTGCAGTTCATCCTTCCCATGTTTCCCAGAGACACACACGGTGCATTGAAAGATGGTACTTGAAGGAGAAACTGAGGGTGCATTCGTAAATTCACTCTAGCTATCAACTCCGGTTTCAGAGCACTATCGTCTGAGTGTGCCAGAGAGCAGAATAACTGAGGAATTTACGAATGCGTAACACCCATTGAATATGACCGGTGTCAGTCAACGTTGGCAAAAAAAACGTAATTAAATTATTGCCTGCAGCACAGTTAGTCACCAATGCTCTAGATGACATGTAAACAACCTAACCAGCTCTGCTAAGGTGAGTAAAATGGTAAGAGGGAGTTGTTCTCTCATTCGTGTCTGGAAGTAGCTAGCTAGCTAGCTAGCTAGCTAGCTAGCCAACTTTAGCCAGTTAGCTTAGGTGCTTGACTGCCGTTGTGAGGTCAGATCGCTCGGATCAACCCTACTGGACAATCTGACAACCCTCTGAATTTACGAACGGCCAAAGCGCACTCTGAGCGCACTCAGGCACTCCAGAGTGAATTTACGAACACACCCTGAGTTGAATAATTTGGTAAACTGTTTAGATTGAGCACATCTAAGCGAAATATATACTGTACTTCGTCATGACGATATAAACGGATGGATATGTTCTAGACAAGTAAACCATCTATTGGCTAATTTGGCGATCTGGGGTGAAGGTAATTATTTTAAAAGCGTTATGAAATGTGATGTTGTGTTATCTCCTGTGACGAGAACCATGTAGCTATGACACATTCATACACAATTTCCTGATTTCACAGAAGGACCACAAAGAGGTTTAATCATTGTGCGATCCGGAATGGCTCATAGGAGCAGGAGCCTATCTCCTGTTTCTGTAGCGTGAGGCAGCTTGATGTACAAGTATACCCCCTGAACAGGACGCTAGTCTAGCTCAGGGCCTTACCCCCAATTTACAGTCTGGACTCCCAACCTTCCAATCTCAGGGCGGACACTCTAATCACAAGGCCACTGAGTTGGTACACTGATTAAACATAGGCCTTCACCAAATTGACAGGAGTTTCATATTATTATTTATTTTGGGGGGTAGATTATCCCTTTAATTTAAGTCTGTTGCTCTTTAACCCTCGTTTCACTCTGTCAGAGTTCAGTGGAGGAGTTAACTAAACAGTCGGCCTGCTCGGTGCGGCAGGTCCAGAGGTGGTTCCGGCGGCGGAGGAACCAGGAACGGCCGAGCCAGATCAAGAAGTTCCGGGAAGCCAGGTACCCTCAGCAGCAAAGTGCAAACCCACAAGCCTTATGTTTCTATCTGTGGTTATACAGTTGGAGGCTACAGTCATTTCTGTATTGAATATGGTTGAAATCAATTGTTTTAGCAAAGAAAGTATAGTACCGCTAACTGAAATGAATAGTAGCGGAGCAGATGAAAATGGTTGAATGGAACTTGCACTTGCCAACATTTAATGAATTAAACAACCCTTATTTATTTCCGACGTGGGCGTATTTCTATTGTGTAACATGTTAGGTGTCATGTGCCTTCTGTAAAAGTGCCTGTTATTGTCTTTACCGTGATTTGACGCGAGTCTTATTCACCTGATCAAAATACAAGCTCTCTTGTATAGTTTACAGGTAGTTGTAGCTTATGTTTTACTTTGTCTTGAAGGAGCCGTAGTTTGCATTGTCTATCTGTGTGTACATATGACATTGTTGTAAGCTGTGTGAAATTGTGTTCTGTTCATATGGGGTTTCTGAGGTTGCTGTGTGTTCTCTTACAGTTGGAGATTTACCTTTTACCTTCTTGCTTTCATTGCTGGCCTGGGTGCCCTAATTGATGTGAGTACCACCATTTACTGTTGGCATATATTTTCTCTAGCAATGCTTTGCCTCTGTAATGTTTTATACATTTGAGTGTGCCATTTTGTGTTTGTTGTGTTTGAGACCGAAATCCTCACTAATATGTGAATCTCTTCCCAGAAACCATGGTTCTATGACATGGAGGAGATGTGGAATGGCTTCCCCACACTGGTATGTCCATTCTGTGTCACCTTTTTTCATCATATTTTCTATAAGACTGTTGGTCTCTAAATCTTAAATTGGTTTTAAATGTTTAGTTGGTCACAAGCAAAGGAGTTTTCAAAGGTTTCCAGTACGTGCTTGTTTATCAAATTGAATGAGCTGCCTGATAGAAGATACCAGCTTGGCATTTCTAGACACCTTTTCTAAATGTTACGAAAATGTAGGCATGTACTACTTTAAGTCACTTTGGATAGAAGTGTGTGCTAAATACCATATTTTTTTATATTCAATGTTTGGTCTTCCCTCTTATAGCCACTGCTGCCTTCTCAGTACTGGTACTACATGATTGAGCTGGGATTCTACATATCACTGCTCTTCAGTGTGGCAACAGATATCAAGCGCAAAGTAAGTGGAGCCTAATTCAGAAACCTTTACAATTTACATACAGTACCATTACAATGGCAACAGGAGAGACTGTTGTCAAGAGGGCAGAGGGAGAGAGAAGACATAGCTAACCACATCTCTGCAGATGTCAGTTTGGGTATCACAACTAAGTTATATGACCTTCAGTTCACCACAAAAAATATAGTAGTTTCGGTTGTAAGTAATTTCCCCTCTTCCTTGTTGTGTGTATGTCTCAGGCAGGGAGGGGTGTTGATGTGTCTAGGGCATCTGTGGGTTAATGTGTGACTGGCGCACTGTGGAAAGGTATGGCAGTGGAGACTGATTGACCATGTTCTCCAGCCGTATTTATTTTCCAGCCGGCGAGTCCAAATGAAAGGTGGCAACTCTTCAAAACAGTCAGCAGACTTGACTGAAATCCAGTCCTGTTTGTCGGTTGATTTGACAGACACAAGGAATTAATAGGGCTGATCCAAAACAATGGTTTTAGAGACTTGTTTGGGATAACTTTTTTGTTGTTACATTAGCTCTAATTGCAGTGGAATTCCGAATTGGGCATTTTTGCTCGCCTCAAGCTCATGGCTAGGGTTTTTAGTTCAGTTGTAATTGGAAAGTGCACATGGATACATGCACTCAGTGTTTCCATTATCCATTTAGGCACATTAATAAATTGGCGACAGCCTGTATGACTTCCCATCTGTTTCATGTGTCAGGTAGCCAGCATGGATAGAATGCAAGTATGTACTAATTTGCCATGTAATAATTCTCATGTGCGAACTATCGCCACGGTCTGTGTCATGGTGAAACTTGCACTCCTGTAGATCTGAAATAATTGGCTGGTGAAACTTGCATCCAGCCAACCAGAAAAGCAAGGCGAAGCAATTCAGTCAAGACAATTCTTGTCCTGCAAATAAATATTCAGCAGTGTTAAAGCTCTCATTAAAATAACTGTAGTTCAGAACAACGCATCCAAAATAAACTTGATAATCAAGTTGCGAGTGAGGAATGTCATGACCATGGTGCCATATCCATCAGAACTATAACTAGTTTCAACAAGATTTTAAAGTGAACAACTACCACCTCCCTCTGTTATGACTGAAGCTGATGTGCAGTGCACAAAGTAAACATAACATTTGCATAACTGACACTCCCCCTCTCTCTCTTCCAGGATTTTAAGGAGCAGATTGTTCACCATGTGGCCACTATTCTGCTGATCAGTTTCTCGTGGTTGGTCAACTACATCCGTGCCGGGACTTTGATCATGCTGGTGCACGATGCCTCAGACTATCTACTGGAGGTACAGCCCCCCACCCCATACCCAATCGTATTACTCCAACAATGCAATACAATGTCATGCAAAAAGGCATCTGGCTATTTCACCATTACAAACCTAAAGAAACTATATCCATTCCATGATAAGTATAGAAGAGTGAGTGTTATTTCTATATGGACAGTAATTGTATTATCATTATAATAATAAATGGTGCTTACAGAATTTCTACTCTCACAGAACTGGTCATACTGTTAAGCCTGCCATCTAGAGGAGAATATTATAGGAAACGGCAACCGAATCGTTATTTCTTTTCTTTTATTCTTCTTCTTCTGTTGCTTCTTTTTAGTCAGCAAAGATGTTCAACTATGCAGGATGGAGAAAGACCTGCAACTACATCTTCATCCTGTTTGCAGCTGTGTTCATCCTTACCCGCCTCGTCATACTCCCCTTCTGGTAAGATGCTCAGATCTTGGATGACACTCATCTGCATCCTAGAGGTGGACACATATTAAGCCTAATCCTGGACTAAGAAGCGTTTTCAACTGAGCTTTTCCATTGAGCTTGCTTTTTAGTCCAGGACTAGGTTTAATCTGCGTCTGGGAAACTGCCTCCATATGTCTAAAGAACCGATAACTAAGTGTAAAGTATTATTTTCTGTCATTTTTCAGTGATACAGGATGCAATGCATTCTAGTGATTTACTTAGGTTGTTGTCAAAATGCTTTTGACTGCTAATGCAGATCTGTATTGACTAGATCTGTCTGTTTCTTCCCCCAGGATCATACATACTACGTGGGTGTACCCATTGACCCTCTATCCCCCTTTCTTTGGGTTCTACTTCTTCAACGGGCTGTTGTTTGTGCTGCAGTGTCTGCACATCTTCTGGGCTGGCCTCATCCTGCGCATGGCCATCAAGTTCCTACCCGGAAATGTACGTATTCCCAAACCTTATCACTATAGGGAGGTTTCCTGGACACAGATTGAGCCTAGTCCAGAGCCCTATATGTGGTTTGAGGAGTTAGTAAGGTATCTCTGAGTTCAACTCGGGATAACCGGTACCACAAACGTGACTCACCTTTTAGCCAGGTACATTTCTTTGGCAATGAATCCTTCAGAACTAACCTGCTCCTGGGCAGGTTAACTCAGGGCTAACTCCATTTATTCTGAATTAATTGTCTGAGCTGCGAGTTGAGGACCAATAAAATCATATTCCCTCTAGTAAAGATTGCATCATCATCACCTTCAAGACGACTGATTAAATATTTTATTAGTCAAATGTATTTTTGTGTTCAGAAATAGTAAATGTTAAATACCTATCACATTACACATTTAGTAATGACAGAATGCATTTGAAATTCACGCATAGTAAAACTTGTGTACGACTTAATACAATTATTTTATTGATAGGAGTGGGGAAAAAGGTGCTCAAACCACGTAGGGCTCTGGAATATTAAGCTTTTAGAAAACCCTGAGTAGATCTAGCTTCAATCGTAGTATACCCCTAAGGACTAAAAAGAAAACTCAGAGAATTTCCATTGAAAGTGCTTTTTAGTCCAGGGTGAGGCTTAATCTGTGTCTGGGGAAACTGCCCCTATGTCAAACTGTTCTGAGCCTTACTGCTCTACTTTCAATCACCCAACTGTACATGTAAACCTACTGTTCGACATCACCACTCAAACTCAACGTTTACTTACAATTATTTTGATATGTAGTTGTCTGACCTAGCTAACTTAAAGCTAGAGTCCTTCATTGAAGCAATAACAAAGCGGACACCCCGCCTCTGTTTTGGTAAAAAGTTGAGGGATGGGCCTGGAGAAAAGTAACCACTCTCAAATTCATAGACTGGGCTATGGATGCAAGGACTGATCATCCATTATATAAAAATGATAGTTTTAACCATGTTTATTACTGTTTGTTTACATTGCTTATAAACATTGTTGTAAAATAAGCTTGTATTTTGGGTTCTGATGTGGTACGACAGTTTAACTAAGCTCATGAGGCATTTATAAGTTATATTCTTCAAGAATCAATAGGTACATTTATATGCAGTGCCTTCAGAAAGTATTCACACCCCTTGACTTTTTCCACATTTTGTTGTGTTACAGCCTGAATTTAAAATTGATAAAATGCAGAATTTTTAGTCACTGACCTACCCCATAATGTCTAAGTCGAATTATATTTTTTGACATTTTTACAAATTCATTCAAAATTAAAAGCTGAAATGTCTTGAGTCAATAAGTATTCAACCCTTTTGTTATGGCAAGCCTAAATAAGTTCAGGAGTAAAAAATGTGCTTAACAAGTCACAAGTTGGATGGTCTCACTCTGTGTGCAATAATAGTGTTTAACATAATTTTTGAATAACTACCTCATCTCTGTACCCCACACATACAATTATCTGTAAGGACCCTCAGTTGAGCTGTGACTTTCAAACACAGATTCAACCACAAAGACCAGGGAGGGTTTCCAATGCCTTGCAAGGAAGGGCAACTATTGGTAGAGGGGTAAAAAAATAAAAATCACTACAAAGATACAGGCGTCCTTCCTATCTCAGTTCCCGGAGAGGAAAGAAGCTGCTCAGGGATTTCACCATGAGGCCAATGGTGACTTTAAAACAGTTTTATGGCTGTGATAGGAGAAAACAACTGAGGATGGATAAACAACATTGTAGTTCAGGGATGGGCAACTTTGATGGGGGTGGGTTCCACAAAGAAAACGGAACTCAGCCCCGTGTAGCTCAGTTGGGAGAGCATGGCGTTTGCAACGCCAGGGTTGTGGGTTCGATTCCCACGGGGGGCCAGTATGAAAGATGTATGCACTCACTAACTGTAAGTCGCTCTGGATAAGAGCGTCGGCTAAAATGATTAAAATGTAAATGATGAGGGGCCGCAGTGGCCCACCACCACCTTGCAAGCAAAACATTTTAGCGGCCCCCCTCGTGACAGCGAAGATGAAATAAATCAGTTAATTTCCTGCAATGATGCACATTTTGCCATGGGGCGTAGAGAAAATGTTGCAGTTTTAAAGCAAGTTTGATGCAATTCTACAAATTTTGCCATGGGGCAGAGAAAAATTAGCAGTTTTACAGCTGATTTCCTGCTATTCTACACATTTTGCAATAGGGTAGAGGCAAATGTTTGCAGTTTTTAATATGATAACTGATGATCAGTAATTTGACCTTACTACAAGTTTAGATAGCTGGATGCTAGATTAATCTACCAATCTAAAAAAAATATATGCTGACATGGGCTAATTGAGTGACTGCTGATGCACAACCAAATTTCGAAATTGCACCTTGTGTATTTTATTATTCTAACTCAACAGTTAAAAACATTTTATATATTTTTAATTGGTCCGTGGGCCTACAAAAGGGCAGCTAGTTTCCCATCCCTGTTGTAGTTACTCCACAATACTAACCTAAATGACAGAGTGAAAACACTGAAGCCTGTACAGAATACAAATATTCCAAAACGTGCATCCTGTTTGCATTAAGGCACTAAAGTAAAACTGCAAAAAAATGTGGCAAAGAAATCAACTTTGTCCTGAATACAAAGCGTTATGTTTGGGGCAAATCCAACACAACACATCACTGAGTACCTCTCTTCATATTTTCAAGAATGGTGGTGGCTGCACCATGCTATGGGTATGCTTGTCTTCGGCAAGGACTAGGGAGTTCTTTAGGATAAAAAGAAACGGAATTGAGCTAAGCACAAGCGAAATCCTAAAGGAAAACCTAGTTTAGTCTGCTTTCCAACCGACACTAGGTGACAAATTGGTGGCCTAGTTACAGTTTTGACTTAAATCGGCTTGGAAATCTATGGCAAGACTTGAAAAGGGCTGTCTGGCAATGATCCTGACCCTGAAGAAGGCACAGTGATGCCGAAATGTTGGTGGTTTTTTACCCAATAAATAACTGGGAGTTTATACATTAACTCTTTATTTGTTGTTATAGCTTACAGTTTATTCTCCGTTAGTCAGCACCTCTACACAAAGTGATGTTCTCTAGGTGTGCGCCAGCTCATGCTTTTTATTTGTATAGCAATTATCATCAACCTATTTGACAGAGCTTGAATAATTTAAAAAATAATAATGTGCAAATATTGTACAATATTGTGGGCAAAGCTCTTAGAGACTTACCCAGAAAGACTTGCAGCTGTAATCACTGCCAAAGGTGATTCTAACATGTATTAACTCAGGGGTGTGAATACTTATGTAAATGAGATTTCGGTATTTCATTTTCAATAAATTAGCAAATATTTCTAAAAACATGTTTTCACTTTGTCATTATGGGGTATTATGTGTAGATGGGTGAGAAAAACAATCTATTTATTCAATTTTTAATTCAGGCTGTAACAACAAAATCTGGAATAAGTCAAGGGATATTAATAATTTTTGAAGGCACTGTAACTTTTTAAAAAATGTGTTACCTTTTGCGGCATAAAGTCATGATATTTTCATCTGATTTGTCAATCACTTCAAAAGGGCTCCTTTACTAGGCTACCAGCGCACGTTCATCCACACGCAACATATTTCCAGCCTCCAAACAGTTGTGAATGGAAAGAGGCATCGGTTACACAAACACCAAAAAGTGTAATGACATTTGGCAATTGTCATTAGGCCAGAATTTATGCATCCACTGCTGTCCGCACGTGTCTGGGCCACTCATCTGCCTTGGCAAAATGTCGGTCTTCTCTTCGAACCACATCGCATTTTGGAGCGTAGACTATACCACCTGTTTTCAAGTCCATTCGCTCATTTTTCATGCCTCTGACATACGGTAATGATAAATAATGGTGTAGTAGCCTACAGTTTTCTTGACATTTTGTTTTCATTATAGGCTCATGTTTTACCAGTATGGCGTACCCCCCACTATTTATTTTGCCGGGACGCCGTACCACCTTACTCTCACCCCTGGTTAGTACTAGTAGCCTAGTCAATGCAATATTGGCACACAACGGCATAAATGTAAACCTTGAATTTGTAGGTTTAAAATATCCCTCTGGTGGCCAGGGTTGACCTATTTTTTAAGAAATGCCGTTGGTTGGTGGATATAAAGTCTAAGACAGTGGTCACCAACCTTTTTTGGAGTCGAGATCACTGAGTCAAAAGGCAAGCCGACCTCTACCGCTCAGATGTTTTTTAACATGATTTTAAAAAGTTATGTTAAGCCTATGCAACATTAACCTATTAAAAACATTACTGTAGTAATGGGGTTTGTTTAGTAGGCTTTAGGCCCAATACATTATCACCACATGTTGGCTTTGCTTGAATTGCCCTGACAATGCATTGTTGTTCTCTCAGACAATTTTTGTTTTATATATTTCAACATTTGAGGTAGGCTATATGATCACACCAGTAATAGATCAGTTGTTGTGTTACTTGTGAGGCACAGCTGAGTGAGCATAAATGTAAATAATTAGCTTTTTTTATTTTACTGGGTTGATGGTGTCTGCCTCTGATGGTCAGTCTCAGCAGAGGGAGACGGCAACAAACTCAGAGGGCCGCTCTCCCTTTCCTCTGCTGACACTGACCAAAAAGGGGGGACAGTCTTCTTGTTGTTCAATTTAGTTATTTCCTTTAGACTTTGCTGAGGCCATATGGTTGTTTTTGTCTGTCTACTTGGCATTGTTTAGAAGGGCTACTTTGTCTGTCTGTATAATTATTCCATTGCTGATATGTCTGTCGCTTGCTGGTAGGGCTGGCCACGACAACAACAACAAAATCTTGGTCGACCGAGAGTCGTCGGTTCTTTCAACCAATCGATTGGTCGAAATTTTAAAACATGTATTCTTACTTATCTAGACACACCCTATGTTTGAATAAAATCAACTATATGTAGGGTACTGAGCTTGTCTGATGTTTTAAGCAATGCGATTTAAAAATGAAGACACACAAATTACTAAAGAGGGAGCCAGAGATCAATATAGCCTAACCAGAAGCAAAAAAAAACGGTTACCGATGCTCCTCCTCCCACTAGAGCATGTGAGCTGAGTTGAGAGGGTGGAAATCCTGCTCATGGAGCGGTGTGCAAGCTCCTTTCCAACCGCTCCGCTCTGCGCTCACAACCCGCACTGCCGCTCCAAATTCGCTCCATTCGTTAAAATCACAATTTAACCAACACCAATCTATTTTTGTGACTACCTGGACCTACCATTTGGTTTTGAAGTATTGAAACCAAAACCATATGGATTTGAATGAAAAGTATTTGAATAAACATGAAAAGGTGAATGTAAGAAGCTAACATAATTTCAAATAGGCTACATGTTATATTAAACAGCATATAAACACTAAATAGGTCAGGAGCCAGACAGGGAGCCTAAGAAGGAACGGAAATGAATTATTTCGGCTATATTATTTCAAGGCTATAGCCTACAAAGAAATACATTGTGAAGCAATGTAGTGGTCGGCCCTACTTGCTAGTATTATTTATTCTCACCCAGCCATGTTTACCAAGTGACAGGTCATTGGAAAATAAAATGACAAATGTAGCTTGTACAAATGTTGTGGTTGAGTTATAGGCTACAGTTTCGATATAGCCTTTTAACTGAGGATCTAAATACATAACCCCATGAAACTGATTTGAGATCAAATGGTTGGTATGCAGATGCTGCATGGACATTTCACCTGTAAAATTTGAAGAATTATCATTCACTATTGACAGTGAGAAATGTGAAGGGAGGTTCTCTACGAGTAGATCAGAGAATATGCACAAAGTAGAGAGTCCTGCACATGTGCAGAAGCCCCGGGACCTCCAGCCGCTAGGAAGGGGGGTCCAGAAACTTAAGTGCCTTAACTTAAATGCACTAATTGTAAGTCGCTGTAGATAAGAGCGTCTGCTAAATGACCTAAATGTAAATGTACTCTCTCTCCCATCAGGATATCGTTGAGGATGAGAGGAGCGACAGGGAAGAGACTGAGTCAGACGAGGAGGACGAAGACCATGAGAAAATGAAAAATGGATTTGTGCAGAATGGCAATGGCCACACAGTGCATAACAACAACCACCGCCACAGCAAAATGGAGTGATTTGTTACAGAGACACCAAGGAGGATGTGTCTGGAAAGGGGAAGAGCAACTCTCACGCGGCCTAGGCCATGAGGCCAAAGTAGGGCAGAATGGAAGGTGGAAAAGCCACACACACACACACACACACCGCTGAATGATATATACACAAATAATGCTAAAGATTACACTCCTTACGAGGCCCAGATGGGTTTCACTGCTCTGTAGATCACACTAGTTGAAGGAGGGGGGAGTTCAGGAAAGACTGCAATGGAAACAAACTGTGTGCATGGTCTATGAGCTGTCCAGTGCCTTAGCAACAAACTGTTATTCCCTATTATTTCTATCCATCCCCCTCTATTTCTTACTGTTCTCTGAGTCCTTACATTGCAAATAATTCACTAAGGCAGGATTTCCCAAATTGGGTCCTGGGTCCTGTGTTGGTTATTTGAATCAGCTGTGTAGTGCTAGGGCAAAAACCAAAACGTGTACCCAGGTGGGGCCCCAGGACCGAGTTTGGGAAACCCTGCACTATGGTGCCTAGCCGTACTCGCAGCTTCCCATCCTGAGTTATGGAAAGCGATATAACTAATTGTTGTTCACAGGGGCATTCCCTTCCTGCATGCTTGGTTAACGCTCTGAGTATTGCTAGACTTAAACTTGACTGTTCAAATGCTGCCTTCTCAGTACACTGACACCCGTCCCAGATAATGACACACTGAGGTAAATGACATGCCATGTGCTAACACTTAAAACTGCCAAGAGAGATGAGGTGCTCTTAATGACCACAACATGGTACAGGTCAGTGTAAGTGTTCAAATCACCATGTCAGACCACTAAAGCATACAGTAGCGATAATGGAAAATGAGTCTTTGTTTTTTGCACCTACCATTTTGTTATTGGATTGTAGTAGAGCAGGCACTACTATTGTTGTCATGGCATTCTTATTCAACCTGGACTGTGCCAGTGTTGTTAATGTTCTTTGGTAAAATGTTGTTGAAAAAAATATGGCGGTTAATAATTAAGTTTTAACGGTTTAAAAGCTGGCAAGTTTGGTTTGCATTGTGTGGATATTTGTCTTAGTTTATGCCGGTCTCCAAATGAAATGGCTCTTGGGGAGCAGAAAGCACACAGCTTGAAATAATACTTTTTAAATGTTTGTTCATGTTTTGAAAATAACTTTTTAGTTATCAGATTTGATTTTGTTTTATTTCTTTATTTAAAAAGTCCAGTCACTGATCCAGACACATTTCAGAGAAATGGTCCAACCTACCCAAACCAGTCCAACACTTAATTCAACCAGACTGGAGGAGAATATATTCATTAAAATCTGTATTTTTCTGCCCATTCGTCCAAAAATGCACTTTATGGGTTTCAGTTATGGGTCAGCATAGACCCAATACAACATAAAGCAAAATGAACATCCAGGCCATACTGTATGTCTATTTGAGTGAGTTGGATTATGATTGGGGTTTACAATTACACTACAGTTTTCATTTCTTATTTATTTCATTTTGTAAAGCGTTTGGTTCAATTCATTAGGTTTTTTAATAAAATGGGACACCAAAGTATGTTTTATTTCAGTTTTGCAAGTGCCTTATCTGTTATGTGTAAAAAAGAATCTCACAATGTCTCTTTTTCAGTCTTTTTCATTTCCTGTCTAGCATCTTTCTCTTTCTTTATTCTCCAATATGGACTAATTGGTCACAGGTGGTACACTATATAGGAAATGGTGTGCCATTTGGGATGCACTTGATCTCCCTGCAGTGCTGTAACATGTTATTTGTTCCCCTTCACTTCTTCATGTCTCAACGCAAAGACCAATCCCTATGACCCTCCCCCCTTCCCTCAAAAACGCTTTTCCCCTACTAGTGTTTTTATTTTGTCATATTGCAAAGATATGATAAAGGTTATTGTGGATGAAATGGTTGTCTTCTGTGATTTATTTATTTCTGAATACGTTTTGTGTGTTGTCTGGTTCAAAGTACAAACCATGGAAATTCCGTAAAATGACTGAATGGTCCCGTCTGCTTTCCATTCCTAATTCCTCATGCTAATTATATTGTGTCACTAACCTTCCATTGTCCTAATGCGGGCTAGCTACAGTCATATCAGATGGGGGTAAAGTTAATTTGACTGAGTTGCCGTCTCAAGGGGATAATCTCAATTGCATACTCCTCGCGGCCTCTCTCCTTGCATCCTTCTCAAAACCCATTGGAGAAGGTCAGAGGGGAGGGACCTCTGGCTTTCTCTTACAATGGGTTTTGAGATGGATGCAAGGAGAGAGGACACCAGGAGTATGCAATTGAGATTATCCCAGAGTCTCTGTTGGACGTAAAAGAAGCAGTGATCACTGCTGCATCCGGCTTCCCCATCTTCTCTTAGTCATCCTCCATACAGCTTCGCGGATCAAATTATATTTTTCACTAATCTCATCCTCCAGTCGGCTCTCTTTTTCTGTCGAACCTACATGCGGTAGCAATTGAGCCTGGGAACGAGGTCACTTACTCACTAACATTGCTGCCCCTTTTCTACTTACTTTATTTGTACTTGGGCTATTTCAGACATTTTAATTAGAACGAATGAATGCCTTTGGCCATGTTATTAAAGGTTTGTTTGCATAACCAAATGTTACTTCTCCTTTGAAGATAAGAGTAATGTTTCTCTGTTGGTGGTGGCTCCAGTAGTCTGGTTTAAATTTAAATATGCACATAAATGCTAGAGAGTCATTTAGCAGACGCTCTTATCCAGAGCGACTTACAGTTAGTGAGTGCATACATTTTTTTTTTTTTCATACTGGTCCCCTGTGGGAAAAGAACCCACAACCCTGGCGTTGCAAATGCCATGGGGGGGAATACGTTTTGGATCCTTAGGCTAGGCCTGCTTAACAATGGTATAGTTTGAAAAGCTTGTCAGCATTTGAGTGGCTGCAGATCTAGCCAAAAGATAGTGGTTGGACTATTGAAGAATATTGTTTTGATATTTCTTCTTATCCATATGTCAATGAAACCAGATACCATACTCTCTCTTAAGGTCTTCCTGACAGGGAAACAAAGGACAGGGGTAATTGATTCACATGTGAACTCCAGGGAACATTATTCAACTCCTGTTAAACTATTTATAAAGGCTTTAGCGCCAGGGGGAGGTCGCATGTGCCCATGGATGTGTGTGTTCCCGAGAGTGTATGTGTGTCTGCCTGTGTATGTGTAGAGTATTTTGTGGGGTGCACATTTTTCCTCTGATTGTGACAGGGTGGGAGGATGAAGAGATCTGTAATAGAAGGATTGTGTTATGTAAGAAAAAGCAATAAGAGGGGAGCTGAAATTGAGAGATCCCTGAGAGCTTTGACAGGTGGGTTCATGTTAAAAGGGGTTCGGAAAGGTTCTGTGAAACAACAGGGAGACAGATAGACCTGTGCCATTTCTTCATACATATGAAAGACATAAGCAGGGACGGTGAGTTTTAATCTATGTTTTATGTTATCAGATTTATTGGGAGTTATGCTCTTTGCGTTTAAGAGGGAGATTGTCATTACTGTTTGTCATTACTTGTATAACCATCAAAATAGAAATGTGTGTATCTTAGTTGTTTAGTTGAGTCCATTCAAATGCTATTTTGCCACAGTTGGAGCTTTTCATATGTGTACATTTTTATTATAGGACTACTGCTAAGTACTTTGACTGTTTTGTGTAAACACAAACGAAATGTATTAATCGATATGAACTATATCTCTTGTTGCAATTTCATATTAACTGTAAAAATTGTGTTATGTTTAAGATGCTTAAAATAAACAATACTTTTATATACACGTGTGTACAAAATATTGAAAAGAGAAACACATTTAAGTATTATCGGAATATTGAGAATATCAAAGGGTGCTCCTAAATATGTACAAAGTACTGTATTAGCTCTCTTTCTTTTTTTTGGTCTATTTCTTCTCCGTCAGAGCAACATGTTTGTATGAGTGTATGTCTTCTTTGTGAGCAATACATTAACAAGGGTACACGTACACCTCAGAGCCAGTGAGTGTGTTTGATTAAGGTTAGACTGATAATGATGTTTCCTCTCCCATAGGAGGACACTCGCTGGGCTGGGGGCCAATGTAGTGTTCACTTATGCTGCAAGTGACTTACCTTACAAGACTTACCTTGGATCTCTAATGAGATATAATATGATTTACATTGCAATTTCACGACAAGATATTACCTACCTGAGAAGACAACTTACCTGGCAACTGATCTCAACATACAGTGAATATACATTGGAAGACAAGCCATAGGAAAAGCAGCTAACTCTCAGTTTTCTTAATTTATCCTGTTCATATAATAAATAATATGCCATTTAGCAGACGCTTTTATCCAAAGCGACTTACAGTCATGCGTGCATAAATTATTATTTTTTTGTGTATGGGTGGTCCCGGGGATCGAACCCACTACCTTGGCGTTACAAGCGCCGTGCTCTACCAGCTGAGCTACAGAGGACCATCCAGGACAACTATTATCTGCCTAAGGAATCCCACACCTGGGACCTGTAACACAAGCATCTCTCAACCTACTACTGACCCTTACCTTGTTCAGTCACATGGACCAGCACCAGCCAGCTCCCCCTCTGTCCAAGCTGGAGGTGGATGTGGACCTGGGCTTTGCTCTCTTCTTTCTCGTCCTCCTCTGCTTCTTCCTGCTGCTGACGGTGGTGCGCTGCGCTCAGACAGTGGTGGACCCTTATGGCGCCATCTCAATCTCCACCTATCAAGAGGAACAGATCACCAATTAAGAAGAGAGGCCCCCACAAAAGAGAGGCCCTCACAAATCATGTGCTGGAGAGAGTTGACATTCTGCCACTCACCATGCTGGAGATATACAGCATGAATCCCTTAGCTGTGTGAAAAGATAGGCTAAATGAGGGATGTGGCCATGAAGTGCTTTGAAAGGCTGGTCATGGCTCACATCAACACCATTATCCCATAAACCCTAGACCCACTCCAATTTGCATACCGACCCAACAGATCCACAGATGATGCAATCTCTATTGCACTCCACACTGCCCTTTCCCACCTAGACAAGAGGAACACCTACGTGAAAATGCTATTCATTGACTACAGCTCAGCGTTCAACACCACATTGCCCTCAAAGCTCATCACTAAGCTAAGGACCCTGGGACTAAACACCTCCCTCTGCAACTGGATCCTGGACTTCCTGACGGGCCACCCCCAGGTGGTAAGGGTAGGTAACAACACATCTGCCGCGCTGATCCTCAACACGGGGGCCCCTCAGGGGTGCGTGTTCAGTCCCCTCCTGTATGCCCTGTTCACCCATGACTGCATGGCCAGGCACGACTCCAACACCATCATTAAGTTTGCAGACGACACAACAGTGGTAGGCCTGATCACAGACAACGATTAGACAGCCTATAGAGAGGAGGTCAGAGACCTGGCCGTGTGGTGCCAGAATAACAACCTCTTCTTCAACGTGATCAAGACAAAGGAGATGATTGTGGACTACAGGGGAAATAAAGAGGACTGAGCACGCCCCCATTCTCATCGACGGGGCTGTAGTGGAACAGGTTGAGAGCTTCAAGTTCCTTGGTGTCTACATCACCAACAAACTATCATGGTCCAAACATACCAAGACAGTCGTGAAGAGGGCACGACAAAGCCTATTCCCCCTCAGGAGACTGAAAAGATTTGGCATGGGTCCTCAGATCCTCAAAACGTTCTACAGCTGCACCATCGAGAGCATCCTGATTGGTTGCTTCACCGCCTGGTATGGCAACTGTTCGGCCTCCGACCGCAAGGCACTACAGAGGGTAGTGCGTACGGCCTAGTACATCACTGGGGCCAAGCTTCCTGCCATCCAGGACCTCTATACCAGGCGGTGTCAGAGGAAGGCCCTAAAAATTGTCAAAGACTCCAGCCACCCTAGTCATAGACTGTTCTCTCTGCTACCGCACGGCAAGCGGTACCGGAGCACCAAGTCTAGGTCCAAAAGGCTTCTTAACAGCTTCTACCCACAAGTCATAAGACTCCTGAACAGCTAATCATGGCTACCCAGACAATGTCCCCCCCTTTTCTTAAAACTGCATTGTTGGTTAAGGGCTTGTAAATAAGCATTTCACTGTTGTATTCGGCGCATGTGGCAAATAAAATGTGATTTGATTTGAGTTTATATCATTAAAATTAGCAACAAACTTTGGTTTATTTGGGAGATTCAGCAGAAATAGCTAGGCCAGTGTATAATACAAGATGATCACCACTGAAATTCGGCATGCCACCCCGAATCCTCTCCAAATACTACTGCTGCACCATCAAAACTTGAATCAGAATAATTTCCACAATGGCAGCTGAGTTGCACTGTTCATTTGTATCCTTTTGTAAATCAAGTTTTTGCGTGACCTGTACTATATGTATTTCTCTAGTCTGTACATTCCCTGATGAGTGATTCATGTTTAATGCGTTGACTGTATAGGGTTTAATGCCAGACAATCTTATCAGATCATGCAATGTTTACTGTATCAGAGGTTGATACTCTTTTTTATTTTATGAAAAATTAGAAAATCAGAGCATGTTGAAGTTGTCACAATTTAGGCTGAGATGTATGGAGGTAAATCATTGTCATAATGATTTGAGCATTTAGAATATATTTATAGTTGTAAACACAATTTTCAAATGTGTAACTGATGAGTTGTGAACATGAAAAAAAGTCATGTGTAGTTGTAATCGCATTTGCAAACTTGTATGTTAATATGTGAAAGCAATAATTGCATCTGTACACCTGCGCATGTCAAATTCGCACGCTCAGACTTTTCGCACCATGACAAAAATATTTGCAGAGAAAGAGAAAGAGAGAAAGAAAAATAGAGAAAGAGAACATGAGCTCTGGGAGGTGGGACCTGTTTCTTCTAACCAATTAGATTAAGTTTTCATAGACCAGCATACTCTATACTGGTCGGTTGGTGACAGCTCACATGGGCCGTGTTGTCTGGAGCAACCACCTGTCAATCACGACATGCGTTACCAGTTTCCTTAAGGAGACGAGAATATTGGGTAGGATTTAGACCTTCCTTGTCTCTGGTCTACACTCCAGTCCAGTTGGTGGCGGTAATGCACCATAAAGTTGTTTGCCAACCACCATAAAATATCCACAGACGAAGAAAAATAAGTGTCACCAGTTTACCACTGACTAATTGTGCAATGTCCACCAAGAATCGTAGCTGTGTCATGGCGGGTAAGTTTAAATGTCTTTCTTTTATGGCTAGGTAGCAAGCTTTTTATTCTTTGTAATATGTTTTTGAAAGCTATTGTCCAAGTCATTGTTATTAAGAGTTTGTAATGCTAACGTAGTCTGATACTACCTACCAAAATCTATTAGGTAAAGTTATTTTGCATGCTATTTTTAAACTAGCTAGCTTGATTCTGTATGGAACCATAACTACACTGAACAAAAATATAATCGCAACATGCAACAATTTCAATTCATATAAGGAAATCAGTCAATTGAAATAAATTCATTAGGTCCTAATCTATAGATTTCACATGACTAGGAATACAGATACGCATCACAGATACCTTTAAAAAAATAAGTTAGGGGCGTGGATCAGAAAACCAGTCAGTATCTGGTGTGACCACCATTTGCTGGAATATTGGCGGGAACTGGAACACGCTGTCGTACAGGTTGATCCAGAGCATCCCAAACATGCTCAATTGGTGACATATCTGGTGAGTATGCAGGCCATGGAAGAACTGGGACATTTTCAGCTGCCAGGAATTGTGTACAGATCCTTGCGACATGGGGCCGTGCATTATCATGCTGAAACATGAGGTGATGGCAGCAGATGAATGGCACGACAATGGGCCTAAGGATCTTGTCACGGTATCTCTGTACATTCAAATTGCCATTGATAATGCAATGGTGTTCGTTGTCCATAGCTTATGCCTGCCCATACCATAACCCCACCACCACGGGGCACTCTGTTCACAACGTTGACATCAGCAAACCACTCGCCCACACAACGCCATACCCGCGGTCCTTCTTCTGCCCAGTACATTTGAAACTGGGATTCATCCATGAAGAGCACACTTCTCCAGCGTGCCAGTGGCCATTGAAGGTGAGCATTTGCCCACTGACAACGAGCACACAGATGAGCTTTCCTAAGACGGTTTCTGACAATTTGTGCAGAAATTCTTCGGTTGTGCAAACCCACAATTTCTTCAGCTGTCTGGGTGGCTGGTCTCAGTCGATCCCGCAGGTGAAGAAGCAGGATGTGGAGGTCCTGGGCTTGCGTGGTTACACGTGGTCTGCGGTTGTGAAGCCGGTTGGACGTAAATTCTCTAAAAATACGTTTTGGCGGCAGCTTATGGTCGAGAAATTAACATACAATTCTCTGGCAACAGCTCTGATGGACATTCCTGCAGTCAGCATGCCAATTGCACGCTCCCTCAACTTGTGTGACAAAACTGCACATTTTAGAGTGGCCTTTTATTGTCCCCAGCAGAAAGTGCACCTGTGTAATGATCATGCTGTTTAATCAGCTTCTTGATATGCCACACCTGTCAGGGGGACGCATTATCTTGGCAAAAGAGAAATGCTCACTAACAGGGATGCAAACAAATTTGTGCACAACATTTGAGAGAAATAAGCTTTGTGCGTATGGAACATTTCGGGGATCTTTTATTTCAGCTCATGAAACATTGGACCGGGAATCAGAAAGCAGGTGAGTTTTAATACAGGTGAGTTTTAATACTGACAAGATACAAAAGAACAGCACGGAGACAATGCTTCCGCATTGTCTCCGTGCTGCTGTGCTGTTTGCTGCTACTTGGCTACCTGCCAAACTATTCACGTTTTACTTTTAATAAACGTTTAATCAATCTCTGTGTTCAACAAATTTACCAACTTTTTAGTTTTGTCCTCACTCATCTTTTTTCGTTAAACTTTTTCACCCCGGACGTTTTATCCCGAGACAGAAGAGTCATTTTCCTGTGCGTTTTTGCTGCCAACTTTCCTTTTTTCCATCGCAACTTTTTTCCCTCATTCAACTTTTTCACTCCGGACGCTTTATCTGGACATGGTTCGTCAACATCTTCAACAGCCGAAGCTAAGTAGTAACATTAACATGATGTCTTCTAATTGCAGTCGCTGTACTCATAATATACAGGAGAACGATCGCCTTACGGCGAGAATAGCTGTGCTACAAGCCCAGCTTCAGACGCAATCGTTAGGCAAGGGTAATTTCAGTGTAGGAAAGGAAGAAACAGCGTCTGTGCCACCAGTAAGTACAGATAGTAACGTTAGTATAAATCCCCCCGCACAGTCCCCGCGAGCCGGACAACTTTCTCATGGCTTCTGGAGGGAAATACTGTTGGAATGATCAACCGGTGTCGCTCATTCAGCCGACAGAAACTTTCAACCGGTTTTCCCCATTATGTAGCGAGTCGGAGTCTGAGTCTGAGTCTTCTCTTGTCTCTACTCCTCCCGTTACGGGGTCTGAGACGCCGAAGGCTCCCACCATTAGCTCTGACAAATTGAAAACCCTAGTCATTGGCGACTCCATTACCCGCAGTATTAGACTTAAAACGAATCACCCAGCGATCATACACTGTTTACCAGGGGGCAGGGCTACCGACGTTAAGGCTAATCTAAAGATGGTGCTGGCTAAAGCTAAAACTGGCGAGTGTAGAGAGTATAGAGATATTGTTATCCACGTCGGCACCAACGATGTTAGGATGAAACAGTCAGAGGTCACCAAGTGCAACATAGCTTCAGCGTGTAAATTAGCTAGAAAGATGTGTCGGCATCGAGTAATTCATAATCGGCATCGAGCAGATCATATTCTAATTTTTGGTGATTTTAATATTCACATGGAGAAGTCCACAGACCCACTCCAAAAGTCTTTCGGAGCCATCATCGACTCAGTGGGTTTTGTCCAACATGTCTCTGGACCTACTCACTGCCACAGTCATACTCTGGACCTAGTTTTGTCCCATGGAATAAATGTTGTAGATCTTAATGTTTTTCCACAAAATCCTGGACTATCGGACCACCATTTTATTACGTTTGCAATCGCAACAAATAATCTGCTCAGACCCCAACCAAGGAGCATCAAAAGTCGTGCTATAAATTCTCAGACAACACAAAAATTCCTTGATGCCCTTCCAGACTCCTTCTGCCTACCCAAGGACGTCAGAGGACAAAAATCAGTTAACCACTTAACTGAGGAACTCAATTTAACCTTGCGCAATACCCTAGATGCAGTTGCACCCCTAAAAAAAGAAAAAACATTTGTCATAAGAAACTAGCTCCCTGGTATACAGAAAATACCCGAGCTTTGAAGCAAGCTTCCAGGAAATTGGAACGGAAATGGCGCCACACCAAACTGGAAGTCTTCCGACTAGCTTGGAAAGACAGTACCGTGCAGTACCGAAGAGCCCTCACTGCTGCTCGATCATCCTACTTTTCCAACTTAATCGAGGAAAATAAGAACAATCCAAAATTTCTTTTTGATACTGTTGCAAAGCTAACTAAAAAGCAGCATTCCCCAAGAGAGGATGGCTTTCACTTCAGCAGTAATAAATTCATGAACTTCTTTGAGGAAAAGATCATGACCATTAGAAAGCAAATTACGGACTCCTCTTTGAATCTGCGTATTCCTCCAGGGCTTAGCTGTCCTGGATCTGCACAGATCTCCGCGAGGGCCTGGGATCGGGAGAGACACTTAAGTGTTTTAGTACTATATCTCTTGACACAATGATGAAAATAATCATGGCCTCTAAACCTTCAAGCTGCATACTGGATCCTATTCCTACTAAACTGCTGAAGGAGCTGCTTCCTGTGCTTGGCCCTCCTATGTTGAACATAATAAACAGCTCTCTATCCACCGGATGTGTACCAAACTCACTAAAAGTGGCAGTGATAAAGCCTCTCTTGAAAAGCCAAACCTTGACCCGGAAAATATAAAAACTATCGGCCTATATCGAATCTTCCATTCCTCTCAAAAATTTTAGAAAAAGCTGTTGCGCAGCAACTCACTGCCTTTCTGAAGACAAACAATGTATACGAAATGCTTCAGTCTGGTTTTAGACCCCATCATAGCACTGAGACTGCACTTGTGAAGGTGGTAAATGACCTTTTAATGGCGTCAGACCGAGGCTCTGCATCTGTCCTCGTGCTACTAGACCTTAGTGCTGCCTTTGACACTATCGATCACCACATTCTTTTGGAGAGACTGGAAACCCAAATTGGTCTACACGGACAAGTTCTGGCCTGGTTTAGATCTTACCTGTCGGAAAGATATCAGTTTGTCTCTGTGAATGGTCTGTCCTCCGACAAATCAACTGTACATTTCGGTGTTCCTCAAGGTTCCGTTTTAGGACCACTATTGTTTTCACTATATATTTTACCTCTTGGGGATGTTATTCGAAAACATAATGTTAACTTTCACTGCTATGCGGATGACACACAGCTGTACATTTCAATGAAACATGGTGAAGCCCCAAAATTGCCCTCGCTAGAAGCCTGTGTTTCAGACATAAGGAAGTGGATGGCTGAAAACTTTCTACTTTTAAACTCGGACAAAACAGAGATGCTTGTTCTAGGTCCCAAGAAACAAAGAGATCTTCTGTTAAATCTGACAATTCATCTTGATGGTTGTAAAGTCGTCTCAAATAAAACTGTGAAGGACCTCAGGCGTTACTCTTGACCCTGATCTCTCTTTTGACGAACATATCAAGACTGTTTCAAGGACAGCTTTTTTTCCATCTACGTAACATTGCAAAAATCAGAAATTTTCTGTCCAAAAATGATGCAGAAAAATTAATCCATGCATTTGTTACTTCTAGGTTAGACTACTGCAATGCTCTACTTTCCGGCTACCGGATAAAGCACTAAATAAACTTCAGTTAGTGCTAAATACGGCTGCTAGAATCCTGACTAGAACCAAGAAATTTGATCATATTACTCCAGTGCTAGCTTCCCTACACTGGCTTCCTGTTAAGGCAAGGGCTGATTTCAAGGTTTTACTGTTAACCTATAAAGCGTTACATGGGCTTGCTCCTACCTATCTTTCCGAGTTGGTCCTGCCGTACATACCAATACGTACGCTACGGTCACAAGACGCAGGCCTCCTAATTGTCCCTAGAATTTCTAAGCAAACAGCGGGAGGCAGGGCTTTCTCCTATAGATCTCCATTTTTATGGAACAGTTTGCCTACCCATGTGAGAGACGCAGACTCGGTCTCAACCTTTAAGTCTTTACTGAAGACTTATCTCTTCAGTAGGTCATATGATTGAGTGTAGTCTGGCCCAGGAGTGTGAAGGTGAACGGAAAGGCTCTGGAGCAACGAACAGCCCTTGCTGTCTCTGCCAGGCCGGTTCCCCTCTCTCCACTGGGGTTCTCTGCCTCTAACCCTGTTACAGGGGCTGAGTCACTGGCTTGCTGGTGCTCTTTCATGCCGTCCCCTAGGAGGGGTGCGTCACTTGAGTGGGTTGAGTTACTGACGTGATCTTCCTGTCTGGGTTGGCGCCCCCCCTTGGTTTGTGCTGTGGTGGAGACCTCTGTGGGCTATACTCGGCCTTGTCTCAGGATTGTAAGTTGGTGGTTGAGGATATCCCTCTGGTGGTGCGGGGGCTGTGCTTTGGCAGAGTGGGTGGGGTTATATCCTTCCTGTTTGGCCCTGTCCGGGGTTTCTTCGGATGGGGCCACAGTGTCTCCGGACCGCTCCTGTCTCAGCCTCCAGTATTTATGCTGCAGTAGTTTATGTGTCGGGGGGCTGGGGTTAGTTGGTTATACCTGGAGTACTTCTCCTGTCTTATCCAGTGTCCTGTGTGAATTTAAGTATGCTCTCTCTAATTCTCTCGTTCTCTCTTTCTCTCTGAGAACCTGAGCCCTAGGACCATACGTCAGGACTACCGGGCATGCTGACACCTTGCTGTCCCCAGTCCGCCTGGCCTTGCTGCTATTCCAGTTTCAACTGTTCTGCCTGCGGTTACGAAACCCCTACCTGTCCCAGACCTGCTGTTTTCAACTCTTAATGATCGGCTATGAAAAGCCAACTGAGAGACCTGAGCCCTAGGACCATACGTCGGGACTACCGGCCGTGGTGACTCCTTGCTGTCCCCAGTCCGCCTGGCCTTGCTGCTATTCCAGTTTCAACTGTTCTGCCTGCGGTTATGGAACCCCTACCTGTCCCAGACCTGCTGTTTTCAACTCTTAATGATCGGCTATGAAAAGCCAACTGAGATTTATTCCTGATTATTATTTGACCATGCTTGTCACTTATGAACATTTTTGAACATCTTGGCATGGTTCTGTTATAATCTCCACCCGGCACAGCCAGAAGAGGACTGGCCACCCCTCATAGCCTGGTTCCTCTCTAGGTTTCTTCCTAGGTTTTGGCCTTTCTAGGGAGTTTTTCCTAGCCACCGTGCTTCTACACCTGCATTACTAGCTGTTTGGGGTTTTAGGCTGGGTTTCTGTAAAGCACTTCGAGATATTAGCTGATGTAAGAAGGGCTATATAAAATAAAATTGATTGATTGATTGAACAAACATGGGAAGCGTACTGAACGTGAGAGAAAAACAGGGAAGTGTAATCAGGGAAGTGATGAAGTCCAGGTGTGCCAAATGATGAGGCGCATGTGTGCGTAATGAAGGTTGCCAGGTGTGCGTAATGAAGGGTTGCCAGGACCGGTGGTTAGTAGACCGGCGACATCGAGCACCAGAGAGGGGGAGCGGGGGTAGACGTGACAGATCAACACTTCACATGTTACGTTTATAATTTTGTTCAGTATAGTTCAAGCCACTGTCAGCCACATTAGAATATAAAGGTATTATTGGACTGGTGCCCAGATATCACTAATGCTACATGAGTAACAGAGAGGGCAGTACAGACTTAATTTTGTTAAGTATTAATTGAGGACCCAGGTGAGGAGGGACACAATTTTGTTGGCCGCCAGGTCCTCTGTAGCCAGTTCCTGCACCCTCATGGACACCATGTTGTGGTAGAGCTTGAAGAAGAAGCACTGCTCACTTTGGCCTCCAGCCTTGCCCATGGCGCGCTGCAGCACTATCAACAGTTGCTTGGCCAGGTCGTCCGACAGGCCCTGCACCTTGCCAATGTAGTTTCGAATGAGGTTCATGTTGTTCGTGTTTATTGCTGCCCATGCAGTACTGATCGTACATGAGGTCATTCCATGAGCACTCCAGGTTCATCAGCTTGTGCCGGCCCTCCAGCAGCTCGGCTTGCTCTATCATTAACAGAGTGTCTGCCACCATCTCAGGCATTGCATAGGGAGGAGAAATATGAATACACAAATACATTGTAACTGTACAGTGTCACATACACTCAATAACTGGTTGTGCCACCTTTAGCTGCAATGACTCCAACCAAATGCTTCCTGTAGTTGTTGATTAGTCTCTCACGTCGCTGTGAAGGAATTTTGGCCCACTCTTCCATGCAGAACTGCTTTAACTCAGTGACGTGTGGGTTTTCAAGCATGAACTGCTCGTTTCAAGTCCTGCCACAACATCTCTATTGGGATTAGGTCTGGACTTTGACTAGGCCATTCCAAAACTTCAAATTTGTTGCTTTTTAGCAATTTTCATGTAGACTTGATTGTGTGTTTTGGATCATTGTCTTGCTGCATGACCCAGCTGCGTTTCAGCTTCAGCTCACAGACGAATGGTCTGACATTCACCTGTAGAATTCTCTGATACAGAGCAGAATTCATGGTTTCTTCTATTAAGGCAAGTCGTCCAGGTCCTGAGGCAGCAAAGCATCCCCAAACCATCACCTTTGGTTAATTTGTGGTCTGTATATTTTATCATTTCATTGAGGATACCATCAACACCACAGGCCTTATTGGGTTGGAGGGTTTGTATTTTGTCCTGTAGTTCATTCAATGTAATTGTAGAATCCAGTGGGTTCTGGTAGTCTTTAATAGTTGATTCTAAGATTTGCATTTGATCATGTATCTTTTTTTGCTGTTTGTTCTTTGTTACAGGGCCAAATGGATTGGAGAAGTGGTTTTTCCATACATCTCCCTTTTGGATAGATAGCTCTTCGTGTTGTTGTTTGTTTAGTGTTTTCCAATTTTCCCAGAAGTGGTTAGAGTCTATGCATTCTTCAATTACATTGAGCTGATTTCTGACATGCTGTTCCTTCTTTTTCTGTAGTGTATTTCTGTATTGTTTTAGTGATTCACCACAGTGAAGGCATAGGCTCAGGTTTTCTATGTTTTTGTTTGGATAGGTTTCTCAATTTCTTTCTTAGGTTTTTGCATTCTTCATCAAACCATTTGTCACTGTTGTTACTTTTCTTCGGTTTTCTGTTAGAGATTTTTTGATTTGATAGGGAAGCTGAGAGGTCAAATATACTGTTTAGGTTTTCTACTGCCAAGTTTACACCTTCACTATTTACATTTACGTCATTTAGCAGACGCTCTTATCCAGAGCGACTTACAGTTAGTGCATACATTATTATTATTTTTATTTTTTCATACTGGCCCCCCGTGGGAATCGAACCCACAACCCTGGCGTTGCAAACACCATGCTCTACCAACTGAGCTACCTCCCTATTACACTGGAACGTTTTATCCAGGAAGTTGTCTAAAAGGGATTTAATTTGTTGTTGCCTAATTGTTTTTTGGTAGGTTTCGACATTACTTTCCTTCCATCTATAGCATTTCTTAATATTATTCAGTTCCTTTGACTTTGATGCCTCATGATTGAGTATTGCTCTGTTCAAGTAGACTGTGATTTTGCTGTGCTCTGATAGGGGTGTCAGTGGGCTGACTGTGAATGCTCTTAGAGACTCTGGGTTGATGTCAGTGATGAAGTAGTCTACAGTACTACTGCCAAGAGATGAGCTATAGGTGTATCTACCATAGGAGTCCCCTCGAAGCCTACCATTGACTATGTACATACCCAGCGTGCGACAGAGCTGCAGGAGTTGTGACCCGTTTTTGTTGGATATGTTGTCGTAGTTGTGCCTAGGGGGGCATATGGGGGAGGGAATGCTGTCACTTCCAGGTAGGTGTTTGTCCCCCTGTGTGCTGAGGGTGTCAGGTTCTTGTCCAGTTCTGGCATTTAGGTCGCCACAGACTAGTACATGTCCCTGGGTCTGGAAATGATTGATTTCCCCCTCCAGGATGGAGAAGCTGTCTTCATTAAAGTATGGGGATTCTAGTGAGGGGATATAGGTAGCACACAGGAGAACATTTTTCTCTGTTGAGATAATTTCCTTTTGAATTTCTAGCCAAATGTAAAACGTTCCTGTTTTGATTAATTTAATAGAGTGAGTTAGGTCTGCTCTATACCAAATTAGTATACCCCCTGAGTCCCTTCCCTGTTTCACACCTGGTAGTTTGGTGGATGGGACTACCAGCTCTCTGTAACCTAGAGGGCAACCAGTGGGTCCGTCTCCTCTATACCATGTTTCTTGTAGGATGACAATGTCTGTATTTCCGATTTCTTTGGTGAAGTCCAGGTTCCTGCTCTTTAGGCCAAAGGCAGATGACCTCAGGCCTTGGATATTCCAGGATGAAATAGTGATGGCTTTGTGTTCCATAAAGTGTCTAATGTTGTTGGTCATGTGGTTTGGCTCATAATAATGGCTGGAATGGAGCGAATGGAATGGCATCAAACACATATAAACCAACTCTTTAGTATTATCCCAGTTTACCTATTTGCTTATGGTCTTGCCTAGCGAACAGTTTTTTAAATTATATGAAAAAAAAATATTCAATTTTATTTGGAACGGCAAGCCAGACAAAATTAAACGGGCCTATTTATATAATGAATATGAATTCGGAGGACAGAAATGATTAAATATTAAAGCATTAGACCTATCACTAAAAGCTTCAGTCATACATAAGTTATACTTAAATCCAAACTGGTTCTCTAGCAAATTAGTAAGATTGTCTCACCCCATGTTCAAGAATGGCCTTTTTCCCTTTATTCAGATTACAACCACTCACTTTCAGTTATTTGAAAAGGAAATAATCTCCCAGATATCACTATTTCTAAAACAAGCCATAGAAGTTGGTTGCAATTTCAATTTAATCCTCCAGAAACGACAGAACAAATAATGCAACAAATATTGTGGTTAAACTCAAATATACTAATTGACAAAAAAACTTCTTTTTTTTGACAAAATGTTTAAAAAAGGTATAATCTTTGTAAATGATATCATCGGTAGGACTGGTGGAGTTATGTCGCACATGCAGCTAACAAAAACATATGGAAATGTCTGCTCTACCCAAAATTACAACCAAATAATTGCAGCCTTACCGCAAAAATGGAAGAGGAAAGTGGAAGGAGGAGAAAGTAAGGAACTTGTCTGTCGGCCTTGCATTAAAGAACATAATTGGTTAAGGAAAACTGTGATAAATAAAAAGGTATATCAGTTTCATTTAAGGACCAAAGGATTGACAGCTGTCCCATATAGATTGCAAAATAGTTGGGAAGAGATTCTTGACGTACCGATCCCATGGCATAGTGTTTATGAACTGATACGCAAAACGACACCGGATTCAAAACTTAGAATCTTTCAATTTAAATTATTATATAAAATGATTGCTACCAATATAATGTTATTTATATGGGGGATAAAATTTTCCCAGCTCTGCAGATTTTGCTGCGAAGAGACAGAATCATTAGATCATTTTGTTTTGGTACTGTCCATTTGTAGCTTGTTTTTGGACACAGGTCCAGGAATGGCTAAAGGATTGCAATATTTACCTGGAGCTAACCCTGCAGATAGCTGTGGTCCTCTGTAGCTCAGCTGGTAGAGCACGGCGCTTGTAACGCCAAGGTAGTGGGTTCGAACCCCGGGACCACCCATACACAAAAAAAATTATGCACGCACGACTGTAAGTCGCTTTGGATAAAAGCATCAGCTAAATGGCATATTATTATTATTATTATAGCACTACTGGGTGATCTGAAAAGTCATAGTCAATCGATCAATAACATAATAATACTTTTAGCAAAAATGTTTATTTTCAATTCACAATCTGTAGAAACAATGAGAATAGAAAGGTTCAGAACTTTTGTAAGACATCACAGTACAGTTGAAATATATATGGCAAATAGAAATCCTATATGGATGGTGTTAAAAGATAGATGGGAAGTGTTAAATGGAATTGAAGGATGGGACTAATAACAACTAACAACAAACAATAACAAGATAACTAATAATGTAGGCACGCTGTGTCCATAATAAGTGCATGGGTTGTAGGTTGGGAGCTTTTGTGAAGGAGCACAGTTAGAAAGATATGGCATATAGAAGCAAACCGGATGGACATCATGAAAATGATCGGAGAGGTTGAGAGCAGAAGAAGTTCAGGAGAAAGAACAAACAAAATGTAATTACTGTAAAATTGACTGTGTCCATAAAATGTAGATAGTGGGTATGGGCTGGAAGTAGAGGCCTAGGCGTTGTTGTTCACTAGTTTACTCCAAGTGGGGAAAGGGTGGCGGGGTTGGAAAGTAATAAAGGGGAATGTATATATTTTTTTAAAGGATATGTATGTGTGTGTATGTGTATATATATATATATATATATATATATATATATATATATATATATATATAAAAAACATGGGGGATTGGAAGTGAACAGCACCAGCTGTTCCGGATGACTATGTGATCACGCTCTCCGTAGCCGATGTGAGTAAGACTTTTAAGCAGGTCAACATTCACAAGGCCGCAGGGCCAGACGGATTACCAGGACGTGTACTCCGAGCATGTGCTGACCAACTGGCAAGTGTCTTCACTGACATTTTCAACATGTCCCTGACTGAGTCTGTAATACCAACATGTTTCAAGCAGACCACCATAGTCCCCGTGCCCAAGGACACTAAGATAACCTGCCTAAATGACTACCGACCCGTAGCACTGACGTCTGTAGCCATGAAGTGCTTTGAAAGGCTGGTCATGGCTCACATCAACACCATTATCCCAGAAACCCTAGACCCACTCCAATTTGCATACCGCCCCAACAGATCCACAGATGATGCAATCTCTATTGCACTCCACACTGCCCTTTCCCACCTGGACAAGAGGAACACCTACGTGAGAATGCTATTCATTGACTACAGCTCAGCATTCAACACCATAGTGCCCTCAAAGCTCATCACTAAGCTAAGGATCCTGGGACTAAACACCTCCCTCTGCAACTGGATCCTGGACTTCCTGACGGGCCACCCCCAGGTGGTAAGGCTAGGTAACAACACATCTGCCACACTGATCCTCAACACGGGGGCCCCTCAGGGGTGCGTGCTCAGTCCCCTCCTGTACTCCCTGTTCACCCATGACTGCATGGCCAGGCACGACTCCAACACCATCATTAAGTTTGCAGACGACACAACAGTGGTAGGCCTGATCACCGACAACGATGAGACAGCCTATAGGGAGGAGGTCAGAGACCTGGCCGTGTGGTGCCAGGACAACAACCTCTCCCTCAACGTGACCAAGACAAATGAGATGATTGTGGACTACAGGAAAAAGAGGACTGAGCACGCCCCCACTCTCATCGACGGGGATGTAGTGGAACAGGTTGAGAGCTTCAAGTTCCTTGGTGTCCACATCACCAACGAACTATCATGGTCCAAACACACCAAGACAGTCGTGAAGAGGGCACGACAAAGCCTATTCCCCCTCAGGAGACTGAAAAAGATTCGGCATGGGTCCTCAGATCCTCAAAAATTCTACAGCTGCACCATCGAGAGCATCCTGACTGGTTGCATCACCGCCTGGTATGGCAACTGCTTGGCCTCCGACCGCAAGGCACTACAGAGGGTAGTGCGTACGGCCCAGTACATCACTGGGGCCAAGCTTCCTGCCATCCAGGACCTCTAATCCAGGCGGTGTCAGAGGAAGGCCCTCAAAGTTGTCAAAGACTCCAGCCACCCTAGTCATAGACTGTTCTCTCTGCTACCGCACGGCAAGCGGTACCGGAGTGCCAAGTCTAGGTCCAAAAGACTCCTGAACAGCTAATCATGGCTACCCGGACTATTTGCACTGCCCCCCCACCCCATCTTTTTACGCTGCTGCTACTCTGTTCATTATTTATGCATAGTCACTTTAACTCTACCCACATGTACAGTGGGGAAAAAAAGTATTTAGTCAGCCACCAATTGTGCAAGTTCTCCCACTTAAAAAGATGAGAGAGGCCTGTACTTTTCATCATAGGTACACGTCAACTATGACAGACAAAATGAGAAGAAAAAAAATCCAGAAAATCACATTGTAGGATTTTTAATGAATTTATTTGCAAATTATGGTGGAAAATAAGTTTTTGGTCAATAACAAAAGTTTCTCAATACTTTGTTATATACCCTTTGTTGGCAATGACACAGGTCAAACGTTTTCTGTAAGTCTTCACAAGGTGTTCACACACTGTTGCTGGTATTTTGGCCCATTCCTCCATGCAGATCTCCTCTAGAGCAGTGATGTTTTGGGGCTGTCGCTGGGCAACACAGACTTTCAACTCCCTCCAAAGATTTTCTATGGGGTTGAGATCTGGAGACTGGCTAGGCCACTCCAGGACCTTGAAATGCTTCTTACGAAGCCACTCCTTCGTTGCCCGGGCGGTGTGTTTGGGATCATTGTCATGCTGAAAGACCCAGCCACGTTTCATCTTCAATGCCCTTGCTGATGGAAGGAGGTTTTCACTCAAAATCTCACGATACATGGCCCCATTCATTCTTTCCTTTACACTGATCAGTCGTCCTGGTCCCTTTGCAGAAAAACAGCCCCAAAGCATGATGTTTCCACCCCCATGCTTCACAGTAGGTATGGTGTTCTTTGGATGCAACTCAGCATTCTTTTTCCTCCAAAACGACGAGTTGAGTTTTTACCAAAAGGTTATATTTTGGTTTCATCTGACATTCTCCCAATCCCCTTCTGGATCATCCAAATGCACTCTAGCAAACTTCAGACGGGCCTGGACATGTACTGGCTTAAGCAGGGGGACACGTCTGCACTGCAGGATTTGAGTCCCTGGCGGCGTAGTGTGTTACTGATGGTAGGCTTTGTTACTTTGGTCCCAGCTCTCTGCAGGTCATTCACTAGGTCCCCCCGTGTGGTTCTGGGATTTTTGCTCACCGTTCTTGTGATCATTTTGACCCCATGGGTGAGATCTTGCGTGGAGCCCCAGATCGAGGGAGATTATCAGTGGTCTTGTATGTCTTCCATTTCCTAATAATTGCTCCCACAGTTGATTTCTTCAAACCAAGCTGCTTACCTATTGCAGATTCAGTCTTCCCAGCCTGGTGCAGGTCTACAATTTTGTTTCTGGTGTCCTTTGACAGCTCTTTGGTCTTGGCCATAGTGGAGTTTGGAGTGTGACTGTTTGAGGTTGTGGACAGGTGTCTTTTATACTGATAACAAGTTCAAACAGGTGCCATTAATACAGGTAACGAGTGGAGGACAGAGGAGCCTCTTAAAGAAGAAGTTACAGGTCTGTGAGAGCCAGAAATCTTGCTTGTTTGTAGGTGACCAAATACTTATTTTCCACCATAATTTGCAAATAAATTCATTAAAAATCCTACAATGTGATTTTCTGGATTTTTTTTTCTCAATTTGTCTGTCATAGTTGATGTGTACCTATGATGAAAATTACAGGCCTCTCTCATATTTTTAAGTGGGAGAACTTGCACAATTGGTGGCTGACTAAATACTTTTTTTCCCCACTGTACATATTACTTCAACTACCTCAACTAGCCGGTGCCCCCGCACATTGACTCTGCACCGGTACCCCCCTGTATATATAGCCTCCCTACTGTTATTTTATTTTACTTCTGCTCTTTTTTTCTCAACACTTTTTTGTTGTTGTTTTATTTTACTTTTTTATTAAAAATAAATGCACTGTTGGTTAATGGCTGTAAGTAAGCATTTCACTGTAATGTCTGCACCTGTTGTATTCGGCGCATTTGGCCAATAAAATTTGATTTGATTTGATGCAGACAATTACATTGATGGAAGTTACAATCTATCTGCAATATTAAGCTGATCTACCCCCCCCAAAAAAAACTGTGTATGATGTATTTGATACTATTCCACCAATTCCGCTCCACCATTACCACAAGCCACCTGCAGGAACCAACCCTATGAACCATGCCAATGTAGCTTTTTTGTGTAGCAGTATATAAGAGTACTGAAGGGACAGCCCTGGCAGAGCTTGTGGCAGACTTGTACTTTGTATGTGTGTTTGTTGTAACCGCTCCAGTTAACTGATAATAAAGAGTGATTCATTTAATATTGACTTTAGGTGTCCCTGGTGTTCAATTTCCACCACAGTATGCAATTGAGATTTTACAAAGATTATGAATATACTGACAAGATACATGTCTCGTTGTCCACAAAGGGGCACGGCGGGCTGTCTAGCTCCCGCCTATCTTTTCTTTGGATTGGTGGATACATCTCATTGTTGTAATCTTTTTTTGAATATTCGATGAGGGTTGTTGACGTCAACCACCTGTATTCAATGGTGAGGGACGCTATGCTACTAGCCTCATACCATGAATATGCATAGCCATCGCAAGGCACATCCGATATAAATAGCTTATTCTCAAAGTTGCCGGGATGTCACGTGTCCTACTTATATCAGTACACTCAAACAAATTAAGCATTATGAAACTTCTATTCGATCAAATAAACACCACGTAGAAAATAAGCCATTCATTTTTTTAAAAATTAGCCAAATTTGACACTTTCATTGACCTCCATACAAAAACACCTTGCTTGGTGGGCGAAACAACGAAAGAACGCCACCTGCTGGATGGAGACAGATTTTCCGTTGAGTTGGGCCTCGCTCTTCCTCTTTGTATCTTCCCAGACACTTGAGGAACCTTCATGTATGGAGTGACCACTTCTCACATCACAACGTGGAGCAAAGAAGAACGCCTAATGAGGATATGACATCAATATATAATTTTACAAACATTATGGGCAACATTATTAACTAGATACATTCAACCAAATATATTACAGTAGATTTTTGCTGTAGCTACTAGCTAGGTATTATACACTGTCTGCAGTGCACACATCTATCCATCGAAGGAGAACACAAGGGGGTAACGTTACCACCCACTGCCATGTTTGCAAGCGTCTTCTAATTCATCACGGCGGTGGGGTTAGTAATAGTTAGTCAGCCTGCACGTCTGGTGCTTTTATTTCGACCAGAGAATATGCATGGGAAATAGGACACACTACCTATACACGATCTATACACTGCCTGCGTTAAAAACACAAAGGTTTAAGAACCGCAGCATGTTGAAAAAAATAGGCGAAACGGAACAGCCGGCGATATACCCTCCCCCTTGCCTTGGTTGCTAAAGCTAATTTAGCTAGCTGACTGGCTAAAGCTAACGTTCATTTAGCTAGCTGACTGAGTTAACGTCGTTCGCGGAAGTGGACAGTGAATGTTTTTTTTGCGGGAAGCTTCAGGTGAGAACATAAAGGTTTTTGGAAAACAATTTGGTTAACCGAAGAAAGAGTATTCAGCCATAGTTAGCATGTAGCTAGCTATACAAGTTTACATAGTTACCCGTAAAACATTTGGATTAGCTACCCGTAAGACATTTGATTTGGATTAGCTAGCATAGTAAATAGCTACTAACGTTAGCTAAATATCGAGTTGAGTTTAACTTTGCTAAGCTAGCTAGCTAACGTTACTACCGGTCGCATTAGATACGCTAACGTTAGTCTGATTAATCAGGCTTTAATACACAATTCACGTTAATTGGTTTACAAATAATTGTTTATTACAGCCTGTTTAATCAGACTACGATAACGTCAGCTTGCTACCTCATAACATACACTTTCTTCGCCGTCGTTGGACAGTTTGGACCTTTTCCATTACAGTAAAATAATCATTCGTTTATAGCTGCATGTTCTTTTAAGCTTACGCTTGATACCTCTTTGAACTAATGAAAGGCGTTGTGTTTGTCTTGTTTTATCAGCAACTGTAACATTTCACGGGCCAAATGTGTTGATTTGTTGGGCACATGCCATTGATGATCTGTTGTTCAATCAAATGGCTCAATGTTTACATTACTCAGTCAATTTAAATATCTAAACAAATAACGAAAACAACATTTAACTGCAGGCTATGCTATGAGCTCTTAGAAAAACGGATGGATATTGTCATGTTTTGTCAACAGGACCAGAGCACAGACCTACTGCTGAAAACCTGAGAGCACCCATTAGAAGGAAGCTTTCACAGTCTCCCAAGTCATGGACAGTGGGGATGATGAAATGGAGATGACCGTGGGGGAGCTTCAGGGCTGGATACAGGAGGAGGTGGAGAATCAAAACTTGGTGAAACTCAGGAGGACCCAGCTGGCCCAGATGCAGAACCTAGTGCAGCGGAAGGAGAAGCAGGCCCTCTGCACCCGCAGCCTTTTCAACACCGCCTGCGAGTAAGTGTTTTTCAGCCTGTTGGCCTAAGTGTTTAGCCTGGTCCTAGATCTGCTGTCATGTTGACTTCTTGTCACTTTCTCATGCCAAATAGAAATGTTTGGCTTGACCGTGAGCAGTGGCGTTGGCAAGAGCACAAACAGATCTGGGATCAGCCTGTAAGTGTTGTTTTTTGGTCTGCAATGCTTGCATCTTATTTTTATTGCAGCTTATTGGATGACTGTCATTCATATTCCATTGACCCAGCTCAATGTAACATCGATAGGTTTAGGCTACTACATGATACTAGAATTTTCCCTATACCCATCATGAGGTTGCCACAACCTAGCTACGAATGAAAGTTTATAACAGGTCAGAGAGAGAGACAAATTGGAGTAATCAAGGCGACAGACATTGACAAATTCAGTACCGCCTTGCACACTCTTGCCTACATCTAGCTGATCTAGGATGTAATCATTAGTCCAAACGTTGCAAACAAGAGTTTCTATTGACAATATTCAGGTAGGTTTATCCCCGTTTTGTTCCGAAAATCGGCAGAATGAAAACAAGGGGTGTGCAGAGTACTCAAGTGGCGGCAGGTAGCTTAGTGGTTAAGAGCGTTGTGCCAGTAACCGAAAGGTCACTGGTTCTAATCCCCGAGCGACTAGGTGAAAAATCTGTCGATGTGCCCTTGAGCAAGGCACTTAACCCTACTTGCTCCTGTAAGTCGCTCTGGATAAGAGCGTCTGCTAAATGACTAAAATGTAAATGTACTCTGACAAAACATGTATTGTAACGGTGTCGTAATTATCAGTGATCAGAATAATTCACTCACTTTAAGTCACTCACAGTCAATAGTCTCATGGCACAAGTGTCCCCTTCTCCAAACATCATGTATGAATTAGAATCCGTAGCTAGTCATTGTTGTTCAATATACCTATTTTGTATCGACTTTGCTGAGGCGATATGGTTGTTTTTGTCTGTCTACTTGGCATTGTTTAGTAGGCCTACTTTGTCTCTGTATAATTATTCCATTGCTAACAACGTCTGTCATTATGTTGTGATCCAAGCCCATGGTTGCTATTATTTCTTCTCGCCCGGGCATGTTTACAGAGCGACAGATCAAAATTACAAATGTAGATAGTTTATTTTGATAGTACAAATGTTGTGGCATTAGTGTCAGGAGAGAAGTTTTCCTCCTCTCGAAAGTGAAACGATATACGGGGCAAGCGAATTAGCCTAGCTTCCTCTAAATCTGTGTCTGGAATAAATACAGGCAGTAGTAGACAGCCATGCATTAGGGTATGTATTAGCCTATTTCATTGATAATTGAATAGGACTAAGTATGTTAATAGCCTGATGTGCATTTTATCTGCCAGGGTTGTTTACCTTTGAACAATGTGTGTGAAGGAACATAACGATGCGCTCTGAGTGATAGCGCACTTGAGGTATAGGCTTTACCGGCATTTAAAGCGCACTTCCGGGTTTTCCGATCACGAGTAGATCCAATTACGAGTACCAACTGTGATAAAACTGAATGAGTATGACGATTGGCACACCCCTAATGAGTACACCCCTGATCACCCGCACACACGGTTCACTTTCAAAGCAGCCACATACAAACTGCATCATTACTTTGCTCTGTTGAGGAAAACTCATTACAGTAATCGGTCAGAACCTATTTATCACCAATAATAATTTATTCAAGCAATTGCAGGGAAAATGTAAGAAAATGTAAGATCACTCTCCGGATAAACCGGAGAGGAACTCAAAAGTATACAGAATCACACTTTCATTTATATACTTCATCTACACAAAGAGCTGCTTACCCCTCCAAGGGGGAGGCAAGCTTACATGAGAGATAAGGGGTACTTGGATCCACTTTCTTAAAACATTGTACAAACAAGAACAGGTTCTAACCAGTTCTCACAGCTTATGGGTCTAAGAAAGGGGAGTGATAAGGTCTTTAGAGTCTTAACAGATGGAACAAGAATTCAGCCTGGCTGGGCCTTTAGGAGCCAGTAACAGATCACTCCTTTGTGCAGTGTGTGAAGAGGGTACTGGACAGCTGTGGAAAATTACCAGTGACGTAGTACCATTCAACTCAAGCATTTACATAGCATTAGACTGTAACATAACCATTTTCCCCCAACAGCTCGTTGTACAATTCCTTCTCGCATCTACGCAGTCTCCTCCTCTCATCTTTTGGACTTCAGTGCACAACACAACAGCTGTCTGTGACCAGGCAGAAAAAAAATGTCCAAGCCAAACCTTCATACCATAAGCGCTAACAGCTACACATCGTTTTCACCATATTAGCTAATGTCATAGTCAACATAGCTACTAGAACGAAAGCGTTAGTAAACCCGCTACAGTCACTCAGTACAGTGTAGCAGTTACCCTGGGGGCCCCGGTGGCAATAAATGAATACAACCGAAAGCTTACCTTGACTTGGAAGCGTTTCAGTGTTGGATAGCCTTACATTGGATAGCCAGCTAGCCAACATAAATAGCATTCCTCTCTGTTTGAATCAGGTGTTTGAGTAGGCTGAATTAGCTAGCTGCATTAGCTAGTAAGTGAAAGTGAGAAAATATGAAATATAGCTAGCTCTCTCGCTGCTGCTTCTCTTTAATTTCTTAAGAAATTCATTTGTTAAAACCTGTTAAACTATTGGCTTTCTCTCTTAGTCAACTATTCACCACATTTTATGCACTGCAGTGCTAGTTAGCTGTAGCGTATTTGGTGACGTTAATATATTTAATATAGTTTTATCTAAAAAGGATAACTTTTTTTTAAATATTTCACTTCATTTTTCAGAAATGTACTGAGTAGGATGATCCTCCCTTTCCTCCTGAGGAGCCTCCACTGCAGCATATACATGTGAGACTGTTGGGTCTGCAGCAGTGCTTTTGGACTCGTGGCTGTGGATTTGTTGTGCACTGATTTGACTGTTGACATTCCGAAGGCTGCAGTTCCGAATTCTTCGGAAGCCTCTTCCCGATAGCTAAAGATCCGAAGCTTCTGTGTAGGATTCTGTACTTTATGCACAGTCTCTGCTCTACTCGTTCTGCTGTCCAGAGAACAGGCTACTCTGACGAATCTTTGTTTAATGAAGTTTAACAAAGCTAAATCAATGTCTGCAAGATCACATAATGATAGATTCTACATAACAGAACCGACTATAATAGCATAGTATAACGTTACTGTAAGACAAAAAACACAACCTAATTTCTTATGAGATTTTAGGATGATTGTGTGATTGGTCACATTTTTCTCTCATGCGGACAAAACTCAACAGTGCTAGGCAAAATATGTGCTTTGATTGAAACAACACAGGTATGCTACAGTTTGTTAAAACCATCTGCTCTAAAATTAGCTCACTGTACATAATTCAAAACAAAACTACTTCAAAACAACAGTACATAACTCAAGAAGATGTAACTGCATATTCCCATAACTGTTTTGAGATCAAATAGTTGGCATGCAGATGCTGCGTGGGACTTTCACCAGTAAAACTTTAAGAGTTATAATTCATGATTGAGTGAGATGTGAAGGCAGGGTTACCATAAAAATGTGTGCATAGAGGTAAAGAAATATATGCACAGAACGTGGGGAAGAAACTTCCAGGGGGGCGAAACAGGTTTGTTACCTTCGGGGTCTCTACCTTGACTGTTTCTCCACAGGTCTGTGGTGGAGTGTGAGACCGTTATGAAGGATCTGTACAGCAAACTGGGCATGGAGTACAGAGACACAGACTCTGAAGATGAAGGAGTGGGCCAGCAAAGCGTCATCGAGATCGATGATGGGGATGCGGACAGAAACGACAACACCATGGCCACAGACAGTGGTAAGGGATTGAGGGAAATGTTGTTTCAATGGGAACACAGAGGGGATGTGACCCTCAATCCCAATCAGTTATGCTTTATTCTTTAATTAATCTCCTTTCGATCTTTTTCTCAGTTGCTGCTTCCGAATCTGCTCCTGAAGGAGTCCCAGCTACAGACAGTGACACAGAAAATGTGAGAACAGCCAGATAGGATGCAAATGCACGTGCGCACACACAAACACACACACACACACTTCTAGGTGTGTGGTCTCAGCCATGCTCCTGACATGCTTTTCTCTCATTCTTCCTTAGTACAATGACATGGCAGATTACATGGAGAGCATGCCATCCTCTCCAGCTGTGACCAACCCTTTTGTGACTGTAACTGTTGCCCCAAATGAAGCCTCAAACTCTAGTGATACTCCAGCAACTCCCCTTGCTCAATCAGATTCTGAACCACCAAGTCCACAAGAAGACAGTGGTGATGAGTATACTCCGTCAAAATCAAAAAAGATCTCAACAAAACGTCCCGAGTCCAGCAAACGTGGACGGCGGAGAAAAGGTGAAGGGAAGAGAAGAGAATCTGCCCGAACCAAGCATCAAGTTGTGTCCTACAGGAAAGACTCGCCTCTTGCCCCTACAAAGCCCAGAGCAGGTGACTCCTCTGCATTGACGAAACAGCAGAACTCAAGCAAAGGTGGCACAGCTTCCCCACCAAAATCACAAGAGCCCGGCAAGAGTGAGAAATCTGCTGCCAAACCACAAGAGGCCAGCAAAAGTGGTTCCAATGCCCCATCAAAACCACAAGAGGCCAGAAAAGGTGACTTATGCTTTGCATGTTGGATTTCAAATGTCTGACCTTGTTTTGTGTTATTGATCTTCTCTAAATTGCATGCAACTTGTTGTCAATGATATCTTCAATGACAATCTTTAGTGCTCATGGTGGTCTTCTCGCTCTCTGACAGAAACGTCCACTCCGTTTGTGGTGACCAGCGTGTCACAGGCTCCGACCCATGCACCCAACCCTGCCACTCAGCCACCCCCTGGCCTCACAGAGGAGGAGATCAAGACTGACATGATGGTCCTGGCCAGGAGGAGGACCAAGACCTGGCACCCAGGCAAGATTACAGAAATCAAACCAACAGGTAAGAACACACACAACCACTGATTATTTATATTCTCATTGTATTTGTTTGTAATGGTGTAGATATGTCCGTTGTCTATGCTTGATGTGTTTTAATGTATGCACAGAGCCGCAAACAGAATGTCCCCATGGGGATAATAAAGACATTGTCTTTTCTTATCTCAACAGTCACTTAAAATCTATTCCTAAATCTTTGCTTTTATATCAGTAAATGTCCTTTACGGAATTCTTAGTTTTCTCCATGCTCTCTATATCTCAACCGTTGATGCTCCACAGAGAATGGAAGCAGGTATAAGGTGGACTTTAGCGAGAAGGGGAGGAGCATGCTGTCAGGACACCACATAGCCTTTGACCACACTGCTTCGCTGGAGCGGCTGTACGTGGGTGTGCGTGTGGTGGCCAAGTTCAAAGACGCCGACCAGTCCTGGTTCTACTCTGGCATTCTGGCTGAGCTCCCCAACCGAAAGAACCGCATGAGGTATGAGAGTAAAGTGTGTGTGTGAGTAGGGCTGTGGCGGTCATTACATTTTGTCAGCCGGTGATTGTCATGCAAATAACTGCCGGTCTCACCTCGAAGCCAGTTCTTCTGCATTTTTTCATTGTTCCCCTCTAATCAGAGACTGATTTAGACTTGACACCAGGTGTGTGCAATTATCAGGTAGAACAGACAGCATAACAGCCCTTTGTGTTAGTGATAGTATTATGTGTATGTGTGGTTGGATGATATTATATGTAAACATTATGCTGAAATGATCCATCGATGTCTTAGTAAAGCTCTGTGGCGCAACTCCTTGTGTTTCAGGTTCCTGGTCTTTTTTGATGACGGCACACCTTCCTATGTTGGCTTGCCGGATCTTCACATTGTTTGCAGACCACGTAAGAACAGTCAGACCTTTTTTTCTCTCTTACATTTACTCAATACTTCTTGGCTCAATCTTGTTTGTTCCTCCTGCCAAATGTAGGATGTTTTATTCAGATCCAGCTGTTCCCTTGTAGTTGGTGAATCCACCTGTGCCACAAGATATACAAAAGCAATTCATTGGCTTGTACGGGCAGCAAAACTCATACTCGGGCGTTGTCATGCAACAAGTTTAATCTGCAATGTAGGTGTTGGTGAGATTCTTGTAGAAAAACACAGACACACACAAGCTAAGCCTCCTGTCTCTATCGACTTCAGTGCCAGAGGTGTGGGAGGACATAGAGGATGAGGCCAACAGGGAGTTCATCAAGGATTACATCAAGGTGTATCCCAACCCGCCCATGGCCCAGTACAGACCAGGCCAGCCCATCAACGTGGAGTTTGAGGGGATCCAGAGGAGGACGGAAGTAGAGCAGATCGACTGCAGCTTGTTGTGTGTTGTCTTCAAGGTGAGAAGCTACAACTGCTTAATCTGTAAACATTAATTAAATTGATAGTGATGGATTTGCAGTATATTGTGCTTGGTATTCTGGTTATGCTTACCTAACTAAAGTCAAATTCTTCAATGAAACACATAATGCCAAGCCTTTTTTCCTGTATGTCTCACTGTGTGGTAAAGTGTGTCTGTGTGTTGTTCTCAGGATGACGAACATAAGGAATGGGTGTACCGAGGCTCTTTGCGTCTGGAGCATATGGCCAACATGAAGAAACGTGTTGAGGAGGCAAAGGATAAACCAGCAATGACACGGCCCAGCACTGGTAAGTGTCTGTCTATCTCCTTGTTACTCTGTGTCCTGTGGATAAATATGAACACATCTACAGCCTTGTGTTTGTCTGAATGAATGAGCATCTATGTCAGTCATCTGTTTCCTTCCATGGTGTGTACAGTACTTTGTCATTCCTGTACTTGGATTTATAAAGTGGACAATGTGTTTATTTAGCGAGCACACTCTTTGTCCATCACCCAGGGGGAGCAGTTTCGAATACTACTACTATCCACCAGACTAGCACGGCCGCTGCCAACAAACCTCACGTCAGCCCCTCGTCAACAGTTATACCAGCGCAAGTCACTTCCAACAATGTCAGCCAGGGCCAACCAGCTGCTGGTAAACAGTCAGCACCCTTAGGGTGAGTAGAATTTATGTCTGTGTGTTTATACTGTTGCTGTACTCTTTTCAAAAGTGCGTCTTGCACGAATGTCATGAATATGTATTTCCTGCATACATTTTTTAAATTCAATTTTATTAGGGCGGCGGGTAGCCTAGCGGTTAGAGCGTTGGGCCAGTAACCAAAAGGTTGCTAGTTCTAATCCCCGAGCCGACTAGGTGAAAAATCTGTTGATCTGCCCTTGAGCAAGGCACTTAACTCTAATTGCCCCAGGGTCGCCGTCAATAATGGCTGATCCCTGGCTGTGCACTCTCCGAGGGGGTCTTAAGGGGAGTGGGATATGCAAAAATCACATTTCCATTTCACACCACACGCTTGTACAGGTTACACACAGGGCCAATATAAGTACCCCTTATTTGACCTTTGGATCCTTGTTTCAGAAAGGCAACCTTTCCTCCCTCGTTCTTTCTCCCTCAAACCCATGTCGTCTTCTCCCTGATCACGTCAGGAGGCCCTACGGCCAGGATCGTACAACCGACAAGGAGTCGTCTGTCATCACAGCTAAAGGTTCGGTCACCTTCACCCCCCACCGTTGCTGCCCGGCCTGCCTGAACTGCATCAGGTCAAAGGTGGAGGCCAAGCACCGTGGACGCAACCCGCTGCTCGTCCCCCTGCTCTGTGAGTTCCGCCGCATGAAGGGCCGCCGCCGGGTCAATAACAAGGTGTGTGTAGGGTGAAGTTGCCCCTAGATGCTGATCTTGGGTTAGTTTAGCATTTTCCCCTCTAATGGTTAAGGTTATGATTGGGGGAGGTGAAGCTGATCCTAGGTCTGTAACAAGGTGAGCACCTAGCTGATTGGACTGTTTGGAACATTATACTTCATGATACAGAACTCTGCCATTACCTATATTGATGACTCCGCTCCAGGGGGGCTGTGACGTGCCTGACACTGTGCTCTTCTTAACTGGAGAATTGGGAGCAGAGCAATTGACACATTTCCATTGTAACAGATGGAAAAGAATGGATCATTCTGTTGTCATCCAAGGTTCATACTTCTTGTAGTTATTCAAAACTCTGGTATGGTTATGCTCTCTCTTTATGTTTTCTCACCTCCTTCCTCCTCCTCTGGCCCTCTGTCTCTCAGACGTATTTCCACATCTTCTACCGGTCTCCGTGTGGCCTCAGCCTGAGCAACATGACTGCGGTGCAGGACTACCTTCAACAGACCCGCTGTGACTTCCTCTTCCTGGACATGTTCTGCCTGGACCCCTTTGTGTCTGTGACCACCACCCACCAGCCCCGGCCCTACAAGATCAACATCCCAGACCTGACGCTGGGCAGAGAGAACCAGCCGCTGTCCTGCATCAACGAGCTTAACAACATCCGGCCACCCTCTGTGATCTACAACAAGCAGCGCGTGGCAGCCAGTGGGGTCTCCCTCAACACCAGCTCTGACTTTCTGATGGGCTGCGACTGCACCGACGGCTGCAGGGACAGGTGTGTCCCCCAGGGGTTAAAGTTCTCCATCACTGCGACATATTTCCGTAAAATGTTTGAAAGGACTGGACTAGCAGTTTAATACATGTACAAAATAATCCTCTTTCCCTAAGAGCATGATGGTCATGACTTTTTTATATGAAAGGGGAGGTTAACTTGGCCCCGCAGACAATCGATTTGAGATCGACTTAAGTTTCAGTCATGGGATTTTTGTTGTTGTTGCTTTAACCCCTGGTGTGTCATGGTGCCATGTTTTTGATACTCCTTGATTTCTGTAATGTAAAGGTAGTAGCTGAAGAGGGGTGTAATTCCCTAATGTGGCACATCTCAAATATTCCAGGTCAAATTACAGCTCATCTATATCCATTCACCCAATGGTGATGTCTTAATCCAAATATATTCAGGGGTATATAGGGTATGTGGAGGTTGTTTTGACATATGTATTTATGGACATGTATATTGTGTTGATGTAGGTCGGCATGCTCCTGTCACCAGCTGACCGTCCAGGCCACAGCCCTGTTGCCAGCGGGCCCTGAGGACGTTAACGCTGGCTACACACACAAGAGGCTGGAGAAACGCCTCTCCACAGGGTGAGGCTGTCAATGTATCTCTTCATTTCCATCTTGTCAATTATCCATCAGTCGCAGTATCCATTTGACTGTTGGTCTCAGTTTTCTCCTTTCTCTCAGCTCTTTCTCTGCATTTGTTATCTGTGACATGCTTTGAGAGCAATGTCTGAAAAGCCCTTATTATTATTATTATTATTATTATAATAATAATAATATCTATATCAACCACCTCCCTCTGTCTGCAGTATATATGAGTGCAACGCACTGTGCCGCTGTGACCCACGGGTGTGCTCTAACCGGGTGGTGCAGCACGGCCTTCAGCTGCGGCTACAGCTCTTCATGACCGTGGGGAAGAGCTGGGGAATCCGCTGCCTGGATGACATTGCCAAGGGCACCTTCATCTGCACCTACACTGGTGAGTGAATTAGGAACCCAATCTAACCTAATTTAACCCAACACAGACAGACAATCTGCTGTTAAGTATGACTTCTGTTGATTACATACTAGGGCTGACCCCATTTTAGTCGTCTGGTCGATTGTGTGGTCGATAGGCTGTTGGTCAACCGAGATTTCTTTAGTCGAGCAGTAGCAAAAATGCGCTTTCTCCCACGCTGGATAGCGGTCGCTGTCCGTGGTTCTGAAACGCATCAGTGCGCTGTTGAATTGCCGTATTTTCCTAGACCATGTTGCTATGTGCATAATGGCAAATTTAACCAGCATATTGGTGTTGAGAACAATGCGGCGGAGGCAGCAGCAGAGTTAGGAGACGAGAAACAGCCCTTGCCTTAATTGTGTAAGAAAAGTGAGGAGAGAGGAAACCCTACCTTAGTTAGTTCTAGAATCAATAGTAGGGCTGACCCCTTTTAGTCGACTGGACGATTGTTTGGTCGATAGGCTGTTGGTCGACTGAGATTTCTTTAGTCGAGCAGTAGCAAAAAAATATATATGTCATGGCGTACAAGACACCGGTCTGATTGGGGCCTGTCTGAGTGGACTGATCCATTGTGGAGGCTGTGGGGATGGCACAGTCCATCAGTCTAAGATGTGCTACTGAAATTGTATATGGTTATATTACGTAAGAACAATGGTGCAATACTAATAAAAAATAATATTATTTTATAACAAATGCGCTTTCTCCCTCATTGGATAGAAGTCGCTGTCCACGGTCCTGAAAGACATTAGTGCGCTGTTGAATTGGCGTCTTTATAATAGCAACGTTATCCAGCATATTGGTGTTGAGAACAAGGCAGCAGCAGAATGAGATGAGAAAACAGCCCATGCCTTATTGTCTAAGAAAAGTGAGGAGAGGAAACCGCAACTTAATTAGGTCTATACTGTTAACCTAACTGTTAAATGTGCCTGGCTTTATAAATCATAAATATATCTACAAAATAAAGACAGATCCTGCTTCTGTTGCCTGTTTGAGTGTTTGTTTAATAGCCTACTGATTCCGTGATATTTATAATAATAATAACGCTCCTTTTTCTTGATCTCCTTTTTATTGCTGTTATTATTACTAATATTATTATTATTATAATAATAAATAATGTCATTATCATTAGTAGGCTTAGTATAGCAGCCTTGTATAACCACCATCGAGCTGTAGGCCTAAGAGCGCATCCTGTTTAGAAAACAAAAACAATAACTGATTCGATAAGTTGAACTAAGTGCTGCGCATAAGCTATATATGAATGGCCTACATGTAGCCTATCAACTTTCAGTGAACACTTTTGTTTATATGTTTTGTGCATATAAATTGAATATTGCCAAATGCATCAGTAAAAAAATATTGACCCTATTTAATGCAACCCTTGCTGTTAATAGATCGCAAAGCAGCAGCATACAACTGACCTAAACGTTTGGAAATGATAAGTTCACTTTCTCATCCATAGCCTTAAAACGCATCTCAAGTGCTCACATCTGAAGGCTGGGGGGCATTTAGGACATACTGCAGATCGTTAAATTATCCTAATGATTATGATCACACTTCTTCAATTCAAATATTATGGCGACACTAAAGGAAATATGGTTTGGTATGGTTTAGAAACTTGGGAACCAAGCTCGAGTTATCAGTGTGGCCCTATCACCTGGACATGTTGAAATACTGTATCTTCATGCCTAGAATAAAAACCTCCAGGTTTCCTTCATAACTGTCCATTTATTGGGAAAACAGAAATAATTACTGGGGTCAGTTTGGAAAAAAACTAATCCCGTCCAAATCGTCTTCTGGAATAACGGACATTCTAGTAATACTAGTCCCGTGCTAATAGGTCTTTGGTCACGTGCATGCGATGCATACATGTGTCATGTAAAGAGAGCAAGGGTTGAGGGAATAGGGAATGTTTTTCCTAATCAAATTAGGGATTTCGGTAACACAACTTTTCAGTCAGAAATGGCTGTAATTATGTTTAATTATCGGACAGTGCGATAAACACTTTGATGTTCTGTGGTGGTCGCTGCAGCAGGGAGGAGAGAGTGACAGCCGGTGCTAGTCACAGACACTCGCTGTCTTCCTATTTAATTTTTTACAGTGCAGCAAGTCTGAGCCAGGCGGCACAATCAAATCAATTGCGGTCGGACTCCCTCTAGTCATTTGTGTGTCTAAATTATTTCATCAAACAGTTTGCCAAAAGCGTCAGACAAGCTCAGTGCATATAGTTGATTTGATTTAAATACACATTTAAAAATGTCTACCAATCGATTGGTCCAAAGAACAGACTACTCTTGGTCGACCAAGATTTTTTTTTTGTCGGGGACAGCCCTATGTATATATCCTTTTAGTGCTCAATCCCTCTAGTAATGTTACCCTTTTCTTCTTCTCTCCCTCTACTATTGCAATGTCATTCTTCCTGTTATACTGCACACAATGCTCACAAATTTTTCCTTTGCCGTCTCTCCCCTTAGGGATAATCATGAACAAGAAGAGTTTGAGCACAGAGGGCAACATGTACGTGGTCAACCTGAACCACATAGAGGGAGCTGAGAGCAAGGAGGGTTACGAGAGTGAGGTCCGCTACTCCGACAATGAGTCAGGTACAGACACGCAGAGCCTGGCCTCACCTGCAGCCGTAGCATCAGATCTACCCTATCTGTGTATTATGTTTATATTAATGTGAAAAAGATACACTGGGTTTCCATGTCGATTCATGAATTGTAAATGCACATACCCAGTGGAGACACAGAGAGCAGGGAGTGCAAGGAGAAACAACAGAACTGACCATCTCTGTAATGTTGCGGCCTCTGTTCTCCATCAGGTTCAGAAGAAGAACCCATAGAAGAAGACAACAGTGAACATGATGATCACTGTGATGGAGGTGATGATGAGGAAGAGGAGGGAAACCACGATAAAGAGCATCTACGTATAAAGAAGAACTCGTATGATGAAGAAGAACCCAGTGACTATGAGGACAATTATGAGGACAAGGATTACGATGTCAGTGAAGATGATGGTGGCTCTGATGATGACTTCAGGCACAAAGTCTCCTCTATGGAGAGGAGCTACATCACCCGCAGGCATGCCAAAATACTACAGGAGGGTAAGAGGAAACAGTATACACAAAAGTATAATGAGAGAAAAACAAACATGGAGGGAAACGAAAAAGCTTACTGAGGTTTAGTAGAGCATTCATTCTTATTTGGTTTGATAAATGTTGGTCTCTCAAAATACTGTTGGAAGGTAGAGGAAAGTAAAGCACAGACAAAAATATAGACAGAAACGTGTTTATGAATTCTCCACTTTTGTTTCTGGATTTAAAAAAAATAAGTTATAGGACTTTGGTTCCCAGACTAATCAAATGACACTTCTCTCATAGACCCAGCGAAGAAATCGGGCTCTGATGCCAAACCTTCTGACCAGCAGGATGGTACAGCAGCGGGAAATGACAAGGAGGCCTCAAATGCCACTAGGCGTTTCTTTGATGGCGAGGAGTCATGCTACGTCATCGATGCAAAGCTGGAGGGGAATGTGGGTCGCTACCTCAATGTGAGTCATGAGGAGAAATAATCAGAGGGGATCGTGTTCGATCGTATGCCCTGATTGTATGATTTTGCCTATATCCATACTTATCAGAGATTCGCCAACTCAATATCTTATCCTGTTTTTCTCTCTACAGCATAGCTGCCACCCAAACCTGTTTGCGCAGAATGTTTTTGTGGACACACATGACCTTCGATTCCCCTGGGTGGCCTTCTTTGCCAACAAGTAATGACCTTCTGTTATGACTTATGGGATATTATCTATCGCTTGTGCTAATAGTTGGTATTTTGAGAGTCCAAGCCAGGATTAATGTGTTCTGCTCATGCCTTTGGCTCTATAATAAATGCCCATGCCCAGGTGGACTAAAGCATGTGCATTATAATATGCACTTCTGTATATTCATCATATTGTCTCTGTATTTTTCAGGCGCATCAGAGCTGGTACAGAGCTGGCGTGGGATTATAAATGTGAGCTTGGTGTGAAAAGGTCATCAAGAGTCCTTAATTGTCGCTGTGATCCAGAGTGCAGGGAAAAGTTATGAAAGCCCATACTACATCTTCCAGCTTCACCGCTGCAGTCAATTTATGAATATGCTGTAATAGATAGTCTTAACCATTTTTCAATAAAAACATTTAACGTTTTTGTATTTTAATCATGCACTGCCTGAGTTTTTTTTTTGTTCATATTACAATTCTTAAATTGTGCTTTAATAAATTAATTCAGAAGTATTGAAATGTCCTTTTATAGCATTCTTAATTTATTCTGCAAATGTATTCTGCCAGAATAATATTTCTGTAAACTATATTCACACATTTTGAAATTGTTTCTAAAAAAAACTTTTGTAAAGGTATTAAACATGAGTGAAGGCTCTAGCTCGCACTTGTGAAGAAGGCTCTGGTCAAAGACGGAACAGTAGCTCTGTGGTCTGGCTGCGGCTGGAAGAGTGTGTTTTAATTAGGTGTTGTTTACGTGTGGGGAGCAGTGCTAGTAGCTTCGAACCATCCCGATCTCGCGAGCTTACATTATGTTTCTCTATAGCGAAACAGAATGTAAGCTCGCGATATCAGGATGGTTCGTACGAAGCTAGAGCGCTAGCTGAACAGATGGTGAAGAGAAAACGAAGAATTTAAGCGCAAACACGGATTTCCTGTGGGATAAGCACACAGGCCTGGCTGATAAAACGGTAAAATAATATGGAAATACACGTGTGCACGACATTGTTTTCGGGTTTCAATGTCAAGCTGATCCACGCGAGTCCAATTATAGTCAGCTAGCATCAAAGCTAACGAACGCGAGTAGCTAGGTAACGCTATGTAAAATGGCGGTCAAATTAGCTAGCTAGCCAGTGCAATGCTAGCAATAGGGAGCTAGTTAACCAGCCGAACTAAATATATATTAGCTACATATTGTCAGATAGTTAGCCAAACATATTTATTTATCTGAACAAAATTGCTTTTTATGCAATTATTCACGAAAGCAGTTCGTGTGACTGGTGCATTTCTGCGAAATATCATGGCGTCGGCTAGCTAGTATAGCCAGCCAACTCGACTGTCTGAATACTGTCGCTAGTGAGCTAGCTAGTCTGACTCAACAAATTGCCATTTGTCAAGATACTTAGCTAACTAGTTGTCTAACTACACATTTTTGGTCATCCCATGTCTTTAGCTATCACACTTAGTTAAACTGGCACAGTGATTAACTCACGTCATTACTTAGCTAACCTTTGCATTTAGCCAGGTAACATCAACTAACTAGGGACAGTAGTTGGTTTATTAGCCAACTAGGTAACATTAGCTATTAAAAGGCCACCCCAACCTAACAGCGCCTTCAGAAAGTATTCACACCCCCTGACTTTTTCCACATTTTGTTGTTACAGCCTGACTTTAAAGTTGATTACATTTAGATTTTTTGTCTCTAGCCTACTGGTATTGACCTAATCATGTGAAAGTGGAATGATTTTGTTAGACATTTTTTGGAATTAATTAAAAATGAAAAGTTTAAATGTCTTGCTTAACAAGTGTCATAAGTTGCATGGACTCACTCTGTGAAATAGTGTTTAACAGTGGTGTAAAGTACTTAAGTATCTCTACAAAACTATTTATAGTTTTGACCACTTTTACTTTGCTACATTACTAAAGAAAATAATGTACTTCTTACTCCATACATTTTCTCTGACACCCAAAAGTATTTTGAATGCTTAGCAGGACAGGAAAATGGTGCAATTCAAGCAACTTATCAAGAGAACATCCCTGGTCATCCCTACTGCCTCTGATTTGGCGGACTCACTAAACACTCATGCTTCATATGTAAATTATGTCTTAGTGTTGGAGTGTGCCCCTGGTTAACGGTTAAAAAAAGGAAAATGGTACCATCTGGTTTGCTTAATATAAGGAATTTTAAATTATTTATACTTTTACTTTTGATACTTAAGTATATTTTATCAATTGCATTTACTTTTGATACTTAAGTACATTAAAACCATATACTTTTAGACTTTTACTCAAGTAGTATTTTACTGGGTGACTTTCATTTTTACTTGAGTCATTTTCTATTAAGGTATCATTACTTTTACTCAAGTATGGCAATTTGGTACTTTTTCCACCACTGGTGTTTAACGTGATTAAATTACATCATGGACTTCAGGAGACAGCGGAGGGAGCACACCCCTATCAACATCGACAGGACTGCAGTGGAGAAGGTGAAAAGCTTCAAGTTCCTCGGCGTACACATCACTGACAATCTGAAATGGTCCACCCACACAGACAGTGTGGTGAAGAAGGCACAACAGCGCCTCTTCAACCTCAGGAGGCTGAAGAAATTCGGCTTGGCCCCTAAGACCCTCACAAACTTTTACAGATGCACAATTGAGAGCATCCTGTCGTGTTGTATCACCGCTTGGTACAGCAACTGAACCGCCCGCAACCGCAGGGCTCTCCAGAGGGTGGTGCGGTCTGCCCAACGCATCACCGGGGGCACACTGCCTTCCCTCCAGGACACCTACAGCACCCGATGTCACAGGAAGGCCAAAGAGATCATCAAGGATATCAACCACCCGAGCCACGGCCTGTTCACCCCGCTATCATCCAGAAGGCGAGGTCAGTACAGGTGCATCAAAGCTGGGACCGAGAGACAAAAAAACTGCTATCTCAAGGCCATCAGACTGTTAAATAGCCATCACTAGCCGGCTACCACCCGGTTACTCAACCCTGCACCTTAGAGGCTGCTGCCCTATGTACATAGACATGGAACACTGGTCACTTTAATAATGTTTACATACTGTTTTACTCATTTCATTTGTATATACTGTATTGTACTGTATTTTAGTCAATGCCACGCCGACATTGCTTGTCCCAATATTTATATATTTCTTAATTCCATTCTTCTACTTTTAGATTTGTGTGAATTGTTAGATACTACTGCACTGTTGGAGCTAGGAACACAAGCATTTCGCTACACCCGCATTTGATTTGATCTCTGTACCCCACACATACAATTATCTCTAAGGTCCCTCAGTTAAGCAATGAAACACATTCAATGACAAAGACCAGGGAGATTTTCCAATGCCTCGCAAAGAAGGGCACCTATTGGTAGATGGGTAAAAATAAAAAAGCAGACATTGAATATCCTTTTGAGCATGGTGAAGTTATTAATTACACTTTGGATGGTGTATCAATACACCCAGTCACTACAAAGATACAGGCGTCCTTCCTAACTCAGTTTCTGGAGAGGAAGGAAACTGCTTAGGGATTTCACCATGAGGCCAATGGTGACTTTAAAACAGTTAGAGTTTAATGGGTGTGATAGGAGAAAATTGATGATGGATCAACAACATTGTAGTTACTCCACAATACTAACCTAATTGACAGAGTGAAAAGGAAGCCTGTACAGAATAAAATGTTACATTTGATACCTCCACCACCTGTTCCTCACCTTGTTTGCTTTGACTAGTTTTCTTCCTTTCCCCCACCATGCAGCTGTTGTGTATCCCTTCCTTACTGAGTGCAATCAAACCCCTCACCAACTGCAATGAAATACCAAGTAATATGTCTTGTCACAGATGCCACACTCGAGACGGTACCCGTCCTCAGAAAGGGCCAGCCGGAGCAGCTATCAAGACCGAGACAGAGGACGCAAGCAGAGGCACCGCAGATCGCCCTCTTTTTCCTCTAGCAGTGACCGGGATAGAGACAGAAGGGGACGGGGAAACCGACAGGAGGGAAGCTACGCTCGCTCCAGGAGGTGTGTTTGTATGGTTGTATTATATTTGTGTACTTGCATACTAAATAGTTGGTATGGAAGCTTTTGTACTGTATGATAGTTTAGTTTATCTGGTATAAATGTTTTTTTAAAACTCTCAATAGGTTAATGTACCAGTATCAGAGTGCTCTGATGGCATTCATTGAATAACGTGTAACCTGAGTTTCAGCAATGTGCCGCCTTAAATGGTCAGAGACACCACTGCTCTAACCCGTTGTGTTGGGTGCTTCTGTTGCAGCTACGATAATCGTTCGGCAGACCGCAGGCCATACGACCGACGCTATTGTGAGGGCTACCGGCGCCTGGACCAGAGCCGCGAACGAGACCGCGGAAACCGGGAAAGGGAACATGGAGGTGCACCAGCAGCAGCCGACGGTTACTACGCACGTGACTTCTCACCGAACATGTGCGACTACCGGCGGGGGCGCGAGAGGGAACGGGAGGAGTCGTACCGAAGGAAGGGCAGCAGGCGTAAGCACAAACGAAGGCGGCGTAGAACCAGGTCCTATAGCCCATCCTCCTCGGTGAGTACAGCCCGGCCCGAGCTTGTCCTTTAACCCTCCCGCTCCTTTCTTTCTATCTTTCTCTACTCCTCTCTTTCCCTCATGTCTTTCTGTCTCTACTTCTCTATAACCTTCTTGTCCACAGCTCCTGGACTTGGTAAGTAGTACAATCTTTTTTGTTTTGTTTTTGTCAGCAGGATTTGAATAGTTTTGTCTTAGTTAATTCCAGATTTACCTTCTACAATCTTCTCATAAAATGTGTTGTGTAGTGAGACATTGACTGTTTTTGGACACACGTTGTGGATAAAGCATAATCCACATTCTCTCCTTCTGCGTTAAGTAGACAAATGAGAGAGGGGACCATAGGGTGGGATGTATCTATGTATTACTGATTTTAATCTTGAAGAACTATTTTCTGCTTGATTGCCTTATCATCCTCTCATTTTATTTGTTTTCTTGGGAAGTACTCTGCTTCATTTTATGTGGGCAATATCATAGCTTGATGTAGATATTTTTGGTATTTTATGAATTGGCTTTTTGTTCATGAATGGATATGCAGGTTGCTTCCTTATTTGTAATAACACGGGTTAAAAGGTAGAGGGGGAGAGAAGCAGAGGACAAAATGTGATCTTTGACTTGTTCCCTTGCACTATATCCCTATCGTTATATATTTCCTCACGTGGTGTCATACGAATCGCCCTATGACCACCAAACCCACCTACAACCACTACGTCAACTACAACATCACCCTCCTCCTCCCTCCTCCTCTACCTGTGCCGCCTTCCATCGCCGTGGCTACGGCTGCCCCTGAAAACCCCCTGTCCCCTGTCGGTCGTGTCGTGACCTGCTAATGCCGTGGGGGCTGAAAACAGCGGAGTGACAGCCGGACGCGGGCACTGAGTGTGAGGGACGACGAGGAAGGGCACCTGATCTGTCGGAGTGGGGACGTCCTGCAAGAGAGATGTACTCACTGCCACTACTCTATCGTAACCCTTCTCCATATGAGTATTTAAAACCATAGAGCATTCACTGACAGGGGAATGCCTGATGATGATGCCATGGTAGAATGCTGTTGGCTCTAGCTCAAAAAGCAGGGTGGATAGCACACATTTTTTTGAGGATACCGGTTTTAGATAAATACTGCTCGTTGTGTTGAGGCTATCCCACTGTGGTTTTATATCAGAAATATTAGATTTTTTCCCTAACACAGCATATCCTTTTAACTTCTTAATTGTCTCTCTTGCGCTTTAGTTTAAACTCAAGTCCAGGTCTAAATACATGTATTTTTTAGTAATACTTTCATTGGGAAAAGCAATTAGGAACGTTTATGTTTTGAATAGTTTTCCAACCCCTCATCTAGCCCTTTCCTTCAAAACTAACATGAGGCCTACCTAGTAAACATCCATAGGGCCTATACAACATTTAAGTTGTCTGCAGTGTTGCATTTTTGATGCTACACTTTATAAAATTATTTTTAGTGGTAAATTAAGAGCATGATTTGTATGGTTAAAAACCACATTATGATCCATGATCTCATAACACCCACCCACCTCTTAACATATAGTTTTACCATTTTCCAGCTCGCATCCCTGGCATGACTTGTATGTTATCTTCTTCCAGTTTGAAACCACATTTATTTGCTTAGTGTGCACATTAACACTTATTTCACAAGTTTTGCTTGAGTGGGTTTTTCAATTACATAGGTTAACCAGTAAAACCCAACACATTTCTCCCTCCTGACGCCCTTGCTCTAAAATAGGCACACCACCACAACATCTGTAGGAATATACTTTTTTGTTTTCCTTCCTATAGGCTGCTGGGGGGGCACTCTAAATTTTTCCCATTATTTGTTCTGGTAGTGTGTGGACCCCAATTATCATAGGTTATCTAGGACCGTGTAAAAGTAAAGATTTTCTTTAGGCATTCCATTTGTCCACAACCTGAAAAGGGGGATGGGTGCTAGTATTGAAACGCCTGTCACTTTTTTTTGCCTTGGTGTCCCTGCTCTGGTCCACATGTCTAATTCTTCTCTTCCCTTCTTTCCCGCTCTCTTTCCCGCTCTGTCTGTCTTCCAGATGAGATTGTCAGCACTCTGGGGGAAGGCACCTTTGGGAGGGTGATGCAATGTATTGACCATCGTCGGTATGTATCCACATAAAAACAACTGCTCTGACTGTTAGCTGGTGGCCCTTTAAAGCCTCTGGAGTCCTATTTTTTTTCTCTTAAGTGTTCCCTCTCCCTGCACTAGGCGTTTACTATTTACAAATAGTAGTTCTAGAGTTAGAGCCCTCCTCCTTCAGCTGATCCTGTTATTCCATCATGTCGTGGCCGTTTGCTGAGGGTGGATTAGCGCCTGCACTTAGGCTGAATATAGACCTCTGTGTGCTTCCCTATGGGCCCTGGTCAAAAGAAGTGCACTATAAAGGAAATGAGTTGCCATTTGGGACGCAGCCTCTGCCTCGCTCACCCTCCCTTTAATTATGGAAGAGCGTCGTCACTCCGTGCCAGTAGAAATGCAAACCATGCGCGGCAATGATACCCCGTGCAAATTTGTTCCTTGCTAATGTCCCTGCCTATGCTCCCTTAAGCACAATACGAGTTTGAACTTTAATGTGATAAAGCCATACTTAATTTTGGGAACATAACATGTTGCATAATCAACATGCAAGGACAAGGGAATATAATTTACTCATCACAATACAGTTTGCTTGTATGAAATAAGGTGGAATTTCATGGCTTTGAGACCCTATTTTCTCAACAAGGTTATAGAATTGGACAAATTAAAGAGACTGAAATATCTGTTTTCAAAAGCTATCTTTAGGGTATCCATCTTTTTTTAGCTACCAAACCTGTGACACCAGGTTCCCAAGCAACGGCACTAACTTGGGTTATGTAGATGGACCTACTTTAGGGAATCACAGCTTTGCACCATAAGGTATTCCCTCATGTATTGTGTGTCTATATTCATATGTGGTGTGGTTAGTTATATCTTTGTCATGCATACGGTATGTGTCTTACAGGGGAGGGGCCGCTGTTGCTCTGAAGATCATAAAAAATGTGGAGAAATACAAGGAAGCAGCTCGTCTGGAGATCAATGTGCTGGAGAGAATCAATGAGAAGGACCCGGAAAACAAACAGTGAGTAGCCTACTACTGACTCAGACCACTACGGTGTATTGTTCAGTACCAGGGATTTTTCTGCCATTTAAATAGTTGGGCGGGCCGCCTAAGCGTTTTTTCGGGTCGGCTGAGTCAAAACAGTGTACTTTTTAAAAACAAATAATTACATTCCTTTTCTGAATGGAAAAACACTTTCAGTGTAAAATTAAATGACTAAAATCAGATATAAAGTATGTAGAAAATAATGGACCTATATATTTTGAAGTAATATAATCTTTGAGAACTAACAATCACTAAAATAAAAGCTAGACAGTCAGGGAGACTTGAAAATTCCAAAAACAATGAATTTAGCAGTATTGATTTTATTAGGTTTGAGCAAAAGAGGTTTATTAGGTTTAACATTTTGAGCTTTTTAAACTGCACAATTTTCTCTCAGCTCCATGGCAAACTGTTTAGAATTGCAGGAAATTAGCATTAAAACTGCACAAATGTATCTCGGCTCCATGGATAAATCTGTAGAATTGCATGAAGTTGGCATAAAAATGCAAGCATTTCTCTACATCACTGAGATGGGGGGCCTCAGAAATTCAGCCTTGCTGACCATGCCCATTGCCACACCCACCACCTAAACACCTTTTTGATCCAGAAAAAAACCTGATTACACACGATCCTGTATCATTTTGTTTTTATTGAATTATGTTTGCTTTGTTAGTTACATGTAATATGTAACCCCTCTCCTCATCTTTCCTCCCAGCCTGTGTGTGCAGATGTATGACTGGTTCGACTACCACGGCCACATGTGCATCTCCTTTGAGCTGCTGGCCCTCAGCACCTTCGACTTCCTCAAGGAGAACAACTACCTGCCCTATTCCATCGCCCAGGTCCGACACATGGCCTACCAGCTATGCCTGTCCGTCAAGTGTAAGTTTATATATTGATTTGTTTATTTTAAAAAATGATTGCCTTTATTTAAACGGGTAAGTCATTGAGAACACATTTTCTTTCACAATAACAGCCCGAGATAAGTGCACTCAGATACTAGCAGTCAACTAGTCATAATTCTCGCTCCAAAGCCTGGCTGTCAATTGTAAGTGCACTCCGATATTACGCTACTATCTTGTATTTATTGCCTTTATTTAACCAGATTAGTTATCAAGAGCACATTCTCTTTAACAATTTCAACATGACCTACCAACTGGCATAAGTCTCACTCCAACAACCAATGCCCTACATAGACCCCAAACACTACCATCACACAATCCTTCATTCATTCCTTTTTGTTGATTTAGCCTCCCCCTCCTTACTCACCTAGAGAGAGGTTGGAATTGGAATGTAAGGCCACCATTGTTTGCAATAAGAAGCCTTTAGCCACATAAGGGCATCGTTGGTTCAAACACACCTATTAGAAGAGTGCTCTTTTCGTGGACCACCATCGAATGTGAATGGCTGTTGGGATTTTAACTGGGATTTTCTCCTCACAGTTCTTCATGATACCAAGTTGACGCACACAGACCTGAAGCCAGAAAACATCCTGTTTGTCAATTCTGACTTCACTATGACCTATAACGTAGAGAAGGTGAGACGAGGAGTCAGACCTCAGGATAATAGGCTTTCTGCAGAGCCTGTTTTGCTTTCATAGGATGCATCCCAAATGGCACCCTATTCCCTAATAGTGCACTACTTTTAACCAGGGCCTGTTCAAAAGTAGTGCACTACATAGGGAAATGGTTGCCATTTGGGACAGAACCTGAGTGTCATCGCAAATGCTTTGGCAGTCAGATATTGCCTGAAGTGCAAATGATGATTAGGCCTAAATGTCCCAAAGCAAAACAAATGGGAAGCATTTTCAGTTTGGATACAGGTATGGTTTAATGTCAGAAGCATGAAAATAGATAATGTCAAGGTTACTAGATATCAGGAATGGACTAATCAAGGTGTCACTGACTAGCCCCTTGTCTAAAAGTTTAGCTTTACTTGTTTCATGAGGTTTGAAATCAAGTTTGTGCATTCTGCCTTTTAAAAAAAAGAAGAAAACAAAGTTCTAAACCATGTCCTTTTCACCTTCCTCCCTACAGAAGCGCGACGAGCGGACAGTGAAGAGCACAGACGTACGGGTGGTGGACTTTGGCAGCGCCACGTTTGACCACGAGCACCACAGCACCATCGTCTCCACAAGGCACTACCGCGCCCCGGAAGTCATACTAGGTGAGTGACCTCCCACTTCAGACTCCAGAGTTACCCCTATCTTCCTTCAGGCCAGTTAGATGAACAATTGGATGAGGACTGTTCTAAACTAAGGGTGGTGTAACCACTACATTGGCAATGCACTGCTATAGTCTGTCTGGTTGCTTCAATTGGGCGAGGAGGGCTATTCTAAAACAGAGGGGGTGTTCCTTGGCAGTGGCATTGAACTGCCATAGTCTGCCAGTTCTGTTCCAGTCAGGTAGACACTGAACAACAATCCACAGTCAGACACTAAGCACAGTTGACCGGCTTTAGTGCATGAGATGAGAAATAGTTGAGTGTGCTTGCTCAGAGTTGAGCTGGGTTGATTGTCTTTTCACATACTTTCAAAGCTCAAGGTGTAAACTTACCCTTGGCCTCCTTGTTCTATTTAAAGAAATTCAATCTTCACCCTCTTGATCTACAATGCTTGTTGTGAAGTAACAACCAATGTTTAGGCAGAAAGCTGCTGCTGCTGAAACTTTGGTTGTTGCTTTTGGTAAATCGAAGCACTGGAGCAAGCGTGTGAGTCTAGGGTCTTTAAATTGAGCTTTTTCACTTTTTTATTCGGTTCCACCAGCCTACACAGCACCAATTCAGATGTGCATTAAACAATAAGGGGCCATTTCCTGGACACAGATTAAGCCTAGTCCTATACTGAAAAGCAAGCTAAATGGAGAATGCCAATTGACAATACTTTTTAGTCCAGGATTAGGCTTAATCTGTGTCCGGGAAACCACCAGAATATTTGTTTACCCATTCTGTGTTTTGTCCTGTAGAGCTGGGCTGGAGCCAGCCTTGTGATGTGTGGAGCATCGGTTGCATCCTGTTCGAGTACTACCTGGGCTTCACCTTGTTTCAGGTAAAACCCCACTTCCCTTCCCAACCCCATGCTGTCTGTGGCGACAGCTGCCTCCAAGATTTCTCGGAGTCTGGTCGATTCAGGTTGTCAGGAGTGAACGAAGCCCAGAATGGCTTGCTGCCTGGTCACTTGGATTGGTCAGCCCGGAATCGGACCAGTATCACACCAACATGTGTACCCACAAATACATTCGCACACATACACGCACACTCTGAGCCAGAGACCGCAGCAGATAAACACAGCTGCTAATCCTATTGGGATCAACCCTTGGTTGAGGTTGTCCTCCGTGTTCTGAGTTTTGCCTGGCTACCATAGGTGATAGCTCTCACATTCTATTCTGTTCAAAGCTCTCAACTTCAGCCACATTTTATTCTGTTATCAGTAAAATTGTTGCAAGATAGGTGAGGTCTCTAATGCTGTATGTTGGCAAAGGTCTAGTTGCTGATATCCACTATCTACATTTATGGTCATTTATACACTGAAAGAGATGAATGGTGATGAAAGAGATGACATTAAGATTTACCTTTGCTATTTTGTTTGTTCATCCCTCCCTCAGACTCATGATAACAGGGAGCATCTGGCCATGATGGAGAGAATACTGGGGCCGGTGCCCTCCAGGATGATACGCAAGACAAGGTCAGAACTCGCACACGACCAGGTGCATCTGTGTAGTTGTAGGTCAAAAAGTAATCCATCACACACCCCCATAGTGTTGTTTTGTCTAGTGTCTAGTTGTTGACGCAGAGCATCAAAGTAAAGTTGTGGGTTTAAGCCACATCAAAGGGCCTGTTAGTAATAGGCTGGACAATAGAACAAGTCAAAATTCACCCAAGGCTGAAAAATGGCCAAAGGAAGTTGGCTGAGCTGGAACACTAATGTGAGGCAATAGCTAATTAATTGAAACTAACCTTCGCAGAGCCTCTTCTGACTGGAGTGATGCTTAGAATTACATTTCCCCTAAATGGCTCAAAATAAATTATCCCTTTTTATTTTACCACTACAATCTGTTCTTAGGACGAAACTGGGGGGGAAAAAACATTTTACATTTACGTTTTACATTTTAGTCGTTTAGCACACTCTTATCCAGAGCGACTTACAGTTAGTGAGCGCATACATTTTTGTTTTCTTCTTCATACTGTGTAGGAGAAAAAAAACGTGTGTAGAAAGTAAACATCCGCACCTCGATGGTGTCAACTGTGCTTATGTCTGCGTAATGAGGAAGTAGGGAAAAAATGAAAACATCTGACTATTTCTGGTCTAGTGATCGATGACAACCGAGCTCGCTGCCCAGACAACAATGGTCCATATACCCTTTAACCAAAAACACCATACATTAGTTAATTATTTAAAAAAACTTTCTTAAGATGGGTAACATTATCTGCCAAAGTCACACCCCCTTAAAACACCAATCGGCTAAAAAGCTAGGATGGGGCTGGAGAAATGTAACCACTACAATGTACAGACAGATTATTTTATTTAGCAAACATTCTTATCCAGAGCAATTTTCAGGAGCAATGAGGTTAAGTGCCTTGCTCAAGGGCACATCGACAAATGTTTGCCTAGTCTGCTCAGGGATTCGAACCAGCAACCTTTGGGTTACATTGTTCATTGTTATGCTGTAAATGGCTATTTTATGGTTGCAAGTGATAGAATTAACTAACAAATATTGTATATTTTGCAATTCTGAGTAAATAATACTTCAGTAAGGATATACACTTTATTCAGTGACCTTAGGTATAGAAACTGATGGTCAGATCAATACATGGCTTCGAAAAATGTTGTTTCAATTGCTAAATAATTCCAATAGATGGCAGCATAAGACCACAAATGAAATCTCAGAAGATCCGTTTTCTTTCCCTGGATACATTTTTCTGCTCCCTCAAAAGCAACACAGGCCTAATACAAGAGATATATCTGTAAAGTAATGAGTAACCATTTTAGAAAATCATGGGACATAGTTTTTGGTTGCATGCTATTTTATGTCAATCATATTGCTGCTATAGACTATAACTGATGCTTTGTGGTCTTGTGCTGCCATCTATTGGAAATATTTAGCAATTAAAAGTTATTAATTCACATAAAGACATTGGTGAGGCAGCTGAGAAATAGTGTATGTTTCTTATTAATACCTGAGATCAGTCTCAAACCTGCCCCACCTATCCCAGTCAATTGCTGGACTTTCACATAGGAGTTACTATGTCACACCCAGTTCAAACCACATCAAGTATTCTGCCTATCATAAAATAACTAATAACAACAACAAAAAACAGCAAAATGCTTACATAGGTTTTGATTAAAAAAATAACAATCAATGCTATTTAGTACTATAATGGTATTTACTAACGTAATATTATTATTAAAATCGTTTCTAAAAATGTTCTAGGCTACCCTACCCAAGAATTAGGGTTAAGGCTAAAATAGGTTATCCATATTGTTAGGGGTTAGGGCTAAAATAGGTTATACCTAGGGTTAAGGCTAAAATAGGTTATAGTAGGTTTAGGGTTTTTAGGGCAAAAAACAGTGTGTTTATAGCTCGCTTGCTCCTCCCTGTGGCCTTCTGTGGGTACTACAAAACTCATTTGTGACCCTTGCTAGGCTCATAATCTGAGGTAGCAACTATGAGCTAGACCTATCCATTTGGTTTGCAACTCAGTGAACCTGCGCAGCATTCGCTCAATTCGATGCCTACGAACGAACAGATTTCGACGCATATCAAATTACCCATAAGCTATTTAGTTTTAATTAAAAATGTATTCTGGCTGTTTAAATCAGCCACATCTTGAAAAAGGGACATACGTTTTGTTTAGGTTTACACCTTTTTCTGAAAAAAAATATGGTTAACCATGACCAGAAAATGTTTGATGGCTATGTGCCAGCCATCGCTAGCACTGTGGGTCAACACAATGTGTACCCAGGCAAACAGTGAGCTTGCTCACCAATAGCCGTAACTTGGTTAATAATAAGTTGCCTGAGGTAAGCCTACGAGTTTAACGTGGGCAGGTCTCATTGCCAGCAATAGCGAAGCAGGCATTGTGATGCAGAACAATGCCTGGGAATATAAATTTCGGAAGGCGAGTTGGTGCCACGGTGCTCAATAGAACTAATAGGAGCTGGCAGGGTGAAAAATGCCCTAAAATAAGGCCTGTTTTTATCTCTATATGCCACTCTTCCTCAATCTTTGCAATAATTTCTCTCTCCCCTTAACTCAGGAAGCAGAAATATTTTTACCGTGGCCGTCTGGACTGGGACGAGAGCTCGTCAGCTGGGAGATACGTGAGGGAGAACTGCAAACCCTTACGGGTAAGAGAACAGCTCCTTTTCCCTCCCTTGTGTATCACCCCACTACTTATCTTCTTTCCCCTCTACTTCCCATTTACCCCCTCATGTCGGCTTAACCAGGGATTTCTGATATCAATCTCTATTTAGACATTATTAAAATGAACCCTAACCCCCAATCTAGTATCCACATTTTCCTGATTTTCATTATGCTGATCACATCTCTATATGCTCTCTCAGAGGTACCTGTTGTCAGAGGCCGAGGAGCACCATCGGCTGTTTGACCTGATTGAGAGCATGCTGGAGTACGAGCCCGCTAAGCGCCTGGCCCTGGCAGACTCCCTCAGACACCCTTTCTTTGAATCGGGGACAGCAGGCGATGCGGTGGGGGGGAAGAGCTGGGAGGGCAACCGCGACATCAGCCGGTGACCCCGTGACCTCCACACTCTTCTTTTATTCTTTTAAATTTTTTACAGACTCTTAACGATAGAGCGATTTAAGGTGGAGCAGACCGATATGACCACTTAAGGCGGTACGGCCAAATTTGATGGGCCTGACCAGTCTGTCTGAAATCCTTTGGTCATTCATCACAGCATGGACCTGTTTCCTCCTGCTTACTGTACTGCCCCCACCCATCTCCACAGTTAGGAGAGAGGCTCATGCTGGCAGCTAGAAGACCAGAAGGACTTCAGAAGAAGACAGACCTCTACTTAGTCCTCTCGGCTTCTGCTCCAACAGAAGACAAATGACCAAGAGAGGAGTTTTTAGCCCAACCTTAAACTACCCAGACCCAGCTCCAGTCTTCCGCATGTAAAGGAAAGGACTGGCCTAGTCTGGTGGAACACTAGTGAGAGCAAGAGAAGCTTTGCTATGAAATCCAATATTGTGACCGCTTCATTTGAGGTGAAAGGCTTGGAGAAGAGGGGCATTGTAATGAGTAACGTGCTATTTGGAAACTCTTGACCATGCCACAGCCATCGATCTGGACTAATATTAGCCAATTGGATGGCACGTTTCGTCAATAAGTGATTGACACACCACATTTATTGCTTATATAGGCCTCTCCTATTGATATAATATATCATCTGTATCTCTGTTACGTTATGCAATGCTTTTGAGGAGAGGGATTATGATGCCATATTAATGTAATAATAGTACTCACGACTGGACATGTTTTCTCAGCTGGTCTTCATCTTGTCTGGGGAAATGACAGACCCTCACACAAATCAGACCCCACACAACACAAACTGCAAACTGCCTTTTACATGTGTGATAGTATCAGGCCTGTGGTCTGAGATGAAGCACACACAGGTTCATAATAGTAACGTATGGCATCCCAATGCCACAGGCACACCGCATCACACAGTTTACAGTATTTATTATGAGACGTTACTGGTGTTCATCTCCCTGTACATTAAATTTTTTGTATGAGATTTAAATGTATAAAACTATGTATGATTCTGTAGAATTAAAGTTATGTCCTCCTTTGCCAAGGCTTGTGGTGCCTTTAATTTCAGCTTTGGCCTCTGGTTGAGTTATGGGGAGGCGTTTTGTCTTAAATACTCAACTGTGTCTTTTGAATCCCTAATGTATCTCGTGACTGTAGCCCTTATGACTACAGTGTGTGTGTATGTGGCCAAACTAGTGTTGGCATAAGATATAGCAGGCTGTCAGGAAACCCTTGACTGACCCTGGCCTATTGCTCTATTTAGTAGTATTGTACCACCAACTCTGCTGCTACTGCTAACCAAATAGTCTGTAGATAAGTAGTGTTAGGACATGGGCTCTATCTTCTCACCTTCTCAACCCTATTAGAGGAGAAGGACCAAGGTCCCTCCCCTCGGATTTTCTCCTCCGATGTGTTTTGAGGAGGAGTAGAAAAGGGTTTGCAAGGAAAATGAATTGAGATTCACCCATGGACACTCCTCTAAAGTCTGACGTGTGATCTCTGACACAGCAGGCTCACCCACAGGAAGGGCCAAGGACAGGAGGATCAGCTGTGGCAACCATGCAGCAACTAAGTTTTTTTATTGGATTTTGTAAATTTTTATTACCAGTTTATTTCCATCAGTCAAAATGTATAGACATGATGAAGGGTGGTGGTGACTGAGTGACTCTTGTGCTATTTGGGTACAAAGTAGTGGAAGGCTGATGGATCCAGGTTGCATCAATGAGTCACTCAACTTCAATTGGCAGCTATTCTAAAGAAAAGAGGATATCCCCTCGCTGATATTGAAAACAAAAGTGATTCATGCCTCTTAACTGTCTTCCTCAAGACCATGGGTTCTCTCTCTCTACCCCCTCTCTCATGCTTTATTTATGGTCAGATCTACTCATCCATCAGAACTAACAGATATAACCTGGCAACACATAGGTCTGTAACTATACCTACACTGACAGTTCATTACAAACTAACCAAATTCTAAGAATGGGAATGGGTCATTCCATGTCATCATTGAAATCGACATGATGCTTGTTTCTTTCCTACACTGGTTTGTTTGCCTCCCTGTAGGTTCTAATGAGATTAGTGCTTATGTCTTAAACTAATCTGCCTGAGAGGAGGAGACAAGCCACTTTACCGGACAAATGCGCACAAGTCCATCAACCGGAGTACCTCAAGCAATGCTGTTTTGCCACTGAGGAAAAATGTGGATTACCTGACTTTCTTGGATACTGCAAATATACTATTTACAGGTAATAATAATGTGGGTAACACTTGAAAGAGCCTTGCATAGATTTTTGTTGTGATGTCTGTTATTCAGTATGGTTGGCTGTATTGTAAATAATGTAGTCGACATTGGTTCCATTTTGTCATTGATAATGCCCCTTTCTATGACTGTTCATATCAACTTGCAATCAGAGACGGTGCATGTACTTTTATGTAGTTTCCCTCCTTTGTACTAGCCTTGTGCAGAAAAAATCTTCCCAACCTAATCATTATTCTATCTTTGCCGTTGACAGGTTTGAAAAAAAAGAGGCCATCAGTTGAGTTCCTCCAGCTCTGAGTGAGAGATACTGAAACACTACGCTCAAAGCAGCGCAGACACATACAACTAGAGATGGATTTTATGGTGGATCTTAAGTCCCTGGGTGATCCCATCAAGCAGTTCAGCAATTATGTGTCGGGAACGGGGACCAAACCAGACAACAAAATACGCACCAAAAAGTGCACGGGGGCCCAATGGAAGAGCATAGTCGTGAGCACGGGCTCAATGGAAGAGCGTAATGAGAAGGAAGAGTGTCTCTTGCACCAAAACTTGCAGAGAGCTGTACCAGACTCCTGGCTCAGAGCATACCATGCTGACATTCAAAGAGAAAGGTAGAGATGGTTGGCCATTGTTTTTAGTAGATATAAAATCATTGAAGGCCAGTTTCCCAGACAGAAATTAAGCCTAATCCTGGACTAAAAAGTACTTTCAATGGAGATTCTTCATTGAGCATGCTTTTTAGTCCAGGCCTACACTAAATCTGTGTCTGGGAAACCGGCCCGTAGAGCTTATATAGATAAGTATCAAATGTTTAAGAACAGTGCATTCGGGAAGTATTCAGACTCCTTGACTTTTTCCACATTTTGTTACGTTACAGCCTTATTCTAAAATGGATTGAATAAAAATATAAAAACTCAATCTACACACAATAGCCCTTAATGACAAAGCAAAAACAGGTTTTTAGACATTTTTGCAAATGTATAAAAATAAATAAACTGAAACCTTACATAGGTGTTCAGATCCTTTGCTATGAGACTCAAAATTGAGCTCAGTTGCATCCTGTTTCCATTGATCATCCTTGAGATGTTTCTACAAATTTAATTGATTGGACATGATTTGGAAAGGCACACACCTGTCTAAGGTCCCACAGTTGACAGTGCATGTCAGAGCAAAAACCAAGCCATGAGGTCAAATGAATTTTCCGTAGAGCTCCAAGACAGAATTGTGTCGAGGCACAGTTCTGGGGAAGGATACTAAAACATTTCTGTAGCATTGAATGTCCCCAAGAACAAAGTGGCCTCAATCATTCTTAAATGGAAGAAGTTTGGAACCACCAAGACTCTTACTAGAGCTGGCCAGGGAGGTGACCAAGAACCCAATGGTCACTCTGACAGAGCTCCAGAGTTCCTCTGTGGAGATGGGAGAACCTTCCAGAAGGACAACCATCTCTGCAGCACTCCACCAATCAGGCCTTTATGGTAGAGTGGCCAGACGGAAGCCACTCCTCAGTAAAAGGCACATGACAGCCCACTTGGAGTTTGCCAAAAGGCACCTAAAGGACTCTTCAGACCATGAGAAACAAGATTCTCTGGTCTGATGAAACCAAGATTGAACTCTCTGGCCTGAATGCCAAGCATCACGTCTGGAGGAAACCTGGCACCATCCCTACGGTGAAGCATGGTGGTGGCAGCATCATGCTGTGGGGATGTTTTTCAGCGGCAGGGACTGGGAGACTAGTCAGGATCGAGGTAAAGATGAACGGAGCAAAGTACAGAGAGGATCCTTGATGAAAACCTGTTCCAGAGCGCTCAGGACCTCAGACTTGGGTGAAGGTTCACCTTCCAACAGGACAACGACCCTAAGCACACAGCCAAGACAACGCAGGAGTGGCTTCGGGACAAGTCTCAATGTCCTTGAGTGGCCCAGCCAGAGCCCGGACTTGAACCCGATCGAACGTCTATGGAGAGACCTGAAAATAGCTGTGCAGCGACCCTTCCCATCCAACCTGACAGCACTTGAGAGGATCTGTAGAGAAGAATGTGAGAAACTCCACAAATACAGGCGTGCCAAGCTTGTAGCGTCATACCCAAGAAAACTCGAGGCTGTAATCGCTGCCAAAGGTGCTTCAACAAAGTACTGAGTAATGGTTCTAAATAATTATGTAAATGTCATATTTAAGTTATTTATTTTTAATACATTTGCAAATATTTCTAAAACCTGTTTTTGCTTTGTCAATATGGGGTATTGTGTGTAGTTAGAGGGGAAAAAAACAATTTAATCAATTTTAGAATAAGGCTGTAACGTAACGAAGTGGAAAAAGTCAAGGGGTCTGAATAATTTCCGAATGCACTGTATATCTCTTTAGGAGACTCACACAATGCCACTGAAGCTAGTGTTTCTGTATTGTGTTACTGTAGGAAGAAGATTGAAGAGAGGTCCGTCAGAAGGAGCCAGCACTGCCTCCCTAAGGTAATTATGTGTGTGTGCATGTCACGTGTGACTGGTCATAATAACAGATGGAGATCACTCGTTCAGTGGACGTCTGATCTGACAATATACCCATTTAATATTGACGGACTATCACAAGACATATTCTAATTGAACTGACCTCATGTCTCTTGTTAATACAAAGTGCTTGCATGGGTACCATTGGCCAGGATTTTAGACTTAACTTACAAGAGACAGAGACTTTAACCTTTTTTTTCTATCCCCATGTAGAGTAAGACCAATGCCAAGAGCAACCAGAAAGCTGCGAAGGATGATTCGTTGTTTGGTGCCTTCCAGGGGCTCAGTGATCGTGACAGGAGGCGCCCAGAGCTCTATGGCCTCAGGCGGGGACCAGTGTAAGGTCATGTGAGACAAAATACAATTTGTATCTGGCCTCTGCTTCCAGGCTTCGCTCACGTTCGTGAAAGCCTGGGCCGAAGCTACATATCATCTAACACTTTAATCTCGTCCACCAGCAGGCTCTCTGTTGACCTAAACTCAGCAAAAAAAGAAACTGTCAACAGCGTTTATTTTCAGCAAACTTAACATGTGTAAATATTTGTATGAACATAACAAGATTCAACAACTGAGACAAACTGAACAAGTTCCACAGACATGTGACTAACATAAATGGAATAATGTGTCCTTGAACAAAGGGGGGTAAAAAATCAAAAGTAACAGTCAGTATCTGGTGTGGCCACTTGTGCATTAAGTACTGCAGTGCATCTCCTCCTCATGGACTGCACCAGATTTGCCAGTTGTTGCTGTGAGATGTTACCCCACTCTTCCACCAAGGCACCTGCAAGTTCCCAGACATTTCCTCCGATCCAACAGGTCCCAGATGTGCTCAATGGGATTGAGATCCGGGCTCTTCGCTGGCCATGGCAGAACACTGACATTCCTGTCTTGCAGGAAATCACGCACAGAACGAGCAGTATGGCTGGTGGCATTGTCATGCTGGGTTTGTGCCCATAGGTGACGTTGTTGCCGGTGATGTCTGGTGAGGACCTGCCTTACAACAGGCCTACAAGCCCTCAGTCCAGCCTCTCTCAGCCTATTGCGGACAGTCTGAGCACTGATGGAGGGATTGTGCGTTCCTGGTGTAACTCGGGCAGTTGTTGTTGCCATCCTGTACCTGTCCCGCAGGTGTGATGTTTGGATGTACCAATGCTGTGCAGGTGTTGTTACACGTGGTCTACCACTGCGAGGACGATCAGCTGTCCGTCCTGTCTCCCTGTAGCGCCGTCACAGTACGGACATTGCAATTTATTGGCCACATCTGCAGTCCTCATGCCTCCTTGCAGCATGCCTAAGGCACGTTCACGCATATGAGCAGGGACCCTGGGCATCTTTCTTTTGGTGTTTTTCAGAGTCAGTAGAAAGGCCTCTTTAGTGTCCTAAGTTTTCATAACTGTGACCTTAATTGCCTACCGTCTGTAAGCTGTTAGTGTCTTAACGACCGTTCCACAGGTGCATGTTCATTAATTGTTTATGGTTCATTGAACAAGAATGGGAAACAGTGTTTAAACCCTTTATAATGAAGATCTGTGAAATTATTTTGATTTTTACAAATTATCTTTGAAAGACAGGGTCCTGAAAAGGGGACGTTTTTTAATTTATGTGTTAACAGTTGAGACTGGGAACGAGGTTACCTACACTTACCCTTGTGAGACATTGAGAAGACACTGAACTCTGGGGAAAAACAACACTTGTGGTGATAAGAAATGATGATGAAGCCAAAGTTTTAAAGGTAGACTAGATGCAGAAAGTAAACAGCATAGTCGGTCAATTTCCGCAACAACTAAGCGCGAGGCTCAACTCCTGTTTTGGTCAAGTACCTACCATGCTCTAATGGCATAAAGCGAACATGTGCGCATGCGCAGATAGTGTGTGAGCTCATCTTGCATCCCACTCATCTCAATATCTGCTGCTTGTGGCAACATCATTTTGCTGAGTCTACCTTTTTAAGTTTGTTTAAAGATGAAAGGGGTAAGTGCACTGGCATACCGGACACCCCTGCAGCCCCCGCAAAGCAGGGGGGCCCACGCACCTGTCATCGACGTCTACTTTTTATTTATTTAATAGATAATTCACAGTAACCCTCCAAAAATAACTCTGCCCTTGCGGGGTTCAGAGAAACTGCGTTATGCCAGTGGGTAAGTGAATGTGAAGATGCATTTCAATTGCTTGATCTTTTCTGTAGCAGTGGAGAACACTGTCATTTAGTGCTGGTAAGTCAGTCCTGTCTTGTCGTGCGCTCACTTGTTAATGTTCTGCTCTAGACTAGACTACCGTGTCAGGGCCCTTGACTTGAATAGCCTGATGTTGTATCCTATATGTGTCATTGAACGGATTTACAACTAAGTAAATGTACTTTGTATAATTTTGGGCCCTTATCACAATTTGTCTTTCTGCCAAATGCAATTGAATGTATTTTCAATTAATGATTATTAAAGGCAATGTTGCAAGAGCATAAACTGGCGACTCTCTTTGGACATTTATAACTTGATCACTCATAGATGACCAATAAGAATATATTGGACATTTCTACAGTGAGGGAAAAAAGTATTTGATCCCCTGCTGATTTTGTACATTTGCCCACTGACAAAGACATGATCAGTCTATAATTTTAATGGTAGGTTTATTTGAACGGTGAAAGACAAAATAACAACAAAATCCAGAAACACGCATGTCAAAAATGTTATAAATTGATTTTTTATTTTAATGAGGGAAATAAGTATTTGACCCCTTCTCAATCAGAAAGATTTCTGGCTCCCAGGTGTCTTTTATACGGGTAACGAGCTGAGATTAGGAGCACACTCTTAAAGGGAGTGCTCCTAATCTCAGTGTGTTACCTGTATAAAAGACACCTGTCCACAGAAGCAATCAGTCAATCAGATTCCAAACTCTCCACCATGGCCAAGACCAAAGAGCTCTCCAAGGATGTCAGGGACAAGATTGTAGACCTACACAAGGCTGGAATGGGCTACAAGACCATCGCCAAGCAGCTTGGTGAGAAGGTGACAACAGTTGGTGTGATTATTCGCAAATGGAAGAAACACAAAAGACCTGTCAATCTCCCTCGGCCTGGGGCTCCATGCAAGATCTCACCTCGTGGAGTTGCAATGATCATGTGAATGGTGAGGAATCAGCCCAGAACTACACGGGATGATCTTGTCAATGATCTCAAGGCAGCTGGGACCATAGTCACCAAGAAAACAATTGGTAACACACTACGCCGTGAAGGACTGAAATCCTGTAGCGCCCGCAAGGTCCCCCTGCTCAAGAAAGCACATATACAGGCCCATCTGAAGTTTACCAATGAACATCTGAATGATTCAGAGGAGAACTGGGTGAATATGTTTTGGTCAGATGAGACCAATCAAGCTCTTTGGCATCAACTCAACTCGTGGAGGAGGAGGAATGCTGCCTATGACACCAAGAACAAACATGGAGGTGGAAACATTATGCTTTGGGGGTGTTTTTCTGCTAAGGGGACAGGACAACTTCACTGCATCAAAGGGACAATGGACGGGGCCATGTACCGTCAAATCTTGGGTGAGAACATTCTTCCCTCATGCCAGGGCATTGAAAAGGGGTTGTGGATGGGTATTCCAGCATGACAATGACCCAAAACACACGGCCAAGGCAACAAACGAGTGGCTCAAGAAGAAGCACATTAAGGTCCTGGAGTGGCCTAGCCAGTCTCCAGACCTTAATTCCATAGAAAATCTGTGGAGGGAGCTGAAGGTTCGAGTTGCCAAACGTCAGCCTCGAAACCTTAATGACTTGGAGAAGATCTGCAAAGAGGAGTGGGACAAAATCCCTCCTGAGATGTGTGCAAACCTGGTGGCCAACTACAAGAAACGTCTCACCTCTGTGATTGCCAACAAGGGTTTTGCCACCAAGTACTAAGTCATGTTTTTCAGAGGGGTCAAATACTTATTTCCAGCATTAAAATGCAAATCATTTCATAACATTTTTGACATGCGTTTTTCTGGATGTTTTTGTTGTTATTCTGTCTCTCCCTGTTCAAATAAACCTACCATTAAAATTATAGACTGATCATTTCTTTGTCAGTGGGCAAACGTACAAAATCAGCAGGGAATCAAATACTTTTTTCCCTCACTGTATTGATATAGTGTAACGATTAGAGTTCAACTGACAAAAACAGCTCTGACAGACTAGGCCCCAACTTTCTGTGGTACTGTAGATTAATTGCAGCAGTGTTGCACTCAAACATTTGATATGAAAACAGAATGGATGCACAATGCTACTGCTAAGGAAGAACACTGTGCTTACGATAAAGATGATGGCTAGAGGGTCACAACCATTGGTCAATTGGGGCAACTCGTTTCAATGTATTAAAGAAAAGAGTGCAGGGGCATCAACATGGGAATAAGAGTTGACTTTATGTCTCTGTCCCAAATGACACCCCATTCCCTATTTTGTCATGTGTTTTGCCCAGGAGCCATATGGTTCTGGTCAAAAGTAGTGCACTATATAGGGAATAGAACGCTGCCTCTGTAGTGGAATCCCAACCCACTGTGGATTTGACATTCTGATGAAGGCAAAGCAAGAAAGGGATACATGAGATGCTGTCGCTACCTCGCTCTCCAACCAAGGTGCATGGATAGAGGAGTAAACTGAAGGGAAGAGAATATTCAGGCACTCTTTCAGAAATAATAAAGAAGCATTTCTGAAATCTACTTCCATTGTCCTCCAAGAGCGGCTGGACAGTCTCCTTGTGTTTCACAGTAAGGGAAGAATTCCTTCATATGTTATAGTATCTAGTACCTATTGACGAACCCATACCAGGCAGTCATTACCTAAGGATGTCATTATTCTACCCTCAACTAGACTGCCTCGTTTCGGAGTCAATACTTGGAAGACCACAAAATAGACTTGTTACAAACAAGCTTTTATTTAAAGGTATATAAAAAAAAAAAATACAGCACAAGAAGTCCAGGCAAACTAAGGTGGTTACAGAAATGGAAGATATCCTGTTATCTTTCCTACTTTAATTGAGGCAAGTCAGTGATGCTCTCATGGAGGTTGCAGATCACAATTATGTACATTAAAAAACGAGCACAAAAGTACATTTCTCAGGAGGGTGGATGCACTGTCAAGTGTAAGTAAGAATGTTGGGTTGAGTCGCGATTCTCCACCCTTCTTCCGAAGTGTGCACTTGCAAACCTTCTCGCATGGATTTTTACAATGGTGGAAACTCCCTCCAACCAATACTTACACACCACTCCTATGCTTTTAAACAAGTGGAGTGTGCAAGTACACACTTTGGGTAGTATCCTTAACCATCACACCTCAACAGACATCACTCTCTCTGCTCCATCTTGACTTTAGGAGGTTTCAGGAACGACCGGGGTTTCTTCTCTTTTTTAGCCTTGCTTTTGCCTGCCTGGAAACTCCTCCAACTATCCACTCGGCCATCCCTTGTTTCCTTGTGACAAAATGGCAAAAGATGTAAGGTATAGTCAGCGATGCATGAAGTAAACCGCAATATCGGGACGACTTCTACAACAACTATGAGTATCTGCAGTTTACCCTGCTGCTGGTGGTAACGCCATATCCCTGAATCTCAGTTATACAGCTGAAGAGCCAGAAGCTATTCAACACTAGGTACTTCGTCCCTCCTCATCCCAGCTTATTTTGGGTGATGTTGATCAAAGTTTACTGCTCAAAATATAATTTTCACTCAAATGTAATTACAACCTTTTTTCAACATACCTCAAAGTTTTTCTGCCATTCTCTCTCTCTCTTAGCTTTCTCTGCCGTCTCAATTTCTTCCTCTCTTGCCCTTTTCCTGAGGAGAAAAATAACATGAAACATTGAATGGTATTCCCTCCTTATGGACACCAAAAGACCACAGACATTCTGAGGGCCATGTATTCCTAGAATTCTCCCCAAAATATTTGACAAGTATTACAAACAATACCCACCTTCCATGCAATAACATTGAGTGTTCTGTGCTGATATGTTCTGTATTTCAACGATATACCTCCAAATGCTTCATGTACAATATTCAGTTGACTGAAATGGCACTGTTACCGTTCATGCATGTCCTTGGCATCCCTTTCCTTCCTCTTGATTTCAAGCTCTGCAAACAGCTTCATAGTCTGCTTGTACACCGCCTGTCTGAACTGAGGGTTAGATCAAGAGAAGTGGTTTCCTTAGTAAAATAACAATAAGCCCAATATTAAAACAAACAGACTTACATCTGTTACAAATTATATTTAACCACTTGTCAATACCATTTCTGGGTCATCCTCCTCCACGAATTGAGGCTTCCCATCCTTCTTCAGCTGTTTCTTCTTCTCTTTCATCTGTTGCAATGGAAGATGCCACATCACATGACACTTTTACTACAAAACATGAATTTTAAAACTGTAATAGTAGCATCAATACTATTAATACAATTGTACAGTAAATATATGTCCCAAATGGCACCCTATTCTCTTTATAGTGCACCCTATGGGTCATGGTCAAAAGTAGTGCACTATATAGGGAATAGGGTGCCATTTGGGTAGCTACCTATGAGACGTGTGAACAGAGGGACAGGCAGTCAGTTACTCACATTATGCTCAACATATTCCCTTCCTGCTTGGATTACATCAACTGCCCTCTTCTTCTGTTCCGGGTCCAGCAGGTTTTTGTATGCCTTGTCCACAGCTAGAAATACAGTGGGATTGGGGTTGTTAAGAACTCTTTGAATGTATTCGGCTAACGGATGTAGACATATTGTGCCTGCGTTCATATTTCTACCTTCAAAGGCTAGTTGTGCTCTGTCTGGATCATCCTGGTTCTTGTCTGGATGGACCAAGATGGACAACTGAAATGGAAGGAGAAAAATAGTTAGCTTTTGTCAGTGTGAGAATCAATTATAAAGTTTATTCATTATATTCACAGGATATGTTGGTGTGTAAACAGTGCAATGAAACGCTTATTTGCAAGCTACTTCTCAACAGTGCAGTGAAATAAGTACAAATAAAAATAAACAATAATACAAGAAAATAAGTGATAGGCGCCAGAGACGTTAGATCGGGTTCAAGTCCGGGCTCTGGCTGGGCCACTCAAGGACTTTCAGAGACTTGTCCCGAAGCCACTCCTGCGTTGTCCTGTTGGAAGGTGAACCTTCACCCCAGTCTGAGGTCCTAGGCACTCTGGAGCAGGTTTTCATCAAGGATCTCTCTGTACTTTGCTCCGTTCATCTTTCCCTCGATCCTGATTAGTCTCCATGTCCCTGCCGCTGAAAGACATCCCCACGGCATGATGCTGCCACCACCATGCTTCACCGTAGGGATGGTGCCAGGTTTCCTCCAGAAGTGATGCTTGGCATTCAGGACAAAGAGTTCAATCTTGGTTTCATCAGACCAGAGAATCTTGTTTCTCATGGTCAGAGTCCTTTAGGTGCATTTTGGCAAACTTCAAGTGGGCTGTCACGTGCCTTTTACTGAGGAGTGGCTTCCGTCTGGCCACTCTACCATAAAGGCCTTATTGGTGGAGTGCTGCAGAGATGGTTGTCCTTCTGGAAGGTTCTCCCATCTCCACAGAGGAACTCTGGAGCTCTGTCAGAGTGACCATCGGGTTCTTGGTCACTTCCCTTACCAAGGCCCTTCTCCCCCGTTTGCTCAGTTTGGCCGGGCGGCAAGCTCTAGGAATAGTCATGGTGGTTCTAAACTTCTTCCATTTAAGAACGTTTCATTCATAATGACATAAGATTGTTGTTAGCTTTCTAAATTATAATGTGTGCGACTAAAACCAACGCAGCAACCATTTTACTGCGTGAACGTTTTCAGTCATGCCATTTGCAGTTGAAATATAGCTAATACATTTTGTATTGAATGACAGTGTAATTTACATCAGGGGCACAACTTTCACTGGGGATGAGGGGGACATGTCCCCCCCACATTCAGAAATTGCATTTTTGTCCCTAGTTTTATCATTTAAATGTGATACAAAACCAGGCAACAGTGTTCTTTAGGACCATGCGGACGCCACCGAGCGGTCGGGTAGGCAGTTTGGAGTGGTTATCCGACTGGATAAAAAATGTAATACAAATAAAAAGTTGTCCACTCCACTTCTAAAACCAAAGTTGCGCCCCTGATTTACATTATGGTTTCAGTAAGAAAACATTGTCCTAAAAAATAGCTAGCATGTGCTTGTCGTAACAAGCTCTCATTGGGTTTCCACTAGTTACTATAGCCACAAAGTCACAATTGGCTATATCGTAAAGAAATCATGCTTTTTTGGTCTTATTTGAAGGTTAGACATGAGGTTAACAGTGTGGTAACAAGGTTAGATTTAAAATCACATTTTAAGAAGAGAAATTGTAGAAATAGGTGGGGTTTATGACGTTGTGGCTGTGGTAACTAGTGACGACCATCATTGCTAGGTTGCCATAAAGTGTTTCTTTACATGACCTTTGACTGTTGTAAAGCGCTGTAATGAATCTACTCAATACAAATGCTGACATCTAGTGGTGACACCACAAACTGCAAGTTACACCATTTCACTGCATAGGTTGTGAACAGCGCAGCTTCAGATTTACTTTGAGACAAAGGTTAATTAATTCAGCCCTTCTTGTTAATAAATGTGCTTGTGGTGTTTCAGCACATATACTTCTGGATTCTTATCCACTGCCAGACAAACCTTTACGTTGTACCTAAGAAGGTCAACTGAACAAGTGTTTTGTATTTACATTCGTAGTTATAGAGGATATCGTTGCTTTTGGTGGTCATCATGTAAACCACAAATAAAAAAATTTAATAATGTTAATTTTAATATTTAGTTAAGAAATCATAATTTAGAGTATCTGTTCATCTTTTGGCACATCAATGGTGTTAAAAAGGTATTTTTCATTCGACCTCAAAAAAACTATAATCGGCAGATATTTCGATAATCTGACTTTTGCCTCCCTAAAATCGATATCGGACCCAAAACGTCCATATCGGTCAGGCTTTTTATTTGCAGTAACTTCTTTGTTGTTGTAATATCTATCGCAAACGGACGTGGCTGTTTCACCATTAAGGCTTTCAGTTTTAAGATATATTTTTTAATTTTACCTTTATTTAGTCAAGTTAAGAACAAATTCTTATTTACAATGACGGCCTACACCGGCCAAACAAGCCTGGAATAGAACCAGGGGGTCTGTAGTGACGCCTCAAGCACTGAGATGCAGTGCCTTAGACCACTGCGCTACTCGGGATGGGAAATATAAACTATAGAATATACAGTATGTACTATGACATGTACTATGTCAATATGACCGTTATGTACAGTAGATAAAGTGATCAGTACTAATAAATAAAAGCAGCAGTGATGGTAGTGAGTGAAGTGTGTGTGTGCATGTAAGCTATCAAGGAATCTGTTGGTCCAAGATCAGATACTCCGGTACCTTCTGTCAGAGATGTAGTATACCTACCGCTCGGAATCTCTTCTTCAACTCCTCATCTGTTGCCTCTGGATCGATTTGTAACACCTGAAATTTAAATTAGGCATCTCACTAAAAGCAAAGTTGACACTGCATAGCCTAAGCAACACAGATGTCAGTAAAATACCTATTTACATCAAGCGATCCAAACCTCTTGACAGTCGCTGGTGTTGTACAAAGGATGTTACACTACCCCTTTTCCTTTGAGAAACACTCTTGCACTTTATCATCTTGCCCAGACACAATGGTCACACAACGTTAAAGCCATTTAACTTCTGACACCAATAGAGCACCTTCAGCAATGATCTCAAACGGGTTGAAACCTGCAACGATGCATGTCAGCACCTTTAGCAATGATCTCAAACGGGTTGAAACCTGCAACGATGCATGTCAGCACAACACCTAAGTCATTATGCCAAGAGGCCTGAACTTCTTGATGAGGTCGCTGGTGTTGTACTAAGGACCCTTCAATGCAGTTCTACATATCAATCTTGTTACAATAATAACAGATCAACTACAGCTGCATGTGACAGGAACTAGCCACTTACCTCAAAGGGGTTTAAATTGAAGTAGGACGACCCAGGTCTGAGCAGCCTGACTATTTGCTGCTTCGAGGTTAGCACAGAGTCTCTTTTCTCTATCTGCTTTACCTGTTGGACAAGGTCATGTCATATTAGGTAAGGTCACAGAAGTTCACTCGTGGACATTTACATAATCTTGATCCCTCTCACTAGCCAGCTGGCATTATCTGTCAGGACTCATGAGTCCACTTGGGGAAGGTTGGATAGACGGAACTGAGCATGTTTACATTCATGCCAGAGCACTAGCCAGCAGATCCGACAGGCTTCCAGCGTAGATTAATGCTGTGTTTACATGGTACGCATTAGACGGCAAACCGGATGTCATTGTTTTCAATGAGAGCACGACGGTAAATGCCGTTGAGGCTGGCGGTGAATACCATCAGCCGCTACGGAAGACACTATGCCGACTGGTATGACAGCTTTTGCATACCTCGTCTAAACACAGCATAAAACACCACGGAGTGAGATTAACACTGACAGCGTTATTGGTTTTGGTACACCAGAAGAACATTCATTCCCATTGGAACGCTGCATTTGCCTTGCAGCATTGTGTTGCAGTACGTTCTGCGTGGTATACATTGGATTTATCAAACATATGAATCAAATTATATACATAGATGGGACAGAAATGGTAGCAGAATGTGAATGTTGCTCACATATCCAGATGATAATGTGTACCATTTTGCACAATGACACTGCTCTGGTACGTTTTCCAAGCCATATCTCGCGCTGGCTCTGCAGTGTCTTAATCTACACAGGAAGCCTGTAAGACCCTAGTACAGCTGTAAACAAGCAGGTCGGATCTGCTGCTAGCTAGAGCACGTAGTGTAATAAAGGCTTCTGACGAATACGTTGGGGGCGTATCCCATAAGTGAAATACCGAAACGAATACTTGAAAGAGAACAGACCAAGTACAAACATTTCACCACTGTTTAAGAAAGCGAAACAAAATTAATCTACACTGACAAAACAAAATAGTGGTTTACCAAACTATATGCGTATTAGGATCACAAAGAAGTGTTCTGGCGAATCAACAACACAGCTGTTAGTGTTAGCAATTGCTAGCTAGTAAATGCACACCATGTTATACGAGCTAACTAGTGTCAGCTACTGAGCTAGCTAACGTTAGCCTCTCGAGCTTTTTAGCCAGCAGATGCTTATAGGCCCCATAAATACAAATCCAGAGCATTAATGATCGGAATTTGTCAAATCTATAGCATTAGGTTACATAACACATTGAGTAGCATATATTTCCTAAACGTATCCTACCTCTGTGTAGAAATGATTGAATAAATCATCCGGACCACTTTGGGCAGAGGGCTCTCCTCCAGCAGCCGCCATCTCGGCTTCATTCATCTGACGTCACAACATCCACTATCACATGACTCAATGCAGTTTTTTTGCGCGCAAATACACACAAAAAAATAGGGACCTTCAATAAACATTACGGGCCGATTTCACAGACACAGATTAAGCCTAGTCCTCGACAAAAAATGATTTTAATGGAGAATCTCCATTGAGAATGCTTTTTAGTTCTGGACTAGGCTTAATCTGTCTCTGGGAAACCGGCCCTACATGTCAATCAAATATATAATACATAAAGATTTGTGATCGCTAATAGTACAGGTCAGGTTTCATGTTGCCCTTTGAATTATTTTCCAAACCATTCAATAAACTGCATAAAACATGGCTAGTTGATGTAAAAGCTTCACTATAAAATTGACAATACTTTGAACATTATTCTATTTTTTAGTTGTTGTTGATTAAAACATAGAAATGGGCGAAAATATTTTTGGGTGCTCAAAAATATACCACATTTCCCTCATTTACCATTCACTGCCTGTGCACAGAAAAAGCCGTTTTCAATCGGACACATCGAAGTATATGCGCGTTCATGGGAAGGGAGCTCTCGTCAGATTCGGAGCCCGTGAAGTTTCCTCCACGCCAGTCCATAGAGAACGTCCTCTAGGTTGGGCAGTCCTGTACAGGACAGTCAACAGCTGCACGATCACCTACTAAATCCTTGTTGAAACATCGACTGCATGTCCGCAGTGTACTGCATCTGAGGCGGCAGAGGTTGAAATGAAAATCACTATCTTAATCATTGCTGCAAGTTATATAATTTTTTCTCCAAAATACGAGTTATGCTCATGTGTACTGTATGGAGAAATATCTTATAAACCCCCAGACAAATCTATTAAGAAACCTATTGGTCAGTCACCTGGTTTTGAATCCTCTTGATGATTCTATGGCTGATTTTTTATTTTATTTTTTTGCTGATGAAGAGTATGACAAGCAAGCCAACAACCAGAGCAAAGGTGACACTGGGCCACTCATGAAGTGCCCAGAACATGGCATCACCTCAAGCTCCATGGACAGATGTGTCCCGAAACGCCATTCCAACTTGGGATCACACCATCTCCGATAGTGTCCTCTTTTTCTTCTCTGGTCAAATGATGAGGTGTATGCTCATGAGAAACCAGAGTTTGTAAATTCAGATTTTTTTTTTTTTTTTTGTCATTTAGCAGACGCTCTTATCCAGAGCGACTTACAGTCATACCGGCCCCCCATGGGAATCGAACCCACAACCCTGGCATTGCAAACGCCATCCCTGCCGGCCAAACCCTCCCCTACCTTGGACGACGCTGGGCCAATTGTGCGCCGCCCCATGTCTCCCGGTCGCGGCCGGCTACGACAGAGCCTGGATTCGAACCAGGATCTCTAGTGGCACAGTTAGCACTGCGATGCAGTGCCTTAGACCACTGCGCCACTCGGGAGGTTAAGAAGACTTGAGAAGATGAAATTTCCACAACCTCAAACCCTTTTCTAAAATGTAAGCGCTAGACACAGGGGCCAGTATGAAAAATGTATGCACTCAGTAATTGTAAGTCGCTCTGGATAAGAGGGGTGGCGGCAGGTAGCTTAGTGGTTAAGAGCATTGTGCCAGTAACCGAAAGGTCGCTGGTTCTAATCCCCGAGCTGACTAGGTGAAAAATCTGTCGATGTGTCCTTGAGCAAGGCACTTAACCCTAATTGCTCCAGTAAGTCGCTCTGGATAAGAGCATCTGCTAAATGTAAAATGACAAATTATTTACATTTAAGTCATTTAGCAAATGCTCTTATCCAGAAAGACTTACAGTAGCGAGTGCATCCATTTTTTGTACTGGTCCCCCATGAGAATCAAACCCTGGCGTTGCAAGCGCCATGCTCTACCAACTGAGCCACACAGGTCCCAGTGTCATATAGGTGTACATGTTCAATGGAAAAGGGCACTGTCACTTTTTGTCAAGTCATATCCCACCTTTCACATACATCAACACCAGTCTTGAAATCCCAAAGTATAACAAGAGTCAATTTACTTGACCCCAAAAAATGTCTGCCTACATTTTCAATGCAAAACATGGTCCAACGTTCCCCTCATATTTCATAGTCTCTGCCGGGTCTCCGGCTGGTGTCCAAGCAGGCTGTCGGGAGGAGGAGCCAGAGCGACAGTGGTGGTGACGGTGCCTGTCGCGGACGGCTCTCTTGGCCTCCTACAGGGTCTCCAGGCGCTGGATGACCTCTCTCACCCGTGCGGCCAGGCTCTCCTTAAGGTCCAGGCCTTGATGTAGCTGCTTAGACAGGGAGTCTGCCTCTGACCACTCCTGCATAGGGATGTGGAAAACATTAAATCACCAGAACAAATCCACAGATTAATCAGTGCAACTCAGTGTCCATACAAATAAATATAATTTATAAAAGATAAAGATTTTATATTGAAAAATATTATTTTCACCTTCCATTTCTGTAAGCATGGTAGCCAGCAGCAGCCATGACAGACCAGCATCAGAGACAATAGGTATGGGGACAGGAAGATCAACATAGTAGAGTAGCCTTGGAGTCTTTTCATCAGCCTGGGCTCGCAAATATGCCACGAGTTCATCAGGGGAGATGTCTATGCCCACTGTGGCCCAGGCTGAAAGTTTGGGAAAAAAATAAGGTCTCCTTAGGGGGAGGGCTGTAAAAGAGCCACAGAGAACGCCATAATCAACCAATATCAGACATTCCTGTGAAACATAGCATAGGTTTGGCAACACCTCAATGGAATCTAAAAAAAAATATGGAATGCTAGGTTATCAATGGAATCCTACTGGAATATTCTATGCAAATATCAGTGAATGATTGACATCACATATCTCAGAGCATCTTCAATGGATTTACTTTAAAATACTGTAATATAAATTAAGGGCTCCGATTTCAAATGTTATAGATGAATAATACACAACCGAATAGAAAAAGAACAAATGACACCTTACCCATAAGTCTACTCCATTTGTATGAACCTAACTGGTCCACAGGTAGGGCAGGGTGAGGGCTAGCTTGAGGGAAGCTCCCCTACAGTCTGGTGACAGAAGCAACATATAAAACACAACTACTCTTATTAAATAGCATCCTTTTGATATACCTTCAATTAGACATTAATACAAAGCTAAATTGTGGGCAACATGAATACAATTTGCTTGTGCGATAAGGCACACCTGTGAAACAAATACAGACACTGCTCTCTTGTGGATTTGAAATGTAAATACCAATTTCCAGGCACCGTCTTGTCTATCGCTTGCCCAGCCGTTGACTAAATTGTAATCTTCAAATGCATTGGGATCAGTGTAGTTATCAATTACCACAGTAGTAACAGGTATCCATCATACAGAAGGTCAATGTCAGATTTTATAATTGCCCAATAAAACATATGCTTTGTCATTTAAAAAAAAGGAATTCTAGTCCCCCTTGCTTTCCTTGAGCAAGTTGCCTTGAGATTAAGACAATAAATCCTTTTTCAAAAGAATGTGGCATGGGGACAGCTGAAGCGATTATCACAATGGGGTGTCGCTAAGGCTTGCATCCCAAATGGCACCCTATTCCCCATGTAGTGCACTGCTTTTGACCAGGGCCCTATGGGCTGTTTAAAAGTAGTGAATTGGGTGCCATTTTAGACGCAGCCTAAGTGACAGGTGTTCGTTTGGTTTGGAGGTTTAGGCCCATCTCCTTTATAAAAGCCTAGTGTCTGACTGTCTGCTTTTGTCCACTTCATTCCGTGCATTAAAAAGTCTAATCTGCTTCGGAGTAATGTGGCCAAATGGCTTTAATACTATTGTGACCTACCACCCACTCCTTGGTCAATCAGGATGACTAGGCTACATCCCAACTTCAAATCTGGAGAAAGTAATTGTCTTGTCTAGATTTATAATAACAATGCAATTATTTAGAAGCTTCATTACCCTAGTTTGAGGATGCAAGGATTGATATCCACAAAAATAATCAATTTAAATGTAGGCCTACATCATTCACAATAGTATATTATTAGCAACAATAACAAGCATGGCATGACTTCAGCTGGAAATCGCTCCCCTTTGATTTTAGTCGCAGCTGTAGGCGAGGAGAGACAGTACTCTAAACTAGCTCACCCGGGCCTTTTGTAAGGAACACAGTTCAGGGTGAGTTCGTTCCTCACTCAAGCGATGCCGCTCTTGCTTCACCACCTGGGTAAGTTGGAATAAAAGGACAAAACATAAAAGACTAATAATAATAATAATATCATGGGACCAAAGGCATTTACTATTAGCAGCAGGGCTTGAAGGGTCATTGCTACCGCAGCAAAAGACAAAACGTACAGCAGCAGCACAGACGTTACTTCTGATAAATTGCGTGTTTATTTTCTTTTACTGTGTAATTGGGCCTCATGGTGTTTGAGAGGAGGTGAGTTGCAACTGATCCAGTGCTTTCAGGGAAGGGGAATGCATTTAAATTCTTGGTTGTTCTGGTCTTGATGTAGAGTCCAATGTAAAAGATTGTGAGGTAGAAAAATCTGCATCGGTGTACAAATGTACAACTATTATGTTAATTTCATTTGTATATCTTTTAACTTTCATCAGATCATCATAAGAGGGTGGGATATCCTGGAAAATAAAGGGTTATAATCCTTTTTTTATTCAGTCATTCAAACATTTGTGCTCTCTGACATCCAGTCTTTAGGTATGACAATTTAATCGTCTCTTGATTTATTCTTTGAGCAAAAAGCAGACAAAATATTTTTTCAAATGTGAAATTTGAGGTAGGATTAGAAGTAGACTCATATACTGAATGACACCATTGAATTTGAAGGTATCTGACAATTGAATGATGCTCAACTGAGTTTTATTGAAATGGAACAAAGGTAAAAGTTATAAATACAAACATCAGAGAACAAACTGATATGGCTTTTAAGGTAAGCCAAATTCTAACGGCAAGTTCAAAGAAAACACGAAGTTATATAATAATATAAGTTTAAAAAAACACAATTGATCTACCTCTAGAAATGCTAGACATACACTTTTAACGTTACAAAACTTTTAAATGCCCTCCTTCCTGTGGATTTTCTCCATCACGGCAAAAAAATGAATATGAAGCTCTAGCCATAAGCAATTATTTACAAGCAAGTCCCTATGCTACTATTAGAAACCAGAAATAAGGGGAATACAGGAAGGGGAGGGAGGGGCTTGGACACAAACTTTCCTGCAAGGCAATATCATGATTTTAACGGCCTCTCAGACTTTTGAAAATGAATGTCCACATTTAAAATGCTCATTGTTGGCTTTAAAATAAACAAATAAAATGTTGGAAGGTAAAAGTGATGTGCGTTTTAAGACATACGTCCCATGTAACCGTAAGAAATGATTCAGCAAAACGGTTACATTCACATTTTCAGGCCAAAATGCAATTCCAGCCAATCATGTTGTGCCAATTCTGGGGGTCTTTCCATTTTTTCTCTCAGGGAAATATCTACCCCCTCGCCCCCCCCATGAGGGATGAAGAATAAAAAGTCAAAAAAACAAAACAAAAAGTAAAAAACATTACGTTTTTACTCTGTCTTTTTATTTTATTTTGCCAAATACCGTTTTTGATGCGTCTACTTCCACTGCTGCCCATAAGAATCCTGTGAAAACTCCAGGGTGTCATTACTGTAACCATAGTTACCAGAATAGTCGGCCCCTTGCTGCAGGGGCTGCTGGGCGATGGGCTGAGACCCCCAGTTCTGATGGTTGGTCTGCCGGCGCTTGGAGTCAGGCTGGTTGAAGACGTCCGCCTTCCTCTTCCCGCCCACATTGCCCCCGCGGTTCCCCCTGGCTCCTCGGGTACCGCGGCCCCTCTGTGGCTGGAAGGGTCCCCCCCGGCCCCCTCCTCTGCCACCCCTGGGCCCTCCGATGGGTGGCCCCCTCTGGGCATAGCCGCCTCGGCCCCGTGTGGGTGGTGCTCCGCGGGCCCTGGGTGGGGGCGGACCTCCCCTGCTTGGCCGGCTGCCACGGCCCCTCATGCTGTACACGTCGTCGTAACCGTAGTAGGGGTCCTCGTAACCCCCGCGGTAGTCGTGATAGTCATAGCCGTAGTAGTCATCGTAGTAGTCCTCGTAGCTGTAGTAGTCTGGGGGGTAGGCTGCGTAGCCACCGCCCCCTCGGCCACCACGGCCCCTACCTGGTGGAGGCATGCGTGGTGGTGGGTAATAATAATAGTCATCATACCTGCAGAATACAGGAACAACATATCAGCTTCAATGTAATCCCATGATGGGAGATTACTCAATTACTACTCAATTAGATATAACTGATATTAGTCAAGCACAGTTGCTTTCTGTGGCCTCACCCTGGGTTTCTGGTGGTCTGGCGCTGAGCCTGCCGCTCTTTCCTCTTCTTGTCTGGGGGCTTGGCCAGGACTATCTCAATCTCCTCTCCCCCAAGCTCCTTCCCATTCATTTCTGCCATTGCCTGAGAAAAGCAGCAAAAACATTATCACAGATACAAAGCAAGGTTAAAAAACACAGAAAACAAGGAGTATGTTTTTACCAAGAGTAACCCACCTTCACAGCTGCGTCCCTGTCCTCAAAGTGGACAAAGGCGTAGTCTTTGAGCTTCTTCACCCGCTCCAGCTTTCCAAACGCAGAGAAGGTCTTCTCCAGTAGCTCTTCTGTGACCGGGGTGGCCAGCTTCCTGACAAACAGGACTTTCACCTGATGACACAAACATTACAATTCAATTCCATATTGATCCCAGTTTATGCAGAAAGAGGTTATTTTAAGACAAGAAAAATTAGAGTGAGTGTGCTTGTGAGAGAGCGAGCGAGACATGACTCACCTTAGCCATGACATCTGGGTCGGGCTCAGCGACCGGGTCGGCCCACTCCACAGTGACCGGGTTCCCCCACACCTTCACCTTGCCGCTCATGAGGCGGCGGCGGGCCTGGGCTGCAGACTTGTGGTCCTCGTACTCCAGGAAACAGAAGCCACGGTTCTTCTTCTTGTCGTCTGGCTGGTGGTAGAGGATCACTTCCTGAAGCCCCTCTGGAGGAAGAACGAGAGACCTGAGTTACATAACTGATATCTGACCAATGATAAACCACAGAACATAAAACAATGTAAACCAAATTGGGGTGTCTACACTTTCACTGACCTGTGACTTTGCCGAAGTCCTCCAATATGCTCTCTCTGGTCTTGTTCTTTGGGATTGATCCGACAAACAGGCGGTTGTTTGCTACAGATACGCACACTCCAAGGTACTTCCCAGACCGGATTTCATAGTTATCACACTGAAAACAACAAGAGGAAAGATTGCTAGTCAGGGTTGATATGGAAGCTGGAAAAGGTCCTACGACTGGTCCAAAATGAAATATGTATCACATCTTGGGCAGGTTTCCCAGACAGATTAAGCCTAGCCCTAGACAAAAAAAAGCACACTTAATGGAGATTCTTTATTGAAAGTGATGTTTAGTCCAGGTCTAGGCTTCATCTGTGTCTGGGAAACCAGCCCCTTGGTTCTTTGAAGGTGAAGACTATTGACTGACTGCAGGGACTTACAAGTTTCACAGCCTCAGCTGCTGCATCCTTGCTGCAGAAGGTGATGAAGGCGTAGCCCCGGTTCTGACCCGACAGGGGGTCCATCATTAACCTCAGGTCCCAGATAGGGCCCGCCTTCTCAAACAGTGGCACCAGCTCATCTTCATACAGATCTCTGGGGATCTTTCCCACAAACACCTGAAGGCAGAAAACAGAGACTAGATCATTGAGGGTTCCACAATGTGATCGAATGAGCTCCTTTGATACTTTAGCAGGGGAAGACTACTGTAGTGTTGCTGTAAACCTCTGTTGACTTCCTTGGGACCACAGTCTTTCAAACTCCTTTATCTTCTCTATATCCGTCAAAGGCTTTGCCACGATGACCCTTTCAAATAACGTTACTTGAAAATGGTGCATCTCCGGCAGCTTTACCTCAGTTCCAATCCCAGGCTGTGCTCCTTGGAACACTTCCTCTGGTGGGGGCCCGCCGTATTTCCTCTGTCCCGTGGTGACGTCCAGGGTGTATCCGGTCTGCTCCAGCAGATCCTGGGGAACACATAGACATCAGCATAACCACTACAGAACTACACCACATGAGCGGGAACACACAAATTAAAGCCCCGGAAAAATTTTTTTTGACGGAAACTTCAATGGGCACAAACTGGTTGAATCAACGTTGTTTCAACGTAATTTGTCAACATATTGTGAAGTGGAAAGTACATAGAATTTTAAAATGTAAATGTTTGAGGGTGAAATTTAAAACCACAGGATGATATCACCATGGTTACCAATTTTCAACAGATAAACCTTGTAGTGTTGAATTTGCAGCTTTGAAACACAGATCTTCAACATCATATCCACTATCAGAAACAAAAAAACAATAGGCTGGGAGGCAGCTCATATGGGAGAGTTGGTCTCTCTACAGCTATCCCATTTGGTCTCCCATGCAGGGTGTTAACCAAACCCATCCATGTTTAGCTTTGATATTTGTCACCGATTACTACCAATGTGCTATCGTGAGACAGAGATCCTCTAAAAAAGGTGCAATATGCAGTTTGCCTAATTTCAGTTTGTGACAAAACCAGCAAGTGTAGAGAATCATCTAAACCTCTATGAAATATATTTTCAATAACCAAAAATATTGTATTTTCAGCTGTTTGAAGCTGGTGTCCAAAACCGAAAGTAAAAGACGCGAAAAAGAAAGAGCACATAGAACAGATCTACCGCTTCATTTCAATGACAATTACAGATCTTTAACCCACATGGGTCGGGTCTCCCAAAAAGAGAGAGAGAGATATACAGTGAGGAAAAAAGTAATTATTTGATCCCCTGCTGTACGTACCACTGACAAAGACATGATCAATCTATAATTTTAAAGGTAGGTTTATTTGAACAGTGAGAGACAGAATAACAACAACAAAATCCAGAAAAACGCATGTCAAAAATGTTATACATTGATTTGCATTTCAATGAGTGAAATAAGTATTTGACCCCTCTGCAAAACATGACTTAGTACTTGGTGGCAAAACCCTTGTTGGCAATCACAGAGGTCAGACGGTTCTTGTAGTTGGCCACCAAGTTTGCACACATCTCAGGAGGGATTTTGCCCCACTCCTCCTTGCAGATCTTCTCCAAGTCATTAAGGTTTCGAGCCTGACGTTTGGCAACTCCAACCTTCAGCTACACAGATTTTCTATGGGATTAAGGTTTGGAGACTAGTCTCCTGAGTGGCGCAGTGGTCTAAGGCACTGCATCGCAGTGCTAGCTGTGCCACTAGAGATCCTGGTTCGAATCCAGGCTCTGTCGCAGCCGGCCGCGACTGAGAGACTCATGGGCGGCGCACAATTGGCCTAGCGTTGTCCAGGGTAGGGGAGGGAATGGCCGGCAGGGATGTAGCTCAGTTGATAGAGCATGGCGTTTGCAACGCCAGGGTTGAGGGTTCGATTCCCACGGGGGACCAGTTTGAAAAAAAAAGAAAAGAAAAATATATATATATGTATTCACTAACTGTAAGTCGCTCTGGATAAGAGCGTCTGCTAAATGACTAAAATGTAAATGTAAAATGTAAAAATGAGACTGGCTAGGCCACTCCAGGACCTTAATGTGCTTCTTCTTGAGCCACTCCTTTGTTGCCTTGGCCGTGTGTTTTGGGTAATTGTCATGCTGGAATACCCATCCACAACCAATTTTCAATGCCCTGGCTGAGGGAAGGAGGTTCTCTCCCAAGATTTGACGATACATGGCGCCGTCCATCGTTCCTTTGATGCAGTGAAGTTGTCCTGTCCCCTTAGCAGAAAAACACCCCCAAAGCATAATGTTTCCACCTCCATGTTTGACAGTGGGGATGGTGTTCTTGGGGTCATAGGCAGCATTCCTCCTCCTCCAAACACAGCGAGTTGAGTTACATTTACATTTACGTCATTTAGCAGAGTTGATGCCAAAGAGCTCCATTTTGGTCTCATCTGACCACAACACTTTCACCCAGTTCTCCTCTGAATCATTCAGATGTTCATTGGCAAACTTCAGACGGGCCTGTATATGTGCTTTCTTGAGCAGGGGGACCTTGCAGGCGCTGCAGGATTTCAGTCCTTCATGGCGTAGTGTGTTACCAATTGTTTTCTTGGTGACTATGGTCCCAGCTGCCTTGAGATCATTGACAAGATCCTCCCGTGTAGTTCTGGGCTGATTCCTCACCGTTCTCATGATTATTGCAACGCCACGAGGTGAGATCTTCAATGGAGCCCGTGACCTTATTAATTCAGCCACTTAGATAACTAGCAAGTTAAACATAGGGGACGCCCTAACGCATAATTTTTTGTTTTTTCATACGGGAAAGAAAAGATAACGCATAAGAAATATCTTGCTGCGTTTGGTAAACGCAGATCTAAAATGCTTCTTATTTTCAGCATCAAACACATGTTGTGCGTCAGTTGTATGTACATTTACATACACTTATGCTTTTCTTAACAGAATAGCTAGTGTTTTTCAGTTTTCAAATCAATTTAAAATAGCCTATTATGGTTAATGGCTTTGGTGCCCTAGCGGATGGCCTTAGTGCCCTGGTAGATTGGGCACCTCTTGAAGGCCAAGTGGCCTTGCACCTTAAATCACAAAATTCCAGGCCTGATCAACATGGGCCATCATCCATGTGGACCGCTTTCGACACCTTGTAGTCCATGGCCCAACGAATTGAGGCTGTTCTGAGGGCAAAAGGGGGTGCAACTCAATATTAGAAAGGTGTTCCTAATGTTTTGTACACTCAGTACATGTGATCGTATACAAATGTAAGTACAGTTAGAAAATATATCTGTTTGGGCTTCTTGCGGTCAATTTGCAGTCTACAAATTATTTGTAATTATGTTCTGACCATCAGCTCAAGAAAAGAAAAAAAAATGGGTCCCGTGGCTGAATCTAATTGATGATCCTTGATATAGCCTATGTATGGTCTATATTATAAGATGTGCCATTAGCAATAAGCATTATCAACTGTAGCCCAACTGATGCAGCATAGTGGCTATAAATACATAGGCTGAAGTATGGGGTTTGTCAATCTGCATTTACCCCATTGGACAACATCCCAGGGCTTTTTCTGCATAGAAAAATCTTCGGTGGGCTGGAAAACCTTTTTCAGTGTAAAGTTAAACGACTAAAACCAGAGATAATGTATGTAGAAAAGATAAAGGACCTATATACACTATATATACAAAAGTATGTGGACACCCCTTCAAATGAGTGGATTCGGTTATTTTGGCCCGTTGCTGACAGGTGTATAAAAATCGAGCACACAGCAATGCAGTCTCCATAGACAAACATTGGCAGTAGAATGGCCTTACTGAAGAGCTCAGTGACTTTCCACGTGGCACAGTCATAGGATGCCACCTTTCCAAAAAGTCAGTTTGTCAAATTTCTGCCCTGCTAGAGCTTCCCCTGTCAAATGTAAGTGATGTTATTGTGAAGTGGAAACGTCTGAGCAACAACGGCTCAGCCGCGAAGTGGTAGACCACACAAGCTAGTAAAGAACAGAAAAGCCAAGACACTCTTTAAGCTAGCTCCCAATTCACAGCTTTATTGACTACGTTTTATGACCTGACGAAGATCCGTTTAGAATCGAAACGTAGTCAATAAAGCGGAGCATTGGGAGCTTACAGTGTGCAGGCCTTTCTGTTCTTTACTAGTATTCTTTACTAGCCCAGCACCTATGTTTTTAAGGATGTGCGTATGACCACAAACTTTTCTATAGGCCGCGTAAAAATAGTCTGTCCTCAGCTGCAACACTCACTACAGAGTTCCAAACTGCCTCTGAAAGCAACGTCAGCACAAGAACTGTTCATCTGGAGCTTAATGAAATGAGTTTACATGGCCGAGCAGCCGCACACAAGCCTAAGATCACCATGCGCAATGCCAAGCGTTAGCTGGAGTGGTGTAAAGCGTGCCGCCATTGGACTCTGGAGCAGTGGAAACGCATTGTCTGGAGTGATGAATCACGCTTCACCATCTGGCAGTCCGACAGACAAATCTGGGTTTGGCGGATGCCAGGAGAACGCTACCTGCCCGAATGCATAGTGCCAACTGTAGAGGAATGGAGGAGGAGGAATAATGGTCTGGGGCTGTTTTTCATGGTTCGGGCTAGGCCCCTTAGTTCCAGTGAAGGGAAATCTTAACGCTACAGCATATAATGACATTCTAGACGATTCTGGGCTTCCAACTTTGTGGCAACAGTTTGGGGAACGCCCTTTCCTGTTTCAGCATGACAATGCCCCCGTGCACAAAGTAAGGTCCATACAGAAATGCTTTGTAGAGATCAGTGTGGAAGAACTTGACTGGCCTGCACAGAGCCCTGACCTCAACCCCATCTAATTCATCTTTGGGATGAATTGGAATGCCGACTGTGTGCCTGACCTAATCGGCCAACATCAGTGCCCGACCTCACTAATGCTCATGGCTGAATGGAAACAAGTCCCCGCAGCAATGCTCCAACAATATGTAAGTCGCTCTGGATAAGAGCGTCTGCTAAATGACGTAAATGTAAAATGATGTAGTGGAAAGCCTTCCCAGAGGAGTGGAGGCTGTTATAGCAGCAAAGGCGGGACCAACTCCATATTAATGCCTGTGATTTTGGAATTAGATGTTCGACGAGCAGGTGTCCACAGACTTTTGGTCATGTAGTGTATTAAGATCATCTTTGAGAAGTAACAATCACCCAAATAAAAGCTAGACATTCAGGTAGAATCAAACACTTAAAAAATGTGGCAGTCGGGAGTATTTTTGTCATGGCATAGGGCCCCCATTTATTTTGTTATGTTTGAGTCACTCAGATAGGGAAAGGGGATATCTAGTCAGTTGCACAACTGAATCGATTCAACTGAAATGTGTCTTCCGCATTTAACCCAACCACTCTAAGTCAGAGCGGTGCGGGGGGCTTCCTTAACCAACGTCATCGGCGTCCATGTGTAGAATTGCAAGAAATTAGCTTTAAAACAGCTACATTTTCCCACCATGGTCAACAAGAGGGCCTCAAATTATAATTATTTACAATTATTATTCACTCAAAAAATATTTTTTGGGGTTTCTATTACAAAGTATGTCATTGCCCCTTTAGACACAGCAGAGCTCTTAAACCATGCTTGAAACTCTGGTTGTAACTGCCTTTATTTTTTACAATGCCACGTGCAATTGTATGAGTAGAGAAATAAACGTGGTAGCAATGGAAAGATGGGATCCACCTCTTTTTTTAACAAAGGCCAAAACGGCTTTCAAAAGGTTTTTTTCTCCCCAATTGCATTTAAATTAATTGTGCATCGACTGCTTGTAGGAATACATGTTTAACCCTCCCTGTGGGCCTCGAGAGGAATATTTATCTCGCATTGAACACACAACAACAAGCAGACTAGGTAAATAGGTAAACTATTCTACTATGGGGTTCTCAGATTTTGTTTTAATAACATTACATGGCAAAAATAGTAGAACAGAGCTGGGTTTCACAAACGCATCGTAGCACTAAGATCGTCCATCCGTTTTGGGAAACCCATCCCTATAAAGTATAGGCTTTGAATTGCTTTGCCAGCAGCCACAGTAGGCTACACACCACTGTTTGAGTTGAGCGCCACGGAGGTGCGCATTATAAAACTCTTTAATTCCCTTTATCTGAACATCGGCAAACAATCAGGCATGTCAGTTCAATGCACATGTTGGATTTTTGTTGTTGTAGAACAGACATGCTTTTGTTGGCTCATTAGGCTGTCATTGCCAAACCAGCCCCCAGAGATTTTTACTGTGGGTCTACACTGATTTTTCTATATTTAAGGACCTCTCCAGAATCCATATGATGGAAATCCATGGCAGTGACGGAGAACTTTAACCCCTGCAACTGAATCAACTTTCAAACAGCTTCATTTTACCTTGATCTTGGACTCATCAGGCCCCTTGGTGGATTCTTGTACTTTACTTCCTTGCTTTTCCCTCTGTCTGTACGTCTTCATGACTCCACAAAGGAAAGCACTTTTGTTCTGGAAAGCAAACCAAGGCACAGTTGATTCATGTATTGGAGTTATGAGCAGAGGAAAATGTATAGACCCCTCCATGTAAATGTCTTATGACTAATGATTCATCATACAAAATGACTTGCATTCATTCTCTTTCATTCCGCTCCCCTTGTAACTCACCTGCACATGGGACAGGTCACTTTCTTTGAACTGCAACAGTACAGACAGCGCTCCCTCTTCATTGAACTCCCGTAGAGCATCGATGGCCCTCTCGTCCAGGTCAGCATATGCCACCAACCCTGTGGGTACAAGACAGATTCCTACCATTAGAACCCGGCCTATCTTCACTTCATGGAACCTCAAGCAACATCATGCTTCTTTGGAAAATGCATTAGACTCAGCCATTGTTTGACAGATTCCCCACCGGTTGAGAATACATTGTCAAGACTCTCTGCCACTTTCTCCGGCAGTCCGGCATCGATGAGTATCTGGTAGTTCTCGGTGTGCTCGCATTCAGCGGTGACTTCCATAGGCTCCTCTTCCTCCCTCACCTGGGCAGAACTACCATTCACCTCAGCGGCAGCCATTCTCCTGAGAGAAAATAGACAAGACAAAAACAGGATTTCAGTTAGAATGTTCCACATTAGAACATACATTTGTTTCAGCTGCCTTTTACAGATCAAGACACTAGCAACTTGTATGGAACATAAACGTTCACTTTTCTAACATACATGGTTTAAATTTGATCATGCTGCAATAGGAACTTCTAGCTAAACCTCTGCAAGTATTCTAAATAGTTCAGCTAGCTAGTTCAGATTGGCGAAGATATTATAAATGCATTCGAAAAGCAGAACCATACATTTTAATGCAGGCAATGAGGTCTGAAAGATCAAATACCTGGGGACAAGTGAAAAGTAAATTTATATCGCGGGCAAGTTAGCTAGTGAACGCCAAAAGCCAGTAAACAAAAACAGTGATTAAGCTAGCTAGCCAGTCAAGTAAACAATGTTTTTGAAGCTAGCTTGGCTGGGTGGTGTGTCTTTTTTGGCTAGTACCGTCCCGCCCCCTTCCAATAGCTAGCTAGTTAGCTACATAGCTAGATGAATTCGACTGAATTCACAATTTGGAACATTTACAACCAGAAAAATAAACGTTTAACGTTAGATATACCAACATAAAAAACAACAACATAAAAGCCTGTATCAAAGTTCATGAACTTAGCCAAGCAAATAGCTAGCTAGCTAGCAGGGTTGGCTAAAGGCCTTGTTAGCTTGCTGGACACCTTTCAGAATTCAAACAAATCACCCGCCAAGAGGTGGAAGATGAATAATTCGCAAACGCTTACCTACCTTTTCCAGGTAAATAACAGTATCGTAAAATATATTTTGCAACTATTAACCAAAATAGTTATCCAATATGGTAAATATGAATAGTATGTTTGAGTCTACCCACGAGACAGTTTTCGAGACGGTCCAGTCGCTCGCAAAACGCCAGCACCACTCCGCGACGAAGAAGTACGCCCCCACCTAACTATGTAGCCCCTCACAATCGTAACCAATCGAAGTGGTTAATCCGGTATTGACATTACTTTCAACCAATAAAAAGTCCCATGTTACAAATTCATAATGAGCATATATTTGGATTTCGATACTGCACAATGCTGTGATTGAATTACAGCATAAACCGGACTGTGTGAAAACATCAGATTTATTTGAAATGGATGAGGAAGAGATGTGATTATTGTAATCAGTGTTAGAACTGGTTTTGATTTGATTGGGCTGCCTGTCACAGCTAAATGTGTGCAGTTCAAAGCTCACGCGTTGAAAAATATTGCACACCTGAAATTAAACGCTCATCTGTCATAATAAATAAATGTACCTGATTTCAAGATAAACATTCTACAGTGGTATTGAAAGGAATCACAAAAACCTCTCCTAGTTGGAATACAACTTTAATGCTTTATTAATGTTTTGAATGTAACTTCTATACATTTACATTTTAGTCATTTAGCAGACGCTCTTATCCAGAGCGACTTACAGTTAGTGGTAGTCCTCTGTAGCTCAATTGGTAGAGCATGGCGCTTGTAACGCCAGGGTAGTGGGTTCGATCCCCGGGCCCACCCATACGTAAAAATGTATGCACACATAACTGTAAGTCGCTTTGGATAAAAGCGTCTGCTAAATGGCTTATTATTATTATTATTAGTGAGTGCATACATATATATTTTTTCATATACAACTGCATACAGACACCAAATCAGGCAATGAGTGATATTTGGCATAATGTAAGCAGTGTGACTGGGACTGAAGACTGAGCTCAGTCATCATGTTTCAGCTTCTTGATTTTGCCCTTGTGACGGTCAATCTCACGCTGCAAACGCTCAATCTCGTTCTTGCTGTGGTCAATCTCCTCTTCATGGTGCTTCCGTAGGGCAGACAACTGCTCCTTCTCCTTCTGACTGAGGAGCGAGAGGGAGAGAAAAGGTTGGTTGATTTCTCAATGAGGCAAAAGTGAAACCAGGGGTGCATTCATTACGCCCATTATGTTGCTAAACGTTTTGCAACGGAAACAATTTACTCTTGCGTTCATGTGGGCTTAACATGAGCCATACGCGAGAAAGGGATTCTTCTTTACTATGATCATACATTGTCCACTGGGGTCAAAAGGCAAGAGCTTTGCATACCTTCCTCCAAAATGGATAGCCTGGTTCATAAGCATAGTAGTAATATGTCTGGTCATCCAGGTTACAAAAAGGATCCACTTACCGAAAATAACGCTCCTCCTCTGCAGCCTGCTTCTTTCCAAAGGCACCACCTGCCTCCCTCACCGAGCCTCCTCCACCCCCTCCCTTTCCTGCTCCTTTGCCCAGCTCACCCAGCTAGAGAGGGGAGAGAGATTTTTTTTATTTATCTCACAAATCACAGGCGGAATCTGAACTCGGGACTCCCACGGGCATAGCATAGCATTTATTAGACATCATCCATGGTTGGACTACGCCTTCATGGTGGTCCTACGGTCGTAGACAAATTCAAAATCCCCTTTCTGATTTCCTGACAAAACATATACAACACTGCCACATACTGAGTTACTTACTACAGTTCAAGATTGCGGTCTTGGCTTGTCTACAAGTTAACCAAAACAATAAAACGGAAACATGGTCAAACATTGGTAATATAAAATCGATCAATATAAAACAAACAGTACAAGGATTCTTTCGAGGAAATTGCTATCAGTTTTATTAGGCTACTTATTAGCTATGGGAGCTGCAACAAAATTAACCAGCAAGCTATACAAAACAACACAACTGTCAGTGCGTCATTTACATTTACCTGTTCGGATACCATCCTGAATTGGGTGGCAAAGAAGCCCCTAAAGTTGTATCTTAATAGCAGTCTCGCCATTACAATTTCTCAACTACGCAGATCAACAGTCCTACTGCAGCAGAAAGTACTTCGCTGTGTACTTTCAAATGCGGAAATGTGCAATGTCACAATGTGGGCGTGGCTAGAAAAACGATTTGCTGCCATCTAGCGACAGTGTGTGGAATCTTTGTTTTAATCATGTGAGCAAATGCCAGCATAATAGTGTACCACAGTGATTTGTAGTTTTGCATGATGTCTACTTTGACGCTAATTAGCATTTTCGAATCTGAGAGTAAATAGAGCCGAATATATTGATTAAAAGTCACCTTGTCCGAGAGAGATTTACATGGTTATCAAAACTTCACGCCAGGGCAAGCCTACACAAAACACAGTCCTTAATTGATGGGTTTCTAAAATCCACAATGGGAAAAATGAATGGTGAAAAAACGATTGGAACCATTTCCATGTTTGACCGCTAGGTTTTACGGGTATTATGACACCTCTACTATGGAGCTCTAAATGCCACTTCTCATGCTCTGATTCCGAGAAGAAGTAATACTTCCATTCTATCCGTCACCGTGTTTTCTGCACTGCAATGTAATCTAATGTAATCAAAGTCAGTCTTGCATTAATCATATTATTGTCCCTGTCACAGTGAACATTTGGCTGTGTGTAGGCTTGCTAAAACTTTCAAGCATGGGTCTTTGTGTCTGACTGTATACAAATAAGGTTTGTGAGTATTGTTTACCTGTGCTTTCACATTGTCCCCAGGGTTCATGTCAGGATTTTTTTGAGACGTGATATTGTAGACGTTCAACGTGAGGCCTAGGTTTTTCATCAGCACTGACTCGGAAGAAAAGTCCTATTTGATTGATTTTCTCTCTACTAAGTGCGAGGGACTTACATGTATTTGAAATATTTATTTTATATGTTGTATTACACTGGGCTGAACTACACTCATTTATTTTGCAACCAGATACTTTTAAAAGCTGTAAGTTGGAGCTTAATAAAAGCCATAAAAAGCCATAGTGCCTCAAAGTACAAAGAAGTACTTTGCTTTATGTTTTTATGTGTATTTTCTGTTCAATGTCTGCTCAGCTCACATGCTCTATATACAACGGGTGGGTCTAATCCTGAATGCAGATTGGTTAAAACCACATTCCAGCCGGTGTCTATTCCACAAGTTGCCACTGGCTAAATCTATGACATTAAAATGCCTATTTACACTATTCCATCTGACTGCGCAATCCACTATCTCATCAGTCCAGCCAGGCAATTTATAAACTTGATCTCCACTATAAAAAGCATCTAGACAGTATCTCACATTTCTTTTAGACTAACATTTTGTTTTCAACAACGAAGATTTGTATAAACCTTGCCATCTGTCTCTACGACATTTGCAACATTGTTTCAATATTCAAATTAGATCTTCTGCTGTCCCATAGTAATGAAAGTGTCTGGAGTCGGGACGAGACAGACAGACAGCGTTTCTTAGCCAGTCGAAATCAATGATAAGCTGGCATCATTTTTATGGATATATACAAAAAAAGGTAAATTGAAAAAAGGTAAAATGAAACGCAGCTAATTTGCATTCTTTCCAGCTTCAGTTTGAAGTGATTATGTTACTGTAGCTGTGTTGTTGGCTAGCTCCTCTATATATCCTCCAAACACTGGCTTCTTGGGCATTATCACTTAAATGTATACAATAACTATGTATTCATACTATGACTCTCCCATTCCATGGAATGCCCACCACCCTCATATGTTTTATGTTTCATCTGGTTTGTCAATGTAGACGGAACAAACAAGGTTAACTTTGTAGTAAAGACCAACAAAATCAAATTTATTACATGGAATGTGCACAGGCTCCATGATGGGAAAAAAGCATATGGTTCTTGAACTCTTAAAGAGATTGTCAGCAGATGTGGTTTTCCTGCAAGAGTTACATTTCATTAGATCATTTGTTTTGGTATTGTCCATTTGTAGCTTGTTTTTGGACACAGGTCCAGGAATGGCTAAAGGATTGCAATATTTACCTGGAGCTTACCCTGCAGATAGCACTACTGGGTGATCTGAAAAGTCATAGTAAATCAATCAATAATATACAGTGGGGGAAAAAGTATTTAGTCAGCCACCAATTGTGCAAGCTCTCCCACTTAAAAAGATGGAGAGAGGCCTGTAATTTTCATCATAGGTACACGTCAACTATGACAGACAAATTGAGGAAAAAAATCCAGAAAATCACATTGTAGGATTTTTAATGAATTTATTTGCAAATTATGGTGGAAAATAAGTATTTGGTCACCTACAAACAAGCAAGATTTCTGGCTCTCACAGACCTGTAACTTCTTCTTTAAGAGGCTCCTCTGTCCTCCACTCGTTACCTGTATTAATGGCACCTGTTTGAACTTGTTATCAGTATAAAAGACACCTGTCCACAACCTCAAACAGTCACACTCCAAACTCCACTATGGCCAAGACCAAAGAGCTGTCAAAGGACACCAGAAACAAAATTGTAGACCTGCACCAGGCTGGGAAGACTGAATCTGCAATAGGTAAGCAGCTTGGTTTGAAGAAATCAACTGTGGGAGCAATTATTAGGAAATGGAAGACATACAAGACCACTGATAATATCCCCTCGATCTGGGGCTCCACGCAAGATCTCACCCCGTGGGGTCAAAATGATCACAAGAACGGTGAGCAAAAATCCCAGAACCACACGGGGGGGACCTAGTGAATGACCTGCAGAGAGCTGGGACCAAAGTAACAAAGCCTACCATCAGTAACACACTACGCCGCCAGGGACTCAAATCCTGCAGTGCCAGACGTTTCCCCCTGCTTAAGCCAGTACATGTCCAGGCCCGTCTGAAGTTTGCTAGAGTGCATTTGGATGATCCAGAAGAGGATTGGGAGAATGTCATATGGTCAGATGAAACCAAAATATAACTTTTTGGTAAAAACTCAACTCGTCGTGTTTGGAGGACAAAGAATGCTGAGTTGCATCCAAAGAACACCATACCTACTGTGAAGCATGGGGGTGGAAACATCATGCTTTGGGGCTGTTTTTCTGCAAAGGGACCAGGACGACTGATCCGTGTAAAGGAAAGAATGAATGGGGCCATGTATCGTGGAGATTTTGAGTGAAAACCTCCTTCCATCAGCAAGGGCAATGAAGATGAAACGTGGCTGGGTCTTTCAGCATGACAATGATCCCAAACACACCGCCCGGGCAACGAAGGAGTGGCTTCGTAAGAAGCATTTCAAGGTCCTGGAGTGGCCTAGCCAGTCTCCAGATCTCAACCCCATAGAAAATCTTTGGAGGGAGTTGAAAGTCTGTGTTGCCCAGCGACAGCCCCAAAACATCACTGCTCTAGAGGAGATCTGCATGGAGGAATGGGCCAAAATACCAGCAACAGTGTGTGAAAACCTTGTGAAGACTTACAGAAAACGTTTGACCTGTGTCATTGCCAACAAAGGATATATAACAAAGTATTGAGAAACTTTTGTTATTGACCAAATACTTATTTTCCACCATAATTTGCAAATAAATTCGTTAAAAATCCTACAATGTGATTTTCTGGATTTTTTTTCCTCATTTTGTCTGTCATAGTTGACGTGTACCTATGATGAAAATTACAGGCCTCTCTCATCTTTTTAAGTGGGAGAACTTGCACAATTGGTGGCTGACTGAATACTTTTTCCCCCCACTGTATTTATATATTTCTTAATTCCATTCTTTTACTTTTAGATTTGTGTGTATTGTTGTGAATTGTTAGATACTACTGCACTGTTGGCGCTAGGAACAAAAGCATTTCGCTACACCCGCAATAACATCTGCTAAATATGTGTATGTGACCAATACAATTTGATTTGATTTGATTAGTGTCTGCCTACTCACAGGAATCCTCTCAGGATCCCTCTTCCCATCTTCCTCCACCACCACCCTGTACCCATCTTCCTCTACCACTCTCTTTACTGCTTCAGCATATGACACTTTATGTACTACTCTGACCCTAGCAACCTCAACCTGCCTTTCTCTCACCGGACAACTCCGATCTCCAGCCCCATGAGTACCCCCACAACTAACACAAATAACTTTCTCCACCGAAACTACACATTCCTTCGTATCCTGCACACTTCTCACATCTAGGACTCTCCCTCCTACATACTGCTGCAACATTCCCATAAACTTCACACCTAAAACACCAAAGTATTTTAGGAACATTGGGGGGTGCAAATGTGAAACATGGCCTTTAAACTTTGAACACATTCTGTCATACTGAACTCAGCCAAGGCAAATGCAATCGATCGTCGCGCCGTGGCATTGATCAACCAATGGTGTGTTAGATACCACCCACATAGGTTTGCTTGACAACCCCGCTTTATCATATTGGAGGAAGAAATAATATGAATGAATAAAATGAAAGAAAGTGGGAATAATTATTTCAATAATTATTTATCTATTTATGTATTTATGTATTTACAGTGGGGAAAAAAAGTATTTAGTCAGCCACCAATTGTGCAAGTTCTCCCACTTAAAAAGATGAGAGAGGCCTGTAATTTTCATCATAGGTACACGTCAACTATGACAGACAAATTGAGAATTATATTTCCAGAAAATCACATTGTAGGATTTTTTATGAATTTATTTGCAAATTATGGTGGAAAATAAGTATTTGGTCACCTACAAACAAGCAAGAATTCTGGCTCTCACAGACCTGTAACTTCTTCTTTAAGTGGCTCCTCTGTCCTCCACTTGTTACCTGTATTAATGGCACCTGTTTGAACTTGTTATCAGTATAAAAGACACCTGTCCACAACCTCAAACGGTCACACTCCAAACTCCACTATGGCCAAGACCAAAGAGCTGTCAAAGGACACCAGAAACAAAATTGTAGACCTGCACCAGGCTGGGAAGACTGAATCTGCAATAGGTAAGCAGCTTGGTTTGAAGAAATCAACTGTGGGAGCAATTATTAGGAAATGGAAGACATACAAGACCACTGATAATCTCCCTCGATCTGGGGCTCCATACAAGATCTCATCCCGTGGGGTCAAAATGATCACAAGAACGGTGAGCAAAAATCCCAGAAACACACGGGGGGACCTAGTGAATGACCTGCAGAGAGCTGGGACCAAAGTAACAAAGCCTACCATCAGTAACACACTACGCCGCCAGGGACTCAAATCATGCAGTGCCAGACGTGTCCCCCTGCTTAAGCCAGTACATGTCCAGGCCCGTCTGAAGTTTGCTAGAGTGCATTTGGATGATCCAGAAGAGGATTGGGAGAATGTCATATGGTCAGATGACTTTTTGGTAAAAACTCAACTCGTCGTGTTTGGAGGACAAAGAATGCTGAGTTGCATCCAAAGAACACCATACCTACTGTGAAGCATGGGAGTGGAAACATCATGCTTTGGGGCTGTTTTTCTGCAAAGGGACCAGGACGACTGATCCGTGTAAAGGAAAGAATGAATGGGGCCATGTATCGTGAGATTTTGAGTGAAAACCTCCTTCCATCAGCAAGGGCATTGAAGATGAAACGTGGCTGGGTCTTTCAGCATGACAATGATCCCAAACACACCGCCCGGGCAACGAAGGAGTGGCTTCGTAAGAAGCATTTCAAGGTCCTGGAGTGGCCTAGCCAGTCTCCAGATCTCAACCCTAGAAAATCTTTGGAGGGGAGTTGAAAGTCTGTGTTGCCCAGCGACAGCCCCAAAACATCACTGCTCTAGAGGAGATCTGCATGGAGGAATGGGCCAAAATACCAGCAACAGTGTGTGAAAACCTTGTGAAGACTTACAGAAAACGTTTGACCTTTGTCATTGCCAACAAAGTGTATATAACAAAGTATTGAGAAACTTTTGTTATTGACCAAATACTTATTTTCCACCATAATTTGCAAATAAATTCATTAAAAATCCTACAATGTGATTTTCTGGATTTATTTTTCTCATTTTGTCTGTCATAGTTGACGTGTACCTATGATGAAAATTACAGGCCTCTCTCATCTTTTTAAGTGGGAGAACTTGCACAATTGGTGGCTGACTAAATACTTTTTTTCCCCACTGTATGTGTGGATTTATTTATTCATTTAATTCTAATTACAGCAGCTTTGGTCCTCCATATACAAATGTGTTAATTAGAAACAACAATGTAATAAAAAGCTTCTATGTAAATCTATATAAATTTAACAACAGTTGGACGGATCCTATAGCCTTCCTAGACTCAACAACTTTGAAGAAATGACCAGCAGACAAAAAATAATCACTAAAAACAGAGATCACCCAAAAAGAAATATTAGATACTGTTAAAACATTCGCGCGTAGAAAAGCACCAGGAATGGATGGCTTTCCCATAGAATTCTATTCAACATTTTGGGACAAAGTAGTGCCCCTATTTACACAAATGACAAAACACGTCATTCAATTCAGTACTTCCTAGTTCCATGTATCAAACAGTTATTTCAGTTATATTAAAACCAGGAAGATCTGGAGTGTCCCCTGCTGATTACAGACCCATAAGTTTAATAAATTGTGACAATAAAACAATAACAAAGCTCATAAGCAATAGAATGGCAAAAGTCTTACCATACTTGATACATATCAATCAAACAGTAGAAAACAAAAAAAAGGACACTTTTTCAGTTTAATACATTACACAAGAAATCGAGATGTAGATTCATCAATAACAGCTGTTGATGCCGAAAACGACTTAGACCGTCTTGAATGGCTTTTTCTATTCAAAACTTTGGAAGCCTTCAACTTTTCAGCTGAAATAATACATTTAATAAAAATATTACATGAATGTCCTAAAGAAAACCCCCCCACAAATAATACATTATCTGATTAAATTGCTTTAGAAAGGGGTAGAAGACAGGGATGTCCTCTCTTCCCCCTCCTGTTTGCACTGCCAATTGAACCGTTTGCGGAAAGAATTAGACGGGGCCCAAACGTAACAGGTATCAGTATTGGTAAACATGAATATAAACAAAACTTATTTGCAGATGATCTCCTGATATATCTGACCAATATTGAAAACTTGCACAAAAAAAAATCTTCAGAATACTCTAAAATCTCAGGATAACATTAACGTGGAAAAAAACGAAATAATGGCAATAGGAAATCCTTTATATGCTTAATAAGTGACAACAAACAACAAATACACTATATATACAAAATAATGTGGACACCCCTTCAAATTAGTGGATTTGCCTATATCAGCCACACCCGTTGATGACAGGTGTATAAAATCAAGCACACAGCCATGCAATCTTCATTGGCAGTAGAATGGCCTTAGTGAAGAGCTCAGTGACTTTCAACGTGGCACCGTCATAGGATGCCACCTTTCCATCAAGTCAGTTTGTCAAATTTCTGCCCTGCTAGAGCTGCGCTGGTCAACTGTAAGTGCTGTTATTGTGAAGCAGAAATGTCTAGGAGCAACAACGGCTCAGCTGCGAAGTGGTAGGCCACACAAGGTCACAGAACGGGGATCGTCTGTCCTCGGTTGCAACACTCACTACCGAGTTCCAAACTGCCTCTGGAAGCAACGTCAGCACAAGAACTGTTCATCTGGAGCTTCATGAAATGGGTTTCCATGGCCAAGCAACCGCACACAAGCCTAAGATCACCATACACAATGCCAAGCGTCGGCTAGAGTGGTGTAAAGCTCGCCGCCATTGGACTCTGGAGCAGTGGAAACGCGTTCTCTGGAGTGATGAATCACGCTTCACCATCTGGCAGTCCGACTGATTCATCTGGGTTTGGCAGATGCCAGGAGAACGCTACCTCCCCGAATGCATAGTGCCAACTGTACAGTTTGGTGGAGGAGGAACAATGGTCTGAGGCTGTTTTTCATGGTTTCGGGCTAGGTCCCTTTGTTCCAGTGAAGGGAAATATTAACGCTACAGCATACAATGACATTCTAGATGATTCTGTGCTTCCAACTTTGTGGCAACAGTTTGGGGAAAGCCCTTTCATGTTTCAGCATGACAATGCCCCTGTGGACAAAGCGAGGTCCATACAGAAATGGTTTGTAGTGATTGGTATGGAAGAACTTGACTGGCCTGCACAGAGCCCTGACCTCAACCCCATTGAACACCTTTGTGATGAATTGGAACGCCGACTCCGAGCCAGGCCTAATCATCGAATATCAGTGCCCCACCTCACTAATGCTCTTGTGGCTGAATGGAAGCAAGTCCCCACAGCAATGTTCCAACATCTAGTGGAAAGCCTTCCCAGACGAGTGGAGGCTGTTATAGCAACAAAGGGGGGGACCAACTCCATATTAATGCCCATGATTTTAGAATGAGATGTTCGACGAGCAGGTGTCCACATACTTTCGGTCATGTAGTGTATGTAAAGATACCTTTATCCTATTACTCAACAATATGAAAGCAGATCTAATTAAATGGAACAATCTTCCCGTATACTGTATTTTACTGGTAGAATAAACCTCTTCAGAATGGTATGGCTCCCAAAGTTTTTGTATTTATTGTTTGTAATACCATTTACCACACCGAAGACATTCTTACAAAAAGTATACTCGGTCATAACAGACTTTATATGGGCAAATAAAACTCATAGAATACAAAGGAAAGTTTTACATCTTCATAAGTCTGAGGGTGGTTTTAACCTTCCAGACTTGGAATTGTATTAGCTCGCAACCCAGGGCTTTTACTTGCGACATTTAAGTTAAATGCACTAAAGAGGAACAGTGGGTACATATTGAAAATGATCATGCTCATCCCCAGAGTTTTTTCACATGTCTATTTTCAAAGGATAAAGCTAAGAACATCAACAACTTCATAGCAGCGAAGGCTCCTCAGAGGAGGAAGGGGAGGACCATCCTCCTCAGTGAATTAAATTTTTTTTTAAATAGTGAAACATTAAAAAAGTTATCCTTTTTAGATAAAACTATACTAAATATATTCACATGTCAACAAATAATTGATTAAAACACACTGTTTTGTAATGAAGGTCTACAGTAGCCTCAGCAGCACTCTGTAGGTTAGCACCATGGTGTAGCCGGAGGACAGCTAGCTTCTGTCCTCCTCTGGGTACATTGACTTCAATTCAAAACCTAGGAGGCTCATGGTTCTCACCCCCTTCCATAGACTTACACAGTAATTGTGACAACTCCCGGAGGAGGTCCTCCAACCTATCAGAACTCTTGCTGCATGAACTGACATGTTGTCCACCCAATCAAAAGATCAGAGAATTAATCTAGTACTGAAAGTATAAACTACATCTAGCTAGCACTGCAGTGCATAAAATGTGGTGAGTAGTTGACTCAAAGAGAGAAAAATACAATAGTTGAACAGTTTTGAACAAATGAATTTGTTCCAAAATTAAGGAGAAGCAACAGAGAGAGAGAGAGAGAGAGAGAGAGAGAGAGAGAGCTATATTTGGTTGTATTATTTTTTACTTTCACTTTCACTTAGCTAGTGAATGCAGCTAGCTAGTTTAGCGTACTCAAACACCCGGCTCAAACAGATAGGGATGCTATGCTAGCTAGCTTACTATGGCTATCCAACACTGGAACTCTTCCAAGTTAAGGTAAGCATTTGGTTTTATTAATTTATTGCTACTGGGGCCCACCAGTGTAACTGCTAAACTGCTTTCTGACTGTACACTGTACTGCATGATTGTAGCTAGCGGGTTTACTAATCCGTTAGTTCTAGTAACTATGTTGACTATGATGTGACAACGATGTAGGCTGTGTGTAGCGGTTATAGCGGTCATGATATGAAGGTTTGGCTTGGAAAGTTTTTTTTGCCTGGTCACAGACAGCTGATGTGTTATGCACTGAAGTCCACAAGCGAAGGGAAAAGGTGAGAGGAGGAGAGCGCGTAGATAGTTGCGAGAAGGAATTATATATACAACGAGCAACGTGATCATGCTATTTTTATGTGGCTGCTATGAAAGTGAACTGTGTCTGCGTGTGATCAGGGGTGTATTCATTCCGCCAATTCTGTTGAAAAACGTTTCTTAAATGGAAGCAAACGGAACGAAACAGGGATAAAAATACCTGAATTTGTCCAATAAAAATGCACATTTGCAACTGTTGGACTAATGATTACTCCCTAGATCAGCTAGATGCAGGCAAGAGTGTGCAAGGCGGTATTGAAAGTGTCACTGTCTGTCACCTTGATTACTCAACATTCTCTACGTTATAAACTTTCATTCATAGGCTAGGTTTTAGCAACCTCATGATGGCTACAGGGACAATGTGAGTATCATGTACATTACCGGTCAAAAGTTTTAGAACACCTACTCATTCAAGGGTTTTTCTTTATTTTTACATTCTACATTGTAGAATAATAGTGAAGACATCAAAACTATGAAATAACACATATGGAATCATGCAGTAACCCAAAAGTGTTAAACAAATCAAAATATATTTGAGATTTGAGATTCTTCAAAGTAGCCACCCTTTGCCTTGATGACACCTTTGCACACTCTTGGCATTCTCTCAACCAGCTTCATGAGGTAGTCACCTGGAATGCATTTCAATTAAGAGGTGTGCCTTCTTAAAAGTTAATTTGTGGAATTTCTTTCCTTCTTAATGTGTTTGAGCCAATCAGTTGTGTTGTGACAAAGTAGGGGGTATACAGAAGATAGCCCTATTTGGTAAAAGACAAAGTCCATATTATCGCAAGAACAGCTCAAATAAGCAAAGAGAAACGACAGTCCATCATTACTTTAAGACATGAAGGTCAGTCAATACGGAACATTTCAAAAACTGTAAATGACTTGATAATAGGAAATACATTTATTTCCATGACAGAATTAAAAAGCACATTTGGACTGGACAATGTAGTTATTTTCAAATATGCAACAAGTTTCTTCAAGTGCAGTCATAAAAACCATCAAGCGCTATGATGAAACTGGCTCTCATGAGGACCGCCACAGGAATGGAAGACCCAGAGTTACCTCTGCTGCAGAGGATACGTTCATTAGAGTTACCAGCCTCAGAAATTGCAGCCCAAATAAATGCATCATAGAGTTCAAGTAACAGGCACATCTCAACATCAACTGTTCAGTGGAGAAATAGGCCTTCATGGTCGAATTGCTGCAAAGAAACCACTACTAAAGGACACAAATAATAAGAAGAGACTTGCTTGGGCCAAGAAACACGAGCAATGGACATTAGACGAGTCCAAATTTGAGATTTTTGGTTGCAACCCCCGTGTCTTTGTGAGACGCGGTGTGGGTGAACAGATGATCTCTGCATGTGTATTTCCCACCGTAAAGCATGGAGGAGGAGGTGTTATGGTGTGGGGGTGCTTTGCTGGTGACACTGTCTGTGATTTATTTAGAATTCAAGGTACACTTAACCAGCATGGCTACCACAGCATTCTGCAGCGATACGCCATCCCATCTGGTTTGGGCTTGGTGGGACTATAATTTGTTTTTCAACAGGACAATGACCCAACACACCTCCGGGCTGTGTAAGGGCTACTTCACCAAAAAGGAGTGTGATGGAGTGCTGCATCAGATAACCTGGCCTCCACAATCCCCCGAACTCAACCAAATTGAGATGGTTTTGGATGAGTCGGACCGCAGAGTGAAGGAAAAGCAGCCAACAAGTGCTCAGCATATGTGGGAACTCCTTCAAGACTGTTGGAAAAGCATTCCAGGTGAAGCTGGTTGAGAGAATGCCAAGAATGTGCAAAGCTGTCATCAAGGCAAAGGGTGGCTATTTGAAGAATCTCAAATATAAAATATATTTTGATTTGTTTAACACTTTCTTGGGTTACTGCATTATTCCATATGTGTTATTTCATAGTTTTGATGTCTTCACTATTATTCTACAATATAGAAAATAGTAAAAAGAAAGAAAAACCCTTGAATGAGTAGGTATTCTAAAACTTTTGACCGGTAGTGTAGTAGCCTAAACCTATCGATGTTACATTGAGCTGGGTGAATGGAATATGAATGGAATATGAATGTCAGTCATCCAATATTCTGTAATAGAAATAAGGCCATGCTCATATTTTTTTTTATCATCCTCCCTCATCTTAAAAGGCACCGACCGCCACTGCTTCATAGTTAAGAACACTATAACAATATGGAAGAAAATGAAATGTATTCTACAAGAACCAATATCACTCCCTAAAAACAGATATGGAACAATAGCTTTTCAGAATTCACCGATAAATTGGTCTACATGGAAAACTAAAGGCATAGAAACTGTAAATGACTTGATAATAGGAAATACATTTATTTCCATGACAGAATTAAAATGCACATTTGGACTGGACAATGTAGTTATTTTCAAATACATGCAACCAAAAAGTTTCATATCAAGAAATTTTGATTTAAAATCTTTTGGACATCAGAGCAATCTTGAGGGGAATCCTATTTGAGTCAGAAAATGATATTCATATGATAGGTAAGATATACAAAACCTTGCAGAGAGCCTATCCAACTGACAACTCTTAGTAAAATATATAAACTATTGGCACAAGATTGAGGAAATGTTGGAACATAACTAACGAAATTACAGTTAACAAAAATGTTCGCGCAATCCAGTATAAACTAATGTATAAAAATGAATTACACAAGACAAAATTCATAAATTCTACAGCACAACAGCAGTGTCATGTCTTAAGTGTAAAACTAACAATGACTCAATGACTTCTGGGAATGCTATAAAGTCCAAAAGTTATGGGTGGAGTTAGAAAGTTGGCTGTCAGAAGTATTACAATGTAAATGTACTTTTAATACGTCTGTCTGCATATTTCAAGACATGGCATATGAGGGAGCAGTGACGTACCCGATGGGTTGGACGATACATTTCGCGTCAATCATCTTGAAAAAAACGTATACTTAAAAACTGGAAATCAACCAATCCTCCATTGTTAACACAATGGAAAGGTCAAATGCTTTATTATCTAAACATGTAAAGTGCATGGGTGACGGAGAGAAACAAAGTGGTACAGTTTAAGGCCATGTGGCAGAGAGTGATGCGGGCACTGGAGATGGGGGTGTGAGCAGGAGTGATGTTGTGGATGTTTTGTATTGTTAAAAAATAAAATAGAAAAAAAGGAACATTCACTGTCTTCTTGGTAAGCAACTCCTGTGTACATTTGGCCTTGTGTTGTAGGTTGTTGTCCTGCTGAAAGGGGAATTCCTCTCCCAGTCTCTGGTGTAAAGCTGACTGAATCAGGTTTTCCTCTAGGATTTTGCCTGTGCTTAGCTCCATCCCATTAATTTTTATCCTGGAAAAACGTCCCAGTATTTGCCGATGTCAAGCATAACCATACCATGATGCAGCCACCACCATACTTGAAAATAAGAAGGCAGTTATTCAGTGATGTGTTGTGTTGGATTTGCCCCAAACATAAGGCTTTGCATTCAGGACAAAAAAGTGTATTCCTTTGCTGTGTTTTTTTCCCAGTATTACTTTAGTGCCTTGTTGCATACAAGATTCATGTTTTGGAATATCTTTATTCTGTATATTTGCATTCTTCTTTTCACTCTGTCGTTTAGGTCATTAATGTGGAGTCATTACAATGTATCCATCCTCAGTTTTCTCCCATCACAGCCATTGAACTCTGTAGCTGATTTAAAATCACCAATGGTAACATCTCTGTGCATTTTAATTCCTGTCCTGCAGCTCAGTTCAGAAGAAAGACTGTATCTTTGATGTGTCTGGGTGGTTTAATACATAATCCACAGCATAATTATCAACTTGACTATGCTTAAAGAGATATTCAATGTCTTATTTGTTATTGTTACCCATCTACCAATCACTGCCCTTCTTTATGAGGCTTTCGAAAAGCTCCCTGGTCTTTGTAGTTGAATCTGTGCTTGAAATTTAGTACTTGACTGAGGGACCTTATAGATGTTGTATGTATGGGGGGCAGAGGAAGGGTTAGTCATTCAAAAATCATGTAAATCCCTATTATTTCACATAGAGTGAGTCCATGTAACTTATTATGTGATTTGATAAGCCAAATTCTATTCCTGAACTAATTTAGGGTTGCCTAAACAAAGGACTGAATACTTATGCAACAACTATTTTAGTTATGTATTTATTACTCATCTTTTAAAAAAAATATAATTTTTCTTCCACTTTGACATTACAGTGTATTTTGTGTAGATTGTTGGTAAAAAATGACAATTAAATCCATTTTAATCCCACTTTGTAACACAATAAAATGTGAAGAAACCCATGGGGTCTAAATACGTGTATATATATGTATATGTAAAAATGAACAACTGCAAAGCATGCTGACTATTACTCTAATGAGCTCCGCCCCCGAAACAAGGCCAATGACAATAGCCAGTGTGCTTTGCCATTGTTAATTTTCACATATACATTTTGGTCATTTAGCAGACACACTTATCCAGAGTGACGGTGCATTCAACTAAGGTAGATAAATAACAACATATCTCAGTCATAGCAAGAAATACGTTTCTGTAAACGTTTTTTTTTTGTTCGGGGGGTAGATCATCTTTAACATTGTAGTTAGATTGTGGCTTCCGTCAATGTAATTGGCATGCTTACAGTCAGGTGCCACAAAGAGGGACTTGGGAAAATTGCAGTTGGCTCAGAACAGGGCAGAGTGGAAGAGATATTGACTTCATCACTGCTTGTTTTTGTAAGAGGTACCGAGCTGTCTGTTTGGAATACTAGCACACAGCTCGGACACCCATGCAAGGGGGGGTGAATAGTTATGCACACTCAAGTTTTCTGTTTTTTTGTCTTATTTCTCTTTTGTTTCACAAGAAAAAATATTTTGCATCTTCAAAGTGGTAGGCATGTTGTGTAAATCAAATGATACAAACCCCCCAAAAATCAATTTTAATTCCAGGTTGTAAGGCAACAAAATAGGAAAAATGCCAAGGGGGTGAATACTTTCACAAGCCATTGTACGCACACATTGTGATATTGTTGTATGGTGGTATTAAACATTTTGTGTTGTAGATAGGTAGTGGTGTAATAATGTCATATGATGTACTGTTTTATATTTTATTTTATATGTAATGCAAGTGCTTTAATATGTTTGGACCCCAGGAAAAGTAGCTGCTGCCTTGGCAACAACCTGATCAACTCTATGCGAAGGAGATGTGTTGCGCTGATACTGACTGGTTTTCTGATCCACGCCCCAACCTTTTTTATAAAGGTATCTGTGACCAACAGATGCATATCTGTTTTCTCAGTCATGTGAAATCCATAAATGAGGGCCTAATTCATTTATTCCAATTGACTGATTTCCTTATATGAACTGTAACTCAGTAATATATTTTGTTCAGTGTATATAACATTCTATTGGTTGCAAGAATTTTGTATAATAATTAAAATTGAAAAACTCTTAAGTTTTGAATCCAGCGTCATTTTGTGTATCAGTTCATAAACCATGTGCCATGGAATCGGTACTTCAAAAATGTCTTCCCAACTATTTTGCAATCTATATGGCAAATGTTAAACTGGTATACTTTTTTATTTATCAACATTTTCCTTAACCAATTTTGGTCTTTAATGCAGGGCCGACAGACAAGTTCCATACTCTCTCCCGCTTCCACTTGCCTCTTCCATTTTTGCGGTAATGCTGCAATTACTTGGTTGTAATTTTGAGTAGAGCAGACATTTCCGTATATTTTTTTTAGCTGCATGTGTGATATAACTCCACCAGTCCTATTTATGATATAATTTACAAAGATTATACTGTTTTCTTTTTCTTTCATTTTTTTTTTTTTTTTAAATCAATTAGTATATTTGAGTTTAACAATAATATTTGCTGTAATATTTGTTCTGTCTTTTCTGGTGGATTAAACTGAAATTGCAAACAACTTTCTATGGCTTGTTTTAAAAATAGCTATATTTTTTAGATTATTTCATTTCAAATAACTGAAAGTGAGAGGTTGTAATCTGAATAAAGGGGAAAAAGGCCATTCTTGAACATGGGGTGAGACATTCTTACTAATCTGCTAGAGAACCAGTTTGGATTGAAGTATAACTTTTGTATGACTGAAGCCTTTAGTGAGAGGTCTGTTCTATTTTGTAATTTATTTGGTTACTTTTTACTCCTTTTTCTCCCCAATTTAGTGATATCCAATTGGTAGTTACAGTCTTGTCCCATCGCTGCCACCGCCGTACGGACTCGGGAGAGGCAAAGGTCGAGAGCCATGCGTCTTCCGAAACACGACCCTGCCAAGCCGCACTGCTTCTTGACACACTACTCGCTTAACCCGGAAGCCAGCCGCACCAATGTGTCGGAGGAAACACCGTACAACTGGTGACCGTGTCAGTGTGCATGCGCCCGGCCCGCCACAGGAGTCGCTAGAGCGCGATGGGACAAGGACATCCCGGCCAGCCAAACCCTCCCCTAACCCGGACGACGCTGGGCCAATTCTGAATTCATATTCATTACACAAATAGGCCTGTTTAATTTTGTCTGGCTTGCCGTTCCAAATAACATTTAATATTTTTTGCTCATATCATTTAAAAAACAAGTCGCTAGGTGTAGGCAAGGCATAAGCAAATTGGGATATGAGTCAATCAGGGTGATTTTTCTACAAATAGGCCGGTATTTTCCTTTCCATGGTAACAAGATCTTTTCTATTTTTGCTAATTTTTTATTAACATTTATTGTAGTGAGATCATTTCTTTCTTTCGGGATATGAATACCGAGTATGTCCACTTCACCGTCAGACCATTTTTTATTGGCAAAACCCTTGTTGGCAATCACAGAGGTCAGACGTTTCTTGTAGTTGGCCACCAGGTTTGCACACATCTCAGGAGGGATTTTGTTCCACTCCTCTTTGCAGATCTTCTCCAAGTCATTAAGGTTTCGAGGCTGACGTTTGGCAACTCGAACCTTCAGCTCCCTCCACAGATTTTGTATGGGATTAAGATCTGGAGACTGGCTAGGCCACTCCAGGACCTTAATGTGCTTCTTCTTGAGCCACTCCTTTGTTGCCTTGGCCGTGTGTTTTGGGTCATTGTCATGCTGGAATACCCATCCACGACCAATTTTCAATGCCCTGGCTGAGGGAAGGTTCTCACCCAAGATTTGACGGTACATGGCCCCGTCCATCGTCCCTTTGATGCGGTGATGTTGTCCTGTCCCCTTAGCAGAAAAACACCCCCAAAGCATAATGTTTCCACCTACATGTTTGACGTGGGGATGGTGTTCTTGGGGTCATCGGCAGCATTCCTCCTCCTCCAAACATGGCGAGTTGAGTTGATGCCAAAGAGCTCGATTTTGGTCTCATCTGACCACAACACTTTCACCCAGTTCTCCTCTGAATCATTCAGATGTTCATTGACAAACTTCAGACGGGCCTGTATATGTGCTTTCTTGAGCAGGGGGACCTTGCGGGCGCTGCAGGATTTTAGTCCTTCACAGCGTAGTGTGTTTCCAATTGTTTTCTTGGTGACTATGGTCCCAGCTGCCTTGAGATCATTGACAAGATCCTCCCGTGTAGTTCTGGGCTGATTCCTCACCGTTCTCATGATCATTGCAACTCCACGAGGTGAGATCTTGCATGGAGCCCCAGGCCGAGGGAGATTGACAGTTCTTTTGTGTTTCTTCCATTTGTGAATAATCACACCAACTGTTGTCACCTTCTCACCAAGCTGCTTGGCGATGGTCTTGTAGCCCATTCCAGCCTTGTGTAGGTCTACAATCTTGTCCCTGACATCCTTGGAGAGCTCTTTGGTCTTGGCCATGGTGGAGTGTTTGGAATCTGATTGATTGATTACTTCTGTGGACAGGTGTCTTTTATACAGGTATCAATCTGAGATTAGGAGCACACCCTTTAAGAGTGTGCTCCTAATCTCAGCTCGTTACCTGTATAAAAGACACCTGGGAGCCAGAAATCTTTCTGCTTGAGAGGGGGTCAAATACTTTTTTCCCTCACTGTATTTTATTTAAATACAATACTTTGCAAAAGTATCTTATATTTGATTTTGATACATTGGTCTTTAGGGTATTTTGTAGTTGTGTTTTGTAATTGATGCCCATCCCTGCATGTACCATTCACAAGTATTAGAGAGATCAGAAGAAATCTATGAATTGTGAGAGAGCATTATCAAGCAGAACCATGACCTGGGGGTGTTTACAAGACAACAACTATAGTTTCCTAATACAATCTTATTGACCTGCTTTGTCACATAACCCATACTTGTTTGGGATTTTATGAGGACACCCAATCACCAATTTCCTTGGACAAAAACCCCTATCCTTGCTGTAAAATGCCCTATTTCCTGATTCCCATGGTCTATGGATCATTATCTTTAGGGGACATAGATTATGGGTCTGACTCAAAGTCCATTTGAAATCAGATTAGAACGTTCCTTTGAGGCCTATCACTCTGAGCGAAATCCCACTCATCACTCATCCTGAAGTACGGTCTGGAGGTGGCATTGTGATTATACAATGGTAAACTGTCCACAATGTGAGAGGTGGTGGGTGTTTTGCACACATTTTGTACACATGTGTCATGGAAGCTAATCAAAAGGACACAGTCTGGGTGGCAAAGCCCATAAAAGAGTTTCCATCACAGCCAGATGAGAACACAGCCCACTTGCCCTGACATTCTCCATCCTCACAGTTGGGGAGGGCGGACGTTCAACGACCATGGGAGGTATTGTGATTCCTGCTCTCCACTTTGAACTGATGGGATTCTATTAATCTGGCCCGTGCGCTCGGGTAGGCATAGTTTGCACCGGGTGAAAAGTGATTGCATTTGTTTTGGAACCTGGCTGCCCCCAGGCATGAGCCGGCTGCCCCGTTCTGGCCAACGGCAAAGTCTGCTCAAAACAAAAGTGTTGTAGGTTATGCTCGTGGAGTAATGAGTAGGATTCTGTGTTTTCACATGCAAAAGTGATTGCTTTGATAAAACGCTGTATCTGCCTTCCCAATGAAAACTAGTTTGAAAATTCAAACATACAGTATATTTTATGGAAAAGAGATGTTATATGTTTCTGAAAGATGGATCATGCTGCTTTGTTGACAACATAACCGAGCCACATCGATTGCTCCTCATTGATGGAATTCTATTAACCTGAGCCGCGGTGCACTGGTCTATGAACCATGACGTGAATGGGCAAAAGCGGTGGGGGCCCTGCTCAAATCGAACAGTAATCTGCTCCGCTCGGTTATGTTGTCAACAAGGCAGCATGATCCATCTTTTCCATAAAATATATGTTCGATTTTTTCAAACTAGCTTTCAAGACATACTCCATATTTTAGAGCACACTATAAGGAGTATATTGACCCCAAGATGTTGTCTATATCATGTACGGTTCACAGATCATAGGGTCTTACAGGAGGCATGTATAGGTCTACAAAGGCCCTAAAATGGCCACTTTCATTATGATTTTCAAAAAAATTGTTTGTGATACAAATGTAAAAAGCATGTCAAACATCCTTTCTCCCGATGAAGTTACTATGTGAGAATTGCCAGAACAATCTGAGATACCAAAAATATTTTCGGCCTACGCTGGCGTGGAATCGTCCTATACAAGATCCACCTTCCCAGTACAATCGCAGACAAAGCATTTATTTTCTGAGAAATAAAGTTTCTTACACAGTTACTGTTGTTCCCCTATTCAAAGCTGATGAAACTCCATCTTCTATTGAATATTATCCTCAGTTTATCCATGTACACATTGGAGGATAGGGTAACAAATGGTGGCAGTGTCCTCTAATGCAGGGTTTCCCAAACTCGATCCTGGGGCCACCTCTGGGTGCACATTTCCTGAATCATCATTATATACATTTTCCTGAAAAGTTGTCTGACATTTTAAAGTTGGATAAAGTGATTTCATCTAGAAATGTTTGATTATTTGGTTTACAATTGGGATGAATAGCTATTCATACTGTCACAGTTCAGCTGAGAGCATTCGGGTAGCTTTTAGATATAATTGTTCAGTTACTTTGTGTCACCGGTATCTGAACATAATGGACTTCTGGTCGGAGACACAAGTGCGTCTGTTCTGTCCACTGCTGCTCACCTCGCCAGCTCAAGTGTTGCCATAGGAAATAGTATCCTGGCAACAGCACAAACCTGAGCACAGACAGAGTAAGGTCATGCAGAGCTTTCAAGATGAGGCTAAATGTCTCTGTATGAAAGATTGTCTTACATAAATGTTCTCTGCAAAAACATACCTGCAATGCATTGATTTTGTATGTCTGCTTTTCCTGTGGCTTGTATGGCTTGACGGTATTTCATATAAATTTTGCAGCCACACTATTAGCCACACATATCTGACCTTATGAAATCTCACAATTAATTGCTCACTTCCAATGCATAGCTGAGGTTTAGCTGGAGACAATGTACTCTGTTAGGGATTACAGTAGGCAACCCTCTTGCCTTACTTATTGCCATCTCGCTCTCACTCGATAAAGATTGCCAGTGAATTGAATATTCAAAATATGGGGATGCTTTTGCACCAATATATTTTAGCTGTAAACTACTGTTGCTCTCCAGTCATTTGTATTGTTTATACAAGTGTTTAGGATATTTCCTTCATGGTCCATCCATCTTTATGAATTTTCATGGCCACCCAATGGTAATGCATGCCTACTGTCAATGTGAAAGCAGTCAGTGTCAATGTAAACATTTGTATTTCAGTTATACTGCATTGTCATTCACATGGACAGATTCTGATGGGGACTCTTGGTGTCAAGCACAGAACTGGAAAGCAATCTGGGCACCCAGAATCAGCTGTTAAGATAAACTGCCGGAAGGTGACTGCCATGCAGTTGACTCATAGTTGAAGTAATGACCAAGTTGCATTGAACCACCATGACCCACAAAGCAAAACATACTGTACATGTTGTCTGATGAACTTCATTCCTCAGCCTGCTCCCATTCAGACTAATTGTTGGCATTGGCCTCGATGAGCGGAGTAGATGCTGTCTGCTTTGCCATTGGGATATTGCAGCGGAAGAGGAGCTAGATGCTTTGTGTATCCATAGGGGCCTCATCAGTCAAGCAATAGGGAGAAACCAATTGGCTGTGTCTATGGGCAGTCCTATACATCTGTTTATCAACAAAAGATCTACAAACTAGTTACCAGAGATGCATTCCGTTCATAACAAAATGTGTTGAATATGAAGTCAATTTGCATTTATTGGACATTATGGTTATCACACAATAATAGCTACACTGCTGATGCATATGTCATACTGTAGGCCTACTTGTTTTACATGGATGACAAAAATGAAAATACCACAAAATGCATGACATTCGAAAAAGAGGAATTTATGTTTAATCTTGTTGGTTCTGGTTTGTTCTTGTTGTGCTCTTCGGAGGATATAGAAGTATTCTATACTCATAACTGCCACCACTGCACCACCACCCATGCCAATGTAAACTGCAGGCAGTCTCATTGACTGTTCATTTACACTCTTGTTAGCCTGTGTACCAGACCTGTTTGTGCTGTCATTCCACTCCTTACCACTCATGCCAAACATTACCATTTTTTTTTTGTGACTAACATTTTATTTCGTTTTATCTTCTTTTTTTTCAGAGAAATACATACAAAGATAATCCCAAATCTCAGTCCTCATCCACCCACCCGCATCCTCCCTCCCCATCCGGAAACCATGTTTCCCAACACGCCTATTCATTCAGACTCTGGCCCCATTACGGACAGAAATGTAATCATTGATGCATTTAATCGTCATTTTTTTCAGCGGGCTATCTTTTTGAAAGAGCGTCTGACCCTATTATCTCTAAGAGTGGGCTAAATGTTGATTGTGGAATTTTGCAGAATGGTAGTAAAGTTTTTGCATTTTGGCAATTCACAGAAAAATAAGTCCTTGATGCCTTAATTGCTATTGATACCAATACATCCACAGGGGCTGACCAATTGGAACTGGGTCTATCTCAAGTCTGTTGCCCCCCTCATGCTGGCTCAGTAACCCATATCTTAAATCTAAGGAAATATTCAAAAAGTATGGAAAACAGCTTATGTGCTGCCACTCCATAAGGGTGAAGATAGTAGTGATCTTGATAATTATCGTCCCATCTTCAGGCTTCCATGTCTAGCTAAATAAGCATCTTCACTCTTTTTTTATCTGAGCATGGTATTTTGAATATAAATCAATCTGGGTTTAGGCCAGGGCACAGCACTATCACAGCAACCACATTAGTTGTTAATGATATTGTCAGTGCTTTGGACGCTAAAATGAATTGTGCTGCCTTGTTTGTGGACCTGTCAAAAGCGGTTGATACTGTTGATCATGTTATTTTAATGAACAATTTGTCCTTGATTGGCCTGGGCTCTGACACCTGCTCATGGTCTCATGATTATCTTAGTGACAGAACTCAGGCCATCGTTATTGTCTGAATTTCTTGAAGCACATAAAGATGTTCCGCAGGGGTTGATACTAGGACCTGCTCTTTTCACTATTTGTATAAATGCTATTGGTCAATCTGATGATCCTATTATGTACGCAATTGCGCCGATGGCTGACCTGGCTGTGACCAGGCTACAGTCCTATGCAGGAAGCCTTTACTGATTTAAAACTCGTGCTTAATACGGGCAAAACTAAATACATGTTGTTTTCAAGTTCTCGTAAGATTGTCTCAGATGGATTACATCTTCACTCATCGGATGGTTCTATAATCGAACGAGTCCCTGCATACAAATACCTTGGTATTTGGATTGACAACGATTTAACGTTTAAAAAAAAAACATATGAATTAGCTTTAAAGAGGGCTTTTTTTTACAGATACAGATCTTGACTCTATCTAGTCAGCATGAAGCAGGTTGTGCAGTCAACCTTTCTACCAGTTCCTGTTTATGGTGATACTATTTATCAAAGTGCAGCTGCCACTACTCTTAAACCCCTGGATGCCGTTTATCATAGCGCCCTTCGTTTTATCACAGGAGTTTTATTACTCATCACTGTATTCTTTACCAAAAGGTTGTCTGGACCTCTTTAAAGTAATATAGATCACATCATTGCACACTTTTTTTTACAAAGCCCCGCTCCACAAGCTTCCAATTTACCTAACTTCACTGTTAAAATTTAAAATTACAAGTTATCGAACCCGTTCACAGGGTTGGTTAACTCTGGAGACTCATTTGGTGTCTATAGAATTAGCTAAATCAGACTGATTTCCTTTAACTCAGTAAAATCGTTGAAATTGTTGCATGTTGCATTTATATTTTTGTTCAGTGTATATTATCGAGATCAGTCCTTTCGGGAGTCCAGATAATTTATTTATATATCCTATCATTGGATGGTTTGGTAGTTGGGTTTCCCAAGGGACTCCATAGGCCAGCATAGCTGACTTAAATTGTAAATATAGAAAAAAGTAGTTGCCTGGTAATGTGTATCTATCTTTCCAGTCTTGGAATGTTCTCAAACCATTACTGTCCATGATACCAGTAATGGTATGGATTCCACATTTGGACCAGTTACATAGTTTTTCAATTTTGCGCCAAATAGAAACAGCATGAGCAATAATAGGACCAAAGCGTAGTTTACATTGTTTAAGTGCATTTAGAAAGTATTCATACATGGCCTCCCAGGTGGTGCAGCGGTCTAAGGCACTGCATCGCAGTGCTTGAGGCGTCACTACAGACCCGGGTTCGCACAATTGGCCCAGCATGGTCCGGGTTAAGGGATGGTTTGGCTGGCCGGGATGTCCTTGTCCCATCGCGCTCTAGCGACTCCTGTGGCGGGCCGGGTGCATGCACGCTGACACGTCGCCAGTTGTATGGTGTTTCCTCCGACACATTGGTGCGGCTGGCTTCTGGGTTAAGCGAGCAGTGTGTCAAGAAGCAGTGCGGCTTGGCAGGGTCGTGTTTCGGAGGATGCATGGCTAGGGCTGTTGCCATGACCATATTACCGCCACACCGGCGGTCACGAGTCATGAAGGCAGTCAAATTCCATGTGACCGTTTAGTCACAGTAATTAGGCGTCTCCAAGCTCTGATGCTGCTGGTGGTCATTAGTAGCCTACCAAACTTGCTAACTGCCTGGTACTCAGCACTCTATTTTCCCTTTAATCACTCTGACATCAATGCAAATGTAATCAAAAATCTAATCAAACACTTCATGAGAGCCCATGCTAATGTTGCACAACATTTCTATAGGTTATGCAATTGCGCGAGAAAACCTGATGGCCTCTACTAAAAAGAGGAGGATCCCATCAGCTTTCTATAGGCTAGGCCTACTATATTTATTTCTCAACTTTCCCAATATTAAGCACATTGCTTATATTTACAACAGGAGTATAGCCTACCTGGCTGGCATGAAAATAAACCACGGGGAAAAGCGTCCTCCATTCGCTATTTAAGTGCATAGATGACATGTATTTTTTCCCGCTGTCCCTGTTTCGATACAGGAGCATGATAATGGTCCATTCTAAATCAAAACAAATGTCACACATATATATTATTTAGTATATGTAAAGACAAGATTAAATCAAGAATAGTCTAATGGGTGACAATATTAGCCTACGACTTGTGAATTATATATTATCACTTGTGAATGATGCCCAGCATAAGAAACAATGCCTTTCTTTTGCGACTTTTTCTAATCATAGTCTAGCCTAGCCCCTGGGCCTTTATGTTTTAATAAGGTTTGTATCACAACTAAAGTGGCCAAATTACTTTTTAAAATTAAGCACATTAATCCGCTTTACAAGGGGTGTAGAGCCTAACTGGCATACATAAGCAGCGCGTGAGTTTCAACTTTGGGGAAGATCATTTTCACCATAAAAATGCACCTTTATAATAAAAGCATTACATGCATAATTGCATTTGCGGTCACTTTTGATAATGGTGTTTTCCGCTAATTGAACATTCATGCTTATAGCCTACTACCATGTGCGCATTGCTGTGCTTATAATGTGAAGAAATAGCCTAATAGTTTATCAGCATTTTAAGCTAAACTGATCTGATCTGTTGCATCAGCCACATTGCGTAAAAAAGGTTGTATTAATTTGGGATCTATCACATCCCACAACTGTCCCAGACTATGTTTGGACTATTTATTTCTCGCACAGAATAGAATAGGTTGACTTTTCTACTATGGGGATAGTAGATTGACATAGGCTAGTGCTTTTGCTGTTCGTTATGCCTTCTCATCTTGTTGGCTGACGAAAGGTAAATGTGGACAGTTCTTCCAATATCTTCAAAATGTACCTCGGAATTGGATAAGGTCATGCGTAGTTGCATCCCCGATATGTCTGTCTTCAGCTGTAGCCTGTGAGAAAGACCTGATCACGTGATGGAGCGTGCAGCACTCAGGGAGAAGGGCACAACCGCCACTGGCCGCAAAAGGCATGGATCTTTTTAGGGTGCGTTACGGCCACACAAAGGGGATGCCACCGTGAAATTCTAGGCATTATCAAGTGCTTGTCAGATTGTGAATGAGTGGCTGATGTAGCCTGCGCAAAAAAACTAAGCAGAGCTCATGCCTTTCAAGCAACTCTTTTCAAATCCTCATTAGAGTCGCATCATGCAGCTTTAAAACATATAGCCCAACATTTGTAGAACAGCTAAAGTTACATTCATAACTCTAAATTAAGCATATAGGAATACCTATTTCTCTGTTAACCGCTCCACCCAGAATAGCTGCATGTGTGCACTCCCTCAAATCGTTCGGAGAAAATATCCTTTCTATTTTATTCAGCTTTGTTCAATTGTATTCTTCATACTTGTCACAACTTCCTCTGAAGCTGCCTCCTCTCCTTGTTCGGGCAGGCTTCGGCGTTCGTCGTCACTGGCCTTCTAGACACTGCCGCTCCTCATCTCATCATTCCATTTGTTTTGTCTTGTTTATTACACACCTGGTTCATATCCCCTCATCAGTACCTGTATAAGTGTTCCCTCTGCCCCCCTTGTCTTTGTGTGTGATTGTTTATTGTGGAGGATCGAGAAGCTCGGTGGAGCTCCTTGTATTTTGTATCGCCGGGACATTTCCCTGTGTGCCTTGTTGTTTCCAGTGTGCCTGTTTTGCACACTGGAGTGTTTTGACGCATTACTGCGTAACTCTGTATTTCGGAATAAATCCTGTTATTCTGTGATTTACCCTCCTGCGCCTGACTCCTTCGAAATCACTCATCACAGAATCACACACCCGTTCATGGAGTCAGCAGGAGAGGAGCACATGTCTGGAGTCGTGGCGCGGGTCCGGGAGCATTCTACGATGCTAGCCAGCTTGGGAGAAGCGATGGATCGGGTTCTCCAGGTCGTCCAACGCCTGGAGAGGAGAGGACCCGATCTTTCGGGACCAGCTGAGCGACCGGATCCAGCCACCCACACCCCAGCACCAAGAGGGATTCATATATCCCGACCAAGGGATTTTGACGGGATAGCTGCCCGCTGCCAGGGATTCCTCCTACAACTGGATCTATATCTATCGACCATCAGCCCGGCTCAATCGGAGCGGGAGAAGGTGTCCGCCCTCATCTCCTGCCTCTCGGGGAAAACCCTGGAGTGGGCCAACGCGGTCTGGAGTGAAGGATGAGCCGCGTTGGACAACTACGGGGAGTTCGCTCGCCTCTTCAAGGGCCGTCTTCGATCACATGCCCAAAGGTAGAGAGGCGGGCGAGCGGCTGGTCCACCTGAGGCAGGGGACGAGGACCGTGCAGGACTTTGCCCTGGAGTATCGTACTCTAGCACTGGACAGTCGACCATTAGGGTCTGGGATCGTTAGGGAAGTTACAGCACCAGTCACTATGGTTACGCACGAGACCCATAGAGAGCAAGTCACCTTTTTTATTATTGAGTCTCCTGATTTCCATGTTGTGTTAGGTCTTCCCTGGTTAGCACTACACAACCCCACCTTTTCATGGCCGCAGAGGGTTCTCACGGGTGGTCGCGACAGTGTCAGGGTAGGTGTCTATTTGTTTCTTTGGTTCAACCACGGTGGAAAGTCCAGACACTACCTCCACCGTGTGCATTGTAGTGGTCTACGACTTCCTCCGAAGCTGCCTCCTCTCCTTGTTCGGGCAGGCTTCGGCGTTCGTCGTCACCGGCCTTCTAGACACTGCCTCTCCTCATCTCATCATTCCATTTGTTTTGTCTTGTTTATTACACACACCTGGTTCATATCCCCTCATCAGTACCTGTATAAGTGTTCCCTCTGCCCCCTTGTCTTTGTGTGTGATTGTTTATTGTGGAGGATAGAGAAGCTCAGTGGAGCTCCTTGTATTTTGTATCGCCGGGACATTTTCCTGTGTGCCTTGTTGTTTCCAGTGTGCCTGTTTTGCACACTGGAGTGTTTTGACGCATTACTGCGTAACTCTGTATTTCGGAATAAATCCTGTTATTCTGTGATTTACCCTCCTGCGCCTGACTCCTTCGAAATCACACATCACAATACTATAAAATAATGCCACGGAATTCTAAGCAAATCTTGTCTGCTAAATGAACTAGTGTAGCCCACAGCCATTTGGCATAGCCAGATCAGGACCTAACATAATGACAACTCAGAGTATGCTATTCTGTTCTTCTGAAATATACATTTTCTTCATATCATGCTTCTTTAGACCTGTCTAAAATAAATAATGGATTTATTGTGAAGGTGTAGGCTATATTACATGGATTTATTAGACTTTTTTAAATGTAGATGTTCCAAAGGTCAGCATCAGTGGCTTGTAGGCTATGTGTGGAAGCCAGGAGATGCTAAATGTGTTTATGTTAATTACGGTCAATTACCGTGAGACCGACAGTTATTTGCTTGACAATCACCGGCTGACGACATTTCGTGACCGCCACAGCCATTTTTTGCAGTTTTACTTTAGTGCCTTATCGCAAACAGGATGCATGTTTTGGAATATATTTATTCTGTACAGGCTCCTTTCTTTTCACTCTATCATTTAGGTTAGTATTGTGGATCAACTACAATGATGTTGATCCATCCTCAGTTTTCCCCTATCACAGCCATTAAACTATGTAACTGTTTTAAAGTCACTATTGGCCTCATGGTGAAATCCCTGCGCGTTTTCCTTAATCTCCGGCAACTGAGTTAGGAAGGAGACCTGTATATTTGTAGTGAATGGGTGTATTGATACACCATCCAAAGTGTAATTAATGACTTTGCCATGCTCAAAGGGATATTCAGTGTCTACTTTTTTTTACCCATCTACCAATAGGTGCCCTTCTTTGTTAGGCATTGGAAAATCTCCCTGGTCTTTGTGGTTGCATCTATGTTTGAAATTCACAGCTCCACTGAGGGACCTTACAGATACTTGTCTGTGTGGGGTACAGAGATGAGGTAGTCATTCAAAAATCATGTTAAACACTATTATTGCACACAGAGTGAGTCCATGCAATTTATTATGTGACTTCTTAAGCACTTTTTTACTCCTGAATGTACTCAAGACATTTCAGCTTTTCATTTTTTTATTAATTTATAAAAATTTCGAAAAACATAATTCCACTTTGACATTATGGGGTATTGTGTGTAGGCCAGTGACAACTAAATCTGAATTTAATAAATTTTAAATTCAGGCTGTAACACAACAAAATGTGGAAGAAGTTAAGGAGTGTGAGTACTTTCTGAAGGCAATGAATGTCAGTACCCCTGAACAATTTGCCGTTTGACTTCAAAACTGGGGATTCATACAATCATGCACTGAGATCCGTTTCGGAGAGGACCCCGCAATATTTATCAGCGGCATGGGACCCAGCGTCTCCTGCTCAAACAGTTCATAGAAAATATTGCTCATGAAGGAAGTTCGGTTGCCCGCTTCCACACCAGTTTCAAGTCCTGTGACACACACATTGAATTTAAAGGAATGATTTTCTAATTTCTTTTTTAGGATATTGATTTCCCCTTCTAGCTTGGTTCGGGATGTTTCCAGGTCATGGAGTCGCCCCTCTGTAACATTGGCTGCTGTCTCCTAACTTTCCACTTCAGTTGAGTAGGTATCCACTTTAGAACTTAGCAGTGCAAGAGATTCATTTATCGGTTTTAATTGCAAGTCGGGGAAAGAGGTAATTTCTTCATGAACAATCTCTCGGATAGTAGTGGCCTCTTTCTGTTGTTGGGTGTTGAGAGCCGCCATTTTTTTGTGAATGGACAGAATATGCCAGCTACTGGAGCAAAATAGACCTGATATTGTTCCTTGTAATACAGTGAATGTCCCATATGATGTCATATGTTGACAGTTATTTGAAAATAAGTCTGTTAATTCATAGTTATTTTGCAAAAGAAAGCCACAAGACAGCCATGAGTTTCAATGCATGCCACCGGAACCGGAACCGGAACCGGTTCAAATACCAAAATGTACCTCTTTACAAAGAGTGTCAAGGAGTGGAATGACAGTACATACAGGTCGGATACCCAGGCTAAACTCTTGTAAGGTACACTTTATTTGACCTTTGTATGTCTGACTTTCGAGTCTGTTCTCTCCCTATGTCACGATCGTTGGAGGAAGTGGACCAATGCGCAGCGTGATGAGTGAACATACTTTTAATTTGATTCACCACACGAAACAAAACAACAAAACGATACGTGAAGTCCTAGGTAACAGACACAAACCATACACGGAACAAGATCCCACAAAACACTGTGGAAAACAGGCTGCCTAAGTATGGTCCCAATCAGAGACAACAAGCAACAGCTGATACTCGTTGCCTCTGATTGAGAACCACCCCGGCCAACACAGAAACACATGAGCTAGATAATCAGCCTAGAACACAAAACACATAGAAACAACACACCCTGGCTCAACATAACGGAGTCCCAGAGCCAGGGCGTGACAGTACCCCCCCCCCAAAGGCGCGGACTGCGACCGCGCCAAACATAAACCGAACAGGGGAGGGCCGGGTGGGCATTCCTCCTCGGAGGCGGTTCCGGTACCTGACCAGGCACCGGTGACCCAGGCACGGGCTGTGCCGGACTGACGACGCGCACCACAGGCTTGGTGCGGGGAGCAGGGACGGGCCGGACCAGGCTGACGACGCGCACCCCTGGCTTGGTGCGGGGAGCAGGAACGGGCCGGACCGGGCTGACGACGCGCACCACAGGCTTGGTGCGGGGAGCAGGGACGGGCCGAACCGGGCTTGACGAAGCGCACCACAGGCTTGGTGCGGGGAGCAGGAACGGGCCGGACCAGGCTGACGACGCGCACCCCTGGCTTGGTGCGGGGAGCAGGAACGGGCCGAACCGGGCTGGCGACGCACACCATAGGCTTGGTGCGGGGAGCAGGAACAGGCCGGGCCGGGCTGGCGACGCACACCATAGGCTTGGTGCGGGGAGCAGGAACAGGCCGGGCCGGGCTGGCGACGCGCACCATTGGCTTGGTGCGGGGATCAGGAACAGGCCGGGCCGGGCTGGCGACGCGCACCATTGGCTTGGTGCGGGGAGCAGGAACAGGCCGGGCCGGGCTGGCGACGCGCACCATTGGCTTGGTGCGGGGAGCAGGAACAGGCCGGACCGGGCTGGCGACGCGCATCACAGGCTTGGTGCGAGGGACAGGAACAGGCCGGACCACACTGGGAACACACACCACTGGCCTTACCCGGGGATCAGGAACGGGCCGGACCGGACTGGCAACACACCTCAGTACCTCTCGCCGTGCCTCTACATTTTCCTTCCCTCTACTCGCCAATGGCTCCCGTAACCCGGTGGCCTTCTCTCCTCGTCCACTAACTCGCCCCTTATCTGCCTCCAGCAGCCCCGTCGTCCACGGTGTGAGCCCCCCCCCTAAAAATGTATTGGGTTTGTCTCTCCCCCGTGGCTATGGCCTCCATGGCTCTCGCCAGACTCTCCATCTTCTGCTCCCAAGTCCAACCTCTCTCCTCCTCACACGTCTTGACCCAGTCGAGGTTGATATCCATTAGAGTCCTCTCTGGCGTTGGCTCCTGGAAACGCTGCTTGGTCCAGTTATGGTGGGATCTTCTGTCACGATCGTTGGAGGAAGTGGACCAATGCGCAGCGTGATGAGTGAACATACTTTTAATTTGATTCACCACACGAAACAAAACAACAAAACGATACGTGAAGTCCTAGGTAACAGACACAAACCATACACGGAACAAGATCCCACAAAACACTGTGGAAAACAGGCTGCCTAAGTATGGTCCCAATCAGAGACAACAAGCAACAGCTGATACTCGTTGCCTCTGATTGAGAACCACCCCGGCCAACACAGAAACACATGAGCTAGATAATCAGCCTAGAACACAAAACACATAGAAACAACACACCCTGGCTCAACATAACGGAGTCCCAGAGCCAGGGCGTGACACCCTAACTCTTTACAGCTATTGCAAATACAATGGGTGAAAAAAGTATTTAGTCAGCCACCAATTGTGCAAGTTCTCCCACTTAAAAAGATGAGAGCGGCCTGTAATTTTCATCATAGGTACACGTAAACTATGACAGACAAAATGAGAATTTTTTTCTCCAGAAAATCACATTGTAGGATTTTTAATGAATTTATTTGCAAATTATGGTGGAAAATAAGTATTTGGTCAATAACAAAAGTTTCTCAATACTTTGTTATATACCCTTTGTTGGCAATGACACAGGTCAAACGTTTTCTGTAAGTCTTCACAAGGTTTTCACACACTGTTGCTGGTATTTTGGCCCATTCCTCCATGCAGATCTCCTCTAGTGCAGTGATGTTTTGGGGCTGTCGCTGGGCAACATGGACTTTAAACTCCCTTCAAAGATTTTCTAGGGGGTTGAGATCTGGAGACTGGCTAGGCCACTCCAGGACCTTGAAATGCTTCTTACGAAGCCACTCCTTCGTTGCCCGGGCAGTGTGTTTGGGATCATTGTCATGCTGAAAGACCCAGCCACGTTTCATCTTCAATGCCCTTGCTGATGGAAGGAGGTTTTCACTCAAAATCTCACGATACATGGCCCCATTCATTCTTTCCTTTACACGGATCAGTCGTCCTGGTCCCTTTGCAGAAAAACAGCCCCAAAGCATGATTTTCCACCCCCATGCTTCACAGTAGGTATGGTGTTCTTTGGATGCAACTCAGCATTCTTTGTCCTCCAAACACGACGAGTTGAGTTTTTACCAAAAAGTTATATTTTGGTTTCATCTGACCATATGACATTCTCCCAATCCTCTTCTGGATCATCCAAATGCACTCTAGCAAACCTCAGATGGGCCTGGACATGTACTGGCTTAAGCAGGGGGAAACGTCTGGCACTGCAGGATTTGAGTCCCTGGCGGCGTAATGTGTTATTGATGATAGGCTTTGTTACTTTGGTCCCAGCTCTCTGCAGGTCATTCACTAGGTCCCCCCGTGTGGTTCTGGGATTTTTGCTCACCGTTCTTGTGATCATTTTGACCCCACGGGGTGAGATCTTGCATGGAGCCCCAGATCGAGGGAGATTATCAGTGGTCTTGTATGTCTTCCATTTCCTAATAATTGCTCCCACAGTTGATTTCTTCAAACCAAGCTGCTTACCTATTGCAGATTCAGTCTTCCCAGCCTGGTGCAGGTCTACAATTTTGTTTCTGGTGTCCTTTGACAGCTCTTTGGTCTTGGCCACAGTGGAGTTTGGAGTGTGACTGTTTGAGGTTGTGGACAGGTGTCTTTTATACTGATAACAAGTTCAAACAGGTGCCATTAATACAGGTAATGAGTGGAGGACAGAGGAGCCTCTTAAAGAAGAAGTTACAGGTCTGTGAGAGCCAGACATCTTACTTGTTTGTAGGTGACCAAATACTTATTTTCCACCATAATTTGCAAATACATTCATAAAAAATCCTACAATGTGATTTTCTGGAATTTTTTTTCTCAATTTGTCTGTCATAGTTGACGTGTACCTATGATGAAAATTACAGGCCTCTCTCATCTTTTTAAGTGGGAGAACCTGCACAATTGGTGGCTGACTAAATACTTTTTCCCCCCACTGTAAATACCTTCTAGGCTCGCTTCGAGGCAAACAACACTGAACCATGCATGAGAGCACCAGCTGTTCCGGACGACTATGTGATCATGCTCTCCATAGCTGATGTGTTTAAACAGGTTAACATTCACAAGGCTGCAGGGCCAGACGGATTATCAGGACGCGTACTCAGAGCATGCGTTCACCAGCTGGCAAGTGTCTTCACTGACATTTTCAACCTCTCCCTGACCCAGTCTGTAATACCTACATGTTTCAAGCAGACCACCACAGTCCCTGTGCCCAAGAACGTCAAGGTAACCTGCCTATATGACTACCGCTCTGTAGCACTCACGTCTGTGTATGCTTTGAAAGGCTGGTCATGGCTCACATCAACATCATCATCCCAGTAACCCTGGACCCACTCCAAATCACATACCACCTCAACAGATCCACAGTTGATGCAATCTCTATTGCACTCCACACTGCCTTTTCCCACCTGGACAAAAGGAACACCTATGTGAGAATGCTGTTCATTGACTACAGCTCAGCGTTCAACACCACAGTGACCTCCAAGCTCATCACTAAGCTAAGGACCCTGGGACTGAACACCTCCCTCTGCAGATGGATCCTGGACTTCCTGACGGTAGGCAACAACACATCCGCCATGCTGACCCTTAACACATGGGCCCCTCAGGGGTGCATGCTTAGTCCCCTCCTGTACTCCATGTTCACCCACGACTCCAACACCATCATTACATTTGCTGACGACACGACGGTGGTAGGCCTGATCACCAACAATGATAAGAGAGCCTATAGGAAGGAGGACTACAGGAAAAGGAGGGGCAAGCACGCCCCCATTTACATCGACAGGGCTGTAGTAGAGCGTGTCGAGAGCTTCAAATTCCTTGTTGTCCACATCACTAAGGACCTATCATGGTCCAAACACACCAAGACAGTCGTGAAGAGGGCATGACAATGCCTATTCCCCCTTAGGAGGCTGAAAAGATTTGGTATGGGACCTCAGATCCTCAAAAGGTTCTACAGCTGCACCATCAAAAGCATCCTGACTGGTTGCATCATCGCTTGGTATGGCAACTGCTCGGCATCTGACCTCAAGGTGCTACAGAGGGTAGTGCGTACGGCCCAGTACATCACGGGGACCGAGCTTCCTGCCATCCAGGACCTCTATACCAGGCAGTGTTAGAGGAACGCCCTAAACATTTTTCAAAGACTCCAGCCACCCAAGTTATAGACTGTTCTCTCTGCTACCGCACGGCAAGCGGTACCGGTGCGTCAAGTCTGGGACCAAAAGGCTCCTTAACAGCTTCTACCCCCAAGCCATGTGACTGCTGGACAGTTAATTAAATGGCTACCCGGACTATTTGCATTGACCCCCATTTTTTTATTTATTCTTATTTTTGGCACTGACTCTCTTGCACAGGCTCAATGTACTGGACTCTAACCACACACACACTACACTGACACTCCAACACACACACGCATGTTGACGCCACACACACATTAACACTCTTCACATACGCTGCTGCTACTCTCTGTTTATTGTTACATTTACATTTTAGTCATTTAGTCATTTAGCAGACACTCTTATCCAGAGCGACTTACAGTTAGTGAGTGAATACATTTTTTTTTTCATACTGGTCCACCGTGGGAAACGAACCCACAACCCTGGTGTTGCAAACGCCATGCTCTACCAACTGAGCTACACGGGACTATTATCTATGCATAGTCACTTTACCGCTACCTACATGTACATATTACCTCAATTACCTCGACTAACCCGTACCCCTGCACATTGACTCGGTACCGGTACCCTTTGTATATAGCCTCGTTATTGTTATTTTATTGTGTTACTATTTTTCCTTTAGTTTATTTAGCACATTTTTCTTACTTACTTTTTAAAAACATTGCATTGTTGGTTAAGGGCTTGTAAGTAAGCATTTCACGGTAAGGTCTTCATCTGTTGTATTCGAAGCATGTGACAAATAACATTTGATTTGATTGGATATTGAATGTACCTTATATGCTTTTCTATTCCCATCAGGCCTCTTAGCACCCCATCAGTGCCATAGCCAGTCATTAGCCACCCGCCCCCAATCAGTGGCTCCCCTGAGGCTGACTGGGCCTGGAAGCGAGGAGAGTGACCATACCCCTCCAGGGAACTACGCTCAAAAGACTGTTGGCATTTAGATGTGACGCACAAACACAGCTGTAATCCACTTCAGTTGACATTTGTCATTCATGGGTAGTAGGTAGGTATCTCGTGGGAGGCGATTTTTCTATGGCGCAATTATGGTATGTTTTTCACAATGAGAAAGGGAGAAAATGATCATTACCATGGTGGTATAGGATGTATAAGTGCTCCTTTTAGAGCAATGAACCACCAATGCCCCCCCCTCCACGCCCCTGCACCCTCCCCAGCCCCTTCCCCCGACAATCTGATTCAATAAGCGGTGTGATTGCTTTCAAATGCATGTTGATATTCAGCAGTAATGCCACCATCAGCAACAGCGCATTAGCATCTGGCCCCTTAGAATGTGTCACACTGTCTGTGTGACAGATAAGAGAATCCTCTCTGCACCAGAAAGCCTTGTTTGTTTTCCAGAGACGGAAATGATGGCCCACACAACCAAGCCAATTAAATTACGAACATTGCTGTTGAATGTCAGAGGTTTTCCCTGGCTGATTAACTTGTTTGTTGCTGTGACCACTACTGTATGAACATGGCCTGTAGCCAAAGAAGCAGCACATCCTTATCACTGGGCAGAAAGTAGAACTAGACTGTGATTGCATGTAAAGTCTTTATAATCTTGATTTATGCGAAAGCACTCATGCACATATTAATTTAGGGCTTTCTGGACATGCATTGTTGATATAGAAATTAAAATATATACAGGTTAAAAGTAATGACTAAATGTTCCACCCTTAAATATAGTTGTGAAATGTTCTTGTTTTAAGTATGATTAGTACTTTCTTAGTAGTGACTAATTATTACACTCCGAAACTGTGTGAGATGTGTTAGAATCTACTACCTGGTAATGTGTGAGTGTAGGACCAGTAAAGATTATGACATTGTGTTACTATTTAGCAATGTGAGTAGGAGTTAGACCGGACGGCGAAGAAGAAGGAGAACTGTTAAACATGGTGCAGAATATTGTGAGAACGGCGATAACTGAGGAATTTAGGGAGGAGAGAGACTATGATAAGAACATGTGTGTGTATGTATGTGTGTGTGTGTGTCACGCTGGAAACGACACCACCAGAAGCAGACCAGGACAAGGTAAGTTGAAACAAAGGTGAGTGTCTATTTAATAGATCCACGAGTGAGGCTGAATAATCCAGGGAACAGAGCGGGGGCGTGGATGGGTTGTTGAGGGTGCAGTGGTAGGTCCAGTAATGGTCGGCAGCCGCCGACCATCAGGCAGAGGTTGGGTGAAGGTTCCGGGTGAGTGACTGCAGATAGAACAAAACGGAGGTAAGTATACAGCAAGTCAAAAAGGTGCAAAACAACAAAACTAACGCTAGAAGTTCCAAGGCTGATACACGGACAAACATACTGTTCATGGCTAACGATCAGGCAGGGAATGGATGTTAGGACAGAGCCTAAGAAGGGGTGATGATCAGGACCAGGTGTGCAGATTGCTGATGGGATGCAGGTGCGGAAATCAAGAGAGCTCCCGCCTAGCAAGCGTTGCCCGGCAACCAGGCAGGGAGCGTCCAGAACCCTCGGGAAACTGGAGATCCCGAGAAGAAAAACTAATACCCAGACAGAAACCGACTCAGACTGCAGGGATCGTTACAGTGACCCCCTCCGACGAACGCCACCGGGCGGACTCCCGGAGCGCCAGGATGGAGGCGGGAAGTCACTGAATGAGGTCAGCATCTAGGATCTGTCGCCGCGAATCCAACTCCTCTCTTCAGGACCATACCCTCCCAGTCCACGAGATACTGGAAACCCCGGCCCCGCCGTCTGGAATCCATGATGCGTCGCACCGTGTAGGCAGGACCACCTCCGATCATCCGAGGAGGAGGAGGAGGAGGCGGAGGAGGCAACAGAGGACTGAGGAGAACAGGCTTGACACAGGGAGACATGAAAGGTGGGATGGACTCTGAGCGTTCCTCGGTAGTTTGAGTCGAACTGCCACCGGATTGATCACCTTCTCCACCACAAACGGGACCAATGAACTTCGGTAACAACTTCCTAGACTCAGTCCGTAAGGAAGATCCCGTGTGGCCAACCAGACCCTATCTCCGATGGTATAGGTGGGAGCGGGATCCGCGACGATTCGCCTGGAGCTGATACCGGTCCGAACTCTAAGGAGTGCCTTTCTGGCCCGATGCCAGGTCCGGTGGCAACGACGAATATGGGCCTGAACAGAGGGCACTGAGAGCTCCTTCTCCTGAGAAGGGAACAAGGGAGGTTGGTAGCCATACAGGCACTGGAAGGGAGACATCCCAGTGGCAGATGTAGGGAGAGTATTGTGGGCATACTCAACCCAAGGCAACTGAGAGACCCAGGAGGTGGGGTTGGAGGAGACAAGGCAGCGTAAGCGTGGATTCCATCTTCTGGTTGGCTCTCTCCGCCCTGACCATTAGATTGGGGGTGAAAACCAGATGTGAGGCTGACTGTAGCTCCAATGGCCAAACAGAAGGACTTCCAGACAGCAGAGGTAAACTGAGGGCCACGGTCGGAAACGATATCACTGGGCAAACCGTGGACCCTGGAAAACCTCCCTAACCAGGATCTCGGACGCTCTCCGAGGCAGAGGGAAGCTTGGCAATAGGCACAAAGTGGGCGAACTTGCTGAATCTGTCCACGATAGTCAGAACGACCGTGTTTCCTCAGAAGCGGGCAACCCAGTGACAAAGTCCAGGGCCAGATGCGACCATGGTCGCCGGGGAATAGGAAGGGGTGAAGTAGTCCAGAGCTGGGCCGATTGGTACTCTTATTCTGCGCACACACTGGACAGGCAGCAACATAACCCCGAGTATCTCGGCCATGGCAGGCCACCAAAAACGTCTGCGAAGAAACGCCATCGTCCGATCTACGCCAGGGTGACAAGCCATCTTGCTGGCGTGGGACCATTTGAGGACAGCAGGACGAACCGACTCAGGCACAAACAACCGACCGGGTGGACCGTTACCGGGACCGGGCTGCGTCCGAAGGGCCGCCATCACCTCCTCCTCAATCTTCCACCTAACAGCTCCCACGACGCAGTTCCGGGGAGAATAGTCTCGGTCTTGGACCCACTCTCCTCCGTCTTGGAGAACATCCGGGACAAGGCGTCCGCCTTGCCGTTCTTAGATCCAGGTCGGAACGTCAGGGAAAAAATTGAATCGTCCGAAAAACAACGCCACCTGGCCTGACGGGAGTTGAGACGTCTAGCCGATTGCACGTAAGCAAGATTCTTGTGGTCAGTCCAGACAATAAACGGTTGCTCCGCCTCCAACCAGTGGCGCCACTCCTCCAAGGCAAGTTTCACCGCGAGAAGCTCCCGGTTACCCACATCGTAATTCCTCTCCGCAGGCGAAAGGCGACGAGAGTAGTAGGCGCAGGGATGAGTTTACTGTCCGTGGAGCATCGCTGCGACAGGATGGCGCCAACTCCCACATCAGACGCGGGTCCACTTCAACGACGAACTGACGGGCCGTGTCCGGTTGAGAGAGAATCGGTGCGTTGGTGAATCGCCTCTTTAAATCCAGAAACGCTCGATCCGCCTCCGGATTCCACTTGAAGATCCTGATACTGGAAGTCAAGGCAGTTAACGGAGCGGCCACACGGCGTAATCCCGGATGAATCTGCGGTAGAAATTCGCAAACCCCAAAAATCTCTGGAGCTGCAATCTCGCATCGGGCTGGGCCCATTCCAGAACCGCTCTAACCTTCTCCTGGTCCATCCTAATCTCTCCCCCTGGAGATGATGTACCCGAGAAAGGATGTCGTGTGGGCGTGAAACTCGCACTTCTCGGCCTTCACGAACAGGCGATTCTCCAACAATCGCTGCAGAACCTGCCGGACATGCTGGACGTGGTGGAAGGTTCCTTCGAGAAGATCAGAATGTCATCCAGGTAAACAAACACAAAGAGACCGATCATATCTCTCAGGACGTCGTTCACCATACTCTGGAATACCGCTGGAGCATTGGTCAGTCCAAACGGCATCACCTGATACTCGAGTGACCCATCGGTGTATTGAAACCCCGTCAACCACTCGTCCCCCTCTCTGATCCGGACCATGTGATACGCATTGCGTGGGTCTAGCTTGGTGAACACCGTAGCACCCTGTAAGGAGTCGAAGGCAGAACTCATCAAGGGCAGGGGATACTTGTTCTTGACCGTGATGTCATTCAACCCCGATAATCAATACACGGTCGAAGAGAGCCATCCTTCTTACCCACAAAGAAGAATCCTGCCCCCAGGGGTGATGACGAGGGACGAACGAGACCAGCAGCTAGGGGACTCCTTGATGTAGGTCTCCCAAAGCCTCACGTTCAGGTCGGGAGATACTGTATAACCTTCCCTTGGGGTAGACAGCTCCAGGGAACAGGTTGATGGCACAATCATATGGTCGGTGGGGAGGGAGTGACAGAGCCTTCTGCTTACTGAACACTTCCCCCAAATCGTGATATGTCTCGGGAACCAGGGACAAATCTGGGGGTTTAGCCTCAATCACCTGACTGGGAACCGAATGGGGACAGGCAGTCTTGAGACAGTTAGCATGACAATCAAGGCTCCAACTTCGTTACCTTGCCCGTCACCCAATCGAACGTGGGATTGTGTTCCTTCAGCCAGGGGTATCCAAGGACCAGAGGAACATGGGAAGACGGCAGAATGAAGAATGAAATCATCTCCGAATGATTCCCCGACAACAGCATCTTAACCGGTTCAGTCCTCATCGTGATACGTGCCAGACTACTGCCGTTCAGAGTGGTCGCCTTCAATGGCTTCCGGCAATTGCTCCTTGGAAAGCCCCAGCTGTTCCACCAACTCGGCATCAAGAAAGCTTCCATCGGCACCTGAATCGATAAAAGCGTTAATCGCTAAGCTCTGATTCCTGTTCATAAGGGTAGCCGGGAAACGGGGTCTGACAGAGGTATTGAGAGGGTCGAAACTGGCTCGCTAAAAGTCCTCCCAACTTTAGCGAGCCGCGCAGTTTGACGACCGCCGGGAACAGGTGGCGAGGTAATGTCCCGAACCACCACAGTAGAGGCAACAGTTAGTCCTACGTCTGAGTTGGCGTTCCTCCTTGGTTAACCCGTGCCGCCCTACTTGCATTGGTTCAGAATCGGGAGACAGGACCTCTCCACTAATCCTGTGTGGTGACGATGATCGACGATTCTGGTCCAATCCCCGACCCGACTGGAACCTGAGAAGCTGATCGATTGGACGGAACCCATTGCTTCTCCCTCCTTCGCTCTCGGACTCGATTATCCACCCGAATAGACAAGGCTACCAAGCTGTCCAGGTCACTAGGCTCCGGATAGGAGATCAACTCATCCTTGAGCTGCTCCGACAGACCCTGGTAAAAGGCCGCTTGCAGAGACTCCTCATTCCACCCACTCTCCACAGCCAACGTCTTGAACTCGATCACGAAATCGGCCACGCTTGCGAGTTCCTTGGTGAAGCGAAAACAGGCGCCTAGCTGCGTCCCTCCTCGGGACGGAATGGTCGAAGAGCTTCCTCATCTCGGCCGTGAACCCCTGGTATGAAGCCATGCAGGGGTCTTGTCGTTCCCAAACGGCTGAAGCCCACTCCAGCGCCGACCACGCAGCAACTCAATCACAAAGGCTATCCTAGCCTTGTCTGTGGCATAAGAGTAGGGCTGTAGATCGAACACTAACCCACACTGCATAAGGAAAGAACGGCATCTTCCCAGCTCCCCCTCATATTTATCCGGCGTCGGAACCTTGGGCTCACGGAAGGACACAGCTCCAGAAGCGGCAGGCGAGATGGGTGAAACCGGTAGTGGATCCTCCACCGGAAACTTGCGCCGGTTCTGGACCTCCGTCAGACCGGTAGAAAGGTTCCGAACGGCCAACGCGATCTCCTGTAGCTCCGTGCTATGATGGCCCAACATCTTCTCCTGATGGGTAATGGCATGGCGAACAGAGTCCAGGTCCGCTGGGTTCATTACTGGCCGGATCGTTCTGTCACGGTTTACTAAGCCAGAACCCAGAAGCAGACCAGGACAAGGTAAGTTGAAACAAAGGTGAGTGTTTATTTAATAGATCCACGAGTGAGGCTGAATAATCCAGGGAACAGAGCGGGGGGCGTGGATGGGTTGTTGAGGGTGCAGTGGTAGGTCCAGTAATGGCTCGGCAGCCGCCGACCATCAGGCAGAGGTTGGGTGAAGGTTCCGGTGAGTGACTGCAGATAGAACAAAACGGAGGTAAGTATACAGCAAGTCAAAAAGGTGCAAAACAACAAAACTAACGCTAGAAGTTCCAAGGCTGATACACGGACAAACATACTGTTCATGGCTAACGATCCGGCAGGGGAATGGATGTTAGGACAGAGCCTAAGAAGGGTGATGATCAGGACCAGGTGTGCAGATTGCTGATGGGATGCAGGTGCGGAAATCAAGAGAGCTCCCGCCTAGCAACGTTGCCCGGCAACCAGGCAGGGAGCGTTCCAGAACCCTCGGGAAACTGGAGATCCCGAGCAGAAAAACTAATACCCAGACAGAAACCGACTCAGACTGCAGGGATCGTTACAGTGTGTGTATGTGTGTGTGTGTATGTGTGTATGTGTGTGTGTGTGTGTGTGTGTGTGTGTGTGTGTGTGTGTGTGTGTGTGTGTGAACTGATGGTCAGGAGAGCAGTTTTAAAGTGGAAAACTACAGCCCGCCTACAGAGGGGTGGGATTTTTGTATGACGTGTGCGTATACAAATATTGTACGACCATTTTGTGACAGAATTCTCAATGAATAAAGATCTCTGACTATTGCAACTGGGAGCTCTGTCCGTTTCTTGATCCAAAAGCCTTACAACCTTTTGGGAGACGCACAGAGACACTGAAATAGTTTGTTAAATAATTCTCATAACAATTGTGCATGAGATGGAAAATGGACGACTCTGCTCTGTGATTTGTTTCTTTCTCTACTCTGTGTTACAATAGGCATAGCCTACAGGACACCACTTTTTTATGCTGAATTGAATAATCAAGCTATTATGATTTGGATAGACCACATGCAGCCATGCTCAGCAGTCTGAACAAAACGAGTCAAATCCATATTTCTGCAACCTTCTTATACTTATGTATTTCAGTTTATTTTATTTTATACATTTGCAAAAATTTCTAAAAACCTGTTCTTCTTTGTCATTATGAGGTATTGTGTGAAGATTAATGAGAATTTTTTTTTTTTTAATCTATTTTAGAATAAGGAAAATGTGGAAAAAGTCAACGGGTCTGAACACTTTCCGAATGCACTGTATACCTCCAACGTGCACAGAAATATGCTCTATAGGAGAAAGCCCTGCCTCCAGCTGTTTGCTTTCCGCCCATGTAATGCTTTGTAGGTTAGCAGTAAAACCTTGAAATCAGCCTTAGCCTTAACAGGAAGCCAGTGTAAAGAGGCTAGCACTGGAGTAATATGATCAAATTGTTTGGTTCTAGTCAAGATTCTAGCAGTCGTGTTTAGCACTAACTGAAGTTGATTTAGTGCTTTATCCGGGTAGCCGGAGAGTAGAGCATTGCTGTAGTCTAATCTAGGAGTGACAAAGCATGGATTAGCTTTTCTGCATCATTTTTGGACAAAACGTTTCTGATTTTTGCAATGTTACGAAGATGGAAAAAAGCTGTCCTTGAAATATTCTTGATATGTTCGTCAAAAGAGAGATCAGGGTCCAGAGTAACGCCGAGGTCCTTCACAATTTTTTTTGAGACGACTGTACAACCATCAAGATTAATTGTCAGATCCAACAGAATATCTCTTTGTTTCTTGGGACCTAGAACTAGCATCCCTGTTTTGTCCGAGTTTAAAAGTAAAACATTTGCCACCATCCACTTCCTTATGTCTGAAACACAGGCTCCAGGGTAGGCAATTTTGGGGCTTCACCATGTTTCATCGAAATGTAGAGCTATGTGTCGTCCACATAGCAATGAAAGTTAACATTGTGTTTCCGAATGATATCACCAAGAGGTAAAATATATAGTGAAAACAATAGTGGTCCTAAAACGGAACCTTGAGGAACACCAAAACGTACAATTGATTTGTCAGAGGACAAACCATCCACAGAGACGAACTGATATCTTTCCGACAGATAAGATCTAAACTAGGCAAAAACTTGTCAGTGTAGACCAGGGTTCTTCAATTCCGGTCCTAGAGGGCCGAAACACCTCTGTTTTTCATCCTCTCCTTCTAATCAGGGGCTAATTCAGACCTGGGACACCAGGTGAGTGCAATTAACTACCAGGTAGAAATAAAAAACAGAAGTGTTTCGGCCCTCCAGGACCAGAATTGAAGAACCCTGGTGTAGACCAATTAAGGTTTCCAATCTCTCCAAAAGAATGTGGTGATCGATGGTGTCAAAAGCAGCACTAAGGTCTAGGAGCACGAGGACAGATGGAGAGCCTTGGTCTGACACCATTAAAAGGTAATTTACCACCTTCATGAGTGCAGTCTCAGTGCTATGATGGGGTCGAAACCGACTGAAGCGTTTCGTATTTATTTTTTGTCTTCAGGAAGCCAGTGAGTTTCTGCACAATAGCTTTTTCTAAAATCTTTGAGAGGAATGGGAGATTCGATATAGGCCGATAGCATTTTACATTTTCTGGGTCAAGGTTTTGCTTTTTCAAGAGAGGCCTTATTACTGCCACTTTTAGTGAGTTTGGTACACATCCAGTGGATAGGGAGCAATTTATTATGTTCAACATAGGAGTGCCAAGCACAGGAAGTAGCTCTTTCAGTAGTTTAGTTGGAATAGGGTCCAGTATGCAGCTTGAAGGTTTAGAGGCCATGTTCATAATGTTTATGACTGGCTATGTCAGATGTTATAATATCTTATGTAGCTGTTACAAAGGTCTTATGAATGCATACATAGGGGGCCTACAGTAAAGTGCTACCGCTATTTCTTTTCATTTTCCTCTCAAGTCTACAGAGTGCCTGTCCAGGTAGAAGTGATTATGGGAGACAATGTAAAGCACCAGAAGGAGCCAAACGCAATACAGACTAGAGCCATCTTCAGAGGACATTGCTGTTTTACACTTGACAATCTCATTACATTATTAGTGCTGACAATCATTAGGCAGGAACATGATTGCCTGCAGAAAGAACCAGTAGTGTCTCCTCTCCTCCACTCTCCGCTCCGCTAAAAGCCTCCGGGAGCCACCACCATAGCTGTCTCTGCTTACATCACAAATGGTACCCTATTCCCTATATAGTGCACTACTTTTGACCAGGGCCCATAGGGCTCTGGTCAAAAGTAGTGTACTATAAAGGCAATAGGGTGCGATTTTGGACACCAGCTGCAGTTTCCATGGCAACAGCTTTCAATTAAGTGACAGCCCCCCGGATCCCGCTGTTATTGCCAGAGAGGTGCTAATTGATACTGGATTGCACAAGAATAGAGGGAAGGAAGGAACAGTGGAGTGGCATCTGAGGGCTTTAGGATGTTATTAGCAGTGGGGCATTGATGGTGATGACAAGCATGATGTCGCATCAGGATTTCATTGTTGTTGTCTGTTGTTGTGGTCTCAGGGACAGGAGACAACACCTGGTCCTGTGTGACTCAGTTGGTACAGTAGGAGCATGGTGCTAGGAATGCCAGAGTCGTTGGTTCAGTTTCTGATTTCTGTCCTTGTCACGACTTCCGCCGAGGCTGCCTCCCCTCCTTGTTCGGGCAGGCTTCGGCGTTCGTCGTCACCGGCTTACTAGCCACTGCCGCTCCATATATCATCATTCCATTTGTCTTGTCTTGTCAATTACACACACCTGGTTCATATCCCCTCATTAGTCAGTGTATAATTGTTCCCTCTGCCCGCTTGTCCTTGTGGGTGATTGTTTTATGTGAGTTGAGTGTAGCTCGGTGGAGCTACTCGTACCTTGTATTGCCGGGGTAGATATTTCCCCTGTGCCTGTATTTTGTTGGAGCTACCCGTACCTTGTATTGCCGGGGTAGATTGTTCCCCTGTGCCTGTATTTTGAGGTCGCAATCCAGCGCAACTGTGTACGACGGAATAAACTCTGTATTCTGTGATTTACCCTCCTGCGCCTGACTCCTTCTAATCACACTCATCACAGTTCTTATACCAAAACCAATTGCTCATATGCATGGCTGAATACCTATTACTTTAAGAGGGTCGCAATATCGGAAGACCCTGTTTGAAATGGCAAATGGCTTCAGTGATGCATCATGTGTTGGAGCCGGACGTTCCTTGACAAGTAGTTTATCACCACCAATCTCATTATCACCAGACTGATTATCAGCCATGTCTTTAATTCGGTCAATGGAACAGGGCTCTAAAGCAGAGAGCTATCAACCAAACCAGCTCAGCTCGCTCTCCAGATAACCTCATATAAATGAGCAGTGCTCAACAGACTGATAATGCAAATCTATTCGTTCTCATGCCTTAGAGCAGAATTAGATGTGTTCAATTAAAATTCATGAACTCAGAATTCAGGAATTTAGATATCAAAGAGGAGACAACAGAAAGTGGCAATACTGTAGATAGATAAAGCTGGAAAGTACATTTGGGTTGTATTTTGGAAAAAGGTCAATATGCTATTTTTTCTTCTCCCACATAATACTGTACATTTATTCTGTGTTGATTTTCAGATATTTGGAATGGGTCACATCAACTTGGCACAAAGCTTACATCTCTTATGAAAATAGAACTGTGAAGCGGCGCACTTTTATCATCTTGCAGATTGCCTTTTTATCTGGGACTTGGTTCTATATTTAGGGACCCAATTGATGCCTGTGGCTGTAGTTTGACAGGATTATAAAAGCTATGCGACAAACTAAATCAGCATCCATTTTATTTAGTTACCTCTCTTACTTATTGCACTATTGTCCTATTTCTATGATATTACTTGATCTGGTGCTTGGCATATATAGTAGTACTAGATCAGTTACAATGAAGCTCAATTCTAATTCAGCTTGAAGCACCATCACAGAACATGGTGGATGATGGTCTGTGATATAAGTAGTAGATGACCAAACGGTGTGTTGGTTTTGTGGTTAACTAAAGGAAAACTTCCTTAACCTTCCAAATATCATATACAAATGAGCTATAGAGTTTAACTATTTGGTAGTAGGGGTTAGAGATAACGATCATCGTTATCATGATAATTCAGTCAATATACAGTATCATAATATGGATCTTTGTCCATATCGCCATGCTCTAGTAGGGGTGAGTGATTATACAGGCTAAGGGTTGCCAGATCCAGCTAAATTATTACATTTATTCAGGTTATAAGACCATGCCATTGCCAACATAATTGCAGGTACCAACAAGGACAGCTCACATGTAGTAATATAGATATGTTTTTATTTTATTAGAAAAAAATCACATTCATCTTGTGCTCTCAAAACTATACATTTACAACAAGAGGGGGGCGCTATGGCTAGGAAGGAAATAGGGGACAGGAAAGATTTTTGGCACATACTGTAGTGCAATATTGACAAGATTATAAAAAACACACTATTACAGAAGACATGAGGTTCAGTTACTCCACACCGTGAGGTATGGAGTCAAAACAGCTATCCTGAAGCACAGTTTTTAGATATATTCATATAGGCTATTATTAATTCTTTATACCGTCTGCTTTTTAGAATTAGAATAATCTACTAATCACAGACCTCCAAATAATTTGTAGTCTTTCGCTTTCACTCGGAACACAACCAAACCTCTATTGAATGAATGTGTTTCATTACTAATACATATTTGTTATACAATAAAGTATCTATTTGCTCTGTAAATATGAGGAACACATTATAAAAGAGTTTTGAAACATCTTAAGAAAAATCCGTCCAGCTTGAGCATCAAGCGCCCATCATATTGCACTAGTTTCACACTGATGGTTTTAAAACACAAGGATGTTGTTTTGGAGTCCTTATTAGCTGGCACTGTGGAAGTGAAGTCATGTCGTTGGCAAGTGCCTCACAGTTTATAGTCCTGGGATCTAGAGTTCTTTCTGCAAGGCTGTGTGTGTAGCAGGATGGAAAAGAGGTGCAATAGTGGGGCTCTTGTTTATTATGAACTGTAGGTGGGAATCTAATGGTCTTTGTCCACCACTTTCTGTAAAAGAGCATGATGTTCTTCCAGGTGCCTGTCATGTGCTGCAGAGGCAGAATGCTGGCAGAACCAGGGTTCCCACCACCACGCTGACTGTCCCAATGCTATGCAGTCCTTTTGGGTTTCCAATTCAAATCAAATAATGATACATCGAGTACAGTGCCAAAAACTGTAAATTCATGGACAGTAAAATGAAAACTCAGATCGATGATAAAACAATAAAACATAATACAGGTAATAATAATAATGATAATGATAATGATATAATAACAAGATAATGATAATAATATTAACAATAATGATAATAATAATGTTCTGCTCTGTAAGCATGATCAAGCCTTGTCTCCAGTGTAAGCATCATAGTCTCAGAAGAGAGTTCTCATGGAAGAGTCTTTAGATGCACTTCCAGGCGAAGCAAGAAAATAATAGCTACAACACAGCAATGAAAGGGTGTGTCCATAAACCACAGCATTGAGTCAGACCCCAAGTCTGAAGGGAGTCCAGTCGGCTCTTCTTGCCTTGTCCTAGCCAACTTGGAAGATGCCTTGGCCACAAACACAAGAGTACATTGTTCAGTTTGGTTGGAGCCCCGGGGTAGAGTGAAACCCACCGTTTTAAAACGAGTCGAAGGGCCATGTTGACCGCATGTTAACCATGTTGACCACACCTCTCCTGAGCCCAGTCGGAAGATTAAAGGAAACCTCTGTGGTCGGACCACGAACAGAACCAGAACCAGTCCTTGGAACCATCCGTCACTAACTGACACCGCCAGTCAGTATCACACTGCTTCTCTAGTGTTGCTCATTATCAAGTCCTTGCTGGAAAACAAAATCTTGACAGCACAACACAATAGCCTCCCTCCTTCCATCTCTCCATCTTTCTCTTGTTGAGGGTTTGTAGACATGGATTCTGGGTTCAGCGCTCTCTCAGCTCTCTCTTCCCCCACCTCTCTTCACTTGTTCGTTCTTGGCTTCCTCTACTCTATCCATGTGGATCCATGGCTCTCCTTTTCCCCAAACCAATAGAATAGGTGACCAAGGTTGAACTATAAGGAACAATCTCATGCTCATCCTCTCAGACCTCCGTCTGCAGGTCAATGATGTCCTGGCTGACCATTGAGATGGTGGCTCCAGCCTTCTCCCACTCCACCTGCTGCATATGCAGGGGCGACGCGGCCAGGGGCTCCAGGTCCTTCCGCACCCAGGCAGGTGGCGAATGCTGCGTCCTCTGGACCCCATCCCAGGGTCTCTCCACCTGTGGCTGCTGCTTGTCCTGATGAGGTGAAAAGAGGAAGGCCATGAGTATTGGTATCATCAATATACCTACATTAGATTCGGTATGTTCAATGCAATAAAGCTGGACCTATATTTTTATGAAAATTGTGAATCTGGTTGATAGGCAGACCAATGGTCATTCATTGTAGTATTCCTTGTTTAATCCAACGACTGTCAATCGACTAGCCATTAACTAACTACCTTTAAGGTAACTTAAAAATCATAATATAATTCTGTAATGTGGATTAACTGTTATACTGGGGGCTAGTGGAGCGTTGCAGTGCAGAGTACACCCTGTTTAAAATGCCTTAAAAGGTGTATTCAGAAAGTTAGACCAGTATGGGTAATAGGACTCACGCTGTGGTTTGTTTTGTCACTTCCTCCAGAGGACACACTCCATCTCACAGACTGTAAGGAAGAAGAAAAAAAATCATAATTATTTAAACTATCTTAAAAGACTGTTAATGCAATTAACAGCTGAGGTCAGTGGTTTGCTGAGGTCAAGTTTTCTTCAAGAACAATACTCTTATGTAAATAAAGACTCAGCATTTCTCCATGACAAATCTGATTAAAGATGTTCCATGGCTTGGAATGGTCTCTCTCTTTCTCTTTTGGTTAATGTTGTCTAGCCTAGCGACTACCATTTATTTTCTACTGTATTTATCTTAAATAAAAATAACTAATAACTGTATGTGAATCAGTATGTACACTGTAAAATAGATTTCTGTAGGATTATTTACCTTGCTGTCTGAAGCAGGGGACTCTCTGTCTTGTTTCTCAGCGTGATGTAATTTCCTGTTGAGGTCCTGGAACATGTTCTGGTGACGTTTCCTTGTGTGCATGATCTTCTACAGGACACATGGGAAAAAGCAAATGTAATTTCCTACTATCCAGATTATTGGTTAATATACAAATATGCACTTGAGATTGCTTAAATGTTACTCTTTGAAGTTATTACATTTTTATTACAAGTTTATAGATGTGTTATTAACATGATAATACAGTATTTGTTATATAATAACGTTTTGTTGGTTACATTAAGATACATACCTCAAAATCTAATTCAGCATAACGGGACTTCTGTCTCTCCAGGGAGCTCATGGACAGTGTGGAGATGGTCTCGCTCTTGGACATCATGGAGTTCATTGAGTCGAAGGTGTCTCCCAGGCTGCTGTGGGTGATATGAGACTCGCTGGACATGTTGTGGATGTTCTGGATGGGAGAGTCCCTCTCCGAGTAGGACACGCTGACCCGGTCGGATGGTAGCGTCTTGAGTCCGAAGGTGGCCTGGGGTTCAGCGAAGGGTCCGCTGAGATGAACCAGCCTGGTCTGTGGAAGCTGCTCCACGCTGATGTTGTACTTGGACGGGTCATCTTTCGCCTTGCGAAGGGTAGAGGTTGTGTTGGGCAGGAGCAAGTAGCCACTACCGTCGGGGCAGCTCCCCTCCACCTGGCCACGCGCCAGGTTGGCATCCAGCTGCTGGAAGAGCTCGCCGTCGCACACATAGACGGGTTTCCCGCAGGAGGATGGGTCCATGCCGCCATGCAGCCGGCTCTTCTCCCTCTTCAGGGTGAGGGTGTGGCTGGAGTACTCGGGCACAGCCTGCATGTGGGCCTTGGTGGTATGGGAGGGCAGGGTGTGGAAGTTGGAGCTCATGGGGAGGGGCAGCTGAGGTGGGAGGGGCATCTTCTCCTCACAGGAGGAGCTCATACCACCTAGAATAGAGAGGAGGGAAGGGGTGGGGGCAAATAGGTAAGAGAGTGCACTTACAGTACAATCATGCTGGGCATTTCTGTTGATTCACATTGATTGAAAGATTAAATCAAAGGCTGTGCTGAAATGTTTTCCTTAAGTAACAACATGCCTCTAAAATATCTTCATTCTAAATGGACAAATAAAGGCCCTATGCCCTCCAGGAATGAAAGGGCATTTAAGTATGTGAATGGAAAAATGGTTAAGGGGCTAATGAAAGGAAAGAGGCTCACCAAGTCTGTTGGAGTCAGCATCCTTCTCGAAATCAGACTGCAAAAAAAAATACAAAGATATGGTTTTATTAGTACTGATCAATAGTTTATTTATATAACACTTTTACATTGAAAACACAAGACTCAATCATTCATAACAATTTCATTCAAGACATTATAAGCATAACCAAAGACACTCACCATGAGCTGGGTGTGGTGGTTATTACGGAGGGAACTGCCAGAATCTCCATTGCCATCGTCCTTACGGTCAACAACTCTGCATTTCACTGCCTCTTGGACCTATTAGAACAGTGGCGAAATGACCAAACAGTCAGCTACATTCTGATATACCCTTTCAGAACACCCTTCAATACAAACCAAAACATAGGAAAATAATAAACGTCCGACTTGAAAATGTTGTGCTTACCTCTCTACGCAGGATGCAGTGCACCATGACGATAATGAACCCTTCCAGGGAGTCAAAGACAGCGAAGAGAATCTGGAAGAGAGCGGAGCGGCGGTCGGTCATGGCCAGGACAGCGGACATCCAGGTGAGGGCCAGCAGGGGCAGAATCACACAGGAGCTCCACAGTGATGCTCCCGCTCGCTCCTTCAGTTTGACATCGGTGATGCCGTCCTTGGACACCAGTTTGTTGAAGACCAGGATACCAATTACCATGTTCACCTGTTCAAAAGAAGTTAAAGACACAATGAGTGGAACAATTGTAGTGAGCAATGGGTTTAACTATGGTTAACAATATGTTTATAAATGGTTAGCAATTGGTTTAACTACTATATGTCATAAGAGAATGTAAGGTAAAGCATTCATTAAAAAGTATTTGAATGTTTTTTTATTTATTTTTGATATACAGGGATATATACCAGAACAACAGCAGCAGCGGGTCCAACGAATGAGTAGAGGAGTCCACCCTCTAGAGAGAGCCAGCAGCTACAGGGAACAGACAGAACAAGAACAATTATTACATGAGCTAGGGTAAGGGAGTTAGAGAGAGAGGGAGCTAGAAGAAAGAGAGAGAGAGAGGTGAGGAGGAAGAGACAGATTGAGGTTAAACTTACTAGTTGACGGTGCCATATCCCTTAGCCTTGGTAAATCCAACAGACACAGCCACCACCAGAGCAGGGAGTCCTATAAGAGAGCGAGAGAGAGAAGGAACATAGTTAGGATTGAACGAGAAGACAAAATAGCAGAAATAGAGGAAGACATGCAGTTAGAATGTCCAAAGATGGTTGGAATTAGGTGAAGTCTGGAAGAGGAAAGACAGACACATAGACACAGTGACAGACTCATACAAATATAATTACTTTAATTACTCTTTGAATGGGGATGCCCATTCTAGCAATTATATTTCTACGGACAGAAATAGTGTTTCTATATTTCTATGGACACAGTGACAGACAGACAGAAAGCCATTTATTAGGGCACGTACCCCAGCCCAAGCAGAGGAAACGCTTGCGGATGATGCGGTTGCGCAGACGGCCTGTGACAGCCATGTAGGACTGCCATGCTTCCGTCAGCACCCAGCAAAAAGATGAGAGGAAGAAGAAGTGAAGGAGGGCAGCCACCACTCCACACACCACCTGAAGGAAGGAGGGAAAGAGAGAAAGAGAGTGAGAGAAAAACGGTGTCAGTGGTGCGGTTAATCTCCAAGGCCTCAAAGCAGGAAGTCAGTCTAAGCCATAGAGAAGAAGAAAAAGAAGAGAGGGGGTTGGTTAGAATTGTGCCCTACCTTGTTGCGAGCCTGGGTTTGTCCAACCAGAATGAGGGCATTGGAGCAGATAATGGAGAGGCAGAAGTTGATGAGGATCACTGAGCGCTCCGAGCGGATATACCTGGAGGACGAAAAGGAGAGTGAGGACGGGGGGAAGACAAAGCGTGTTGCGCACACAAAGACATACGATACTACTGAAATGTCTAATAGTGGTTTTGCTTCCAGGGGGAACTTACTTCCAGACGGAGACATAGATGATGATGAGGAGCAGAAGGGTGAGAGACGAGACCCCACAGCCGACGATGAGCGTCACAGAGGGAAGCAGAGTCTTATCCATGTTCTGTAGAGAGGAGACAAGACAACACAATGCATTCCCTTAGTACGGTGCACACCAGCAAACACACACACATGAAAAAGGCTAACACCAGAAAATGTACAATGACACACACACACACACACTAGCAGTGAGCCTTGTGGGTCTGCTCTCTGCTGCGCTATCTGGAACAGCAGACGGCTCCCTGAAGGCAGACAGCTGAATGGCACAATTAGGCCACGACTAAGGCAAGGTGACCCCAAGGTGAACGTGTCAGTAAGATGGAGCGGCGAGCCAGAGACTCGGCCGAGGTCACTGCGTTTCCCCATTGAGCTTTTGAACCAGCAAATGAGGCGAGGAGGATACATAACATATATCTCCCACTAGTAAGCAGAAGGTGAGAGAGCGAGAGAGCGAGAGAGAGAGAGAGAGAGAGAGAGAGAGAGAGAGAGAGAGAGAGAGAGAGAGAGAGAGAGAGAGAGAAATATCCCGGGTGTTTCAGTTAGGCTTGCTGTTATTTTCTCCTGCCATTGTGGTGCGACAGCGGTGGCTATAGCTGCAGTAGTAACCTTCTACGTATCACCACCCAACCTTACAAGCTGATATCTGCATAGATTTATATGCCGTTGTGCCTTTCTATGAGGGGATTTCTACTGTCTGTGTGTGTACCCAGTATCTTCTCACCCCTCTCTGCAGTGGACAGGTGGGCTCTTATCACCTGTGCATTAATCTGCCACCCCCTGCCCTGCCACGTCTCTGACAGCAGCTTGGTGCCCTGCTAGTGCCATCGGAGGTGCCCGCCTTTGTCTCAGACAGCCCTGGCACACTGAACTCTCAGTGGCGGGCACATGGGAGAGGATGTCGCGCCCTTGTTAGCCCTGCTGCTGACTCACCTGTGGGGCCACGAGGGCACCAATACTGATGAGAGGGACCCAGTGCCCCCCACCCACACCCACCAGCTAACTGGCTGGGGCTTATTGCCTCGCCTACCATCCCCCTGCTTTGATATCTTTTGTGGGGCTTGAGTTAATTTAACACCTTAGATTAATCTGCATCACTGTGGTGCAAATGAGATGCGGACAAATCATGTTCAGGCACCCAAGGTGAAAGCCTTCATAGTCGAAGAGTCTAATTAGGCATTTTGATAGGGGTTAGGAATTGTGGCACTTATAAAGAGGTGGGAAAAGGCTAAGGAGCGAGCTAAATACTGAGGAATAAAAAAAAATAGGCTATCTGGGATCCTTGGGACGTCCCTTTGAAGTTGAAATGTAAAATGGTTAAGGTAAGGGTTAAGGTTAGGGTTAGGTAAGGGTTATGGTTAGGGTGGGTAAGGGTTGAGATTAAGGTTAGAGTTTAGGGTAGGGACAAGGATCCCAAGGATCCCGGATATCACTGACCAAAATGTAATTAGCTTGGCTCTCCATTTATGATTAACCCATAAAATGTTGTGTCTATAGCATACAAAATACAAAGTGCCACATCGCTTTGGCATTGCAGATTATGTCTGAGAGTCTAAAATGGGGATGAATGCAGTGCCTTGGAGGGCTGTCTCTGTCGCTATCTGCTCTCTGCGAGGACCTACCTCATATCCCAGCACAGCTGGCAAACACGGGCCTACGGCAGCCAAATACTAAATTAGCACAGCAGATTTGTTTCGAAATCTATCCAACTACATCAGAGGCTCCCAAACCAGATGGCAGATAGCGAAGGGGTGAGCTGAACTGCCTTTTGCTTCCACCTTTTGCTAATGCCAGGGAGAAAAATAACTGTGGCAGCAATATGCTAGCTTCACTATCTCCCTCCCTATTTATCTGTCTATCTGGGTTGATGCAGCCTTTCGCCATGGGCTACTGTATGAAACTGTAATTCAGCCTACGAGTTTGACCTAAAAATGAGCCATGTCTTGATTTTGCCCTTGAAGAATCCCAATGTTCCCATTTTCTCCTAAACATAGAATCTGGACGGAAGAAAGAAAAAGTCCTTTATGGTGCCTATTAAGTGCACATTTTCATTTGTGATAAGGCTTGATTACCCAGTGCGCACCGCTCTAATCGGTGGCCATTGGTCAAGGTTATCTTCACTGACTAACTAGGTGGGCCAATCCTGCCTCTTTGACTATGTGTCCAAGACACGTTCTCATTGGTGCAGGGTCCAGGAAGCAGACCTTATCAAAAGAGAGCTGAAACACTGCAGTGTCTGGCTGTTCTTTCTCCTCTCCCATACAGCTGGCAGGCGGAGGGACTGTATTGAAAATGTCTACAGTACACATCAAAGGATGGTGGGGCGGGTGGAACCATCAGTGCACAACCAGACGTCTGCCTCTCATTGGCCAGCGTCTTTTTGCCATTATTCAGAGGGGGAGGGGGGGGGAGGGGGGGAGGGTGATGGATTCAGAGGTATTGGCAGACAAAATGATTGGCGTAGCTGGCCGTTGACTATGGGGGGGTGGGTAGGGGTGGCTGGTTTTTGCTGTTGTCTCACAAACACAGGGGGCGCTGTAGCTGCCTTATCCTTTTCCAGACTGGCAACAGAGACAAATCAAATCGATGACAACAGGTCTAGAGACAAACAAAGCACAGATTGCATCTCTTATGTTCAGATTGGCAGGATCTTCCGCTGGATACAGCAGAATCATGCAGTCCAAGCATACAATATCTCAGTTACCAAAAATCACACAGATGAGCTTGCACCACAGAAGTCGTTACCAGTGCAACTAGAGAGTGAACTGCTATGGAGGCAAAATCTAAACGGGGTAAATTACACATGGTTTTTGCGCAATAGAGCTCTATACATATTGATAGAATGAATACACTAATCAAAGTATATTTTTCCACCAAGTCAATGCATGCTGTGAAAACTATTAAATGCAACTCCCTATGAATTTCAATACGCAAAATGCATGAAATAATAAATGGAAACACATTTCTGATATGTAGAACAAATTCTGATATGATTAATAAGCCTAAGTGCCTGAATCCCATATACATTTTTCAGGTGACGCCTGTAGCTATTCACTCTATTTGTAGGCTACAATTAAAACATTTAGCTTTTTTATTTAAACATTAATTTAACTATTTTATTTCATTCAATTGATAAGAATTACACAGAATTGCCTCCGATTATTAATGCACACACGGGCATATGTCATTTGCACAAATTAAATAAGAAAATGTATTGAAAACCATATTTAAAATGTAACGATTAGGCCTATTATCACCATTATTCGACAGTTATTTTGATACATATTGAATGCCATTTCTATCGGATGTCAACATGTTGCACAGTTATTTATCTGACCATTAAAATCACCAGTCTATCAAACCTATGGTCAATGGAGCCTGCACAGAGACAAAGAGGGAGAAGCTGGCAGCGCGAAACCGAGCCATTCGAAAAACAACGCCTACGTTTACATTTCATTCTATCATCACACATAACGAACATTAACATTAAAGAAACACACGGTAAATAGGCGCAACACTTACCATATCAGGGTTAAGACGCGCTAAAATGGCGAAGGTGGAGAGCCTGTCACACACGCATTTGGTTCTGAATGAATCAACGGCGACCGCTCTGCAGCTACGCGCAGACCAAGATCCAAGCAGCGAAGAACTGCACAGGGCAAGAGTGAAAGAGAAGTGCGGGTTATGTATGAGTGAGGAAACAATTCTCTGAGAAATACTTCAAATCAACCTCTCCATCCCAATCATTTGTCATTGTATACTATAATAAGACCTCATAAACTATGCCCAGAACATTTGTAGTAGCAAATCACAGGTCTTTCAGTTTTGCATGGTAATTTGAAATGTACATTTGACATTTTAGTCATTTAGCAGACGCTCTTATCCAGAGCGACTTACAGTAGTGCATACATTGTTCATACTGGTCCCCCGTGGGAATCGAACCCACAACCCCCGCGTTGCAAGTGCTATGCTCTACCATGGAAATTTATGTTTCTGATACTTGATTGATATGATATGTGATATGTGTGTGAGTTTTATCCAAATCTAAGTTCTTATTACACTGTAATGATTTAAGAATAAACCTGTTGTTTTCACAAGACAAACGGTTTTGTTATAATGAGTGACTATGAGTGACTATGAGTGACTATGAGGTGATCCCACTGGCTATAAGGTGAATGCACCAATTTGTAAGTCGCTCTGGATAAGAGCTTCTGCTAAATGACCTAAATGTAAATGTATGTCTCATTCTGTAAATGTAGTTCTAACACCTGAAATGGTGGCCCTGCTATTACATTTACATTTGAGTCATTTAGCAGACGCTCTTATCCAGAGCGACTTACAGTTAGTGAGTGCATACATTTTTCATACTGCTATGGGATGAACACTTTATTGTTGCTAATGCTATACCAAAAACATAAAATATGATCTGTCTAAATTATATTATTTGACCATCTTTCCCAAGCAGTAGTAGACATGAGATGGTGGATACTGGAGAACCCCAACAAGCCTATAGTCAATATACTGAAAGAGGAGATTGTAAAAGAGAATCCATTTCTTCTAGCACTTTCTCAAATGTATGAGTAAAATAAGAAATATGAGTGGATTTCTGTGGATGAGAAAGGATTTCATTTGTGCCTTTCTGCTAAACCTTACATGACCTCTATATGACTGACATAGGGTCTTCTCTAAACCTTTTGAATATCTATGGTGTATGCTTTTAACTCTCAGTTAAGATGGCCACTATGGATTTTCATCCAAGAATATCCAGTTTTAGGTATTGAGACAAAGGGCAATGTCTTGTCATCAATGACCACTAAAAGACATTGTAATCAGCAATCTCAGACAGAAACCATCCCTTTTCCTCATCATGGAAGCATGAGGGATGAGACACTCATATTCTGTGAAAAAATCCTTGCTATGACACATGGGGGTAAAGTGATCTGGCTGCACTGTGCAGCAGCAGATGCTGCCACCTCACAGTGTTTCACATGTTGTGAGTGTCAGGGGGAGAAAAGGGAGTGAAAAGCTGTGATTCTGTGAAAATAGAACACAACCACCAGCCAGCCTCCTACCCAGATATAAGCCCACACACTGTCATGTATAGCAGGGAGACTAGGGGGAAATTGCAGTAGTCACTAGTAGGAAGTCAACAGGAAAGTCATCTGGGAGAGGAGACTTTGCTTTGCTGCCAGTTCAGTTAAATACCTGCTTGCCTGTTAGATTTCTCAGATCGCTCAGATGGGTTAGAAGTTGTAAGGTGAAGTATAGGGTAGACTAGGAGGCATTGTTCCTTGGAAAGGTTTGTTTAACTGTAAATATCTGACTGTGTAGCTTCGAATAGGGATCAGACAGAGTAGGTTAGCTTGGAATGAGTCTTATGTCTAATATCTAATGCTAATAGCATCTCACTGAGAGGTGAACACTGATTCTAGACTAGCCTAGCTTAGCGCTAGGCCTAAATCTGTGTGTCTATAGCATAGCATAGACAGTTGGGCGTGGATGGACATGTAGAATAATGACATCCTCCCCGTGAGCCTGCCTCAAAACCAAACAAGTGCTGCTCCACAGAGTAAACATTGACCCAATCTCTGATCCAGGGCTTCTCCCTCTCTCCCTCTCTCCCGTTCCCCCCTCTCCTACCTCCATCTAGGCATTAATCACATCTGCTGTCCAAAATGAATCTAATTTAGCTGGAGGCACATACCCCCTCCCTTCTCCTACCCCCCTCCCTTCTGAAAGTGTAGGAGTTGATTACATTTTCTCCTCTTCCTCTTTATTTATTCTTCTCTCTTTCGACTTGGTCTGCTTTTCTCAGGTGGGAAGGGATTCGGAGGTGGATAGGGCCTCAGTTGAATGCATTGCAGTGCTTATCTGTGATCCACAAGTGTACAAATCTATCTAAATGCAAATGTTGGGCTGGCTGCCTCCAAAATGGCAGCCTATTCCCTATAGTCCCTGTGGAGCTCTGGCCAAAAGTAGTGCGCTATATAGGGAATAGAGTGCCATTTAGGATGCATGCACCCTAAGCCCCACGGTGATAGATCCAGAGCTGGGGGTAAACAGAACGGCGTGGGGTATTCATAATGCATTAAAATGCATGTAGACATTTTTTTAAACGTCCATGTGTCACTTCCTGTTGACCTCTGTTAACAAAATGGACACGGGAAAGATGGGAGAAGAAGAGTTGCCATTGTCTTTGGATTATTAAAATTAAACTTTACATCAATGTTGCCTCTGTGGATCCAGATGACCTGTTGATCAGTGAAAGGTGTCACAGGGGACTCTGAGGATGAGAGAGACTGCTACCCATAAAACCCAGGCGGATGGGTCATGTCAACATGATCTACTGATGCTCTGTCCCTGCTAGTAGAGATGATTGACATTACAAGAGATGCAACACTACTGCATCACAGTGACTTATATAGCTAAAGGGTGAACGCTCATATAAAGTGATAGAAGCAGGAGTGAATGAATCTTTGAGCTTGCAGGAATAATCAACTATCACCAAATGGGTTGACAAAATGATGAAAATATGGACATTTATGAATGGAAATACACAAACAGGATGTAAACAACATTAGTCACCACTTACGTTTCGCTCTCATCCCAGGAGATGCAAGTTTCATTTATGGTGTCCTGGAAAAAGAGAAAAGGCGGGGTAAGGATCTAAGAAAAAGGAAAGGCATAGGGTGCACAGTTGGAGTCCTCCATCTACCACCATATGTGTGAGATGCAACAGCATGGTGCTAACCACCATCACACGTTCCTTTCACGCTAACTTCACCTACTGGACTAAAAAATGCCACTCCTCAATACCATAATGGCACAGGTTTATTCATGCAACTTAATGTACTGTATAGCTGTGAAGTTTGTGGTTTAAAGATCAAAAAGATGAAAAAAGTCATAGTGGCACTGCAAATGTCAGTAGAGTGTACAGTAAATGTCAAATGTAGGATGCTTGTTAAAAAAAACTACAATACCCCTAGTGGACTTGTAGTTCTACAGGGCCATTATCCAATGGAAACTTACATTATGTTGGTGGGGGAACTCGATTTCCACTGGGGAGGACAGCAGGCCTGGGGTGGGCTTGACCATAACCGTGACTACCTTGGAGTTGAGGACGGTGCTGTTACTGAGGGGAGAAGAGACAGGACATTTGGTCAAATAAAAGCACAGTTTTGTAAAAGTATTGTAGGTTTGTTTCCGGTATTTGATTAATTGGCAATGAATGGCTGGCTACTTCAGGGGAATGCTAAAATGATTTTAATGTAGTTGTTTTTTTACAGTGAGTAACCATATGTCTGTAAATCACTGAGTCCTAGCCCCATTTAGGTTTCAATTGAGGACAGTCTACCTTCCTCAAGGTACGGTATATCTAGAAGGCACTGTAAAAGTGAGCTGGTATACAGTATCAGTCATTCAGTAAGAAAGGCTACCTTTGGAAGGACAGGATAGAGCTGAGGTTTCTGTAGAGAATGATCCCGGTCACAAATGCAGTGGTGCCCTCTGTAACAGACAAAACCCACAATTATTATTATATTCCACTGTTTCACTAGGAGAGAAGAAAATGGTAGATGTCAACAGGAACAGACAAGAGCTTTTGAGACTTTTTAAGTTGGTAGAATTGTTTGTTTTACTGTCTTCTATCTGTTTCCTTAAACAAATAAATACATGCATGTATATCTGTAGACTAGCTGTACAATGTATGCATCAGTGGTTGTGAATGTACACTCTTTAACTACAGTATCAATGCCATTCTCACCAGACTGGTCGATGGACAGAGCGTCGCGGGAGACAGTGATCTTCTCCTCTGAGGTCCTGACCCAGTCCATCATGCCTCTCCATCCTTTCACTGGGAAGGTGAAGTCGGTGGTCATGGTTGTGGGGCGCTTATGGATGCTCAACACTGTAGAGGAGAAAAATAGATATTAGGTGTGTATAGGATACTTTGACTCCATTAGGGTCTGGTAAGTGAAGAATCATTTCATTGAACTCTGAACAAGCGGAGCCAAGGACAGCTATGGCTTCATACGTCATGCGTCATGTCTTTAACTGTCTGGAGGAGTTGCTGCTGAATCCTGTGTGAACTGAGATCGTGAATGTCACCTTTGCTATAGCCAAGACAACATGGCAAGAAATTGCTGTCGCAATGAGAAAAATAAGCGTGAGTTCTACAGTTTGGACAGTATGTGTCTTTTCTGAGAGCTTATGTAAAACCCAATCTGCTTCTAGCTTCATCCCACATAATTGGTAACATGCAGGATGGGGTTAATCTTTGCATCTTTGCATCTAGCTAAACATTACCTCGTACCCCTGCACATCGACTCGGTACTGGTACTCCCTGTACATAGCCATGTTATTTTTACTCTTCATTTTTATTTGTTATTCACTGTGTATTTATACCTCGCGTCACTGTTTATATATATATATATATATATATATATATATATATATATATATATATATATATATTAATCGTATCTTTAAATCTGCATTGTTGAAAATGGACCCGAAAGTAAGCATTTCACTGTTAGGCTACACTTGTTGTCTATGAAGCATGTGACAAATAACATTTGATTTGATTAGATTTTTGACATATTTCAGATGCTATGGTTCTGTGCTATCTTGAAGATGGATAGCTACTAATTGGCCTGCCAAAATGTCATAGTGATAACAGATGGATTTTCCCTGCTAATCTAGAACTTCTCTTGTGACATGGTTAAGATTTATGCACTCTGTGGCCGGATAAAGGTAAAGACAAATCATTCTTATCTTGGGGTGTAAGAGCAGAGAGCGGCTGGCAGGGGACATGTGTGGCTCACCTAAATTCTCTGTGACTTCATAAATGTCTTGGAAGTCCTTCATCTGCATACCGATCATGTCCACAAAGTTCTCGACGAGCTGCAAGAACTCCTTGACGTTAGCGCCCATCTAGAGGAGAGACCGATGGAGGGAGGGAGAGAGAGAGAAGGAATAAGGGAGGAGGGGAGACCATCAATTAATATAAAAGAAAATCCTAAACATCCAGGGATTGTTCGAAGTTGGTTGAATTAACGTCATTACAACCCATTTACAACCAGAACTGGTTGTTATCTGGTTGAAATTGCGTCATTATTACAACGCCAGTTTTGCCGGCTGGGAGACTATTCGTTTTTCATAGAGGGTATTAGCATTGCTTATCTAAGCTGTGCATATAGAGGAACAATGAATGTATAGGCCTAATACTGCATTGTATATGTAATGCCTTTCATGCTCTGTTTCATTCTTTCACAATACTAATGTCCCTGAGCAGTGAAAAGCACTATTATCCACAGTGGAACCTCCTAACTTCCGGAGGGCCATACATGGGCATCAGGCAGCAGGCTGCTGATTCACTCTCCTCTTTTTCTCTCTGTTCTCTGTGGAAGGGAGGGAGGGCTCTTGCGTCTCTCTGACGCAGAACAATTGCGACGTGGGCGAAAGGTGTGTACATCTGTGTGATACATATTGTACAATGTACAGTGTCTGTGTATGTGTCCCTTCTTTACAACTACCATGGTCTGTGGGTTGGTATGGAGACGCACAGATTGGAGAGTGGGCGTTGAGATTCTCCCTGCCTGCCTCGCTCTTTCTCTCTACCCCAAGCTTTAATTTTCTCCTAACTGACACACTGTTAGTTCATAATCAGTTCATCTTCAATTTGACACGCAAATTGTTATTCCCTGAAAGTGGGGCCTTTTGATTAGTGACTTGAGTTTTCCATACTAATATATGTATTACCTTTCTCTAACCAAGTAGGTCATTGAGAACATTCTCTATTACAATAACAACCTGAGTAATCATATCCATGAGGCTGGGGGCCACAGTTAACTTGAACAGAGTTTTCATCTTTCAAGTATCAAAATAAACATATTTCTACTTATACCTATTCGTAATGGTCCATGTGAGACACACATGAGACAGATAGTATGGTGGTGTGCTATCCTTGTTTAATGGGAAACATGCTCCTAACACTATCTTTAGTATGGGATGGTGTGACGGAAGTCAAGGGGGTGTGGATTGATATGACACATGTTCTTTTCTTAATCAATATTCTCACATTTTAGCCAATTCTTTCCCTGAGTGTCCTGTTCTTCCTATGGTGTCTATTCTTTGGTAGGGAACTGAATGGGTTTTTTGGGGTGATAATGAGGTACCACCAGTTACCACTTTTCCCCCATTCGCTCTCACACTTACACACTTACACAGACCAAACTTTCTCCTCCACTCCATCTCTCACACTTACAGTTACAAAAACCTGACAAAGGAAGAAAAATGTTCTCCTCCACTCTTTTTCTCAGTTACACAGTCATACAAACATCCACTCACACCTATTAATATGTCGCATTGCATAAATACACTGTTGTCAGAACTTGTCACTCACCAGCTGTGCCTCCTCCCATTTGCCATGATGTTCCTCCTTCAGTAAGTTGCTGATTGTCTGGGCATAGTTCTGTAGAGAAGGAGATATTAGCGATAGGTGTTAGACTAAAGACTAAATCATACTTTGCTGGAGGAGTGTTAGGGCCTACACATGGCAAAATGAATAGCTTACTCTGTGTGAGTGACAATACACATTACAATGTTATTTTCAATGCTTAATTCAAAAGCAACACAGTATTTCTGGCTGACCTCCACATCAGCATTGCTCAGGCTGTATCCGACTCCCTTGTAGATCTCAGTGGTGTTCCTAAGTACATCCATGATGGACAGCAGGTCTCCGCTGTACTTGGTCCCCTCATCAGAGGTGGCCCTCAGTCGGGAGATCACCTCAGAAATCCCATCAGCCATCAGACCCTTTTGAGCCTTATTAACACCATGCTGGGCCTATGGGAAGGGAGGGTAAGTAGAGAGGTCACACTAGGTCATTGATACTCTAGCTGGTATACTGATACACTGCAGCTTGAGTACCCTGCTGGGAAATCATAGGCTGTGGAGATGTGTTTTGAACTGTCATCATATTAGGTATCTATCATTGTAATGAGACCCATCTCTAAGGGTTTGTAGTTATGACTTTAAGGGCAACATCTTCAGAGTTGCAAGGATTGACTACTAATTGTGTGATCCAACAATAGATGATAATAACTAGCAGGTTTGTTGGAGGATACATCTCCAGACACTCCTTTTTGGCGTAGTGAACTTACCAACAAGGAAATGTCCTGGTAGTTCTTGGAGATGCACTTGATGTGGGTCGGGTTCTCCCAATAAGCAAGGCCTACAGCGCCAAGGGTGCATCGGCGCAAGATCAAGCCTATGTGTACGACAGAGTACTGGAGGTCAGCATGATCATACACAGGGATGATAACATTACTTAAAGATGTGAAGTAAATGTATATCTTATAAGAATAATGTGCTACATGTGTTAATGTACTGTACCTGTGGAGTCTGTAGGGCAGGTCACGGCAGCCATATCTCCTGCTGGGGTTCTCTTCCACACAACATCGCCGTCGGTCTCCTCCTGACAGATCTCATGGGGTTCTGAAAAGAAGAGAGGGAGACTTGGTCACATACTTTGTTGCATTGAATCAAAGTATTGCTTGGTTTTCTGTGGCCAAGTTGGATTTGAATACTATTGTTTTGTGTTGAACCACTGAATTGTATTTCATCCCACATGTCAGCCATGTTTGTTTTGACTCACTGACCTGGGCATCTTTTCTCGTTGCAGCGTCTCAGCTCTCCTTTCTCTCCAGGGCATGTCTCTCCACCGAAGTAAGGTCCTTCACACATCCTCTGCCTCTGCTGGCTTCCTCCCCCACAGGTCTTACTGCAGCTTCCCCATGAGCTCCATGATAACCAGCGTCCGTCAACTAGAGAGAGACAAAACACAATGTTACCCCCTGACCCTCAACAGACTGACCAGTAGCCAGTGCCCCTTCACCCATTGACTACCCCTGGAACTGGTTACTTGACAAGTTATTATGACAAAAGAGATTTCCATTTCAAACTACCTGGGCAATCTTTCAGGAAACAGTTGTTGGTCTCACGCCAATCACCACGGCACTCCGAGCCTCCATAGGACGGTCCGTTGCATTCACGTGTTCTCTGCTTGGTGCCATTGGAGCAAGAGACTGAGCAGGTGGTCCAACCGGACCATTCGTTCCAGGCACCATCCACTAGAGGGAACCAGAGAGGGAGGTGGAGTATTAGGACACCATCAAACATCGGGCCATTATAGTAATCATCATGGCACAGTGATGCTATTAACATTTTAACATGTCCTACTTTGAGACTGAGTAGCAGTGAAGGCCCAAACTCTGTTCTGTTTTGTCCTTCATGCACCACTGCAGTTGTCTCTAACTCTAAAAGGCTCTCATACCAATTGCCTTCCTCAAACGACACACAAAACCTCCAGTTGTTGGTGCATAAGAACGTCATCAAGTGTACTGTATTTTAAGGAAGAAAAATGGCTGCTCGCTCAATGCAGGTCGTATGGGAAGAAAGATGATGGGCCTATTTTTCTAATGAATGCGTCCCAAATGGCACCCTATTCCCTAAATAGTGCACTACTTTTGACCAGAGCACTATAGCTATCCTATGGGCACTGGTCAAAATTAGTGCACTATATAGGGAATAGGGTGCCATTTGGGACACAGTCAATGTTTCCCAACACAGGATGGCAGGCCTAATTTGGAGTCTCTGGAGGACATCGCATTCCATCGCTCCCAGAGTTCCACCTCATTAAGTGAGCCCTTCAGCCTACACGGGTGAGCAGGAACCTTTTTTTCTCACTGCCAAGCCCAGTCTTTTGTTCTAATGGGAATGGATGGGGGACTTGATTCAGTGCAACACTATACTTTTAATGCTGCTCTAAGCACTGTCCTCTTTGTCTATTCTTGGGTGGGCAAGGAGGGAAATTGACCTGGTGAAAATACATGACAAGGCAGTTTGAAATAAAAATAAAAGTGATCTTAAAATGTCATGAATTTCATTTCTAAGATAACAGTCTTCCAAAGGGCAAGACAATTAGTCAGAAATGGAATCAATCATTATTAATGGATAAAGAGACAAAAAAGGTTAATTACATTTTAGAGAGTCTGGCTATTCCCAAATGTTTCTTTTGGAAGCCAAAGTAAGTATTTTATTATTGGGTTGAATAGACTATTAAAGATGATTTGTCCTCAAAACCCCTTCAATTTCAGGTGAAATATGTATTCGCTTTAGAAATTAGATTTTCCCAAAGTTATGACAGTCATTTACAGCGGTCATCTCTTGGTGGTGCATATTGCCATCTGCTGTCCACAGTATAAAACTACATGGCCAGGCACATTAAATTAACCAACTCAGTTGTTTTGAGGAGCGACAGAAAATCAGTTATGTGCTAAGTGAATAATGGAATTGCAAATGAAAAGCCATTGTTATAATATTTACAAAAACATCTAAGTACCAGATGGACTGAATATTTATGTACTGTCAGTGGGCGGTGTGTATGTATCAACAGAGAGAGAACTGAAGCTCCAACATGTTTGTGTGAGTGAGGAGTGTATGACTCACTGCCTGTATGGCCAATGACTAAGTCCTGCAGGCATTTGTTCTGCAGATACAGTACGTCAGTTGTGATGCCAAACCAACATTTGACTCCGCGGATAACCACCATTACTAAAGCATTTAGCTGTGTCAGAATGGGTAGGAAGGGTAGGAAGGAAAGAGGGAAGAGAGAAGCCTTGAAAGTGAAAGTACCTTAGTCAGTCAGAGTTCCTCCCACAGGGGTCAGTGAGGGGGTTCAAGGCTAACCCATTGACAAAGATATACTCATTAAGATGAGTAAGTAAGTGGTCCTGTGTGGCTGAGTTGGTAAGAGTATGACGCTAGGGTCATGAGATCAATTCCTGCTAGGGTCGTGAGATCAATTCCCGCTAGGGTCACATATACTTAAATGTATGCACTCACTGTTGTAAGTTGCTTTGGATAAAAGAGTCTGCTAAATGGCATATATCATAATTAAGTAAGCAATAAGGCTAACCTGGGCAGACTGCAATGTTGCAGAACTTGGTCTGTTTGATGGGTCCCTTGCAAGGTTCTCCTCCATTCTGGGGCTGCTTGCAGGTGCGGGTGCGGTCACGGTAACCACGGCCGCAGGTGGACGAGCACAGGCTCCATGGAGACCACTCGTCCCAAGCTCCATCAACTGAAAACAAGAGGAAAAATTCAGCCCATGTCACCAAACATACATTTTTACAGTTATGTTTTATTTGTCCTCAAAATGAATATGAATTAGCTGAGTTGTAGGGACTGTGAGTTCAGGGAGGGGACAATTTCATGAGCTATCCACTAGGTGGAGTTGTGATCTTTACCATAGTTGCCAACCTATCGAGAGGCACACACACACACAAACAAACACATACACACCCTAAACACCACCCTAAACACGCCCCAGTAAATGAGCCACCACTTACCAGGGCAGACCATGGTGTTGTTGCAAGGGCGGTTTTCGCGGAGGGGGCCAGTGCATTGGGTGCTGTAGGAGGAGGTAACACAGAAACGGGTGCGGGCCTGCCAGCCCTCTCCACAGCTCACTGAACACACACTCCAGGGGGACCACTCATCTGCAACTGCAGCAGCGTCCACTACAAAGGTCAGGGGTCAAAGAGTCAGCACTGAAGGTCCGGCAGCCGTAACACTTGTTATATGGTAGATCTAAGTTATACATCACATACTGCAAATGGTCTACCGGTATCTTAAATTTGACATATTATACCAGTTATTATACTATTGTAAACACCTCTCCAACTATTCCCAAAACTGGATTTTTTATCCTTTATCCACAGAACGTGTGTCTCACCTGTTTGAGGGTGAAGGACTCCAGTGGTAGGAACATCAGCGTTGTCTCTTTTTAGGCCGACGATGGAAGCCAGAGCTTGGCTACGGGTTCGCACTTGACCTGTGGAGGTAAAAGATGATTAGTGAGCTGAAACTCAAGCTGCTTCCAAACAGATCAACACAAAGATAGACAGTAGGTTGGACATTACAGGCTGGCAAGAAAACAGATGGACAGCTAGATTGACAGGTAGACTCACCAATGCAGGGCTGAGGGTTGCAGGCCCGCCCCTCTTCGACCACGCCTTCACACACACTATCGTCTGGCTGACAGGCTCGGCTGCGCACCTGGACTCCACCCCCGCACTCCATACTGCACTCAGACCAGCGGCCCCACCCACTCCAGCTCTCTGCAGGAGAGAAGAGAAGAGGCACATGGCATACATGATACATGACACACAAGTCCAGAGAGATAATTCTTGAGGATGACAATGGTACGTAGATGTGGAGTCAATAGTCTGATGGAGCTCAGCTCATTCTAACAAAGTCTTACTGCGCAGAAATTGAGATATAGAAATTGCTACAGTTCAGTGTAAATTGATTATTCAGGTAAAGTGTTCTCAAGGATTTCAATGTAAAAACCGGAAACGGGTAATTAGTGTGTCTGTCAGGGTGCTGAGAAATGCACAAGGACAGCTCTTTGTGAGAAGCCATACCAGATAAAAAAACATCTTTAGAAATGATTGTTTGCTTTTCAGCACCCTGGAAAGCATGGTGTGCAAGACTGGCACGTTGCTATGGTTACTGCAAGTGCTTGGCTTCTATTTCCTGTGCCAGCTAACTGTGAGGGCTTTGTGTACACTGTGTGTGTGTATCTCTCGCATCCCTCAATCCCCCAGCAAAGAGCCAGTAAACATGTCTGCCATCCAAGAAAACAAAAAGGCGAGGTAACACTCTGTGCAGTTGGAGCGATCTGACCACTTAGCCCTTAAGGAGCCCCACAGTCTCTTAATAAACAGCCTTCATTTACGCCTTATGATACTGGGGCAGCAAAAGGCACATCTTCATCAGAACCCCACATTCTCTATATCAGCAAAAAGGGGGGGGGGAGATCTAGACAGAGATCTAGTCTAGACTCTACACTCTTTTTGGGATTTTGGGATAACAAAAACAGACACGTGGAGTCATGGACATTGAGCATAACACAATAAGCAGGTTAGGTAGTGGTAACTCTACTCACTTATGATCTCGGCATCGCGTACAATGTCACGTCCAGTGTCTCTGGGGGTTGGGATGCACTTCTCCAGGTAGACGCCTCCACGGTAGCAGCCGCCGGGCTTCCTGACGGGGGTCTCCCAGCACTGGCAGGGGGTGTTCATGATGCCGCAGGGGTTGGGATGGGTGCTGGTGGACAAACAATTATCCAGCCACTGGCACAGCTTCTGACAGGCTGGCATACTGGGGTTCCTCTTGCCCACCACCAGGAACTCGGCCTTGAACTCACCGTTGCTCTCTCCCTCCACAATCTCCAGGCCGTGTCTTGGCGCCACCTTGCGGAGCTGCAGGAACTGCTTGCTGGACTCCAGGTAGGTTACAGACGTTGAAGCGTCGCACAATCGGACGACTTCATCAAAGCTCTCCATACCCAGGTAGGTGCGAGAGGTCTCGATGAAGGAGTCGAACTGGAAGGTCTTGACCTGGCGGGGCAGGCAGGAGTCGGTGGGCTTGGTGATCTTCATGTAGACGGTGTAGCGGCGAGGGTCTGGGTTCTGCAGGGTCCAGGAGCACGGCATGGAGGGCAGGTTGGCAGTCGAAGAGAACAGCCCGAAGAAGCGGCTCTGCTCCAGGGTGGCGCAGGTATCAGAGGCCGGGCCGGATGGGACGCTGGAAGTCAAACCGAGGAAAAGGAGGGCCACAAGGGCCACTAAGGGCCCGGACTGGGGAGGTGACCACGTCATTGTGTGGTCGCTTCGAGAGGACGTTTCGAGGGGACTAAAATCGATTTCACCCTTTTCTCTCTCCTCTATTGATGTAATTTGTTGCGATGTGACTTCAGTTGCTTGGACCTTGTTGGTTTAGTCTCTGAGGAATTGGATGGGGCTCAAAGGCTTCAGTGGGACAGACAGACAGTCATATGTCAAAGATGTGTCTGTTGGATAAAGGGGAGACAAAAAAAGAAACATGACAGGTCACTAAGTGTAACAACTCTCTGATCAGCACCGACCAATAGGTGCCTCGGCCCAATGGTGAATTCAGGAATTCTTCAGAACTAACTAATATTAGATTTTCATATCATGATTATACTCCTGCACAGGTTGTCATTGTTAATACATATTTGGTCTGAATTGACTTAATTGACATACCTGTATAAATAAAGGTGAAATACAAAAAATCCCGGTCCTCTGATTACATTTATCCCCACTTGAGTGTTGAGCCTGTGATTAGCATTACTGTGCATTTCTGTGCAGCATCAGATCTCTCCACTGAACAAATGCACTGAGGGTCCAGAGTATAATAACAGTGTGTGGACCTGCAATTACAGTCCTACGCAGCGGACTAGCCTCCGCTCTCTCTCTCAATCTCTCTCTCTCTCTCTCTCTCGCTCTCTCTCTCTCTCTCTCTCTCTCGCTGTTTCCTCCCACACACAGGAATGTGCCGTTAATCGCTAACCAGTGTGCGTCAGGCTGACGTCTGTGCCGGCGCGTTGCCATTGGGAACAGCAGACAACGCTTATAGTCACTTATACTCTGCAATGCCCACGAAACTGAGAAGTAAGGGTACCATGGCAATGCAGGAAATGTAATCTTGTAGTGTATTTGAGGTTTAAAAAGGCTTCTGAAGTTTGTTATTCCCATTTTATAATTTCAGACTTGATTTTCCCTTACAAAAAAATGATCAACCCTAACAAAAATGTCCATTAATTATAATCCACATAATAATTCACATTTCCTGTTGCTGCAAGATTATTTTCCTTATGTAGCAAACTGGCTCAAATTAAGATCCTACACCTGTATCTGTCAAGTCACATATATGAATAACCCTATCTGGCCCTGTAGCAAAGAGCACACAAGATCAGTGTCCCTTTACTGGACTCTTCATGTGGCACTTTATACTTGATGAGGTTGCACATTGTCTAGGCGTTGTTGTGACTTGGGTTGGGGGCGTTTTTGGAGCTAAGGCGGGAATAAGGAGAAAAGAAGACTGTTGCTCAGCAACAACTTTCTCATGCATGCAGGGCAAGGCTTTTCTTCCAGCCATGTGTCACTATGGTAGCCCAGTCTTCTTGAGCTAGTGACTAACGTCCGAAGAAGCCCTGAAACATTGTTAATCCACCAAATGATGCTGAGTAATTAATGAATTTGAAAATATCATAAGTAAGTCTGTAAGGGGGCTCAAAGTCTTGGCTAAGTTACTGGGTGTGTGGAGGAGCAGGAGGTACAACCCGGTGCAGAATGATATACCAAAAAACTTGGAATGCAAAACTTCAGCATGGCCTCCTCCTTCCCTTGTTTTCTCAGTAGCGGTGCACCTGCATCCTTCAAAGCTAGACCCTATCATTCCTTTCCCCATCCATCTCGCTCTGCAAAGGCCTCCTTCCTTTACCCTACCTCTGAGGTACACCTATGCTTTGTGTGGGAGTATGTCTCTCGCGCTCTCTCCTCCCTCCGCCTCCCAGTAACCAGCCGGAAGCTCCATGAATGGGCTTCTAGTGGGGCAAGGACTGAGGAGAGAAAGGAAAAATGTCCGGCTGTCAAATTTACAGCCTCTCTCTCTCTCTTTATAGCTCCCCCTCTACTCCCCCTCTCTCGCTCTATCTCTCGCTCTATCTTGCTGTTGTCAACAACATTTCTGCAAAAGCAGGCAGCCTAGGTGTAAGCAGTTGGTAGTTATGGAAACAGCTGTTATACATTTTAGATGCATATTGGTGTAAAATTGAGAAGAGGGGAAAGGGCTCAATTACCATCAGGTGCTCTCTGTCTGGTTGTGCTGTGATACACAGTTTTCAAGTGGCACATCTCATCAGAGAGATGATGATGTGCTTTGCATAACACCATGTATCCAACAGCACTAACACCACAGTGAAAAACACTCCTGTTTCTCTCTGGGGATGTGCACTTAGGAATGTGTACAACATATCTATGTTGAAGTTGTACAATGATTCAAGACTTCACAGGAGATCTGCAGAGATAGAATGTATGAAAATGTATGCACTCACTAACTGTAAGTCGCTCTGGATAAGAGCGTCTGCTAAATGACTAAAGTGTAAATGTAAATAGAAGAAGTGCTTTAAGGCAGAAGGGCCATTTGTTTGCATGACTAATGAAAATGGAGTGCTGTGAGAAAGTAAGTGGGAGTGTGTATGTGTGTGTGGGGGGGGGAGTTCTATTGCTGCCATTGAAACCATTACCCTTAGTATGTATGTGGCTGTTTTGAACACAATCATAGATCAGTTGACAAGAATTCTGCCAGCAGTGTATTTACCTGTGGCTGTCAAGCCCTGAGTACTCTAAACAGGTTCTAATCATAGTATATTGCCACACAACCAATACATTGTTATTTGCTCTACTCTGCACTGCCTGTAATCTGTATATGAACTGTTTTAACACAGGGACATCTCCTTGGTTCTTCTGAAAAGATAACATGCAGCAAATGAAGTACACAGCTTCTGCAGGTGGCCAACAAATCCCCAAATCTTCTCTCATTTTGTATATTTTTATGCAGAGGTTGGAGAAAGGAAAGATAAGAGAAAGCAAGCTGCAACTTAACCATATGTGATTGAAGCCCTAGGGGAGGAGGGGAGGAGGGGAGGTCATTTTTATTCCCTGTCCCCATTTTTCTTTTCTCTGCAAGATTGCTGTCATTCTGCTGACTTTCATGGCAAAAGCAAAAACTTGAAGGAAGCAAAAACACTTTGCTCTCAGGGCCATCAAGTAAAAGAAATGGCTCACACTGTTTATTTTCAATTGTGTGCCATGTGCAAGCCAAGGCAGGCACATGCAGGGTACCATCCTTAAACTCTGTGGCCGTTTGACTCTCGTTTTACAAATTCATGTGACACTACAAGAAAAAGGGCGCTGATGAGGAAAATCAACACAGCCCAAGACTACATGAGCTCTTATACCCACTTGTGATGGGTGTGAGAGAAAAGGCTCTCTCCCACACTAAATGTCACTCAGCTTTTGGCAACCTTTAAATATGCCTGTTTTCATCCAAGTGTACCCCCGTTGTTTCTTTCTATGAGAGCTGACTTGTTTGTTAGCACTTAACAAATTGATCCTAATTATTCACATTATAAAGCACTACTGCCTCTAAAAGCCCTCCTTTGTTTTGGAGACCTATTGTGAGAGTCTGTTCAGTTGCTGTGGCAACTGTGTGTGTGTGTGTGTGTGTGTGTGTGTGTGTGTGTGTGTGTTTGTGTGTGTTTGTGAATGTGTGTGTGTTTTCCAAATGCACTTTTGGAGGTGAATGCTGTGCAATTCCAGCAGGCAGCAAGTTAGCAAATGAAAATCTTGATTTGAAAACAAGTCATCCATGTGTCTTAAGTTCCAAAGCATTACATGAACACTGAGTCAAAGACATGCCAAAACAACATGCACTGATATCATGCATTAGGAATGTCATGAAAGCCAGTAGACACTGTTTGATGATTATGAAGTGTTTTTCTAGTTTCATAGTCATTGAATAAACAAAAACTGAAATGGTAACCATGAAATCATACAGTATGTGCAATTCTATATTCAAGCAATATGAATAGCAAATGCTGCATGATCAAATAACAGGTTCTTAACATACGTTATTAAATCAAATCAAATTCAGAGATTCAGCAGGGTATGATTGTGACAGTCGGGAATATTGGACCGTTAAAAGGAACCATACATGAACACTGAGAAACTTGTTGATGGATGCGATGCATGTAGCTTTCTTCTGCTTTTCCATGTGACAATATATCACAACTCCCACGGCAGAAATGTTTGTGTTTAACATTAATAATAAACATGATATTATGGCCCCGTGTAGCTCAGTTGGTAGAGCATGGCGCTTGCAACGCCAGGGTTGTGGGTTCGTTTCCCACGGGGGGCCAGTATGAAAATGTATGCACTCACTAACTGTAAGTCGCTCTGGATACGAGCGTCTGCTAAATGACTAAAATGTAAATGTGAAATGATAAAACTTCATGCTGTCATCAAAATCACTTCCAATTTACAATCTCATTGCACACGGTTTCTTATGATGTCTGTCTGTGTCCGTGTCTGTAAAGTAACACTATATGAAATTAGATGTAGTGCGGAGGGACATTGAGAAATATTGCCCGGCTGAGTGCAAACTTACAAAGGAGACATCAAGTTGATACAGTATCTCCAAGGGTAAAGCAATTGAATGAAATCATTGATATGTGGAAGATCTTTTGGGATCATACAATGCAACATATACGTTCAGATCCGTGCAGCCCAAATGGATCTGGACGGCTATTCTCAAGGTGGAATGATAGTTCCTTTGCTCCCACAAAATACCTTAAAGGATATGGGGCAACACGTGAGAGACCTGTTGAAATCGTTTGCATTTGCATGCTTGTTTCACATGCATAAATCTTCTCATTTTGTGTCGTGTTGTTGTAGGCTAATCATGAATCCAATGTGCAAGTTGCTGCAATAATGTGTTCTGAAGTCACAATATTGCAGCAATAAGACGTTTGCTAACAAACGGAAAGACTTTGACAGAGCTTTAGACAGCGACTGAACCCGACTCTCCTTGTTCAGCACCATGGACAGCGACCGAGTCAGAATGTCATTGTTCAGCACCATGTTCAGCGACTGTCTCAATACGCGCAGCGCTGCACGGACTAAACTCATGCTAACATTCCAGTACCTCAACTCTCCCAATGTCTAGCAGGTTTTCACATATGCAGAGACATCTGCCTCACATAAGCTTCCATGTAAACACATCAATAAAAAAATGAACATGTACTTGCAATACATTTCTCCAAGCTCTATTGACCAAGCACAAGATTGAACTGTCAGAGCAACATAACACGTAAAAGGAATCAACCAATAGAATAGGCTACTACTGTACCTTAAGAACTTTCTCTTAGTTCACACTCTCCATCCAAAGGTCCACAATTCCTCGAGCTGGATTCAGGAAGCAACTTTCGAAGTCTTCACGTTGTGATCGCAGAATGTTCGGGCCAAAACGTTCAGCAAGGGGCGACAGCAGAAACTGTAAATGCCAAGTCCAGACCCGACTGTGTCGGATCGATCCCAAGTTCTAGTGCAATGTCCACTTCCACAAGCAAACGTAAAATAAAACGACTCTGACCAAACTCCAAAGAGTGTACTACCAACTTTTCTTGGTTGCTATATCCAAGTAAACGGACTATAGCCAAATATCGAATTGATTGTATATTGGAGCTCCAAAAAGTCCTGAAAGCATAAGATGTGTTCTTGTCTTTCCTTTACGAGCTCCAATATATTGTTGGTACTTTTACTCCCGGCTTCGGAGTCCTGCTTGTGGTTCTTGCACTGCAAGTGGGTTTCAGTCTCAGTGTGTCTTGTTGCCTCTTCTCAGTAGTATTTATCCTACCCCGCCCCCCATGCTCTGAGTCGGAATCTCTGCGTGGATAACACATTGAAGTGAATGAGCCAGCGTGAAGGTGGGGGGAGCGCGGGGGAGAAGTATGTATGTGTGCGTATGAGTGTGTAGAGCGGGAGGGACAGGAAAGGGAGGGAGATAGAGAAGCTGAGGGAGAGAGAAAGACGATGCGAGCACCAAACTACGCAGAGATGGACGCAGGAGCATGGGCACCGAAAAGGGGAGCTTACAGTAGATATATAGTCTATCATGGGAAATAATGGTATGTATCCTCAAGTGAACATAATATTATGTCACGCACCATATATGCGAAATTATGAAGGAGCCTATAGGGCAGGCTAATTTGTGATGCACCATTTCATAAAATGCGATAACTAAATGACCATTACCTTGATGATTAATAAATCATTATCATTTGGGTAAATTATATGGTTATGGGCTACAGGTGCAAGCAAAAAAAGCTTCTATTGACAGAGAAGCTGCTAGGTGTTTGGTAATTTTAGTTTAATGAGCAGAGTTTAATAAAAGCTTTAGTTAGGGGATAACGGATGCAGTGAAAATAAAACCTTTGCATGCATGTCCCTTGGCTTGCCCAACCGCAGTGCAACATGATGTGTAATCAAATAGTAAGTGCATTACTTTTCCAACGATTCTGAATTGGCCGAGCAAAATCGGAAACACGTCAATCAAAAGTTGTTGTAGGGGCTAGACTGAAGCAATGTGGTAATGTCGGAACGAAGGAAAACATGCTGCAGCAGCCAATACACTCCCCCGCCTCTGGGGAATAGGTCGCTCTAGATGTGTTTTCGGAACGCGCGGGTTCCTCCATGTGCTGCAGGGAGGGAGAGCACCGATAGGGGCGTCAGGTTCGTGGATTTCTTGGCTCCAACTGCGCTATAGGCAGGCCTATCTAAAACTATTTAAGGGGGCGGTTGTGCATGATCTGGATGAAAAACTTGGACAGCATGACTCAACATTATATAAACAACAAGCAACACGAGTTGTAGCTCCTAACTGATCCTCTCTGTTTCTTAATGACAACATGATGAGGTCCATAAAAGGACAGACACATGGCTGAATGCTCATACCGGAGTAGTAAATAGTTATAGAAGATTGGGGGCTTAAAGCCCACGTGCACTATGGAAGTCATGATATCATACAGTATGTGACATGTGTGGCATCCCCCATAACTGGAGAAAGAGACAAACATACAGTAATGACGCGTAGACATACTCACTAGTGGCTGTGGCGACCACACTCACTACAACAGACTCACTTGTGACAAAGGGGAGTTGAGTCACCGCATCTGAGCGCTGCATCGCTGACACCCTTTATGAGGTCTGAAATGCACCTTAAGGTCATTTAAGTGGCATGCAGGCAATGCCATAGAGGTATGCTGTTACAGTGAGAATCATGCTTGTGCATGCATGTAGCCATCAGATTAAACTCTGATAATTGTTTAATAACACATGTATTACTATTTTACTATGCAATAACAACAAGTGTGAAAATGTAAGCAGTATGGAGGAGCTATCTTGTTCATCAACAGAATATTGTACTTATCTGACACTGAGGTACATTAATTTACAGATAATGTGGAGATATCAAGGGTGCATCCCAAATGGCACACTATTCCCTATATTATAGTGCACTACTTTTGACCAGGGCACAGACTTCACTTAGTACCTCCATGTGTCCCAGTGGGCTCTGGTCAAAAGTAGAGCAATACATAGGGGATAGGGTGCCATTTGGGATGCATACATTGAGTTACATTAATTTACAGAACTCCTGGAGATACCAAGTCAACTCCACTAATTGTGTAATCAGATCAGTCATTAGACACTCAGCAGTGGAGAGTGGGGTTCACCCACTGTACAGGAAAACCCCCAATGTGAGACAGTGATGGCAGGCCAAATGGCACCCTATTCCCTATATAGTGCACTACTTTTGACCTGGGCCCATAAGGCTTTGATCAAAAGTAGTGCACTATGTATTGAATTGGGTTCCATTTGGGACAAAGCTGCTGATGTCAGGCCAACAGGACAGACATAGGAAAACTGTGGAGAGCTCTAACAATGTTAATTAGGATCTGAGAAGGCAGAGGAGCACATGCCTGAGATGTCTGCTGAGGGATGATAGCTTGGAACCATACAGTTAAAGCTGTACAGCAGCAAAAACAAACCATCCAACTCGCATACTGGCATGATCTAGGAAAAACTTCTGTGACCTGTGTATTTGCCTGGGCATTTACAACTCATAAGTGCTTGTATGAGTTTTCAGTAGTAATATTCATATTAACTTTTAAGGGTGAAAGGGGGACACATTGCATTCATCTAAACTAATCTAACCTCATCTATAACTCTGATCTGTCTATTTGAACTACCCTACACCCTGTATGCCCCAACATAACTTAAGATTGATGCAGGCTACTGCTACCGGTACGTACACAAATGCCCATAACGGTGGGAGGAAAAGTTGTGAGGAATCACCACCACTGCATCCACTGCTGCCTCCACGCAAGCCATCCTACATGGCCTGGGCCAGCCCTTCACTATGCTATTTCAGAGGCTGCTTGAAGCACTTGCACCCGGTAGCAGAGTCAGTGTCGTGCCCAAACAGAGGTAACCCCTGCATCATTGACAATAGAAAGCTACACATACCATGCACTACAATGTAACAATGTGCTAATATTACATAGAGAGAACATACTGCATGTATACATGTTAACATTGACAAGAATCTGGGTCTGTGGGAAACTATGGTTACTACAATATAGTAGTTAAACTAAATAGTGCTTCATCTACTACTGCTACTGCTTCTACTGCTACTACTACTGCTACTACTACTACTGCTACTACTACTACTGCTACTGCTACTACTACTACTGCTACTACTACTACTACTACTACTACTGCTACTACTACTACTACTATCTTTATCATCAGCATGAGCAACATTATTGGCAATGTCATCCATCATCATACCACCCTGCATGTATCCCACTACTGGCTTGCCTCTGAATATAAGCAGGGTTGGTCCTGGTCGGTCCCTGGATCATGAGAGACCAGATGCTGTTGGAAGTGTTGTTGGAGGTCCAGTAGGGGGTACTCTTCCCTCTGGTCTAAGGAGATTCCAATGCCCCAGGGCAGTGAAGGGGACATTGCCCTGCATAGTGTGCCGTCTTTCAGATGGGACGTTAAAACGGGTGTCCTAACTCTCTGTGGTCACTAAAGATCCCATGGCACTTACTGTAAGAGTAGGGTTGTTAACCCTGGTGTCCGTACCATCATGGCCACCTAATCATCCCGAGCTTCCAATTGGCTCATTCATCACCTCTCCCCCCCGTAACTATTCCTCATGCAGGTCGTTGCTGTAAAGAGAACATGTTCTTAGTCATCTTACCTGGTAAAATAGGTGTCAATAAATAAATAAACAGTTTCCATGGGTTAATTTTTTAACTTAGTGTTTGCACTGTATGTCTAAATGAACTCTGTCAATCACAGTACTTGTCACAACCTGCTAGATGTGCAGCACTTGCTTTTATACTGTATCTCTCAGCAGCAGGCTGCATCTCTGCCTTGTCTCCTGCTCATGTGGTTGTGAAGAGATCTCTACTCTAGAGGGTGCTGCTTTTTATATTCCAAAGACCAGAGACCTCGCTTAGAGTGAAGAGAGATGCAATGTTTTGCTCAGTAGCGTTGGTGGGTGGGCCTGCAGAAATCTTATTTTTTTGCATGTCATCTTCAAAAAGTGCAGAAAAGTGCAACATCTGCAATGGAGGCTACAACAAGTGTAACATCTGAAATGGAGGTTACGACAAGTGCAACATCTGCAATGGAGGCTACAACAAGTTTATCATCTGCAAGTGTAAACCCCCCTGTTGTTTGGTATGAGAAAGTGTGTGAGAAGCACGCACGCATGCATGCATGAGGTCAGAGTAAAGGCTGTTTCAGTGTTGTATTAATTGGCACCTCTACTTGTCTGCCCCCCTGTGTATGGTACCTATTCCCCAAGTAAAAATCACAAGAGAAGATATCCCAGAAACTGGTCAATACACTGCCAGGACAACAGACAACAAATTAGCATGACCTGCTGGTGACCCCTCAACATCCCCTACAGTCGACTGGGATGTGCTTTTGCTCTATAAATGCTACACAACACACACAACTGTTCTGATTGTTATTAAACCATTCCTAGCAGCGCTGAAATGTATGAATAGATCATTGTTTGTGAGAGAATAAAGGGGGAGCAGCAGTGGATTCAAGTGGGATATAATGCCATTTCCCATGAGGGATGTGATTTGCTCACATTGTGGCAAGAGTCCATACAACAGTCTTGATATCCCAATAATCATAGCGATTAAGCTTGGCCTAATTTGTTGTTGTATGGATGAAATATAAATGTAAAGTGCAGAAAACAATAGTGTGGGGGTAGAACTGTCTACCTGTCTGTGTGTCTGTGTCATTGTCAAATATTCACAATAGCCATGTCGCTATTTACAAACCCAGACAGCAAAATTATTATGGCCTGAATCCAGACCACTTTGACAAGGTTACACATACCATTTCATCTGAAGGCCTTTACAGTTAAAATTCCCCCTGTACTGTAGATCCATCCCCTTATTCTCCTGTACACACAGAACAATCCTCTTTAACCATGATGGGGACCAGTATCCATCTTTCTCCCTCACGATGATGATGTGGTGCCCATGACCTTTCTCTGTCTTCGTAATAGGGGTGGGTTTATTCCTGGGCACCCTTAGTGGGGACAGAGTGCCCTGGTCTACTTACTTAAAGATAAGACCTTTGCAGAGGGACAGGAGTGCAGAACAAGAGGTGAAGGGAAGAAGGTCATGTCAGAGGAAAGAGAGAGGAGGAAAGAGAGGGAGGAAAGAGGGAGGAAAGAGAGAGGGAGGAAAGAGAGAGGAGGAAAGAGAGAGGAGGAAAGAGAGGGAGGAAAGAGAGAGGAGGAAAGAAAGAGGAGGAAAGAGTGAGGAGGAAAGAGAGAGGAGGAAAGAGTGAGAGGAATGAGAGAGGAGGAAAGAGAGGGAGGAAAGAGAGAGGAGGAAAGAGAGAGGAGGAAAGAGCGAGGAGGAAAGAGAGGGAGAAAAGAGAGAGGAGGAAAGAGAGGAAGGAAAGAGAGAGAAGGAAGAGAGGGAGGAAAGAGAGGGAGGAAAGAGAGAGGAGGAAAGAGAGAGGAATGAGAGAGGAGGAAAGAGAGGGAGGAAAGAGAGAGGAGGAAAGAGAGGGAGGAAATAGAGAGGAGGAAAGAGAGAGGAGGAAAGAGAGAGGAGGAAAGAGAGAGGGGAAAGAGAGGAGGAAAGAGAGAGGAGGAAAGACAGAGGAGGGAAGAGAGGGAGGAAAGAGAGAGGAGGAAAGAGAGAGGAGGAAAGGGAGAAGTGAGTTCTGTTCATTTTTCCCTCTTTGTTGTAAGATAAGAACAAAACCTTTAATATTTAAACTAAGCCATTATATTGATTGTCTGCCTGCAGACTGTAAAAAATGGCAGTTTGTAAAAGACTTGTTATAATTTTGTACAGAGTATAATAGAATACAGTCCAAGAGAGAATACAATACATGTGCCTGTCATTTTCAATTACATAATGACACCTATTACAAACCACCTGAGTGTGCACATGCAGACACAGTATTTAGTATTTATTAGGAACCCCATTAGCTGTTGCCAAGGCAGCCGCTACTCTTCCTGGAGTTCAATCAGGAACAGTCTCACTGCTTTTTCCTCAACCCAGACGCCCTCTCTCACCTCCTCTCATCCCCAGACATCTCTGATACTTTCTCTCCTTATACAGTACCTTCCCTTCACTCCTCCTCTGTGTTGTTCTCCCTCTTGTGATGATGGCCAAGTGAGTGACAGCCAAGGGCTTTGCCCAGTGTGCCCAACATACATTTTTGTCATCAGTAGGACTAGTTAAAGGATCTACTCAAGGATTCTCTTTGTTCTTGACATTACTTGCAATGTCTTCATTTTTTAATGATCTGTAGAGGTTGATGCAGACCTGGCTGGACACTGGGCGGTGCTGGAGTCTCATGGGGGTGTGTTCCAATTGGCTACCTATTCCCTATGGGCCCTGAGCAAAAGTAGTGCACTATAATAGGAAAATGGTGCCATTTGGGACACAGCCGTGGCTTGGATCAATGACCCCATGGGAGTTCTTCTAGAAGTCATGGTGAACTCTGGGCCATTGTCCAAGGGCTCAAATAACGGTTTGCTCCACTGAATGTCAACGTTGGTTAGATAATACCTGCGAATTGGGATCAATATGAACATGTAGCGTTGAGCATTTGGCCTGATAGACTTTGCCGTTTGAAATGACAACATGAGATCGACTGTAGGAAATTGACTTTGGCTAATGCAATATCCAGCAGTGTTTACAAACTCCATACCATGTTTACCGCATAATAAGCCGAAACAGCACGGTCATTACTGTTTACTTCATAACCATATAATATGCACATGGGCCAGCTCAATTAATGACTTTTACAGGTAGTAAGATACCTAGTGTGGCAATGCAGTCTGTCAATATCACTTTCCAATTGATAACCTATGGGGCCTCAGTACTGAGCTAAGTCGATGTGGACACAACTGGGTGCTTGTGCTTGTGTTGGTATTAGTGATGATCAATAGGACGCTGCTGCCACGGACCCTGCCAACGAAGCAAACCCTGTTTAAATCTGTAAGACACCAGCCTGCTGTTCGTCTCTGGATCAACAATAACAACAGCAGTGCCAGGGAGGCATTATAATTTGGATGGACGGTATACTGAGGAACCCTTGTTTTGCAGGGAGGGAGGTAAACTGACACATTTACATTTACATTTACGTCATTTAGCAGACGCTCTTATCCAGAGACACCTTTAGGGAGACGTAGACCTACTGTGATATGAATCACTAGGCCTTCATGATTATGCAGTGATGAGTTGGAGAGGAAGGCCAATCCATAACAGGCGCCAGTTAGTGAGGTAACCAGTTGCTGGCTACGTAAAGATGCTGCACTATCTAATAGCAATTCAGTGGTGCCCACATTGAAGCAATGGGTTTGCAATAACATTTTGTTTAAATATATTTTTTTAGCTAGCCAGCTAAAATTGTTTACAGTTAGTTAACAATCGCTCCTACACTCGTATAGCTACAGTAGCGCTGCCGTGTCAATAACAGGTTCCAAAGGTGACAAAGGTGTCTCCAGTTGTGTTTACATTTACCTGACTCACCTTTCATATATTTACTTTCCATGCATATTAAAATCGATATACATCTTTGAAATAGATGAGTCAACGAGACAAGAGTGCCCTGTATGTATCTCACATTGAGTTGCATGTGACAGAGCTACATGTCTCGGCATCGAACACAGAGATATCAAAACATCCATGGCCATGGTATTGATTGATGTCACCATCTATGTGGTTAACAATGGTAAACTACTGTATGAGCTGGGTGGTTTTGTGCACATTGATCTACATTTGCATCTTCTAGCTATGACTCCCTTTACTTTCAATCATAGGAGGCGTCTCTGATTTGTCCTCTCACAATACTTCTCCTGTGGACAAACAAATGCAGTCAATCATAATATTGACGTATCAGGGACAAACTGTAGAACAATCAGCGTAGGCTCCACATACCAGTGCTCACAACATGTACACTACATGACCAAAAGTATATGGACACCTGCTTGTTGAACATCTCATCCCAAAATCATGGGTATTAATATGGAGATGGTCCCCCCTTTGCTGCTATAACAGCCTCCACTCTTCTGGGAAGGCTTTCCACTAGATGTTGGAACATTACTGCAGGGATTTGCTTCCATTCAGCTACAAGAGCATTAGTGAGGTCGGGCACTGATGTTGGGCTATAAGGCCTGGCTCGCAGTTAATGTTCCAATTCATCACAAAGGTCAGGGCTCTGTGCAGGCCAGTCAAGTCCTTCCACACCAATCTCGACAAAACATTTCTGTATGGACCTTGCTTTGTGCATGGGGTCATTGTCATGCTGAAACAGGAAAGGGCCTTCCACAAACTGTTGCCACAAATTTGGAAGCACAGAATCGTCTAGAATGTCATTGGATGCTGTAGCGTTAAGATTTTTCTTCACTGAAAAACAGCCCCAGACCATAATTTCTCCTCCACCAAACTTTATAGTTGGCTCTATGCATTGGTGTAGGTAGCGTTCTCCTGGCATCCGCCAAACTGAGATTCGTCCGTCGGACTGCCAGATGGTGAAGCTTGATTCATCACTCCAGAGAACGCGTTTCCACTGCTCCAGAGACCAATGGCAGCGAGCTTTACACCACTCCAGCCGAAGCTTGGCATTGCGCATGGTGATCTTAGGCTTGTGTGCGGCTTCTCGGCCATGGAAACTCGTTTCATGAAGCTCCCGACGAACAGTTCTTGTGCTGACATTGCTTCCAGAGACAGTTTGGAACTCGGTAGTGAGTGTTGCAACCGAGACGGTCCCGTTCTTTGAGCTTGTGTGGCCTACCACTTTGCGGCTGAGCCGTTGTTGCTCCAAGACATTTCCACTTCACAATAACAGCACTTACAGTTGACCGGGGCAGTTCTAGCAGGGCAGACATTTTCCAAACTGACTTGTTGGAAAGGTGGCATTCTATGACGGTGCCACGCTGAAAGTCACTGAGCTCTTCAGTAAGGCCATTCTACTGCCAATGTTTGTCTATGGAGATTGCATGGCTGTGTGCTCGATTTTATACACCTGTCAGCAATGGGTGTGGCTGAAATAGCCGAATCCACTAATTTGAAGGGGTGTCCACATACTTGTGTATATTTAGTGTACTTAATCTCACTGCCTACAATGGAACAAAGGACTTATCACAGTCTGCAGAAACTGTGCGTTTCCCTCTGCAGCTTTGTCTCTCCTGTCAGATCTATGGATGTAGCCTAACATGCGAGTCGGTTTGCAGGTCAATATCTGTGCACAAGGTTGCTTTTTCAACCGGTGCAGTGGTACATATTTGTTCTCCTTTTTTTTATGTCTCTATCTTTCTATCTCTTTCCATCTAGATCTCATGTTAGGCTAGTGCACGTAGGTGTCTAGCTGATGAGTCATTGGTTGCACACCTCATCGATGGCTGCCCATATTTGGGCTCGCAGGAAGTCCATTTTTGAGAGACTGGCAAATGTGCAGATGAATACTGGGGCTCTTTCTCTTCTCTTCCCCACAATTTTTCATTTGAAACAACTTTTTCAAGGGTGACTCTTGTTTATTAAAGTACAAGTACTTCTTATGTCCAGTCGTCTCAAGGACTTTCTTTGACCAGTTCTGTAAGGGGCTCACTGTGATGTCATGAGAGAAACATTGATGGGAGGGTATTCTCGGATACTGTATTTGCATTGTACTTGTGTACTTTTTATTAGAAAAGCCCACATATTTAGGAAAATATAAACACATGGACCAATGAATCATTCTTCTTAGTAACACACACATTTCTAAAGTTGACCAAGTATACAGTTTTTGAGGTTGATATAGGATGCTGTGTTAAGTTAGGAGATTGTTTCTTTGAGTCAATAACTTTTACTCGAAAAGTACCTTTCCACAACTGGATAGCCAAAAAACCTCTCTCCCATTTACAAACATGAGGAGGGTCTTTATGAAAACAGTGCAATTTGTAATTGTAGAAAGGATTTCACACACACAAATAGAAACTTCTCTGGATCAGCAGACCTGTGAGGAGAGGTTTTGCTCTCTTTTTGGATCATAAACTCAGTGGGGAATAATACATTCAAATGAAAAATCTTGTGTGCTCAACTATAGATACATCTTTGTCTTTGTATGCTTAACCCATAAGGAGTTATCCAATTTATAGCATACTGGTTAAATAGAGGAAGACCAGAGAGAAACGGTTATATGGATGGTGTATAGCTGGCGGATAGGAAGCAGGCTAAAAACAGCTCATGTTTATATGTATATAAATATATCAATATCAGGCTATACTGTATGACGTGCAATGAGGAGTGCTTTCATAATCTGGCATATATGTAACCAATCTAATGATAGGTTCACTCTATTATCTCAGCAGGGAGAACATCCTGAGGACAATGTAATATGTAATCAATGTTCCCTCTTTAATAATATTAGATTAATCAGTATCAAATGTGCCAAGAGATCTAATTGAAACATGTATGAGTCAATGTGAGCTGAATTCACTCAGAGGACATGATGGTACTATTAGAGGTGGTACTACTCACATAAAGATGATGAGTGTATTTCAGTGTGTGTGTGTGTGTGTGTGTGTCTGTGTGCACGTGTGCACGCACATTTATAGACTAGACATGTACAGACCTATCTTAATTGGATCCCTCTGCTGTCAAAGATAATTTTCCACAGGTACTTGACACAATGTCTTCGTCCCAAATGGCACCCTATTCCCTATTTAGTGCACTAGTTTTGACCAGAGCCCTATTCATTTAATAAGGTGCCATTTGGGACGCAGACAATAGCATATTATACAGTCTCCCCTGTATAATTTTTTGTGATGCATTAGAAGTCCCAGTCGTCAGAGAGGAAATAACACTATTATACACTCTGTCAGTGTGGCTACAGCAACATGAACCAATCTGACATAGACTGACTCCCAAATGGCACCCTATTCCCTATATAGTGCAGTACTTTTGACCGTGGCCCATGGGGCTCTGGTCAAAAGTAGTGCTCTATATAGGGAATAGGGTACCATTTGGGATGCAGCCATATACTTTTTAAATGTAAGAAGTAATGAATTAGAAGAAGAATAGTGGATTGACAGTAATGGAGGTTGAATACATTAGACTTGGCAAACAAGCACTACTTTGCCATTCATAAACAACATTGACAAGTGACATTTGCTTTTTTTTTCAGTCATCTGGGTGATATCACCATCTTATATAGATAAATCTTTCAAGGCAACCTGAAGTACTAATGTGTTTCATTAACTGATAATGTATTCCAAATACACCATGTCATCATGTCTTTCAGGAATGTGACTTGACTGATTATGCTACAGAGGCGTTAAAGTTATAGGTAGGTAATCAAACCACATGGCAATTTCTCCATTGATCATTGAAGTGAAAGCAGGAACTAAATAAATTATGTAACAGGTTTACACCAAAACAAGTGAGAAAGGTAACACTGTGAAAGAAAACTTTCAATGTATTTGTCAAAATTGTGGATCTGTGAGACACGGCACATTGAGGAAGATGGTTAGAAACTGTAGGATTCTATAAAAGCAACATATTTCCCTCATGTATTGAAGTGACTCAATCTGTGAATGAAAATAACCTCAGAAGATTTATTTTTATGGGTCTGGAAAGGTTAGGTAAGAAAATTGGAAAACAGAAATAGGAGCAAAATAACATTGCCTCCCAAACTACCAAATGTATACAAAGTTAATAAGTTGCTATTAAGATAAGAGTACTTCTTATTAAGTTAACAATATTATTATTAAACCGTTTTAATTAATAATTACATCTTAATAATTAGAACATTAAATTAGTATATGGTAGTAGTGCAATAACCTAGTGCTGCCTACCTCTTAATAATCATAATTGGCATAGCATGCTGACACAGCTGGCCCCTAATGATTGACACCATAATGTAGAGGGAAAATCGTAAACAAACTCTTTAAACAAGGTGTTTACCAATAAATTAAAATGTTAGTGTTAGGTGGTGGGCTATCTGCAAACTGCTTTAGTTTTCGAGATGATCGATGATCGATCACACGGGAGGAGCTGGTTTTTACATATTGTATTTATTTATTTATTCTGAACACATTTCCGTTTGTTGGCAATGTAAAAATTATTATTATTTTTTTAAATACTTACTTTTATGTTCGCTAGCTGGACAGGCAAACATCGCCGAGTACTAAACTGTAAACCAATCAAAACTTGTGTACTATCCATTCTACTATCTCTGCTGATCACGTCTGCCAATCACGTTATCCTAAGGTACAGTGGTGGAAGAAGTACCCAATTGTCATACTTGAGTAAAAGTAAAGATACCTTAATAGAAAATGACTCAAGTAAAAGTGAAAGTTACCCAGTAAAATACTACTTGAGTAAAAGTCTAAAAGTATTTGGTTTTAAATGTACTTAAGTATCAAAAGTAAGTGTAATTGCAAAAATATACTTAAGTATCAAAAGTAAAATGAAAAGTATAAATAAGTTCAAATTCCTTATATTAAGCAAACCAGATGGCACAATTTTCTTGTTTTTTTAATTTACGGATAGCTAGGGGCACACTCTGACAATCAGACATAATTTACAAACAAAGCATTTGTGTTTAGTGAATCCACCAGATCAGAGGCGGTACGGATGACCAGGAATGTTCTCTCGATCAGTGCGTGAATTTGATAATTTTCCTGTCCTGCTAAGCATTCAAAATGTAATGAGTACTTTTGGGTGTCAGGGAAAATGAATTGAGTAAAAAGTACATTATTTTCATTAGGAATGTAGTGAAGTAAAAGTAAAAGTTGTCAAAAATAGAAATAGTAAAGTAAAGTACAGATACCCCAAAAAACTACTTAAGTAGTAATTTAAAGTAGTTTTACTTAAGTACTTTACACCACTGCTAAGGTGGTAGTGTCACGATCGTCAGGGAGAGACCAAGGCGCAGCGTTGAAGGTGAACATATTTATTTAATTAATGATCACACGTAACAAAACAACAAACGATAACGTGACGTCTACGGTTTAAACACAAACCAACACGAACAAGAAACCACAAACACAAAGTGAAAGACAGACAGTTAAATATGGCTCCCAATCAGAGACAACCAGCTGACACTCGTTGCCTCTGATTGGGAGTCACTCAGGCCAACATAGAAATACAAACATAGAATGACACACCCTGGCCCAACATAACAGTGTCCCCAGAGCCAGGGCGTGACAGTACCCCCCCCTAAAGGCGCGGACTCCGACCGCGCCAACTAAATACCACAGGGGAGGGACCGGGTGGGCACTCCGCCTTGGCGGCGGATCCGGCTCCGGGCCTGATCCCCACTCCCTCTCCAACCCCCCAAAGTACCCCTGGTCCGGTCTGGCCCCGCTGGCCGGAGCTGGACTGCACACTGATGGAGCGGATTGCTCTAGCTCCGGCGTAACGCATCTGACCGGTGCCGGACCAGGCACCAGTGGAACAGGCACGGGCCGTGCAGGACCGACGACGCACACCACTGGCTTGGTGTGGGGAACAGGCACGGGCCGTGCTGGACTGACGACGCACACCACTGGCTTGGTGTGGGGAGCAGGAGCGGGCCGGACAGGGCTGACGATACGCACCACAGACTTGGTGCGGGGAGCAGGAATGGGCCGGACTGGGCTGGCGACGCGCACCACAGACTTGGTGCGGAGAGCAGGAACGGGCCGGACTGGGCTGGCGACGCGCACCACAGACTTGGTGCGGAGAGCAGGAACGGGCCGGACAGGGCTGACGAAACGCACCACAGACTTGGTGCGGGGAGCAGGAATGGGCCGGACTGGGCTGGCGACGCGCACCACAGACTTGGTGCGGAGAGCAGGAACGGGCCGGACTGGGCTGGCGACGCGCACCACAGACTTGGTGCGGAGAGCAGGAACGGGCCGGACAGGGCTGACGAAACGCACCACAGACTTGGTGCGGGGAGCAGGAATGGGCCGGACTGGGCTGGTGACGCGCACCACAGACTTGGTGCGGAGAGCAGGAACGGGCCGGACAGGGCTGGACGAAACGCACCACTGACTTGGTGCGGGGAGCAGGAATGGGCCGGGCCGAGCTGGCGATGCGCACCGTAGACTTGGTGCGAGTGGCAGGAACAGGCCGGACCGTACTGGGAACACACACCACTGGCCCCTACGTGGGGATCAGGAACAGGCCGGACCGGACTGGCAACACACGCCAGTACCTCTCGCCGTGCCTCTACATCTTCCACCCCCTCTTCGACCAGTGGCCCCGTAACCTGGCGGCCTCCTCTGCCAATCCGCTGGGCCGCTCTGCCGCGGTCTCCTGCTGGCCCGTCGTCCACGGCGTTAGCCCCCCCCTAAAAAATTTCTGGGCTTCACTCCTACCCGTGGCCAAGGTCTCCATGTCCCTCGCCAGCCGTTCGCCCTTCTGCCACAATGTCAAGCCCCTCTCCTCCTCATCCGGCTTGACCCAGTCGAGGAGGCGAAGGAGATCTGTTAGAGATCTCCCTGGCGATGGCTCCTGGACACGCTGCTTGGTCACATCTTGGTGGTTTCTTCTGTCACGATCGTCAGGGAGAGACCAAGGCGCGGCGTTGAAGGTGAACATATTTATTTAATTAATGATCACACGTAACAAAACAACAAACGATAACGTGACGTCTACGGTTTAAACACAAACCAACACGAACAAGAAACCACAAACACAAAGTGAAAGACAGACAGTTAAATATGGCTCCCAATCAGAGACAACCAGCTGACACTCGTTGCCTCTGATTGGGAGTCACTCAGGCCAACATAGAAATACAAACATAGAATTACACACCCTGGCCCAACATAACAGTGTCCCCAGAGCCAGGGCGTGACAGGTAGAACTTTTTTTTTTTATATATATTTTTTAAATTTATTTGTATTTATTTTTTCGGGGGGAATGGATCAGCTTAATATTGCAGATAGATTGTATCTTCTATCAATGTAATTGTCTGCATCACTTCCAATCCCCCATGTTTTTTTAATTGTTTTTTAAAATAATATATACTCCCCTTTATTACTTTTCAACCCCACCATCCTTTCCCTACTTGGAGTAAATTAGTGAACAACAATGCCCAGGCCTCTACTTCCGGTCTATACTTACTATCTACACCTTATGGACAGAGTTAATTTTACAATAATTCTATTATATATATATTTTTTATATATTTTTTTTATTGCTCCTGAACTTCTTCTACTCTCAACCTCTCCGATCATTTTCATGATGTCCATCCGGTTTGCTTCTATATGCCATATCTTTCTAACTGTGCTCTTTCCCAAAAGCTCCCAACATACAACCTATATACTTATTATGGACACAGTATGCTTACATTATTAGCTATCTTTGTTATTATTTGTTGTTATTTGTTATTAGTCCCATCCTTCAACTCTATTCAATACCTCCCATCTATCTCTTAACACCATCCATATAGGATTTCTATTTGCCATATATATTTCAACCGTACTGTGATGTTTTACAAAAGTTCTGAACCTTTCTATTCTCATTGCTTCTACAGATTGTGAATTAAAAATAAAATGTTTTGCTAAAAGTATTATTATATTATTGATTGATTGACTATGACTTTTCAGATCACCCAGTAATGCTATCTGCAAGGTTAGTTCCAGGTAAATATTGCAATCCTTTAGCCATTCCTGGACCTGTGTCCAAAAACATGCTACAAATGGACAGAACCAAAACAAATGATCGAATGATTCTGTCTTTTCACAGCAAAATCTGCAGAGCTGGGAAGATTGTATCCCCCATATAAATAACATTCTATTGGTAGCAAGAATTTTATATAATAATTTAAATTGAAAGATTCAAATTTTTGAATCCGATGTCGTTTTGCGTGTCAGTTCATAAACACTATGCTATGGGATCGGTACGTCAAAGATCTCTTCCCAACTATTTTGCAATCTATATGGGACGGCTGTCAATCCTTTGGTCCTTAAGTGAAACTGATATACTTTTTTATTTATCACAGTTTTCCTTAACCAATTATGTTCTTTAATGCAAGGCTGACAGACAAGTTCCTTACTTTCTCCCCTTTCCACTTTCCTCTTCCACTTTTGCGGTAAGGCTGCAATTATTTGGTTGTAATTTTGGGTAGAGCAGACATTTCCATATGTTTTTGTCAGCTGCATGTGCGACATAACTCCACCAGTCCTACCGATGATATCATTTACGAAGATTATACCTTTTTTAAACATTCTGTCAAAAAATAAAGGTTTTTTGTCAATTAGTATATTTGAATTTAACCACAATATTTGTTGCATTATTTGTTCTGTCGTTTCTGGAGGATTAAATTGAAATTGCAACCAACTTTCTATGGCTTGTTTTAGAAATAGTGACATTTGGGAGATTATTTCCTTTTCAAATAACTGAAAGTGAGAGGTTGTAATCTGAATAAAGGGAAAAAGGCCTTTTTTGAACATTGGGTGAGACAATCTTACTAATTTGCTTGAGAACCAGTTTGGATTTAAGTATAACTTTTGTATGACTGAAGCTTTTAGTGATAGGTCTAATGCTTTAATATTTAATAATTTCTGTCCTCCGAATTCATATTCATTATATAAATATGCTCTTTTAATTTTGTCTGGCTTGCCGTTCCAAATAAAATTGAATATTCTTTTCTCATATAATTTAAAAAACTGTTCGCTAGGCGTAGGCAAGACCATAAGCAAATAGGTAAACTGGGATAATACTAAAGAGTTAATCAGGGTGATTTTTCCACAAATTGACAGGTATTTTCCTTTCCATGGTAGTAAGATCTTATCTATTTTTGCTAACTTTCTATTAAAATGTATTGAAGTGAGATCATTTATTTCCTTTGGGATATGTATTCGAGTATATCCACATCACCATCAGACCATTTTATTGGTAAACTACATGGTAATGTAAAAATTGTATTTTTAGTGATCCAATACGTAATATAGTACATTTGTCATAATTTGGTTGTAATCCAGAGAGGTTAGAAAATGTATCTAGATCCTCTATGAGGCTGTGGAGGGATTCTAGTTGTGGATTTAAAAGAAAACATGAATCATCAGCGTACAATGACACCTTTGTTTTTAAGCCCTGTATTTCTAATCCTCTGATATTATTATTGGATCTGATTTTAATAGCTAACATCTCGATGGCCACAATAAATAGATATGCCGATAGTGGACAACCTTGTTTCACTCCTCTTGACAGTTTAAAACTTTCTGAGAAATAGCCATTATTTACTATTTTACACCTAGGGTTACTATACATGATTTTGACACATTTTATAAGAGATTCTCCAAAATTGAAATGCTCCAGGCATTTATATATAAACCCCAGTCGAACTTCATCAAATGCCTTTTCGAAGTCTGCTATGAATAGTAGGCCTGGTTTCCCATATTTTCCATAGTGTTCTATTGTTTCCAATACTTGCCTTATATTATCTCCAATGTATCTTCCATGTAAAAAACCTGTCTGATTAGAATGAATAATATCCGACAATACCTTTTTAATTCTATGCGCTATACATTTTGCTAGGATTTTTGCATCACAACACAAGTGTAAGGGGCCTCCAATTTTGTAAATGGACTGGATCTTTATGTTTTCCACTTGTATCCTGTTTCAGTAATAATGAGATCAGACCTTCTTCTTGAGTGTCAGATAATCTACCATTTACATAGGAGTGGTTAAAACATGCTAATAACGGTCCTCTTAGTATATCAAAAAAGGTTTGGTATACCTCGACTGGTATGCCATCCAACCCTGGAGTTTTCCCAGACTTAAAGTCTTTAATTGCATCCAGAAGTTCCTCCTCTGTAATTTCACCTTCACATGAGTCTTTCTGTGTGGCTGTTAATTTGACCTTATCAATAGAAAAACATCTCTACAATTAGCTTCAGTCAGAGGAGATGGAGGCGACTGAAAAGAAAACATATGCTTAAAGTACTTTGTTTCTTCCTTCAAAATATCATTTGGTGAATTATGGGTGACTCCGTCAATTGTAACCAGTTTCATTAAGTTCTTTTTGGTATCATTCCTATGTTGAAGATTAAAAAATAATTTTGTGCATTTTTCCCCATATTCCATCCAGTTTGCTTTATTTTTTTATAATATATTACACTTGATCTTTCTTGAATAATTTTCTCCATTTATTTTTGTTTTTCCTCTAATTTATTCTGGTGGTAGAACTTGGTGACATCTCGAGAGAGATTTCTGTTCAACAAACTGCTATCAGATAAAGTCTTGTTTATTTATTTGTAATCTAACTATTTTATTATAGAAACGTCATACAATCAATGCAAGCTGTAAAATGACTCCCAACTTAGAACAGTTAGCTAGCTAGTTGCAACAAGTAGATATGTTGCTAGCTAGCAGAAGCAGATAGCTTTATAACTAGCTTGCATGTCATTCTGGAACAAGGAGCGTTTTAGCTATCAGTTTATTCCATGTAAAAATTGAAGACTACAAAAATCTATAGGACAAGTAGTGTAAATCTAATACAGTCATCAAGGCAGGGCCCACTAACTTCATTCATACTGACAAATAAGAAATTCCACATTTTCCCTGTCAATAGTTGGAGTAGAATGATTGGAGAGCACCCTGCCTCAGACTGTCAGGATGTTAATTTTCAAGCTCACAAACTACATTCCTTTGCTGTGATGATTTATTTTATTAATTATTGTCTCTTACTTTTGTCTCACATAATCTATTCAGCTCTCCTGTGTCCTGCTCCCAGAGATCAACCAACTTCTATTCACCAAGCATTGGCTGATTCCCTCACCTGTGAGGAGAACCATCCTTCTGCAGTTTGAACTAGCCCTGCTGTCACTATTTAGACATTTGGACCACATATGCATTTACATTTGCCTGTTGTCTTTTCTTTGTGGATATTGTGTTACACAGTCTAGTGCATTTTAGAGTTGAAGAACACCCACTACAGATACACGTGCTTGTTAGAGCATCTTCATTCGTTAGTCTCTCACCTTTGTTTCCCATGATCTACTCACCAAGCCCTGCAGTTTGAACTAGCCCTGCCGTCACTATTTACAGTGCCTTCAGAAAGTATTCATCACACCCCTTGACTTTTTTCACATTTTGTTTTGTTACAGCCTGAATTTAAAATTGATTAAATTCAGATTTTTGTGTCACTGGCCTACACACAATACCCCATAATGTTAAAGTGGAATTATGTTTTTACACATTTTTACAAAATAATAAAAAATGAAAAGTAGAAATGTCTTGAGTCAATAAGCATTCAACCCCTTTGTTATGGCAATGCTAAATAAGTTCAGGAGTAAAAATGTGCTTAACAAGTCACATAAGTTGCACGGACTCACTCTGTTTGCTATAATATTGTTTTACATGATTTTTTAATGACTACCTCATCTCTGTACACCACACACACCACACCTGTAAGGTCCCTCAGTGGATCAGTGAATTTCAAACATAGATTCAACCACAAAGACCAGGGAGGTTTTCCAATGCCTCGCAAAGAAGGGCACCTATTGGTAGATGGGTAAAAAAAATATGGACATTGAATATCCCTTTGAACATAGTGAAGTTATTAATTACACTTTGGATGGTGTATCAATACACCCAGTCACTACAAAGATACAGGCGTCCTTCCTAACTCAGTTGCCAGAGAGGAAGGAAACTGCTCAGTGATTTCACCATGAGGCCACTGGTGACTTTAAAACAGTTACAGAGTTTATTGGCTATGATAGGAGAAAACTGAGGATGGATCAACACCATTGTAGTTACTCCGCAATACTAACCTAATTAACGGAGTGAAAAGAAGGAAGCTGTACAGAATACAAAATATTCCAAAACATGCATCCTAATTGCAACAAGGCACTAAAGTAATACTGTAAAAACTGTGGCAAAGCAATTCACTTTTTGTCCTGAATAAAAAGTGTTATGTTTGGGGCAAATCCAATCCAATACATTACTGAGTACCACTCTCCACATTTTCAAGCATAGTGTTGGCTGCATCATGTTATGGGTATGCTTGTAATCATTAAGGGCTGGGGAGTTTTTCAGGATAAAAAATAAATGGAATGGAGCTAAGCACAGGCAAAATCCTAGAGGAAAACCTGGTTCAATCTGCTTTCCACCAGACACTGGGAGATGAATTCACCTTTCAACAGGACAATAACCTAAAACACAAGGCCAAATCTACACCGGAGTTACTTACCAAGAAGACAGTGAATGTTCCTGAGGGGCCAAGTTACAGTTTTACATTTTTTAAAACATTTTTAGACATTTAGCAGACACTCTTATACAGAGCGACTTACAGGAGCAATTAGGGTTAAGTGCCTTGCTCAAGGGCACATCGGCAGATTTGTCACCTAGTCGGCTTGGGGATTAGAACCAGCGACCTTTCGGTTACTGGCACAACGCTCTTAACCACTAAGCTACCTGCCGCCCCGTTTTGACTAAAATCTCCTTGAAAACCTATAGCATGACCTGAAAATGGTTGTCTAGAAATTATCAACAACCAATTTGACAGAGCTTGAAGAATTTTGAAAAGAAAAATGGGCAAATGTTGCACAATCCAGTTGTGGAAAGCTCTTAAAGACTTACCCAGAAAGACTCACAGCTGTAATTGCTGCCAAAGGTGCTTCTACAAAGTATTGACTCAGGGGTGTGAATACTTATCTAAATGAGACATTTCTGTATTTCATTTTCAATAAATTTGCAAAACATTCTAAAAACATGTTTTCACTTTGTCATTATGGGGTATTGTGTATAGATGGGTGAGAGAAAAAATATATTTAATCCATTTTGAATTCAGGCTGTAACACCACAAAATGTGGAATAAGTAAAGGGGTATGAATACTTTCTGAAGGCACTTTAGACATTAAGACCACATATGCATTTGCCTGTTGTCTTTTCTTTGTGGGTTTTGTCTTACACTGTCTAGTGCATTTTAGAGTTGAAGAACACCAACTGCAGATACACGTGCTTGTTTGAGCATCTCGAAGACTAAATTCAATGTATAATATGTTTAACAGGTGACAAAACAGATTATTTTACTATTGTAACATGCAGTGGGGAGAATTATATTGTCCCCATCAGGAGCCCAGGCTTTTGCCATAGATGGTAGATTTCTCGTCTCTGGACCACACAAGCTTTAGATTGCATTCTGCTAAGGACCTCATCTCTCCCTACATCGGTCAGCTACATTGGGTGAACAGTCCAGGGCTCTACTGTATAGTGGTGGTGATGAGATGATGAGGTGCAGGTGCGCTGGAGGTGCTTAGGGTGCGTTGGGTTTCCATTCCTGTGTTTGCCGAGGTGGTGCACTCAGACCGGTGGCTCAGTAGACCGGCGAATCAGAGCGCCGGAGGGGAGCAACGGGAGGAGACGTGACACTGGGGGCAATATCTTTTTGAAAACAAACATTTTCTGATGTTCGAGATTGTGTTTTCAAATGAAAGATAGGAGGAATAGCATGTCCATAAAAACACCAACAGTGAGGACATCAGTGAGGACATCTACATCGCAGTATATCTTGATAACAGTGACTACGACGGCACCAACAGCGTCTCATTACTTCAAATGAACTGCATGATGAGCGGATGCCATTTTGGGAACACTGAAATGGCCCCTTGCCGTGTGTACCTCTGGCACAAGAGCTTAATACTGTAGATTGACAAATGAATCAAGACATACTGTTGATAACCGTCGTTAACAAGCAAACCAACATGTTTGTACCATTTTTAGAGCATGTCCAGAGTGTTCTGTAGCTCAGGGACGTTGTTGCTACACAAATCACTGTAAATAATTGCCCCCTGTATGATTCAGCTATTACTAGTCCATGCTCGAAATCGTTAGGTTGTATAACCAGGAAGATAATAACAATAACCAGTTACATGGATTGATACTTCAATAGACTCAATAGCTGAGGAGACATTGGCTGTGTCCGAAATCTGGCTTGCCTACTACTTACTTAAATTGCATACTGTGTACTAATTGTACTACATACTATTTAGAATGTACTGTTTAGTAAAAACGAGTGCAGTAAGCAACAAATATCAGCATACTAGGCTCATCCTATTGAGAATGCTTCATCTAATGCACAATTGCGTTGATTCCCGCCATTCGATCATTTTGGTACAGCGCTTTACACAACATGCCTACCACTTTGAAGATGCAAAATATTTTTTTATTGTGAAACAAACAAGAAATAAGACAAAAAAACTGAAAACTTGAGCGTGCATAACTATTCACCCCCCAAAGTCAATACATTGTAGAGCCACCTTTTGCAGCAATTACAGCTGCAAGTCTCTTGGGGTATGTCTCTATAAGCTTGGCACATCTAGCCACTGGGATTTTTGTCCATTCTTCAAGGCAAAACTGCTATAGCTCCTTCAAGTTGGATGGGTTCCGCTGGTGTGGTGCCATATTCTTTCAATTTTTTAAATAATGGATTTAATGGTGCTCCGTGGGATGTTAAAAGTTTAAGATCTTTTTTTCTAACCCAACCCTGATCTGTACTTCTCCACAACTTTGTCCCTGACCTGTTTGGAGAGCTCCTTGGTCTTCATGGTGCCGCTTGCTTGGTGGTGCCCTTTGCTTAGTGAAGTTGCAGACTCTGGGGCCTTTCAGAACAGGTGTATATATCCTGAGATCATGTGAGAGATCATGTGACACTTAGATTGCACACAGGTGGACTTTATTTAACTAATTATGTGACTTCTGAAGGTAATTGGTTGCACCAGATCTTATTTAGGGGCTTCATAGCAAAGGGGGTGAACACATACAGTGGGGAGAACAAGTATTTGATATACTGCCGATTTTGCAGGTTTTCGTACTTACAAAGCATGTAGAGGTCTGTAATTTTTTATCATAGGTACACTTCAACTGTGAGAGACGGAATCTAAAACAAAAATCCAGAAAATCACATTGTATGATTTTTAAGTAATTAATTGTCACGCCCTGACTCTGAGGACTTGTATTTGTTGAGTCAGGGTGTGTAGTTTCTATGCTGTGTTTTCTATGTTTAGTTTCTAGATCGTTTAGATCTATGTTGGCCAGGGTGGTTCCCAATCAGAGGCAGCTGTAGCTCGTTGTCTCTGATTGGGGACCATACTTAGGTAGCCTGTTGGCACTAGTGGGTTGTGGGATCTTGTTCCGTGTGAGGTATGTTATTTGTCTACCTTGGACTTCACGTTTCGTTTGTTGTTTTGTCATGTGTTCAGTACGCAAATAAATATGAATGCATATCACGCTGCGCCTTGGTCCTTCTCGTCCGTAAACGATCGTGACAGAAGATCCCACCAAAATAGGACCAAGCAGCGTGTTCAGGAGCAAACGCTGGGAATTAAACAGGAGGTTACGTTAGTAGATGTCCTCCTCGGTTGGGGGAGAATCACGGAGGAGTAGGCCGTCCGCTACCGGAAGGCGATGAAGGAGGATGCCCAGGTAGGAGAGGTGAAACGGCGCCAACAGTGCCGACGATGGAGACCGGAGAGGTAACCCCAATAAAAAAAAATTGGGGGGGGGGGCACACGGTGTGGACGACGAGGCAGCAGGAGGCAGCGACAGGGCGAATCTGCAGGTTAGGAGAGGAGGCCACCAGGTTACGGGGGCTATTGGTCCAGAGGGAGCAGGTGTTATTTGGTCAGAGGGAGGAGCTACAGGAGGCTATAAGGGAGAAGGAGAGTGTAGAGGCACGGCGAGAGGAGCTGGTTAGGCAGCAGAAGGAGCGGGGGTATATAAAGGAACCCAGTCCCGCTTCTCGCACCAAGCAAGTGGTGCGTGTCGCCAGTCCGGTCCGGCCCGTTCCTGATCCCCGCACAAGGCCAGTGGTGTGTGTTCCCAGTACGGCCCGACCCGTTCCTTCTCCCCGCACTAAGCCAGTGGTGTGTGTTCCCAGTACGGTCCGTTCCTGCTCCCCGCACTAAGCCAGTGGTGCGCGTCGCCAGCCCGGTCCGGCCTGTTCCTGTCCCTCGCACCAAACCAGTGGTGCCCCTCGCACCAAACCGGTGGTGCGCGTCGCCAGCCCGGCCCGGCCTGTTCCTGCCCCTCGCACCAAGCCAGTGGTGCGCGTCGCCAGCCCGGCCCGGCCTGTTCCTGCCCCTCGCACCAAACCAGTGGTGCGCATCGCCAGCCCGGTCCGGCCTGTTCCTGACCCTCGCACCAAGCCAGTGGTGCGCGTCGCCAGCCCGGCCCGGCCTGTTCCTGCCCCTCGCACCAAGCCAGTGGTGCGTGTCGCCAGCCCGGTCCGGCCTGTTCCTGGCCCTCGCACCAAGCCAGTGTTGCGCGTCGCCAGCCCGGCCCGGCCTGTTCCTGTCCCTAGCACCAAGCCAGTGGTGCGCGTCGCCAGCCCGGTCCGGCCTGTTCCTGTCCCTCGCACCTAGCCAGTGGTGCGCGTCACCAGCCCGGCCCGGCCTGTTCCTTCCCTCGCACCAAGCCAGTGGTGCGCGTCGCCAGCCCAGTCCGGCCTGTTCCTGCCCCTCGCACCAAGCCAGTGGTGCGCGTCACCAGCCCGGCCTGTTCCTGCCCCTCGCACCAAGCCAGTGGTGCGCGTCGCCAGCCCGGCCTGTTCCTGCTCCCCGCACCAGGCCAGTGGTGCGCGTCGCATGTCCGGTACGGCCCGTTCCTGCTCCCCGCACCAAGCCAGTGGTGAGCGTCATCAGCCCGGTCCGGCCCGTCCCTGCTCCCCGCACCAAGCCAGTGGTGCGTGTGTCCAGTACGGCACGGCCCGTGCCTGTTCCACCGGTGCCTGGTCCGGCACCGGTCAGCTACCTCACTCCGGAGCCAGAGCAATCCGCTCCACCGGGGTCCGGTCCAACTCCGGTCAGCGGATCCACTCCGGAGCCAGAGAAATCCGCTCCACCGGGGTCCAGTCCAGCTCCGGTCAGCCGCTCCACTCCGGAGCCAGAGCAGTCCGCTCCACCGGTGCCTGATCCAGCTCCGGTCAGCGGTTCCACTCCGGAGCCAGAGCAGTTCGACCCACCGTCGTCGGGTCCAGCTCCAGTCAGCGGTTCCAGTCCAGACCCAGACGTCAGCCCCTCTCCAGGTTCGGGGTCTCCCACACCAGGGTCCAGACAGGGCTTGGTACGTCGTGGGAGGAAGGAGAGGGGAAGCAGCGCGCCGAGGTCCAGACCAGACCAGGGGCGCAACAGGGAGGTGGAGAGTAAGTGGTGGTCATGCCCGGAGCCGGATCCGCCTCCGAGGCGGAATGCCCACCCGGCCCCTTCCCTGTTATGTTTATGTGGCGCGGTCGGAGTCCGCACCTTTGGGGGGGGGGGTACTGTCACGCCCTGACTCTGAGGACTTGTATTTGTTGAGTCAGGGCATGTAGTTTCTATGTTGTGTTTTCTATGTTTAGTTTCTAGATCGTTTAGATCTATGTTGGCCAGGGTGGTTCCCAATCAGAGGCAGCTGTAGCTCGTTGTCTCTGATTGGGGACCATACTTAGGTAGCCTGTTGGCACTAGTGGGTGCCAGGTGAGGCGAGGTGAGTAGTCATGCTGTACTTCGCTCCGCAGGTAATATGACACATTACATTACAATGGAACGATTTGATTAGTGTAATGTTAGCTAGCTACATAGTTGTATTTGTATCAAAGATAAAGGTGTAGTATAGAGAAACTATCGAGGTTAGCTAGCCAGCTACATTCGTTCGCAGCGACGCCGTTTTTCAAACAAAGTCAACACCGCAGCCATTGCTAGCTAGCCAACACTACCAGCTAGCAGTACTGTAGCAACTAAATACAATATCCTTTTAGCCAGCTACATTCGTTCGCAGCGACGCCGTTTTTCAAACAAAGTCAACACCGCAGCCATTGCTAGCTAGCCAACACTACCAGCTAGCAGTACTGTAGCAACTAAATACAATATCATTTTAGCCAGCTACATTAGTTCGCAGCGACGCCGTTTTTCAAACAAAGTCAACACCACAGCCATTGCTAGCTAGCCAACACTACCAGCTAGCAGTACTGTAGCAGCTAAATACAATATAATTTTAGTCAATGAGAATTTTGCAACATAAAGCTTCCCTTTCTGAACATTCGAGATGTGTAGTCCACTTGTGTAGCTAGCATGACTGACTTTGTGCTAGCTAGCCAACGTTTAATTATTGCTGCGTTATGAAAGGAACTAGACACGGACACGAATTATCTGTTTAATGTGTTAACACACTATTGGTAGTTTGTTGTAACCAAGTATTGGTGCTAAACCGTGTGTTATTGGATGCTAGCATGCTAGTTAGCTATGGCGTCATAGGATACGGTGCCCTGGGCGGTTTTTCATGGAAGAATACTGTACCAAGTTAGCTAGCTGAATAAAGTAAGCTAGAGTCTATTCCTAGAAACATTGAACCGCTGTAGTTTACAACTATTATAATTTCTAAAGTGGAAGTTGGGAGAGTTATATTCGGGTGTTTCAGTGAAACAATTATAGTTACTGAGGTGGAAGTTGGGAGAGTTATATTTGGGAGTTGTGGTGAGGGAGGCCCCGCTCTCTCCTTTCCCAGATGTTTATTTCATTTCATTCCGATCTCCTCTGCATTATTGTAGCCATTTGCTGCAGCCTGTCAACTATGCCTCTGCCTATCCCTGTTCTCTCCTCTCCGCACAGGCTACACAAACGCCTCACACCGCGTGGCTGCTGCCTCTCTAACCTGGTGGTCCCTGCACGCACCACCCACCTGGAGTTCCAGGTCTCAGGCAGCCTCTGGAACTGCCGTTCTGCTGCCAACAAGGCAGACTTCATCCCAGCCTATGCTACCCTCCAGTCCCTCGACTTCTTGGCGCTGACGGAAACATGGATTACCACTGAAAACACTGCTACTCCTACTGCTCTCTCCTCGTCTGACCATGTGTTCTCGCATACCCGAGAGCATCTGGTCAGCGGGGGTGGTGGCACAGGAATCCTCATCTCTCCCAAGTGGACATTCTCAATTTTTCCCCTAACCCATCTGTCTATCTCCTCATTTGAATTCCATGCTGTCACAGTCACTAGCCCATTTAAGCTTAATATCCTTGTCATCTATCGCCCTCCAGGTTCCCTTGGAGAGTTCATCAATGAGCTTGACGCCTTGATAAGTTCCTTTCCTGAGGATGGCTCACCCCTCACAGTTCTGGGGGATTTCAACCTCCCTACGTCTACATTTGACTCATTTCTCTCTGCCTCCTTCTTTCCACTCCTCTCCTCTTTTGACCTCACCCTCTCACCGTCCCCCCCTACTCACAAGGCAGGCAATACGCTTGACCTCATCTTTACTAGATGCTGTTCTTCTACTAATCTCACTGCAACTCCCCTCCATGTCTCCGACCACTACTTTGTATTCTTTTCTCTCTCGCTCTCCTCCAACACTACTCACTCTGCCCCTACACAGATGGTAATGCGCCGCCACAACCTTCGCTCTCTCTCTCCCGCTACTCTCTCCTCTTCCATCCTATCATCTCTTCCCTCTGCTCAATCCTTCTCCCTTCAATCTCCTGATTATGCCTCCTCAACCCTCCTCTCCTGCTTTTCTGCATCCTTTGACTCTCTATGTCCCCTATCCTCCCGGCCGGCTCGGTCCTCCCCTCCAGCTCCGTGGCTTGATGACTCATTGCGAGCTCACAGAACAGAGCTCCGGGCAGCTGAGCGGAAATGGAAGAAAACTAGACTCCCTGCGGAGTCTAGTCCTCTCTACATTTTCATCATCTGTTTCTGCTGCTAAGGCCACTTTCTACCACTCTAAATTCCAAGCATCTGCCTCTAACCCTAGGAAGCTCTTTGCCACATTCTCCTCCCTGCTGAATCCTCCCCCCCCCCCTCCTCCCTCTCTGTGGATGACTTCGTCAACCACTTTGAAAAGAAGGTTGACAACATCCGATCCTCGTTTGTTAAGACAAATGACACTGCTGGTCCTGCTCACACTGCCCTACCCTATGCTTTGACTTCTTTCTCCCCTCTCTCTCCAGATAAAATCTTGCGACTTGTGACTGCAGGCCGCCCAACAACCTACCCGCTTGACCCTATCCCCTCCTCTCTTCTCCAGACCATCTCCGGTGACCTTCTTCCCTACCTCACCTCGCTGATCAACTCATCCTTAACCGCTGGCTATGTCCCTTCCGTCTTCAAGAGAGCGAGAGTTGCACTCCTTCTCAAAAAACCAACACTCGATCCCTCTGATGTCAACAACTACAGACCAGTATCCCTTCTTTCTTTTCTTTCCAAAACGATTGAGTGTGCCGTCTTTAGCCAACTCTCTTGCTATCTCTCTCAGAATGACCTTCTTGATCCAAACCAGTCAGGTTTCAAGACTGGTCATTCAACTGAGACTGCTCTTCTCTGTGTCACGGAGGCTCTCCGCACTGCTAAAGCTAACTCTCTCTCTTCTGCTCTTGTCCTTCTAGACCTGTCTGCTGCCTTTGATACTGTGAACCATCAGATCCTCCTCTCCACCCTCTCCGAGCTGGGCATCTCCGGCGCGGCTCACTCTTGGATTGCGTCCTACCTGACCGGTCGCTCCTACCAAGTGGCGTGGCGAGAAGCTGTCTCTGCACCACGTGCTCTCACCACTGGTGTCCCCCAGGGCTCAGTTCTAGGCCCTCTCCTATTCTCGCTATACACCAAGTCACTTGGCTCTGTCATATCCTCACATGGCCTCTCCTATCATTGCTACGCTGACGATACACAACTAATCTTCTCCTTTCCCCCTTCTGATAACCAGGTGGCGAATCGCATCTCTGCATGTCTGGCAGACATATCAGTATGGATGACGGATTACCACCTCAAGCTGAACCATGGCAAGACGGAGCTGCTCTTCCTCCCGGGGAAGGACTGCCCGTTCCATGATCTCGCCATCACGGTTGACAACTCCGTTGTGTCCTCCTCCCAGAGTGCGAAGAGCCTTGGCGTGACCTTGGACAACACCCTGTCGTTCTCCGCTAACATCAAGGCGGTGACCCGATCCTGTAGGTTCATGCTCTACAACATTCGGAGAGTACGACCCTGCCTTACACAGGAAGCGGCACAGGTCCTAATCCAGGCACTTGTCATCTCCCGTCTGGATTACTGCAACTCGCTGTTGGCTGGGCTCCCTGCCTGTGCCATTAAACCCCTACAACTCATCCAGAATGCCGCAGCCCGTCTGGTGTTCAACCTTCCCAAGTTCTCTCACGTCACCCCGCTCCTCCGCACACTCCAATGGCTTCCAGTTGAAGCTCGCATCTGTTACAAGACCATGGTGCTTGCCTATGGAGCTGTGAGGGGAACGGCACCTCCGTACCTTCAGGCTATGATCAGTCCCTACACCCAAACGAGGGCATTGCGTTCATCCACCTCTGGCCTGCTGGCTCCCCTTCCTCTGCGGAAGCATAGTTCCCGCTCAGCCCAGTCAAAACTGTTCGCTGCTCTGGCACCCCAATGGTGGAACAAGCTCCCTCACGACGCCAGGACAGCAGAGTCACTCACCACCTTCCGGAGACATTTGAAACCCCACCTCTTTAAGGAATACCTGGGATAGGATAAAGTAATCCTTCTACCCCCCCAAAAAAAATAAAATAAAATAAAAAATAAAATAAAATAAAAAGTTTAAAAAATAAAACAATAAAAAAATAACAAAAAAAAACAATTGTAAAGTGGTTATGCCACTGGCTATAAGGTGAATGCACCAATTTGTAAGTCGCTCTGGATAAGAGCGTCTGCTAAATGACGTAAATGTAAATGTTGTGGGATCTTGTTCCGTGTGAGGTATGTTATTTGTCTACCTTGGACTTCACATTTCATTTGTTGTTTTGTCGTGTGTTCAGTACGTAAATAAATATGAATGCATATCACGCTGCGCCTTGGTCCTTCTCGTCCGTAAACGATCGTGACATTAATTTGCATTTTATTGCATGACATAAGAATTTGATCACCTACCAACCAGTAAGAATTCCGGCTCTCACAGACCTGTTAGTTTTTCTTTAAGAAGCCCTCCTGTTCTCCACTCATTACCTGTATTAACTGCACCTGTTTGAACTCGTTACCTGTATAAAAGACACCTGTCCACACACTCAATCAAACAGACTCCAACCTCTCCACAACGGCCAAGACCAGAGAGCTGTGTAAGGACATCAGGGATAAAATTGTAGACCTGCACAAGGCTGGGATGGGCTAAAGGACAATAGGCAAGCAGCTTGGTGAGAAGGCAACAACTGTTGGCGCAATTATTAGAAAATGGAAGAAGTTCAATATGACGGTCAATCACCCTCGGTCTGGGGCTTCATGCAAGATCTCACCTCGTAGGGCATCAATGATCATGAGGAAGGTGAGGGATCAGCCCAGAACTACACGGCAGGACCTGGTGAATGACCTGAAGAGAGCTGGGGCCACACTCTCAAAGAAAACCATTAGTAACACACTACGCCGTCATGGATTAAAATCCTGCAGCGCACGCAAGGTCCCCCTGCTCAAGCCAGCGCATGTCCAGGCCCATCTGAAGTTTGCCAATGACCAACTGGATGATCCAGAGGAGGAATGGGAGAAGGTCATGTGGTCTGATGAGACAAAAATAGAGCTTTTTGGTCTAAACTCCACTCGCCGTGTTTGGAGTAAGAAGAAGGATGAGTACAACCCCAAGAACACCATCCCAACCGTGAAGCATGGAGGTGGAAACATCATTCTTTGGGGATGCTTTTATGCAAAGGTGACAGGACAACTGCACCGTATTGAGGGGAGGATGGATGGGGCCATGTATTGTAAGATCTTGGCCAACAACCTCCTTCCCTCAGTAAGAGCATTGAAGATGGGTCGTGGCTGGGTCTTCCAGCATGACAACGACCCGAAACACACAGCCAGGGCAACTAAGGAGTGGCTCCGTAAGAAGCATCTCAAGGTCCTGGAGTGGCCTAGCCAACCCAATAGAAAATCTTTGGAGGGAGCTGAAAGTCCGTATTGCCCAGCGACAGCCCTGAAACCTGAAGGATCTGGAGAAGGTCTGTATGGAGGAGTGGGCCCAAATCCCTGCTGCAGTGTGTGCAAACCTGGTCAAAACCTACAGGAAACGTATGATCTCTGTAATTGCAAACAAAGGTTTCTGTACCAAATATTAAGTTCTGCTTTTGTGATGTATCAAATACTTGTGTCATGCAATAAAATGCAAATGAATTACTTAAAAATCATACAATGTGATTTTCTGGATCTTTGTTTTAGATTCCGTCTCTCACAGTTGAAGTGTACCTATGATAAAAATTACAGACTTCTACATGCTTTGTAAGTAGGAAAACCTGCAAAATCGGCAGTGTATCAAATACTTGTTCTCCCCACTGAATGCCCGCACCACTTTTCCGTTATTAATTTTTTTGAATTCTTTGAAACAAGTAATTTTTTTCATTTCACTTCACCAATTTGGCTATTTTGTGTATGTCCATTACATGAAATCCAAATAAAAATCCATTTAAATTACAGGTTATAATGCAACAAAATAGGAAAAACGCCAAGGGGGATAATTCCTTTTGCAAGGCACTGTGTGTTCTCTAATTCGTGTGATATTGTACGACCACTATTCCATTCATAATCTAATTTATATGATATTGTATGACCGCTGTCCCATTCATAATGCAACCTAACATAACGTAACATATCATACTAAACGGAGAATCACAGGTTTACGTACAGAGACTCCCTCCCATTAGGCTCCCCCAATTAGGCCCCTCTTTTTTTCTATAATAACGCCCTTTTGTGGGGAAAAACTCATTCTGATTGGCTGAGCCTGGCTCCCCAGTGGGTGGGCCTGGCTCCCAAGTGGGTGGGCCTATGCCCTCCCAGGCCCACCAATGGCTGCACCCCTGCCCAGTCACGTGAAATCCATAGATTAGGGCCTTATTAATTTATTTAAATTGACTGATTTCCTTATTTGAACTGTAACTCAGCAAGATCGTTGAAATTGTTGCATGTTGCATTTATATTTTTGTTCAGTATATATATAGACTGCTCAAAACAATAAAGGGAACACTTAAACAACACAATGTAACTCCAAGTCAATCACACTTCTGTGAAATCAAACTGTCCACTTAGGAAGCAACACTGATTGACAATAAATGTCACATGCTGTTGTGCAAATGAAATAGACAACATGTGGAAATTATAGGCAATTAGCATGACACCCCCAATAAAAAAGTGGTTCTGCAGGTGGTGACCACAGACCACTTCTCAGTTCCTATGCTTCCTGGCTGATGTTTTGGTCACTTTTGAATGCTGGCGGTGCTTTCACTCTAGTGGTAGCATGAGACGGAGTCTACAACCCACACAAGTGGCTCAGGTAGTGCAGCTCATCCAGGATGGCACATCAATGCGAGCTGTGGCAAGAAGGTTTGCTGTGTCTGTCAGTGTAGTGGCCAGAGCATGGAGGCGCTACCAGGAGACAGGCCAGTACATCAGGAGACGTGGAGGAGGCCGTAGGAGGGCAACCCAGCAGGACCGCTACATCCGCCTTTGTGCAAGGAGGAGCAGGAGGAGCACTGCCAGAGCCCTGCAAAATGACCTCCAGCAGGCCACAAATGTGCATGTGTCTGCTCAAACGGTCAGAAACAGACTCCATGAGGGTGGTATGAGGGCCCGACGTCCACAGGTGGGGGTTGTGCTTACAGCCCAACACCGTGCAGGACGTTTGGCATTTACCAGAGAACACCAAGATTGGCAAATTCGCCACTGGTGCCCTGTGCTCTTCACAGATGAAAGTAGGTTCACACTGAGCACATGTGAAAGACGTGACAGAGTCTGGAGACGCCGTGGAGAACATTCTGCTGCCTGCAACATCCTCCAGCATGACCGGTTTGGCGGTGGGTCAGTCATGGTGTGGGGTGGCATTTCTTTGGGGGGCCGCACAGCCCTCCATGTGCTCGCCAGAGGTAGCCTGACTGCCATTAGGTACCGAGATGAGATCCTCAGACCCCTTGTGAGACCATATGCTGGTGCGGTTGGCCCTGGGTTCCTCCTAATGCAAGACAATGCTAGACCTCATGTGGCTGGAGTGTGTCAGCAGTTCCTGCAAGAGGAAGGCATTGATGCTATGGACTGGCCCGCCCGTTCCCCAGACCTGAATCCAATTGAGCACATCTGGGACATCATGTCTCGCTCCATCCACCAACGCCACGTTGCACCACAGACTGTCCAGGAGTTGGCGGATGCTTTAGTCCAGGTCTGGGAGGAGATCCCTCAGGAGACCATCCGCCACCTCATCTGGAGCATGCCCAGGCATTGTAGGGAGGTCATACAGGCACGTGGAGGCCACACACACTACTGAGCCTCATTTTGACTTGTTTTAAGGACATTACATCAAAGTTGGATCAGCCTGTAGTGTGGTTTTCCACTTTAATTTTGAGGGTGACTCCAAATCCAGACCTCCATGGGTTGATACATTTGATTTCCATTGATAATTTCTGTGTGATTTTGTTGTCAGCAAATTCAACTATGTAAAGAAAAAAGTATTTAATACGATTATTTCATTCATTCAGATCTAGGATGTTTTGTTTAAGTGTTCCCTTCATTTTTTTGAGCAGTGTATTTATTACAAATCTCTCTTATTTACACTCATTGTAATGTGCCCCAAAATAGATCAGCCATATACCTATGTTCACCAAATATTTTTTTTTACTGTATTGATTGAACTAGTTCTGATAGCTGTAGCTCAGTTGGTAGAGCATGGCGCTTGCAACGCCAGGGTTGTGGGTTCGATTCCCACGGGGGGCCAGTATGAAAAATGTATGCACTCACTAACTGTAAGTCGCTCTGGATAAGAGCGTCTGCTAAATGACTAAAAATGTTAGTTTTGTTCATGCACCATCAACCCCTCCCCCCTGACTACTCTTTCAGAGATGATTCAACATATCAGCCACCTCCGCGGCTGAATACAGCTTATCAGCAGGGGCTGACTGCCGGGACCATCTGTGCAGCCTTGGGGTTATAAGAAGCTCCTCCGGCCCAGTTGTTTATACTTTGGACGGCCCCCTTGTTTAGCAAAGCATTCGCTCTCTGTGTGCCCAGGCTTGCTGCAGAAGGGGCACTGGAGAGGGATTAACCCTCTTGCAATCAACAGCTCTGTGGCCATACTTAAAACAGTAGTTATAATGTACACTTGAATTTTTCTTGAACCATCACCGATGAGCCTTTAACAGGTTTGGTAGCTAGCCTTGCAGCAACTCAGCAATGGTCTGATCGCGGTCACTCACAGTGTCATTCAACAACAAAATACACAGACCAACGGAGAGCGAAACTCACAGAATTCATGATTGTGACCATCAGTCTTGAGATTAGAGCGAGAACCCAGCAGACATTCCACCTCTAGAGGTGTAAACAGCTTGTGGGTAATCACAATTCTACCTTGCTCAGGGCCGTTGCTCCCCCCCTCGTCTGGTTTCACAGAACGTGATCGAGTGGTCGCGCTGCCCTGGGGCTTCTAAACCTTAGTCACAAAAGTGCACCAACAACTTGACACTCAACACAGGCTCTACCCACCAGAGGTTTATGCCCGACTTGTCTAAACTAATCTGAACAAGATTTCACCACACTGCTACACACAATACAGTAACACTGTATTTTTTGTATAGCAGTATCAAAAAGGAGACATGGGGTTGTTAATCCCAGGTCCCGAGAGCTATCACAATTGTGTGGTAACTAATACCGATATGATACTTTTCCACCAGGCCGACACCGCCGAAGCAGATGCAACTTGAGTTTTGATTTAATATGGTCTTAACTGCAGAGCACTCACATGCTCAACACCCAACTTGGGTCACACAAGGCACCGTTCGCCCAAATACACAGTTTGCGCCTCCAACACGCAGACCACACAAGTCCCCCACTCGAGGAACAAGTGTTTCCACTCTGCAGACCCCGTACCAACAGAGTACAAGCTTTTACACTCTATAGACACCGTACCAAAAGACTACGCTGTCGTACGGCTCCAGAAGTGTCTAGGAACAAGCTTTTCCACACCGCAGACCCCGTACTGCAGACCAAGCTTTTCCACTCTGCAGACCTCGTACCAACAGACTACAAGCTTTTACACTCTGCAGACCCCGTACCAACAGACTACGCTGTCGTACGGCTTCAGAACGCTGTTGTACGACTCCAGAAGTGTCTGATGGCGGAATCACTTTTCAAACAAGTCGACCGAGAGTATTACTTGACAAGGCTCTTTCACCGAAACCCAGTTTAGAGACTAAGGGAAGAAAACCTCTCAGTGAGACAAACCACAGAAGCCTCCACAAAAGAGGAGTACACACGTTTGACTGATTCTGAAATTCTGAAACTCGCTCAACAAGCACGGCTGAACACCTTAGCATTCCATCCTCGTCGCCAAAATGTAATGTGAATCTTCAGGTGAATAAAAGAGAAGAGCAGTCGTAGATATAGTAAATTATATATCAATCTGGTTTAATTACACAAGTTGCAACAGAGAGACACCTCCAGCACAGAAGCAAAAAAAATGTCTAACTTGAACTTCGCTGAGAAGACCCTTATATTCTAATTATACAGGACCAGGAAGTCAAAACAACTTTGTCAGCTGCTACAGAATCACACAGTGTTTCACAGAATACAACAATCAATCAGTGTCCTTGTTCCTTGGAACTTATCATCAAAAGGCATTATCATCATTTTCACAATTTCACAGTATTAATCCAACCTCATAGTGTGGAAATATACAGTATATAAAACACAGCAAAATCACATTTTTGCCTGCACTGGGCCTTTAAGCTTTAAGCGTAATGACTAAATACTGGAAAATTGTTGTTCACACACCATGCAGTGCGGGGCCCCCAATATTAGCAGCCCTTTCCTTGGATAAATCAAATAAATAAACATGAAAACACATTCCTCATTTTCTCCCTCTATCTCCATCTCCACCATTTACGTCTTAGCGTTGTTTTTTTTGTGTATTTTTTTTGCTGTCTGCTAAATGGAAATATCTTAAATTGAGCTGAAAATAACAAAGTCCCTGCTGTGAGACTGTGTGTGAGACCAGCAGTGAGTTGTCCCGGTGCCCAGACGTTCTGTGATGAAGGAGAGAACACTGCGAAGCCATCGTGATGATGAAATGACACAGCAGGGAGTCACTGATTAAATTAGCGCTTCCTCGCCGTCCCACGCCCACGCCACTGGACCCAGGTCCCTTACCATGCAGGCCCCTGATCATCTCAGCCCACTGCTGTGACGCATCACACTCAAAACGTTACACTCCTCTCTGTGGCATCTGACTGGCAGGCTGCATGGAGAATGTCCAAGCAACCAGGGAACCAGGCAAGACACTGTCAGACGCCGGGCACAATAAGGCTTCCTCCTTCAATGCCATTGGTAAAGCATCATGGGATCGCCTCGTGGTTGGTCTGTAACGGACATATCCCCCACGTCGCTAAGCCTCCTGTTTGATGATTCCAAATGCACAGCACAATGAGGAGTCATCATGGACACAACGTCACAAGGAGCCACCTACTACTGTATGAGGCTTGTGATTCTATTATTGGATAGCCATCAACATACATGGAGGTGTGGAACAGAGATACATCTGAAACCCTACGTCTTCAAACAGTATCTAAATAATCCTCCTCCTCACCTCGACTCCCTCCCCCCCCCGCCCCACAAAAATAAATAAATAAATAAAAATAAACCTGAACCAAAAATATTACAATCCTTGATCAATTCTCAGCTAAGATCTTTCTTATCCATTAAATGTATTCTGCATGTTCATCAGTCGGGTTATTCAGTGGCTTGCGAAAGTATTCACCCCCCTTGGCATGTTTCCTATTTTGTTGCCTTCCAACCTGGAATTAAAATGGATTTTTTGGGGGTTTGTATCATTTGATTTTTTGAAACAAGTTATTTTTTACATTTCACTTCACCAATTTGGACTATTTTGTGTATGTCCATTACATCCAAATAAAAATCGATTTAAATTACAGGTTGTAATGCAACAAAACAGGAAAAACGCCAAGGGGGATGAATACTTTTGCAAGGCACTGTATACCAGGTCATAGAATCGCTGCTGCATCCCTGGTTATTAATGATGTGGTTAACTGTATGGATAAAAGGCAACATTGTGCTGCACTCTTCGTAGACCTATCAAAGGCCTTTGATATGGTTGATCACTCATTGCTAATTCAAAGGCTGTCCTCAACTGGCCTGCGTGGCTTGGTAGCTTGTTAAAAAACAGTTAAATCAGGTTTTCTGGATATTACGAAAGGTGTCATACAGGGATCGATTCTGGGTCCAGATCTTTTTACTGTATACAATAACGATATTGGTTTGTGTGTAACATTATTTATACCAGCAGCTGTATGCAAACGACACTGTTTTGAATGCTATTGCCCCCACGGTTGACCAGGCTCTATCTAAACTATAGTCTGCTTTCATTGTTTTACAGAAAACATTTATTGACCTTAAATGTATATTGAATGCGGGTAAAGTATGTTGTTTTCTAGAGTGTAAAAAAATGACTAATGATTTAAGCAAGAAGATATTGAGACCCCTTGGCGTTTTCCACATTTTGTTAAGTTACAGCCTTATTCTAAAATTGATAAAATGTTTTTTTTCCCTCAATCTATAAGCATTACGTCATAATGACTAAGCAAAAACTGGTATTTAGACATTTTTGCACATCTATAAAAAACAACAACAACAATGTCACATTTACATCAGTATTCAGACCCTTTACTCAGTACTTTGTTGAAGCACCTTTGGCAGCGATTACAGCCTAGAGTCTTCTTGTGTATGACGCTACAAGCTTGGCACACCTGTATTTGGGGAGTTTTTTCCATTCTTCTCTGCAGATCCTCTCAAGCTCTGTCAGGTTGGATGGGGAGCGTCGCTGCACAGCTATTTTCAGGTCTCTCCAGAGATGTTCGATCGGGTTCAAGTCCGGGCTCTGGCTGGGCCACTCAAGGACATTCAGAGACTTGTCCCGAAGCCACTTCTGTGTTGTCTTGGCTGTGTGCTTAGGGTCATTGTCCTGTTGGAAGGTGAACCATTGCCTCAGTCTGAGGTCCTGAGCCCTCTGGAGCAGGTTTTCATCAAGGATCTCTCTGTACTTTGCTCCGTTCATCTTTCCCTCAATCCTGACTAGTCTCCCAATCCATACCGCTGAAAAACATCCCCAGCAAGCTTCACCGTAGAGATGGTGCCAGGTTTCCTCCAGACGTGATGGTCTGAGAGTCCTTTAGGTGACTTTTGGCAAACTCCAAGTGGGCTGTCAGGTGCCTTTTACTGAGCAGTGGCTTCCGTCTGGCCACTCTACCATGAAGGCCTGATTAGTGGAGTGCTGCAGAGATGGTTGTCCTTCTGGAAGAGTCTCCCATCTCCACAGAGGAACTCTGGAGCTCTGTCAGAGTGACCATCCGGTTCTTGGTCACCTCCCTGACCAAGGACCTTCTCCCCCGATTGCACAGTTTGGCCGTGCGGCCAGCTCTAGGAAGAGTCTTGGTGGTTCCAAACTTCTTCCATTTAACAATGATGGAGGCCACTGTGTTCTTGGGGACCGTCAATGCTGTAGAAATGTTTTGGTACATTTCTCCAGATCTGTGCCTCGACACAATCCTGTCTCGGAGCTCTAGGACAATTTCTTGGACTTCGTGGCTTGGTTTTTGCTCTGACATGCATTCTCAACTGTGGGACCTTATATAGACAGGTGTGTGCCTTTCCAAATCATGTCCAATCAATTGAATTTATCACAGGTGGACTCCAATCAAGTTGTAGAAACATCTCAAGGATGATACATGGAAACAGGATGCACCTGAGCTCAATTTCGAGTCTCATAGCAAAGGGTTTGAATACTTATGTAAATACGTTTTTTATTTTTCATAAATTTGCTAAAATGTCTAAAACGTACCTTGGATGGTTTCCACATTGATCGTGTCCCTGCTTACAAATATCTGGGCATCTGGATAGACGATAAACTGTCATTTAAAGTGCAACTGAAGGCAATAAACAACTTATCTGATAGAAAACAGCCTACGTGGCATCGATATTAGTCAGAAATATTTATTATAGTGTCACAATTGACTACAAAGTGTAAATAGGATCATTTTGGTCATAAAGTCAGTCTCGTCCAAAACAGAGTTTTATACAGTGCCTTCAGAAAGTATTCAGCACACCCCTTTACTTTTTCAAAATGTTGTTGTGTTATAATTGAGATTTTGTTTCACTGGCCTACACACAATTCCCCATAATGTCAAAGTGGAATTCTAGTGCGATAATAGCGTTTGACATGATTTTTGAATGACTACTTAATCTCTGTGCCCCACACATACAATTATTTGTAAGGTCCCTCAGATTCAACCAAAAAGACCAGGGAGGTCTTCCAACGCCTCGCAAAGATGGGTACTGATTGGTAGATGGGTAAAAAAAACTAAACAGACATTGAATATCCCTTTGAACATTGTGAAGTTATTGATTACACTTTGGATGGTGTATCAATAAACGCAGTCACTACAAAGATACAGGCGTCTGTCCTTACTCAGTTGCCGTAGAGTAAGGAAACCACTCAGGGATTTCACCATGAGGCCAGTGGTGACTTCAAAACAGTTACAGAGTTTAATGGCTCTGATAGGAGAAAACTGAGGCTGGATCAACAACATTGTAGTTACACCACAATACTAACCTAAATGACAGAGTGAAAAGAAGGAATCCTGTACGGAATAAAAATATTCCAAAATATGTATCCTGTTTGCAATAAGGCACTAAAGTAAAACTGCAGAAAATGTGGCAAAGAAATGAAGTTATTATCCTGAATACAAAGCGTTATGTTTGGGGCAAATCCAACACAACACATCACTGAGTACCACTCTTCATATTTTCAAGCATGGTGGTGGATGCATGATGTTATGGGTATGCTTGTCATCGGCAAGGAGTAGAGATTTCTTTGGGGTACAAAGAAATGGAATAAAGCTAAGCACAGGCAAAATCCTAGAGGAAAACCTGGTTCAGTCTGACATAACATGCACAATTTGAGCTACTCCAGGAAGTGACGTTGCAGGCTAGCTCAGTGCTGCCCCCTCTCATTGAGTAAGTCAAGTTGAAGGCCGACTGGGCTACTGCAGGCTGCCATTAGCAACTAAATTATCCTTATAAGGTTAGGGTTAGGGGAAGGGTTAGCTAAAAGGGTTATGGTTAGGGGAAGGGTTAGCCAACATGCTAAGTAGTTGCAAAGTAGCTAAAAAGTAGTAAGTAGTTGAAAAGTTGCCAATTTTTTCTAAAATGCTAAAGATGTCCGTGATGAGATTCAAACTCACAACCTTTATTCGCCCACATATCCACCCCGACCAACCACCCTATTATCGTTTTTGCCTTAAGTAACCATCTGTCTTATGTAACAATACCAAATATTACATATCATACTAATTTGAGTGTCCCAGATTTACGTTAATATGTTACGTCTAGTCTATGAGACCAGGCTGCTAACACAGGATACACAGCTGCAATGATGTGCTCTATGCAATCCTACCGCTGAACACACAGACAGTGAGACAGACTGCCCAGCAGCACAGCGGATCAAATCAAATCAAATCACATTTTATTGGCCACATGCGCCGAATACAACAGGTGCAGACATTACAATTAAATGCTTACTTACAGCCCCTTAACCAACAGTGCATTTATTTTTTAATAAAAAAGTAAAATAAAACAACAACAAAAAAGTGTTGAGAAAAAAAGAGCAGAAGTAAAATAAAATAACAGTAGGGAGGCTAAATATACAGGGGGGATACCGGTGCAGAGTCAATGTGCGGGGCACCGGCTAGTTGAGGTAGTTGAAGTAATATGTACATGTGGATAGAGTTAAAGTGACTATGCATAAATAATTAACAGAGTAGCAGCAGCGTAAAAAAGATGCCCTCTAACCAATTGTACTATTATGTGTGTTTTTCCACGTTATTTGTAATTTATTCTGTACATAATGTTTCTGCCATCGTCTCTTATAACCAAAAAGAGCTTCTGGATATCAGGACAGCGATTACTCACCTCGTATTGGATGAAGATTTTTTCTTCAACAAGTCGGACGTGAAGGATATCCTACAGACACCTGACAAGGCCCAAATCCCCGTCATTCGCGGAGATATCGTGGACGTAGGTCGGGGTGCCTTGTAAGGATCCGACGGCGAGCGAATAAACTGCCTCTTCCATCAATCCTATTAGCCAATGTTCAATCATTTGAGAATAAATTGGATGACCTAAGATTACGGTTATCCTACCAACGGGACATTAAAAACTGTAATATCTTATGTTTCACCGAGTCGTGGCTGAACGACGACATGGACAACATACAGCTAGCGGGCTATACGCTACATCGGCAGGATAGAACGGCTGACTCCGGTAAGACAAGGGGTGGCGGTCTGTGTATATTTGTAAAAAACAGCTGGTGCGCAAAATCAAATACTAAGGAAGTCTCAAGGTTTTACACGCCTGAGGTAGAGTATTTTATGATAAGCTGTAGGAGAGGGAAAAAAGTATTTGATCCCCTGCTGATTTTGTACGTTTGCCCACTGACAAAAACATGATCAGTCTATAATTTTAATGGTAGGTTTATTTGAACAGTGAGAGACAGAATAACAACAACAAAAATCCAGAAAAACGCATGTCAAAAATGTTATAAATTGATTTGCATTTTAATGAGGGAAATAAGTATTTGACCCCTCTGCAAAACATGACTTAGTACTTGGTGGCAAAACCCTTGCTGGCAATCACAGAGGTCAGATGTTTCTTGTAGTTGGCCACCAGGTTTGCACACATCTCAGGAGGGATTTTGTCCCACTCCTCTTTGCAGATCTTCTCCAAGTCATTAAGGTTTCGAGGCTGACGTTTGGCAACTCGAACCTTCAGCTCCCTCCACAGATTTTCTATGGGATTAAGGTCTGGAGACTGGCTAGGCCACTCCAGGACCTTAATGTGCTTCTTCTTGAGCCACTCCTTTGTTGCCTTTGCTGTGTGTTTTGGGTCATTGTCATGCTGGAATGACTTACACACAGTTCAGATGCCAAACTTATGGCGAGTCAAAAGGAATAGAAATTAAGAGCTGGCTGGCATGGTTAAGAGCTTTGGTTGACATATCAATTGCTTTCATACAACCGCTATCAACCAATGACTATATATATGAATAGACAAAGCCATCAATCACGTGAAACCATTCATTCCTATGTGAAGACTCAATAGCGAATTGAAGCCAAATTAAGTAGATTAAGATGGCGACACATGGTGACATAACATGCACAATTTGAGCTACTCCAGGAAGTGACGTTGCAGGCTAGCTCAGTGCTGCCCCCTCTCATTGAGTAAGTCAAGTTGAAGGCCGACTGGGCTACTGCAGGCTGCCATTAGCAACTAAATTATCCTTATAATGTTAGGGTTAGGGGAAGGGTTAGCTAAAAGGGTTATGGTTAGGGGAAGGGTTAGCCAACATGCTAAGTAGTTGCAAAGTAGCTAAAAAGTAGTAAGTAGTTGAAAAGTTGCCAATTTTTTCTAAAATGCTAAAGATGTCTGTGATGAGATTCGAACTTACAACCTTTATTCGCCCACATATCCACCCCGACCAACCACCCTACTATCGTTTTTGCCTTAAGTAACCATCTGTCTTATGTAACAATACCAAATATTACATATCATACTAATTTGAGTGTCCCAGATTTACGTTAATATGTTACGTCTAGTCTATGAGACCAGGCTGCTAACACAGGATACACAGCTGCAATGATGTGCTCTATGCAATCCTACCGCTGAACACACAGACAGTGAGACAGACTGCCCAGCAGCACAGCGGATCAAATCAAATCAAATCACATTTTATTGGCCACATGCGCCGAATACAACAGGTGCAGACATTACAATTAAATGCTTACTTACAGCCCTTAACCAACAGTGCATTTATTTTTTAATAAAAAAGTAAAATAAAACAACAACAAAAAAGTGTTGAGAAAAAAAGAGCAGAAGTAAAATAAAATAACAGTAGGGAGGCTAAATATACAGGGGGATACCGGTGCAGAGTCAATGTGCGGGGGCACCGGCTAGTTGAGGTAGTTGAAGTAATATGTACATGTGGATAGAGTTAAAGTGACTATGCATAAATAATTAACAGAGTAGCAGCAGCGTAAAAAAGATGCCCTCTAACCAATTGTACTATTATGTGTGTTTTTCCACGTTATTTGTAATTTATTCTGTACATAATGTTTCTGCCATCGTCTCTTATAACCAAAAAGAGCTTCTGGATATCAGGACAGCGATTACTCACCTCGTATTGGATGAAGATTTTTTCTTCAACAAGTCGGACGTGAAGGATATCCTACAGACACCTGACAAGGCCCAAATCCCCGTCATTCGCGGAGATATCGTGGACGTAGGTCGGGGTGCCTTGTAAGGATCCGACGGCGAGCGAATAAACTGCCTCTTCCATCAATCCTATTAGCCAATGTTCAATTATTTGAGAATAAATTGGATGACCTAAGATTACGGTTATCCTACCAACGGGACATTAAAAACTGTAATATCTTATGTTTCACCGAGTCGTGGCTGAACGACGACATGGACAACATACAGCTAGCGGGCTATACGCTACATCGGCAGGATAGAACGGCTGACTCCGGTAAGACAAGGGGTGGCGGTCTGTGTATATTTGTAAAAAAACAGCTGGTGCGCAAAATCAAATACTAAGGAAGTCTCAAGGTTTTACACGCCTGAGGTAGAGTATTTTATGATAAGCTGTAGGAGAGGGAAAAAAGTATTTGATCCCCTGCTGATTTTGTACGTTTGCCCACTGACAAAAACATGATCAGTCTATAATTTTAATGGTAGGTTTATTTGAACAGTGAGAGACAGAATAACAACAACAAAAATCCAGAAAAACGCATGTCAAAAATGTTATAAATTGATTTGCATTTTAATGAGGGAAATAAGTATTTGACCCCTCTGCAAAACATGACTTAGTACTTGGTGGCAAAACCCTTGTTGGCAATCACAGAGGTCAGATGTTTCTTGTACATTTACATTTACATTTTAGTCATTTAGCAGACGCTCTTATCCAGAGCGACTTACAGGAGCAATTAGGGTTAAGTGCCTTGCTCAAGGGCACATTTACGTCATTTAGCAGACGCTCTTATCCAGAGCGACTCACCAATTGGTGCGTTCACCCTATAGCCAGTGGGATAACCACTTTACAATTTTGGGGGGTAGAAGGATTACTTTATCCTATCCCAGGTATTCCTTAAAGAGGTGGGGTTTCAAATGCCTCCGGAAGGTGGTGAGTGACTCCGCTGTCCTGGCGTCGTGAGGGAGCTTGTTCCACCATTGGGGTGCCAGAGCAGCGAACAGTTTTGACTGGGCTGAGCGGGAACTATGCTTCCGCAGAGGAAGGGGAGCCAGCAGGCCAGAGGTGGATGAACGCAATGCGTAGTTGGCCACCAGGTTTGCACACATCTCAGGAGGGATTTTGTCCCACTCCTCTTTGCAGATCTTCTCCAAGTCATTAAGGTTTCGAGGCTGACGTTTGGCAACTCGAACCTTCAGCTCCCTCCACAGATTTTCTATGGGATTAAGGTCTGGAGACTGGCTAGGCCACTCCAGGACCTTAATGTGCTTCTTCTTGAGCCACTCCTTTGTTGCCTTTGCTGTGTGTTTTGGGTCATTGTCATGCTGGAATACCCATCCACGACCCATTTTCAATGCCCTGGCTGAGGGAAGGAGGTTCTTACCCAAGATTTGATGGTACACTGCCCCGTCCATCGTCCCTTTGATGCGGTGAAGTTGTCCTGTCCCCTTAGCAGAAAAACACCCCCAAAGCATAATGTTTCCACCTCCATGTTTGACGGTGGGGATGGTGTTCTTTGGGTTATAGGCAGCATTCCTCCTCCTCCAAACACGGCGAGTTGAGTTGATGCCAAAGAGCTCGATTTTGGTCTCATCTGACCACAACACTTTCACCCAATTCTCCCCTGAATCATTCAGATGTTCATTGGCAAACTTCAGACGGCCCTGTATATGTGCTTTCTTGAGCAGGGGGACCTTGCGGGCGCTGCAAGATTTCAGTCCTTCACGGCGTATTGTGTTACCAATTGTTTTCTTGGTGACTATGGCCCCAGCTGCCTTGAGATCATTGACAAGATCCTCCTGTGTAGTTCTGGGCTGATTCCTCACCGTTCTCATGATCATTGCAACTCCACGACGTGAGATATTGCATGGAGCCCCAGGCCGAGGGAGATTGACAGTTATTTTGTGTTTCTTCCATTTGCGAATAATCGCACCAACTGTTGTCACCTTCTCACCAAGCTGCTTGGTGATGGTCTTGTAGCCCATTCCAGCCTTGTGTAGGTCTACAATCTTGTCCCTGACATCCTTGGAGAGCTCTTTGGTCTTGGCCATGCTGGAGAGTTTGGAATCTGATTGATTGATTGCTTCTGTGGACAGGTGTCTTTTATACAGGTAACAAGCTGAGATTAGGAGCACTCCCTTTAAGAGTGTGCTCCTAATCTCAGCTCGTTACCTGTATAAAATACACCTGGGAGCCAGAAATCTTTCTGATTGAGAGGGGGTCAAATACTTATTTACCTCATTAAAATGCAAATCAATTTATAACATTTTTGACATGCGTTTTTCTGGATTTTTTTGTTGTTATTCTGTCTCTCACTGTTCAAATAAACCTACCATTAAAATTATAGAGTGATCATGTTTTGTCAGTGGGCAAACATACAAAATCAGCAGGGGATCAAATACCTTTTTCCCTCACTGTATTTCTCTCAAATTCTGTCTGCAAATTTGTTTACATCGCTGTTAGTGAACATTTATCCTTTGCCAAGATAATCCCTCCACCTGACCGGTGTGGCATATCAAGAAGCTGATTAAACAGCATGATCATTACACAGGTGCACCTTGTGCTGGGGACAATAAAAGGCCACTATAAAATGTGCAGTTTTGTCGCACCACACAATGCCACAGATGTTTCAAGTTTTGAGGGAGGGTGCAATTGGCATGCTTACTGCAAGAATTTCCACCAGAGCTGTTGCCAGAGAATTGAATGTTCATTTCTCCACCATAAGCTGCCTCCAACGTCATTTTAGAGAATTTGGCAGTACGTCCAACCGGCCTCACATCCGCAGACCACATGTAACCATGCCAGCCCAGGACCTCCACATACAGCTTCTTTACCTGCGGGATCGTCTTAGATCAGTCATCTGGACAGCTGATGAAACTGAGGAGTTTTTCTGTCTGTAATAAAGCCCTTTTGTGGGGAAAAAACTCATTCTGATTGGCTGGGCCTGGCTCCCCAGTGGGTGGGCTTGGCTCCCAAGTGGGTGGGCCTATGCCCTCCCAGGCCCACCCATGGCTGCACCACTGCCCAGTCATGTGAAATTTATAGATGAGGGCCTAATTAATTTATTTCAATTGACTGATTTCCTTATATGAACTGTAACTCAGTAAAACCGTTGAAATTGTTGCATGTTGCATTTATTTTTTTGTTCAGTATATAAAGCTCTTTTACAAAATCTTCCGCTGTACCTAACATAATTTATAACCTTTAGATATACGAGTTACCATACATGGTCTTAGGGATAGCTAACTCTGGAAATTCCTTCGGTCTCTTAAGAGTAAGGTAAATCAGTGTTTAGTCGAGACTTGAGTCAAGTCCAAGTTGTGCATTCTAAGAGCAAGTCAAGTCAAGTCGAGTCACAAGTATCAAGTCAAGAAAAAAAAAATCTATACATGCAACGACTTGTTCAACTACAAATATTTGTATAGTTATTGAGGCTACCAGACAGCCCTTTTCATTATTTTGTCTACAACATATCTTTATTAGCCTATGTAACTGTAAAATAGGGACCTTGTAGCAGTCATAAGGGAATGGAATCAACAGAAGGCAAGGCAGGTTGACATGCTCAGAGTATAGATTTAACAGGTAGGCCTACATAATATAAGCACTTCAAATCAAATCAAATCAAATCTGATTTGATTTTTGATTTTATTTGATTTGACTATACAGCCTTCCCTTGAGAAACCAAATCGAATCTGTCTAACAGGAGCTCAAACAGGTAAGCCTACATAATTACCCAATTGGCAATTACAACCAATAAACTGGTTCTACAATGTAAAAGGCAATGTCCACATACATTGTTACGTTGGCACATTCGTCTTAATCAGACGTAATAATTATTAGTGATATTTCAACACCATGCATACCTGGAACAATCATTTTAGCGCAGGCCACGTAGCCTATTTCTATGCACAACCAGAATGACAGACATAGGACACAGACACACGGAACTCTGACAAAACCGGGGAAATATGAACAAAGGAAACCATACATTGAATTCAATAAACAGAACTTCTACCTCATGAGTCTTGTGAATGTTCATGTGCACAATAAACATCGTGCCCACTCAGGGGGTGAGAAATGGTTGGCTAAATGAAAATATATCGTAGGCCTATCAAACATGAAACAGAAATGTCTACGTGATGCAATAAACTGTATGGGATGGAATGATTAAACACTACCAATTATTGTAGTATTAGATGGAATATACAGTAGATTTACCACATAGGGCCTATGCATTTAAACGTGTGAAAGATAGAGCAAGCGTTTCAATAAGAGAAAAAAACACCACACCGGCGAGAGTTTGGAGAGCGCAAGTGAAGAGCACACCTATGGTGTGTCTTCGCAACAGTAATAATTCATTTTAAACAAATTCCAAATGCAAGCTTCATAAGTAAATTATCAATTTCAAGCAATTGTTACCCACCAAAATACCAGTAAGGCTATGCTAGTAATTGTTGTCCCATTGCTGATGAGCTTGCAAAGTAAACAGTTAATATTCTTGATCACCACATTTTTTCTGGAGCTGCATATTTATTTATTATGGTGATCCACTCTTCCTACAATTGTGCTGCACCCGATCATATAGCAATAGTGTTACAAGATGTCGCCAATGTGTATCTTAGTGTGATACTCTATAGTATGAGTGAGCCAAGTTAGGCATTACTTACTGTGCACTGAATGGAGCTGTATGCATGCTACCCAATGATGCTGAAGTAAAGACATTCTTATCAACATTACCTTGCTCTGGTATTGAATAATCGTCATACAAAGCATGTCAGACGTCAGAACCAAATAGATATGTCCTTGACGAATCAAAATATCAAAACAACACTCAGAGAAATGCACAGTAGGAAGGGACGTGCCAACTAGCTAAACAGCTACAGAAAAATACAAATAATAAAACGACAACAATGGCTTACCTGGTAATTCCCGTACCAGAGCCTATGGACATACAGTGGGGAAATTGATGTTTCCACCCCCATGCTTCACAGTAGGTATGGTGTTCTTTGGATGCAACTCAGCATTATTTGTCCTCCAAACACGACGAGCTGAGTTTTTACCAAAAAGTTATATTTTGGTTTCATCTGACCATATGACATTCTCCCAATCCTCTTCTGGATCATCCAAATGCACTCTAGCAAACTTCAGACGGGCCTGGACATGTACTGGCTTAAGCAGGGGGACACGTCTGGCACTGCAGGATTTGAGTCCCTGGCGGCGTAGTGTGTTACTGATGGTAGGCTTTGTTACTTTGGTCCCAGCTCTCTGCAGGTCATTCACTAGGTCCCCCCGTGTGGTTCTGGGATTTTTGCTCACCGTTCTTGTGATCATTTTAACATCACAGGGTGAGATCTTGCGTGGAGCCCCAGATCGAGGGAGATTATCAGTGGTCTTGTATGTCTTCCATTTCCTAATAATTGCTCCCACAGTTGATTTCTTCAAACAAAGCTGCTTACCTATTGCAGATTCAGTCTTCCGAGCCTGCATATGCATGAAGAAGATAGAACTGACCCGGTAAAAATGATAGAGGCGCTAGAGAAACACTTTGAGCCATCCAGGAATGTGATCTACGAGAGGTACGTGTGTAATGCTTGTCAACAAAGTCAATGTGAAACATCAGAGCAGTTCATTGCAAATCTGAAGAAGCTAGCAGACACGTGAATTTGGCGCATTACAAGAGGAACTAGTTCGTGACAGGCTTGTTATAGGCACTAAAGATACAGCTGCGTGAGCACGCATGTTCAGAGAACCCAACCTCACACTGAACAAAGCTATAGTGTCGTTCAAGTGAACAAGCACAAATGCAAATCAAGAAAATTGGTGGAGGTGAACCAGAGACTGTACATTATACCTCCCGTGAGCAACGTTCAGAATCAAAATGCCAAACCTATAGTCATAAACAGACAGAGTTTACAGGGGATACTAAAAAAATAGACTGCCAAACGACTTACCCTGTCATAACTGTGGTTCAGTACATGCAAAAGCCAAATGCCCAGCATACGGTGTCACCTGTAAAGCATGTGGCAAATGAGACCATTTTGCCAGAGTTTGTAAACAAGCACAACAAAAAACCTCAACTTAATATATTAGAAGAAGACAATGAGTCAGGTGACCAAACAACAGATGCAATGTGGTACATATCACAAGGCAAACAAATGGTTAATTAACCTTAAGCTAGCTCCACTCAGTGATGAACCATTGACCCCAGCCACACAATTAAATGTCAATTAGACACAGGATGAACAGTGAATGTCATAAACTATGGGGACCTACAGCGAGTCATGCAAGATGGCAATCCTGTTCTCCTACCCAGCAAAGCTATACTCAAGCTATATGACGGCACACTGATAAAGCCAACAGGAGAATGCAATCTCAAAGCAGATCATGATGGAAAACATTTTCATATAACATTTCAGATCATGGAGACATCCCAGCTTCCTCTGCTGTCAGCTGACACGTGTGAAAGACTCTACATGTTAACCACAGCCATGTGTTAAATCACGTCGACACCCCAAGCACCACATCCACTGAGGTCATCATGACAACTGAGGAGATCATCTCCAAGTACAAGGACGTGTTCGATGGGCTTGGCTGCCTTCCTGGAGAGCTACACCTAGAAGTAGACAATGCAGCCCGGCCTGTGCAGTAGCTACCAAGACGGATACCTATTCCACTGAAGGAAAGGATCACAAAGGCCAATCATTCAATGGACAATGCAGACATCATCATAAAAGTCACAGAGCCAACACCGTGGATTAGCAACATGGTTGTCATTGAAAAATCGGATAAACTACGAATATGCATGGACCACATTGCACTCAACAAAGCCTTGCTAAGATCGCACTTCCAGATGCCCTCAATAGAAGAGATTCTACCAGAGATATGCAACGCAAAGGCATTCTCAGTACTTGATGCCAAAGATGGATATTGGCAAGTCAAACTTGATGAAGTGAGCAGCTATCTAACAACTTTCTGGACATCTGTAGGCAGGTATAGATGACTGAGAATGCCATTTGGACAACAGCTGAAGAATACCAGTGCAGACAGTGTGAAGCACTACAGGGACTAAAAGGAGTGAGTGTGATAGCAGATGACATTCTACTTTATGGATGACAAAAACAAAGAGGCGATGGCAGATCAAGACAGAAACCTCACAGCTCTCCTGCAGATACCAAGAGATGTCAACCTGAACAAAAATAAACTCAGGTTATAGCTACCTAGTGTGACATAAATGGGTCATCTTCTCACCACAGAGGGCCTTTGCCCTGACCCAGAGAAGATAGCAGCCATTCAGAACATGGGTACACCGACCGACGTCAAGTCACTACAGCGGCTGTTGAGGTTTGTGATCAATCTTGCAAACTTCATGCATCGCCTATCTAATGTGTGCGAGCCACTCAGAAGACTGACTGACAAGGACATTGAATGGACATGGATACCACAGCATGACACAGCAGTGGAGACTATGAAACAGTCAGTCACACAACACCCAGTGCTCAAATACTACGACCTGAACGATGAAGTCACACTGCTGTGTGATGCCAGTGAGACAGGTTTGGGCGCAGCCCTTCTACAGAAAGGACAACCTGTTGCATTTGCCTCCAGAACATTGACTCAGACAGAACAAAGATATGCACAGATTGAGGAAGAATGTCACTGCATTGTTTTTGCATGTGACAAGTTTGACCAGTATCTGCATGGCAGAGAGTTCATAACAATACACAGCGACCACAAACCGCTCGAGACAATCTTCAAGAAATCCTTACTCACAGCACCCAAGCGACTGAAGATAATGTTGCTAAGGCTACAAAGATACCAACTCCACATGCAATACAAACAAGTCAAAGAACTACATATAGCTTCCTGTCCAGAACAGCTCAATCAACCACAGACCACACTATGGGCCTGGCCACAACTGACCTGGATCAGGTGGATGTCAACATCTCAACTAAGACAATGGAGTCAATCAAAGCACACTCTTCCCAGGAGCCACTGATTCAGGCTCTGCACGTGCAAATCAACAATGGCTGGCCTGGAACCAAACAGGCTGTGAGTCACACACTGAACGATTTCTGGACGTACAAAGAGGATTTCACCACAGACAATTGACTGATATTCAAAGGAAACAGGGTCTTCATCCCTGACATGTTATGCACTGACTTTCTGCCCACTCAGGCATAGAGGCCAGCCTCAGAAGGCATGCTGTGATGTTGTTTGCTGATGCTGTTTCCCTTCTCCGGAATGGATTTTTAAAAAATGCTGATGAGTAGGACTTTAAACATGTGACATTATCACCGTATCACAACCAAAGCAATGGCAAAGCTGAATCAGCTGTGAAAATTGCCAAAACTGTCCTAAAAAAGGCTGCGATTGATGGTGAAGACCCATGGAAAGCAGTGTTGGCATAGCGGAACACTCCAACAGAGGAACTTAACAGTTCTCCTGTACAGCGACTAATGTCCAGGCGCACACGCACGATCCTACCCACCATGAAAAAACTGCTCAAACCCCAAGTGGTACAAAATGTCAAAGCAAGAAAACAAGCCAAAGGGCTGACAGCAAAACACCACTATGACACACATGCCTGTGACATGCCCAACATCATCCAAGGACAAACAGTAAGGGTCCTTCTCCACCCCAACAACTCAGCCAGCATTTGGACGCTGGGCATATGCACTGATCAACTCAGTGACCGGTCGTATGAACTACTAGTGAATGGTAAAATATACGGCAGAAACAGAAAAGACATTCGTCCATTGACTGAACAACTCAGGATCCCCCCGATCGACCACCAAACAAACATGGATGAGGATTACTGGGGACCATAGAACGAACCCGCCACCCCAGCGGGTGGTGAACAACAGGCTGGTGATATGGAAGCAGCCCCACTGCCTGAAAATCTAGCTCTGAGACACACCAGAACCAGAGCAATTTAAAAAAAACTAAATTAATAAAATAAAAAATAAGATGAAAGAAGGAGGTTAGAGTAGTCTGTTTATGGACTTTAAAGCTGATGCTTATTGAAGGTACTTGCATAAGAACACAGTTATATGTTTTTGTTACCAGTGTAATGTTTTTACTGGCAATGGTCTTGCCCCAGTCTCTCCTGTTTATGACTCGAGGAGGAGTTATCTTCATTTGTTGTGTAAAGGAAGATATTACGAGATGTCGCCAAGCCAATAGATGGCGCTGCTGTTATGTGGATCTTAGTGTGATATTCTATAGTACGAGTGATCCAAGTTAGCCATTACTTACTATGCACTGAATGGAGCTATGTGCATGCTATCCCATTACCTTGCTCTTGTATTGAATAATCGGCATACAAAACAAGCTGTACAGCAAATCAGCAATCTGTTTGCTAGCTCACCACTCAACCTGTGTTGATTGACAGTTTGTTGGTCCAATCAGAGTGCCGAGTGTGCGTTTCACTAGCCAATCTGTTGCAGTTTTTTTTGCAAGGGCGATGCTGCAGCTACTGTAGAGTAATCCACGTAGACTCTGTGCCACAAAATGAGTGACAAAACATTACAAAACCTGGCCAGATCATTTTAAGTCTTCAGTCTCAAGTCAAAGTCGAGTCCCGAGTCTCCAAGTCAAGTCTCAAGTTATTTTATTTTCTATGAAGTCGAGTCTCAAGTCATCAAATTTGTGACTCCAGTCAGACTCAAGTCCAAGTCATGTGACTTAAGTCCACAACTTACAGTGCTCATTCAATATGTCTCCCTTTCAAAATAAAGGTTAAATAAAAATATGATCACCTAGCCTAATTCCTCTAAGCACTATACTAAAATGAAACATAATCTTGAGTAGGGGCCCCAGGCAGAGCCCCCCCCTAGTTAGAAATAGATGATTATTCACTCCACTTTGATATTAACTAGGGGTGTAACGATCCATCTACTACATCGATGTATCGATTTATATTCCTATGATCCAACTACATCGATCTGTGCTCGGCGAGTTGGCCTTTTGGACAACATATATCAATCTAACATCGTTTTAAAATGTAATAAATCGATTGTATCGATACTAGGAAATAACCCATTGGATTTAAGCACGTCAGACTTTATATGGATGTTTTTTCTTAGCACTTTTAATGATAAAGGCTTTAAACATTACTCGATTCAGTCTGCCTATCCGTGACGTCATCGCCCGCGCCAGCAGCAGCGCAAAGGCGCAAAGACAACAAAACATAGCATGGCGGACGACAGAGGAGAAGCCGACGAGCGAGAAATTATCAAGCCACCATTGCGGTCCTTACAAGAAACAGGAATCTAGGAAACTTCACCTGCACTGTCCAGTATCCAGGTATTTATTTCAGTCACACTGGTTGAATTTTTGGCTAAAAGGTTACTGAATCGATTTCAAGTCACTGAATCGTTTCGGATCGTATCGTTCTAAATGAACCAATATCGTCCTTGAATCGTATCGACAACCACGAATCGTGATACAAATCGAATCGTTGTTAAAACGAATCGTTACACCCCTAATATTAACCCATTAAATACACCTTATACCAGTGGAGGCTGCTGAGGGGAGGAGGGCTCATAATAATGGCTGGAATGGAGTTTAATGGCTGGAATGGAGTGAACGAAATGGTATCAAACACATGATGTGTTTGATACCATTCCATGTACTCCATTCCGGCCATTATTATGAGCCGTCCACCCCTCAGCAGCCTACACTGCCTTACACATAATCTTCCCTCGTAATTTTGTTTTATAATAGTTACTTTACTCTAAAGTTTTTAGTTTTATTGGTCCTAAGGGTTGAGAAGAGGGGGGTAGTGGAGGAGGGAGACAGTAACTCAAAGACAGGATGAGGTGGGATGAATGAGTACTCACCCCGGTCAGTGAGCAGAGGCAGCAGGTCAGTGGAGTAGCTGAACTCTATGAAGGCAGTGTGAGGGCCACCTGCACAGGCTAAAGGGTCATGGATTCATGGTCAGTGCAGAGCCAATGAGTGCACGAAGCGCTCTGGTAATTTAATGTATTTCAAATGTGAATGAGACTGAGAAATTAGGCTGGATGGAGGAGGACTGAAAGAGCAGCCCTTGGTGAACACTGAGTCTTTGTGCTAAGATTACCTGTAGATTATTGTCTGGGTATTACAGGTCGTGGCGTTAGTATTAACAACACCTAATGATCTGACGCCTCGGTGCCTCTCTACTTCGTGACTTTCAGCTTGGTGTGAGGCCCACATATTCAGTCGTAATGGAGTTATTTATTTCTGCACTGGGATCACGATTCGTTGTCCTTCGGGATGTTTCGCTGGAAGCTCAATTACCATTATTGTGTTCGACTGAATACAGGCGGTCCTTGTTTCTTTTAGCCTACCAATGCTAGACATTTGTGTCAGGCCTTACACACAGCTGTTTGTTGGAATAGACCCTCAGTAGTGGTTTTATTGAGGGATGTCTTTCAGTGACATAAGATGGTAGATAAGTTACATGCTCAACATTAGGGGCTTATTTTGTGAGTTTGCAAACTGTCAGGGTTGTAAAAGGGTTAGACGTGAAATTCCCTGTTCTGAGACCATAGCGGTACATTCCATTTATAAACCACAGTTTGTCAATTCTATGATGCAGTTGTTCTTTTCATATTAACACTATCCGTAAAAACAGATACATTTAGTGGTTCCCTAATGTGTGACGTTAAACACTGTCACTGTCCTGTGAGGACTAAAACAAAAGTCCAGTCTGGCTAAACAGAAGCTAATGAAGAAAACTAATGCAGCGATAACACACATGATAATTGCCCATCTACAAGTCTCTGAGTCACCAAAATCAGCTGGAGAACCAATGACTCTTGAGTACTGACAGTGAAAAAACACACAGTCCCTGTTTACACACCAGTTAGCCAAGTCTTCCATAAGGAATATCAGGGGTTGCATCCCAAATGGCACCTTACTCCCCATAGGGCTCTGGTCAAAAGTAGTGCACTATGTAGTAAATAGGGTGCCATTTGGGACACCGCCATTGTCATTTTGCAGTCTTTGAAGTACTTGAACCTTCTGAAATTGTCTGACTGTTACGAAATGATGGAATACAATGATCTATCTACAATACCTTGGATCTTTCAATCTTGTTGACCTTTATGATTGACCCCTTAAAGGTTAACGCTGTAAAACAATCTGAGAGTAACGTGAATACATTTAGAAAGTGGAGACGTCACAAACAAAAAAAAAGAAACATTAGAAGAGACCAGGGGCGGTGTGTTCAATAGGGCGATATGGGCGACGCACTGCCAAACGGGAAAAGGAAGGGATTTTTTTTCTAATCAATTATATCACGGCAACAGTAGTTATCAGTGTTGTAATGTCCAATCAGGCTAAAGTCGTGCTTCAAATGGCTCCCCCCCCTTTTGGGGCGATTTCAGTCAGGTTGAAAATCGCCCAGAAGTCTGTCATAGACTCCCATGTAAAATCTATTTTTTTCAAATTTCAGAGCTTTCAATACAATCTCTATGGGTGTCTGAGGGCTTGCACTTACGCGCTTTCGTCATACGTAACGTAACCATGAACGTAACTAAGAAAAGAGCGGATTGTGTCTTTGAAAGAAGTTCCTTTTTGTCGGCGAACAAATGAAGATAAATTGGCAACGAAACAATTAGGACCTCCCAGACCAAATTTAATAATTCAACAGGTTTCTACTAAAGGCGGAAAGTCCTACACCCGAGGATTTTCCAAAAATTGGTACTAACGAAAAAAGAACATTGCCACTCAACTGGATGAGGGATACAGGCTAGCTGTCCGCCGCCACAACGATGAGGTTAGTGTTGATAATCACAAGTTTACTGGAGAACTGAGACCAAGTAGAGACTTTGGACAGGGTGGATATGGTATAATAAAGGCAGTTTATTCAGAGGTAAAGATATCTGGAATCGCGTGCACGGACCCGTTCGTCAAACTCTTAGGGAGCTATACATTAAGCCCCATTACTTACCATATCAGATAAGAGAAATTGCTGCAGCTACATATATTTTACATCCTGGCCCTACATAGTTCACTATTTGCATCACTTACCAAAATATTACATGTGGTCATATATGCTTGGAAAGTGGAGATGCCATAGAAACGTCAAAAAAGTAAACATTGCTGGAGACACATTGCCGTTTTGGAGAAGACATCGCGTTTGCTAGCGAAGAGATTTGTTGTGGCAAATGAACTTGGGCTGGGAATTGCCAGGAACCTCACGATAAGATATATGCATTGCGAGTCTCATGATTCTATACGTATTGCGATTCGATACTGTGATTTTATTGCGCACCATATGTCTGTTGCAGAGGGATCAGAAAGCCATGAGAACGAGTTTTGATCAGTCATGGAAATAAAAGTGCTGAAAACAAATTGGCTCCCAATGTGAAAAGATTGAGAACAAGCTATGAAGGAACAATAATGGTGTTTTGGTGCAGGTACAGCCAACTAGCGCTAAAATATTGCGATATTGTCAATACAGTATATCGTAAAGTATCACTATGTAACTCGATTTCTTTCACCCCAATCCCTCAAATTTACGGTAAATAACTGAATTGTTTGCCCCACATTTAGCTAAGATGATTAGCTTGCCAGCTAAAATGTTTTATTTAGTTAGCAGTCGCATCTACAATAGTTTACTGTCAATAACATGTCTCCAAAAATGACGTGGTGTCTCCAATTGTGTTGACATTTGACAATTGCAATGCGCATCCATGAGTATCCACTTTCTGTAGCTCAGCTGGTAGAGCACGGCGCTTGTAACGCCAAGGTAGTGGGTTCGATCCCCGGGACCACCCATACACAAAAATGTATGCACGCATGACTGTAAGTCGCTTTGGATAAAAGCGTCTGCTAAATGGCATATATTATTATTATTATTATTATTATTATTATCTGAAGAGAGCCCGAAACATTGTGTGCAGACATTTTATGCAATAAATGAAGTAGGTTGAATCTAGTAGTTCTGATCTTCTGATTGGTCCTGATGAGTTGGGCGAGGTCCCCTCCAGGCTACTGTCACTGTTGCATTGGCTCTGAGTCGGGTTCTCTGTCTTCAAATGTTCAGCCTAAGAGAGGGGATTTTTGTGTGTGTGTGTGTGTGTGTGTGTTTAACAGTGATGATGTGTGTGTGTGTGTGTTTGTGTGTGTGTGTGTGTGTGTCCTCAGAGCAAGAACTCGTGAGTTGGAAGAACTGAGAGGCCTATGGCGTGGGTGTTGTCCTTGGCCACCTGCTGACAAGGCTGACAAGATAGGACCCTTTTGTCCATTGTTATTGGATAGGAACAGAACTTATAACCAGCTCCTGACCTAAATAGATCTTAGCACAACATTTTACTCAACATATCATATTCCATATTCACTATAACAAATATATTTACTACGACATTAGCAAGAACCGCCACATCCTCAGCCGGCTAATCCAGTGTGTGAAGTTTTGCGGAGTGTTTGAGTTAGCTTTGCGAGGCAAAGATGAAACTGAGGGCTCCACCAACCCTGGTAAGCCAACACTTTTGAGATCAGTCAATAAATGCTTCTGGTATTGACTTATATGCTGCCCCTGTCTTCATGTTGTTGCTGGACATATCTTTTTTAAAATGTGTGTAGGTCACCTAAATCAGCAGAAAAATTGCCCCCCCTGAGAATTTTTTCAGGAGCCGCCACTGGAAGAGACACATTTTCAGTTTTAGAGACAGCTTTATACTTGCAAGCAAAGAGCTTTGCTGTAACTGTAGCCAACTGTAAATAAGTTTCTGTTTCTGTCACGAGGTGGAAAAGTGACAGGTTCTAGGTCTGGGTTGAGCAGGATGAGTGAAGCAGAGGCAGACAACAAAGGGACAGTTCCCAAAAATGTATTTTGTAAGGCATGGCATTGTCCACAAGAGCGGTTCTCAATATTTAGTTCCAACATGTTCTAAAATCGTCAATGTACATCATCATTCCAGTTCTTAGTATGAGTTTCGTTCCATTCCATTTATTTTACTTTAAAAAACAATGCTATTTAAAATTACAAAGAACAAACCAACACAAACCAAACATAAAGGGGCACAGAAAGACAGTGCAGTCCAGCAGGCAGATGTCCATACTACTTTCACAGTTCTTACAAACTCCATTAACCATGTGCTTTCACCAAATGAAGCCATCAAATGCTCTGCACACAAGGATCTGCCATGCCTCCGGAATGCATTCACTTCTTTTAGGCGGCCGGGGGGTTTAAATACAGAGATTGGATCACATGATCTGTCAATCTACCAATAGAAATGCTTAATTTAGTTAGCTTGCAAACAAGTCACACCTGTTACATTTCACTCGACAGTCAGCCAAGATGGATAGCTAGCTAGCTAAAGTCGTTTAGGCTACAGGTAGTAAGCAATTGCACGTACATTCTCCAAAAATGACGAGGTATCTCATGTCTTTTCATTTACAGATTGTGACACAATCTACTTTTCAACTATATTGGATGTAGTCTAGTAGTCTTTGCAGTGAAATTACAGTAGGATATAATGAGTTATCATTAGTTAGGTTTTCATTCATTTGGCAACACATTTTCATGCGTATATATAATAATCTGTATTAAGAAAATATACTAATTTTCCCACCTGTGGTGTGTTTCCACCAAACTGACTTGTTGCGGATAAAATTCAGTGCGTGATAACGTAATGCTTATGTTTTCATTTACCGAATAACAATCAAAAGTTCATTGTGTTTCCATTGCATTTTCAACTCTACTGATAGTTTGTCACAAAAACTGTTGCGTTAAGTAGCAAATGTGCCTACTCTGGTCTTGGCACATTTGCTCTGGCCAAAATCTCACAGATACAGTGTGGGTAGGCTAGTCCACATGATGAGATTATTAGGGATAAGACAGAGATTTTTTGGGGGGTCAAACGGCAGTCAAGCATCGACCATCATGTCACCAGAATAAGACCCTCAATATTTATCGGAAAGGAGCATCAAGCTCATCACTGTGCACTTTCACCACCCTGTGAAGTTCATCATGAGTTATTTAATCTGTAGCCAAATAAACTGCATGGTTTCCTGAGTCGTAGTGGGAGGACCACACACCATATCCTTGCGTGATCCAAGTTACTTCTCATTTCCACCGCCATTTCTCGCATAATTCATTTGACAGACGGAAAAAGATCCCACCATGTCGAACGACCAAATGATCTGTCGGTATTTATAAAATTGTACCGCACTTCCTGTTTCCATCATAGCTGTCTTGATTTTTAAAAAATACTGTATGACTTTACTGTCACGATCGTCTGAAGAAGCGGACCAATACGCAGCGTGGAGTGAACATGATGACTTTATTTTATAAAGCAACCACGAAAAACAACAAATGACGATAGTGAAGTCCTCTGTAACACTGACAGAAACATGGAACAAAAACCCACAAGGACAAAGTGAAAACACCCAGTATATATATGGCTCCCAATCAGAGATAACGAGCCGACAGCTGACACTCGTTACCTCCGATTGGGAGTCATATGACTACAAAGCCAACATACCCAAAAACACAACAAAACGAACACACCCTGACTCAACATACAAAGTCCCAGAGCCAGAGTGTGACAGTACCCCCCCCTAAAGGCGCGGACTGCGACCGCGCCTCAATCCAGGCTAAACAAGGGAGGGCTGGGCGGGCACACCTCCTCGGCGGTGGCTCTGGCTCCGGCCTAGACCACCACCCCACCATAGTCACTCCCGCTTACGTCGCCTCCTCCATATGACCACCCCCCAACTAAACCCCACTGGATTAAGGGGCGGCACCGGACTAAGGGGCAGCACCGGACTTAGAGGCAGCACCGGACTAAGGGGCAGCACCGGACTAAGGGGCAGCACCGGGCTAAGGGGCAGCACCGGACTAAGGGGCAGCACCGGACTAAGGGGGCAGCACCGGGCTAAGGGACAGTACCTGACTAGCTGGCGGATCCTGGCTGGCTGGCTCAGGCGGATCCTGGCTGGACCGGCTCTGGCGGATCCTGGCTGGCGGAAGGCTCTGGCTGATCCTGTCTGGCAGAAGGCTCTGGCTGATCCTGTCTGGCGGAAGGCTCTGGCTGATCCTGTCTGGCGGAAGGCTCTGGCTGATCCTGTCTGGCGGAAGGCTCTGGCTGATCCTGTCTGGCGGAAGGCTCTGGCTGATCCTGTCTGGCGGAAGGCTCTGGCTGATCCTGTCTGGCGGAAGGCTCTGGCTGATCCTGTCTGGCGGAAGGCTCTGGCTGATCCTGTCTGGCGGAAGGCTCTGGCTGATCCTGTCTGGCGGGAAGGCTCTGGCTGATCCTGTCTGGCGGAAGGCTCTGGCTGATCCTGTCTGGCGGAAGGCTCTGGCTGATCCTGTCTGGCGGAGAGCTCTAGCGGCTCCGGTCTGGCGGGACGGCTCTGAAGGCTCATGGCAGACGGGCGGCTTGCCGGCTCAGTACAGACGGGCAGTTCCAGACGGCGTTGGGCAGACGGACAGTTCAGGACGGCGTTGGGCAGACGGGCAGTTCAGACGGCGTTGGGCAGACGGACAGTTCAGGCGCCCGTTGGGCAGACGGGCAGTTCAGGCGCCGTTGGGCAGACGGGCAGTTCAGGACGGCGTTGGGCAGACGGACAGTTCAGGCCCGTTGGGCAGGACGGCAGACTCTGGCCGTCTGAGGCGCACCGTAGGCCTGGTGCGTGGTGCCGGAACTGGAGTTACCGGCCTGAGGACACGCATCTCAGGGCTAGTGCGGGGAGAAGCGAACAGGGCATGCTTGGCCTGGGGACGCACCGTAGGCCTGATGCGTGGTGCCGGAACTGGAGGTACCGGGCTGAGGACACGCATCTCAGGGCTAGTGCGGGGAGAAGCAACAGGGCATGCTTGGCCCTGGGGACGACTGTAGGCCTGATGCGTGGTGCCGGAACTGGAGGTACCGGGCTGAGGACACGCATCTCAGGGCTAGTGCGGGAAGCAGCAACAGGGCATGCTTGGCCCTGGGGACGCACATAAGGCCTGAGTGCGGAGAGGCAGGAACAGGCCGGGCTGGGCTGGCGACGCGCACCGTATCTCTGGTGCGAGAGGCCGGAACAGGCCGGGCCGGGCTGGCGAAGCGCACCGTATCCCTGGTGCGTGGAGTAGGAACAGGCCGGGCTGGGCTGGCGACGCGCACCGTATCCCTGGTGCGAGTGGCCGGAACAGGCCGGGCCGGGCTGGCGAAGCGCACCGTATCCCTGGTGCGTGGAGTAGGAACAGGCCGGGCTGAGCTGGCGCGCGCACCGCATCCCTGGTGCGAGTGGCCGGAACAGGCCGGGCCGGGCTGGCGTAGCACACCGTGGACCTGGTGCTTGGAGTAGGAACAGGCGGGTCCGTGCACGGAACACACACCACTGGCCTCAACCGAGGATCAGGAACGGGCCGGACCGGACTGGCAACACACATCAGTCTTTCACGCCGTGCCACACACACTTCCCTCCCTCTACTCGCCAATGGCTCCCGTACTCCGTTAGCCTTCTCTCCTTTTCTCCCTGTGGCAGCCTCCTGCTGCCCAGCCGCTAGGCCATGTGCCCCCAAAAAATTTTTGGGGTTGCCTCCCGTCCTTCCGACGATGGCCCTGCCGATGCCGTTGCTCCTCTCGCCGTCGCCTCTCCACCGTCTCGTTCCATGGTCGGCGATCCATACCATCCAGGATCTCCTCCCAAGTCCAGGACCCTTTACCGTCCAACAGTTCCTCCCATGTCCAGACCCTTTGCTCCTGGACGCGCTGCTTGGTCCTTTTATGGTGGAGTTTTTCTGTCACGATCGTCTGAAGAAGCGGACCAATACGCATGCGCGTGGAGTGAACATGATGACTTTATTTAATAAAGCAACCACGAAAAACAACAAATGACGATAGTGAAGTCCTCTGTAACACTGACAGAAACATGGAACAAAAACCCACAATACCCACGAGAAAACACACAGTATAAATATGGCTCCCAATCAGAGATAACGAGCCGACAGCTGATCACTCGTTACCTCCGATTGGGAGTCACCTGAATAATCACGAACAATCACCACACATAGAAATGAAACAACCAGAATACCCAACATAGAAATACACCCAAACAAGGAAAATGAACAACCCTGGCTCAATAATAAAGTCCATGGAGCCAGAGTGTCACAACCCCCTAAAGGTGCGCACTCCGGGCGCACCAGCATACAGTCTAGGGGAGGGTCTGGGTGGGCGTCTCGTTCCATGGTCGGCGATCCATACCAGCCAGGATCCGCCAGAGCCGTCCAGCAAGGATCCGCCAGAGCCGTCCAGCCAGGATCCGCCAGAGCCAGCCAGCCAGGATCCGCCATTCAGTCGGTGCTGCCCCCTTAGTCCGGTGCTGCCCCTTAGCCCGGTGCTGCCCCTTAGCCCGGTGCTGCCTCTAAGTCGGTGCTGCCCCTTAGTCCGTGCCGCCCCTTAATCCAGGTGGGTTTAGTTGGGGGGTGGTCATGTGGAGGGGGCTACGGAAGCGGATAGTGACTAAGGTGGGGTGGGGACCACGACCTGGACCAGAACCGCCACCATGGACAGACGCCCACCCAGACCCTCCCTAGACTGTATGCTGGTGCGCCCGGAGTGCGCACCTTTAGGGGGTACTGTGACACTCTGGCTCCATGGACTTTATTATTGAGCCAGGGTTGTTCATTTTTCCTTGTTTGGGTGTATTTCTATGTTGGGTATTCTGGTTGTTTCATTTCTATGTGTGGTGATTGTTCGTGATTATTCAGGTGACTCCCAATCGGAGGTAACGAGTGACAGCTGTCGGCTCGTTATCTCTGATTGGGAGCCATATTTATACTGTGTGTTTTCTCGGGGGTATTGTGGGTTTTTGTTCCATGTTTCTGTCAGTGTTACAGAGGACCACTATCGTCATTTGTTGTTTTTCGTGGTTGCTTTATTAAATAAAGTCATCATGTTCACTCCACGCGCTGCGTATTGGTCCGCTTCTTCAGACGATCGTGACATTTACTCGCACAAAAACTGGATGGAAACGTGGTTAGTGCCAGCTATACCTGAATGTACACTACCGTTCAAAAGTTTGGGGTCTCTTAGAAATGTTCTTGTTTTCGAAAGAAAAGCAATTTTTTTGTCCATTAAAATCACATCAAATTGATCAGAAATACAGTGTAGTTGTTAATGTTGTAAATGGCTATTGTAGCTGTAAATTGCTGATTTTTAATGGAATATCTACATAGCGTACAGAGGCCCATTATCAGCAACCATCAGTCCCTGTGTTCCAATGGCACGTTGTGTTTGCTAATCCAAGTTTATCATTTTAAAAGGCTAATTGATCATTAGAAAACCATTTTGCAATTATGTTAGCACAGCTGAAAACTGTTGTGCTGATTAAAGAAGCAATAAAACTGGCCTTGAGACTGGTTGAGTATCTGGAGCATCAGCAATTGTGGGTTCGATTACAGGCTCAAAATGGCCAGAAACAAATCACTTTCTTCTGAAACTCGTCAGTGTTCTGAGAAATAAGAACACAGACACTGGACAGAGGAAGATTGGAAAAAAGTGTTATGGACAGACGAATCGAAGTTTGAGGTAGAATGCCAAAGGTCTGCAAGGCTGTAATTGCTGCAAATGGAGGATTATTTGATGAAAGAAAGGTTTGAAGGACACAATTATTATTTCAATTAAAAGTCATTATTTCTAACCTTGTCAATGACTACATTTCTATTCATTTTGCTATATTTCCTATTCAAACTTATTTCATGTATGTTTTCATGGAAAACAAGGACATTTATAAGTGACCCCAAACTTTTGAATGGTAATGTATATAATATTGTGTGATCTTTGAATTTTGTGCATAATGTTCTGATGGCCCTCAAAGCCCCTTGTGAATCTCCTGGACTGTGTACTACGTTCACCATTAGCCTCTGAGGAGGTGATGAGGGCTATTTCCCCTCACTAGCTAGCTTCTCTATATGATCTTACAGTAGATGAATACTACAGCGTCCTACATGCAGTGCCATCAGCAGTATGACGGAGGTTGGAGTTACTGGTCTTGTGTTCAACCTGAGGAATAAGGTTCCCATAGTAATTACTGATCCACAGTGCACCATCTGAACTTCCTTTTTCTACTGCCTGACCTTGCATCAAAAGTTCGCTTCCATGTCCAACCCACCCACCTCCTTTAAATTCAATCACCACAGGTTGCCATGGACACCCAAAGTACTCTCTCTGACTCAGTTGAAACACAGGTTCCCATGTTCCCATGGAGACCGGGACCTATATAGCCACAGAATTAAAAAGAACAAGATAATAACAATACTATATCTCTGTCTTTTGCCTTATACACCTATTACCATGTGCAAGCTGTTGGCACTGTAACATGGTTAGAAGGCATTCTCTCAAGACAACAGGGCTATAGATCAATCAATAAAGGTAATGTCCTTATTCCCTTTACAAACTTCCCTCAGGAAAATATAAGTAGCCTTCAGAGATGCACAGCATCAGTTTTGGGGGGTTCCTATAGTGTCTGCTGGTTATGATGAGAAATGTATCACTCAAAACAAACAATCCTTTTCATTATACTTCTGTTGAATCCTCAGGCCCTAAAACACCCATGATGACAGTCATGATGGAATAGTGAATAGGATCATTTATGTTTTGAGTGGTAGATGAATAGTGTCCTTTTATGTTTCTGTTATGCAGAAATTCCACTCACTTTTTATTGGATTTATCCACTTAAATCTGTTTGTACGATCTGTGTCATTGTGGTTTTTGCTGGATAAAAGAATACAAGTAGTTTGCGCCACATTATCCAACATGATGTTACACAAACTCGTAAGATTTCTATCTATGTCTCTTCCACTCAAACATAAGACCCTGACTCTTCCCCCTTACTATGCAAAGCGCTTTGAGAACCTCAGTTGGTAGAAACGTGCTATATAAATCCAAGCCATTGTTATTAATTATTATTATTTATGGTCCAAGTCACTTTTACGATTCTGCTTTGGCCTTGAGCAAATGAATACAAAGGTAGCATTGTAAGTCACTTAGGCTACTTTGTTCTGTTTGTTAAAATAGATTAAGACAAAAATATTATGAAAGCACTGAAGGAGTGTGTCTACCTTCTAACAACTTGTGCTTACTAGCTTAGATAACATTTGTAAGGCTATGAGTTTTTTCTTGACCACATGACCTAAGCAGAATAATGTCCAAAGGCCCAGAGGTTTTTATTTTCCTAGTCAGGTCACGTGGTCAGAGAAAACTCCTGGCCCTTTTATGACCATGACATTGGTTGCGTCCTAAATTGCACCCTATTCCCTATATAGTGCAGTGCTTTTTACCAGAGGATCAAAAGTATTGCACTATATAGGGAATAGGGTGCCATCTGTAAATTGCGTTCTACATTCCACACATTTCCAGTATTTTCCTGCTTCCCAATCGATCTGAAACACCAAGTCAAAGAGGATCCACAGGAAATCCCACACGTGAGAGTCATTTTCTATTCAACAGCAGTTCTGTGGAGGAGCTGAATGCATATAGAAGGCACATCCGGTCTCACAGTATATCCTCCTCACTCCTTTCTTTTTTTAATCTCACACCCTCCTCCATTCTCTATTTTTCAATCGTGAGGTGTTTTCCTCTTTGTTGTTCAATTTGTCTTGGATGTGTTCTAACTATAACAATATCTTTGGGAAGGTTTTCCTTCATGAGTGTGCCCTATGTGGGCTGAAAGCACAGAGGGCTCGGTATGTGTAGAGGGGATGGAGTAGGAGAGAAGAGAGATGATGCGGGCCAGACAGTGGGGCATGCCAGGAGCACAGATGTTACAAAGGGGTCACCCTTTACAGTGTATGTAGGATCAAAGGCTTGAGCTGGAGTCTCCCAAGCTATGTGTGTGTGTGTGTGTGTGTGTGTGTGTGTCACGTGCACGTGCATGTGTGTGTGTGTATGATAAAAGAGAATCTCCCCAAGCTCCAGAGGAATGTGTGTTTGTATGATGATGACAGAGCGAGAGAGAGAGAGAGATTGAGGGAATCCATGTATCTGCATGAGAGAGAGAGCTTCAGCAGTGGGCACACACACCATCATGCTGCTGCAGTCTGTGCGGAGGAGTTTGAGGGGGAGTCATGGTGGCAGTCTTCAGTCTTCCCGAAGAGGGAGAGTGGGAGGAGAAGAGGTCCTCCTTCAGTCGTATTCTGGAATCTCCCACTGATGTCATCTTCCTGTGTGACATCATCCATTCAGGTTCCAGGAGAAGCCCCCATCATCATCAGGATATACCCTGCAGCAGAGCACATGGCTGTGAAGGAGCCATTGGCTCCCCACAAGAGCGCACGCATAATGGAGGAGAAGAGCTGAAAGTCAGTCTGAATGGTCTCATTAGCTGTACTCTTGAGTGGCGCAGTGGTCTAAGGCACTGCATCGCAGTGCTTAACTGTGCCACTAGAGATCCTGGTTCGAATCCAGGCTCTGTCGCAGCCGGCCGCCACCGGGAAAGTCATGGGCGGCGCATAATTGGCCCAGGGTAGGGAGGGAATGGCGGCAGGGATGTAGCTCAGTTGATAGAGCCAGGGTTGTGGGTTCGCCAGGGTTGTGGGTTTGATTCCCATGCGGGGCCAGTAAAAAAAAAAAAATGTGTTCACTAACTGTAAGTTGCTCTGGACAAGAGCGTCTGCCAAATGACTAAAATGTAAATGTCTGTAGTCTCTGAAACTAGGCCAATTGCAGACCATATGAGAAACAGGAACAATCATTTACACGTGTGGGCATTGTGAGAACAAGGCATGGGGGTAATGCTCCTCAGCAATGTGCTGTATGGCTATCCCTTTTCTCACAATCCCCCTTCAAAGGTGTAAGGATAAAGCACACCCCCTCCCCAACAGGAATCCTTTCAAGAAGCTGCAGCTTCCGTTTGCCTAGTCACACTCAGTGCAGTGAAGGGCTGTGAGGGCTATCTGAGCTCTAATGGACTGGGTCCTTTCTCGTCTTCCACAAGGTTGTTTCTTGTCTTCCACATTTCTATCAACATTTCTTTACTTCTCTTCCCTTTAAAATAAAGACATTAATCTTTCCATCATAAATACTTTCCATTCCTTTAGTGAAAGACATGAGAAATAAGTATTGTTAACGCTTCCAACAGGTGTAATGCTTGCTTTATTACTTGAATATACACTGAGTGTACAAAACATGACAGACTGACCAGGTGAATCCAGGTTAAAGCTATGATCCCTTATTGAAGTCACTTGTTAAATCGACTTTTTAAGCCTGAGACAATTGAGACATGGATTGTGTATGTGTGGCCACTCTGAGGGTGAATGGGCAAGACAAAATATTTAAGTGCCTTTGAACGGGTATGGTAGTAGGTGCCAGGCGCACCGGTTTGAGTGTGTCAAGAACTGCAATGCTGCTGGTTTTCACACTTACCAGTTTCCGTGTGTGTCAAGAATGGCCCACCACCCAAAGGACATCCAGCCAACTTGACAACATTGGAGTCAAAAATGGGCCAGCATCTCTGTGGAACACTTTTACGACACCTTGTAGAGTCCATGCCCTGGCTGAATTGAGGCTGTTCTGAAGGCAAAGGGGTGAAACTCAATATTAGGAAGGTGTTCCTAATGTTTTGTACACTTATGTATATGAGCCTTTATAATGTCTTATAATGGTATGTCTCTCTATGTAGCATCATTATGTATCATTATGCATTTATCATGCATTATACCTGTTGGTAATTACCAAAAGTATTATTTTAAATTAAATATGCTGTTGGCTTAATGATAAATCACTCAATTTTTGGAGCATAAGAAACACAACCATTTCTCTCTATGTTCTGTCTAATAGTTTTTGCAAATGTACTACATTATGTGACAGAACAAAATCAATAAGTACATTTTAAAGTTTTTGGGCCAATCCTGCCTAATGACATCCCAATGGAAATAAACAGTAAAATGAGTTAGCTACAGTGATACAGTACATTAAGTTCAATTCAACTGTGATGACAAGCAGTAGTATCTGAGTTGTGGTTTTACCCAACAACGTGCTCTTCTAATATGTTGTTGTTATGTTGTCCAATAAAGATGGTCCTCAGTTGGTCCATAAACAGCATGAATAAACATAGAAGCCCCTTTATTTAGTATCTCACGCATGAATTCAGCTACTTTATCTTGGCCATCGTATTGAGATGTGTAATTTTAGGACTTGTGTGCATGGTTAGATAAATAAAACTTGATCTGACAATATGATGCCTGACATAGCCTTGTCTGAGTGGAGGCTTTTTCATTTGTGGAACAGGTGGGTGAAATGGAAAAGCACAAAGAATGGAATCAATGGGGAACTCTCTTGAAAAGCCCACTATGGAAAGGGGAAATTATTTGTCTAGCATTTTTATGAACCTCTTACTGAGCCACAAGATAATGCTATTGGACTGATCTATTAAAATGGCTGCAAAGATGTTATTCAACAAACCTGTCACTAAGCCAACTAGGACTGCGGGAAAAAAACAGAGTAAAAATAAAACACAGCAGCAGAGACTTCCTGGAACACTCTTGGAAAACGTAAGATAAGTGAATAGCTGAAGCAAATAAGTGCTACATTATGCTCATGAGTTATTATTGGACAACACGTGCACTCAAGGAAGACTAGGAGTATCCATGAGGTAACACAAGATTGTGACACTCTGGCTCTATGGACGTTTTATTGAGCCAGGGTTGTTCATTTTCATGTGTTTGGGTGTCTTTCATTTGGTGGTGTTGGGGATGGGTGAGTTTCATTTTGTTTTGTGTCAGGTGGTGATTGGTCAGATGACTCCCAATCGGAGGTAACGAGTGTCAGCTGTCGGCTCGTTATCTCTGATTGGGAGCCATATATATTCTGTGTGTTTTCTCCTTTGTGTTCCAAGTTAAGGTATTGTTCCAAGTTCAGTGTATTGTTACGTTAGGACTTCACATTCGTCTTTTGTTGTTTTTACGTGGTTGCTTTATAAATAAAGTCATCATGTTCACTCCACGCGCTGCGTATTGGTCCGCTCCTTCCGACGATCGTGACAGAATAACCCACCAAAAAGGACCAAGCAGCGCGTCCAGGAGCAAGGGGTCTGGCACAGGAGTTATGGATGCCTCCTAGGACTTTTGGACATGGGAGGAGATTCGGGCTGGAAAGGGTTCCTCAAGGCACAACCGGAGGAACATCATCGCCCTCGTGAAGAGCTGGAGGCAGCTGCAGCCGAGAGAGAAGGTGGTCTGAGGGGGAATATCACCGCCCTCGTGAAGAGCTGAGGCAGCTGCAGCCGAGAGGAGGTGGCATGAAGAGGAAGCGCGCGGAGTCGAGGCTGGAAGCCCGTGGTTACTCCCCAAAACATTTTTGGGGGGCACATGGCTTGGGCGCCTGGGCAGCAGGGCTGCCCCACAGGGAGAAAAAGGAAAGGGCTATCGGATTACGGGAGCCATTGGCGAGTAGAGGGAGGAAGTTGTTGTGGTAACGCGCATGAGAGACTGGAGTGTGTTCCCAGTCTGGTCGGTCCGTTCTTGATCCCCAGTTAAGGCCAGTGGTGGGTGTTCCGGTACGGTCCGGCCTGTTCCTACTCCACGCACCAGGTCCACGATGTGCGTCGCCAGCCGGCCTGAACTGCCCGTCTGCCCAACGCCGTCTGAACTGCCCGTCTGCCCAACGCCGTCTGAACTGCCCGTCTGAACCGCGCCTGAACTGCCCGTCTGCCCAACGCCTGAACTGCCCGTCTGCCAACGCCGTCTGAACTGCCCGTCTGCCCGCGCCCGTCTGAACTGTCCGTCTGCCTAACGCCGTCTGAACTGCCCGTCTGTACCGAGCTCGAAGCCGCCGTCTGCCAGCTTCAGAGCCGTCCCGCCAGACCCGGGCGCTGGAGCTCTCCGCCATGAAGGGATCAGCCAGAGCCTTCCGCCAGACAGGATCAGCCAGAGCCTTCCGCCAGACAGGATCAGCCAGAGCCTTCCTTCAGACAGGGATCCAGCCCGGGCCTTCCGCCAGACAGGGGCAGCCAGAGCCTTCCAACAGACAGGTAGCAGCCAGAGCCTTCCGTCAGACAGGAGCGCCAGAGCCTTCGCTCAGACGGGATCAGCCAGAGCCTTCGCCAGCCATGAGTGGCCGAGATCCGTCAGCCAGCCATGAGCAGCCAGACCCGTCAGCCAGCCGCGAGCAGCGATCCGACAGCCAGCCGCGAGCTGGCCAGATCCGTCAGCCAGCCATGAGCAGCCAGACCCGTCCAGCCAGCCATGGAGAGCGGGATCCGTCAGCCAGCGCAGAGCAGCCAGATCCGTCAGCCAGCCATGAGCAGCCAGAGCCCGTCAGACCAGCCGCGAGCAGCCAGACACGTCAGCCAGCGCGCCAGGCAGCGGAGACCCGTCAGCCGGCCATGAGCAGCCAGATCGTCAGCCAAAGCCATGAGAGCCGGATCCGTCGCCAGCCGCGGGCAGCCGATCCGTCCAGCCCAACCGCGAGCAGCCGATCCGTGCAGCCGCCATGAGCAGCCAGATCCGTCGCCAGCCACGGCAGCCAGATCCGTCAGCCACCGCGAGCAGCCAGATCGTAACAGATCCGTCAGCCAGCCACGAGCAGCCAGACCCGTAAGCCAGCCGCGAGCAGCCAGATCCCAGCCAGCCACGAGAAGCCAGATCCGTCAGCCAGCCATGAGCAGCCAGATCCGTCCAGCCAGCCGCGAGCAGCCAGATCCGTCAGCCAGCCGCGAGCAGCCAGATCCGTACAGCCCGCCGGGATCCGCCAGATCCGTCAGCCAGCCAGGATCGCCAGAGCCGTCTGCCAGGATCCGCCAGAAGCCGTCCTGCCAGGATCCGCCGGGAGCCGTCCAGCCAGGATCCGCCAGAGCCGTCCAGCAAGGATCGCCCAGAGCCGTCCAGCCAGGATCCGCCAGAGCCGTCCAGCCAGGATCCGCCAGAGCCGTCCAGGCCAGATCGCCAGAGCCGTCCAGCCAGGATCCGCCAGAGCGTCCAGCCGGGATCCGCCAGAGCCGTCCGCCAGGATCGGCCGGGAGCCGTCCCGCCAGGATCAGCTGAAGCCGTCCCGCCGGGATCGCCAGAGCCAGCCAGCCAGGATCCGCCATCTAGTCAGGTACTGCCCCTAGCCGGTGCTGCCCCTTAGTCGGTGCTGCCCCTGAGTCGGTGCTGCCCCTGAGTCCGGTGCTGCCCCTGAGGTCGGTGCTGCCCCTGAGTCGGTGCTGCCCCTTAGTCGGTACTGCCCCTTAGCCGTGCTGCCCCTTCTGTACTGCCCTTTAGTCGGTACTGCCCCGTAGTCGGTGCTGCCCCGTAGTCGGTGCTGTCCCTTAGCCGGTGCTGCCCCCTTATCCAGATGCAGCCCCCTAGGCCGATGCTGCCCCTTAGTCGGGGGTTGCCCTTAGTCCCAGGTGGGGTTAGGTGGAGGGGTGGTCTTGGGAGGCTACCGAGCAGGTTGTGACTGTGGTGGGGTGGGGATCACGACCGGAGAGCGCCACCATGGACGACGCCCACCCAGACCCTCCCCTAGTCCTGATTTGGTGCGTCCCGGAGTTCGCACCTTTAGGACACTGTGACACTCTGGCTCTATGGACGTTTATATTGAGCCAGGGGTTGTTCATTTTCATGTGTTTGGGTGTCTTTCATTTGGTGGTGTTGGGGATGGGTGAGTTTCTTTGTTTGTGTCAGGTGGTGATTGGTCGATGACTCCCAATCGGAGTAGAACGAGTGTCAGCTGTCGGCTCGTTATCTCTGATTGGGAGCCATATATTCTGTGTGTTTTCTCCTTTGTGTTCCAAGTTAAGGTATTGTTCCAAGTTCAGTGTATTGTTGCGTTAGGACTTCACATTCGTCTTTTGTTGTTTTCACGTGGTTGCTTTATAAATAAAGTCATCATGTTCACTCCGCCGCTGCGATATTGGTCCGCTCCTTCCGGACGATCGTGACAAAGATAGCATTTTGAGTGATTAAATAATTAAAAGCTAATGGTTTGCGAAACTGTGCTACATTCTGCTCATCATTCTGCTTATAAAGAGTATATGTGTAGTGCTTCATGTGAAAAGAGTGACGAGATGTGGGCAAGTAAAGTAGATAATGAAGTTGTGATGCGAACAGCAAGCCTCTTCAAGCAAACATAAAGTTAGGAAACAGAGGGGTGAGAATGGCTGATGCTGAGCCATATTCAACATAATGACTGGTTGCTAGGCATTTTGCATGTTCTGGAACCCTCTTCCTGCCACCCACCTCCCGACAGGCACAGCAGCAGCAAATGATGACACACATGCCACAGTCTTCACCGAATACCACCTCCTTGACCTTTTAAAGCCGCTTACGCATGCACCACTCCCAAATGTCACAGGAGGCCTGTCTTGTTGGTGAAATGTCAATGGGAGGTTGGAAAACGAAACTAAGAATAAAGCATGAGCTGGTAGATTCAAAAGTGCAGTTCCGGAAGGGAAAGTTCATTCATGGTTCTACTTACAACAGCAGGAGTGGGGTCCGTAGATGGAAATATGTCTGAATCATTACACTCCCCTATCATTATCTGTCCTAGTATTAAGAATTACCTTTAAGGGAAAATGTGCAGCACTTACTGAGGAAATTCTTTAACGTACTGTACCTGTTGTCAGTCACAGTGCCACGTCAAATGACGTCTCGTAGTATAATTCCTGTAGCCTGGTCCCAGATCTGTCCGTGCTATCATGTCAGCTCCTTGTCACTCATTGTCATACCAAGGGAGTTGACATGATAGCTAAACAGATCTGGGACAAGCTATAATTCCTGGCTTAGCTTGACAAATTCCCTACATTGTTTCATTTCAAAACAAGTTATAGGGAACCCATCAATGTAAAAAACAAGACCTACATTTCTTAAATAACATACCAAAAAAGAGTCCCATAGTTCAACAACTTAAACCCAATCCAAATCTAAAAAGCAAATGTGTCAGATTAATTTGTTGGTGCAAAGACATGAAAAAAGTTCAATTAGGGGGTTGCTTGAGTATCCAAACTGTTTAGTAAAGCACTTAACAGACTAGGAAGCTGTATGACTAATATATGCTCTGAAGCAGCGATGACTAAAACAAAGTGTATCATCTACCAATAAATCTGTGTCCTCGGAACAGAAGGGCTGTGGGAGGGACGCAGGTTAATGAATTCAGGGCGGATCACTTGCTGGCTCACTGTTGGTGGCACCTCTGGTAATTCTCAGTGTGTGTTCCCCCTCACAAAGTACAGTGAAGAGGGTGTGGGACGGCGCTTTGGGGAGCACCTGTGGAGGTGCGGTGGTGCTCATCTGATGGTATGGACATTCGGCAGGAAGGGTCGTCCCGCCCCCGCAGTGAAACCCCCACTATTACCATGACAATCTGCGAGGACCTAGGAGTTGGGGGGCCAAGGCCTCCAAATGCGTTAGTCCGGCCCTGTTGGTATGCACAGCACCTCCTCCACTCTGCCAAACTGTCTATTGAGTACCACAGGAATGAGTCATAATACCCATAAAACCTAGTGATAAAACCCAGAAATGGTTCCAATCGTTTTTCCACCATTCATTTTTCAGTAGGGGATTTTAGAACTACTTCATATAAGGTCTGTTTCGCATAGGCCTGGCGTGACATTTTGATTTGAACTCACGTAACCTCTCTCAGACAAGGTCACTTTTATAAATGTATTCCCCTATAGTTACCCCCAAAAAATGAAATGTTTAATTAGCCAGCTAATGTGGCTATCATACAGAATTACACATCCTGTCGCAAGCTTTGACGTAATCACTCAAGGCTCAGGGTGGGAAAAACCTCCAAATTTCTCCATGCAAACTCACATCGACAAGTAGCAAGTAACCTAGCAAGTAGATTATAGCCTTTTTAGTTTCTTGTGTAAATAATTTATATTGTGTATTTCTCTAGCTTAGCATTTTTCAATTACTATAATTTTTTGAATGACCCTGGCCTTTGTAGCTAACTAGCTAACGTTAGATCTCTCCATTGATCAGGAACAAGGATGGTTGTGTGCTATGTAATGTATTGTAACCACTTATTCCGATAAGCACATGTGCATTTTATTGGTTTCCGACCTCTGTGCGAGAGACGTCACTGGAGGCTGTGTGATAAGGTAAGCCCTATTTGCTAGCTGCTAACAAGCTATTTTGGTTAGGGTCAAAGATCTGTGGTTAGCTGGATGCTTTTGAAAATTAGCTAGATAACCATTGACTGTAATATTTTTTTGTCATTTGCAGACGCTCTTATCCAGAGCGACTTATTGTGGTCTGCTGGCGCAGTGCCCAAAATCCTTATGTTCCATCCCTGCATGTCAGTCCCTTTCAGAAGATGCCCCTATCACTTTTGGTCCTCCTCAGTGACCTCAGGCTGAGGGTTTTAACGTTCCTCTTGAGAATTAGAATAAGAAGTACAGTCGTATAGCTTATCGCAATACTTCACGTCTTTGAGCAAATAGTACCCTAGACTGTCCTGATCATCTAGTTGATCATTCCAGATAATTCCTCCATCCCAGCAGAAATGTCCCATCCACATAGTAGGATTTTAGATGTGCAGATAGACCAAAGCCCATTCTATTTTAACGTTACTATAGTCAAGTCTGTAGGTTATGGTATTTTAATATACATTTTAGTAATCAACTTAGCTAGCTAGTAAAATACACTTTTTTTTTGTCTTTCAGATGGGCGGACCGGAAACACAGTGACAACACTTTCGGGTCTGCAGCTGCCATTTTCCGGTAGGGAAAGAGAAATGGCCCTGTGCTTACCAGAAAAGGTAGCTCATCCACCATGTGTTATGATAAACAATGCATTTTCTGTCCAGATAAAAATGATACGGCATTGAAAAAGACCCACCACTGACCAAATGTCTCTTTGTTTTCCAGTCCAACAGGAGTGCATCCCCTCAGGCTATCTGGTGTATGGACATCCTGTGCCAGTGTGATCTGAGCGCAAGCGTCCAGTTGTGGAGACTACAGCACATCGGGCCTGTGGACGGACAGTTCAGTAACTCTTCAAATATGATGCAATATATATATATATGATACAATATTGTGTAAAACATCGAATTTGTAGATGCCATTAAATGTTGACTTTACTGTATGTCCCCCTTTTCCACATGTTTTAGACAAGAGGCGTGACATGCGGAACATCAGCCTCACCCCATGAGAAGCAGTGCATGATCAATGCCACCCTCAGCAAGGAGATCTGCTGGAAGTGATGTACTCTGTCTCTCACTCTCTCTCACTCAAATCATAAAGTTAACTACATTACGCTGTGCTTTGAGCAAAACTTGTATGTAAGTATAACCTATTCTGTGAGCCTAGTGTGTGTGTATATATTTTTGGACCATAGCTTCCTGAAAACAGGTACTGACAGGAGGAGCAATATGGGAGTCTGCCAGAGGTCATCACGCTGGATGGGGATGGTGATGGAGGCTTTGGTGGTCCACACAACGAAGAAGCATGTATCTCTGTGATATGGAGTGACCTTAGACCTGGTGCCAGTAAGGATGGTCTTCGCGGTAAGACCCTCACTCCTTGATAAATCCTTCGACTTTACTGCCTCTTCAATGGTAAGGTCCTTGCACCATAGGGACACTTGACCTCCACAACTGCTGTGGTGCCCACCAGAACTGTTGGTTAAGGGCTCGTAAGTAAGCATTTCACGGTAAGGTCTACATCTGTTGTATTCGTGCATGTGACAAATACAATTTGATTTGATGCCTGCATGCCCCAGGTGCATGTGTGGTGATAGGCGTGACAGGGAGGGTAGCGGTTGTTCTGGCTCAGGTTCAAGGAGACATGCCATTCCACTGAACCTGCCCCAGAGACAGTTCCTTAGCTACTGAAGATCCTCCTCTGTGGGCTCTCGGGACAGAGGTTGTAGTCTTTGGCTGGGTGGTCTTCACTGACTGCACCTGTTTGGGCTCGCTGGTTTCCTCCACTCCAAATCCGTACGGCCGATTGTGAACCGCCAAAACAGGCTCCACGAAGACATTCGCTTGTGGTAGAGAGAATCCCTGGTGACCTATAGAGACCTGCCAAAGAAGGATGTTATGTTCCACATGTTTTTCAATGATGACTTTAAACACCTTGAAATGCATTTGTTGTAATTAATGTGCTATCAAATTAGTTTGATTTGATTGATGACATTACAGCTGTAGGATATTTAATCAACTATAATTTTCACATGAGGACAAGTGCAGTTTTTCCCACAAACCTTTAATTGATAACTTGGGATTTCATCAATTGACATATCAATCATATAGTGGGAAGGATCCTATAAATCAAGACTGTGTGAATGCATGTACCACTCCGAATAAATAAATACTGTGCCTTTGAAGATTTGTCTCTGGTAATGAAACTACAATACTGGCTGGATGTCTAAACAAAGTCAATTCTGAATGACAATAGATTTTTTAGATTCATTCTCATCAATGATAACATTCTAGCACTGTGTTATAATTTATCACTCATCTAAGTCTGGTATCCAGGGTAATCTGGTTAATGATTATATAATTGATTAAGTGGCTCTTGTAGAATGTTGACAGCTGCTATAGAACACATTGCTAGATGCTCAAATGTAACTTAATAGCTACACTACCAACACAGGAATAACTTTATCCCTCCATGCTGGCCCTGACCGAACCGGTAAGTTGCCCCTCACTATAGCTGGACTTCTCCACATGGCCAGACTTCTAGTGGTCTTCTCCCCTTTTAATGCCCTTATGCTCATCCTTGAAAAATTCCATAAGGTCTGAAATAGGCACCAAAGTCGACATACTGTACAAACAATTACCTAGGCTATGTAATACAAAAATATTTTTTGATCTACTGTTCTGCTAACTAGCTAGCTAAGTGTAGTCAGTGGCTACCTAAGACAGAGAAAGGGGAGAAGTTCAACACTTTATTCAACTCATTTAATTACAGCACATGGATTCATCATGGATTGGGCAAAGGTCTCTGATCACGCTGGTGACGGTAGCTGACAGTGTCGGCTAGAAATGACGTGCAGGAGCTTCCTGCAGGAATTTTGTAAGTCTTGCTGAGGTCTTGTCTGTTGCTAATTACCATTTGAAAATATTTGAGTAAATATGATTGGCCCCCATTCTCATTGGGTCAGAGCGCTGTCAATCTGGCTCAGATTGAAGAGAAAAGTCAGTTCTAGTTTTCCCTTTGCTGGAAGGTTTTTGTGGGCGTTGACCGGCACTCCTGGCAGGCTAATCAATGTCTCGTAAAGATCACATAATGATGAATTAGTGTTTTGCATAATGATACCGAATATAATAGCAGTACAGCATATAGGCCTATAACGTTACTGTTGACCTCAAAACACCTCATTTCTAGTGAGATTTTAGGAATGTTAGCTGAAGCTGAATGAGCCACTAGGCAGGATATATGAAGTGATTGAAACAAAATGCAAGAAAGGCTAATAGTTTGTTAACCTCTCACGGGATCGGTGTCCCTTATACGGGACAGTTGAGCTAACGTGCGCTAATGCTGATTGCATGACTGTTGTAAGTAATAGCAAACTTTCCAGGACATAGACATGTCTTATATGTGGGCAGAAAGCTTAGATTCTAAGTTAATTTAACAGCACTTTCAAATTTACAGTAGCTATTACCCCAGTGGCGCAGCGCGGTCTAAGGCACTGCATCTCAGTGCTTGAGGCGTCACTACAGACCCCCTGGTTCGATTCCAGGCTGTATCAAACCCCGGCCGTGATTGGGAGTCCCATAGGCGCGCGCACAGTTGGCACAGCGTCGTCTGGGTTTGGCGGTGTAGGCCGTCATTCTAAATAAGAATTTGTTCTTAACTGACTTGCCTAGTTAAATAAAGGTTACATTAAAAATAAATTAAAATTACAGTGAAAAAATACCATGCTATTGTTTGAGAAGAGTGCACAACAACAAAAAAATTTATCACAGCAACTGGTTTGATACATTCACCTCTGAAGGTAAATAATGTACTTACGTTCAGTAATCTTGCTCTGATTTGTCATCATGAGGGTCCCAGAGATAAAATGTAGCATAGTTTTGTTTGATAAAATACATTTTTATATTCAAATGTAGGAACTGGATTTTACAGTTTGAACCCTTGCTGTCTCTGGCTCCACACCACCCGCTCTCGGCCATCTAGATGTGTGAAAGTTAGTCTATAAGCTAATGATCCATCATGTATGACATTCCTGGGAGTGTGTAAACTTACATTTTGTATTACCATATCATTTTGTATGTTCTTGTCACGAGAATTTCTATCTCTAATTAAACTCAAGCTTGAATAATTCCCAGAGGTTGTAATGCTCTGGTTTTAATCATGACTTAAACAAGGTCCACAACCAGCAAGAATGATCTGTATTATTTAATCATGGAGAGCTCTCCCGCCAAAACACATATACAGCCTTTATACACTGCTCAAAAAAATAAAGGGAACACTTAAACAACACAATGTAACTCCAAGTCAATCACACTTCTGTGAAATCAAACTGTCCACTTAGGAAGCAACACTGATTGACAATACATTTCACATGCTGTTGTGGAAATGGAATAGACAACAGGTGGAAATTATAGGCAATTAGCAAGACACCCCCAATAAAGGACTGGTTTTGCAGGTGGTGACCACAGACCACTTCTCAGTTCCTATGCTTCCTGGCTGATGTTTTGGTCACTTTTGAATGCTGGCGGTGTTTTCACTCTAGTGGTAGCATGAGATGAGTCCACAACCCACACAAGTGGCTCAGGTAGTGCAGCTCATCCAGGATGGCACATCAATGCGAGAGCTGTGGCAGAAGGGTTTGCTGTGTCTGTCAGCGTAGTGTCCAGAGCATGGAGGCGCTACCAGGAGACAGGCCAGTACATCAGGAGACGTGGAGGAGGCCGTGGGAGGGCAACAACCCAGCAGCAGGACTGCTACCTCCGCCTTTGTGCAAGGAGGAGCAGGAGGAGCACTGCCAGAGCCCTGCAAAATGACCTCGAGCAGGCCACAAATGTGCATGTGTCTGCTCAAACGGTCAGAAACAGACTCCATGAGGGTGGTATGAGGCCCGACGTCCACAGGTGGGGGTTGTGCTTACAGCCCAACACCGTGCAGGACGTTGGCATTTGCCAGAGAACACCAAGATTGGCAAATTCGCCACTGGCGCCCTGTGCTCTTCACAGATGAAAGCAGGTTCACACTGAGCACATGTGACAGACGTGACAGAGTCTGGAGACGCCGTGGAGAACGTTCTGCTGCCTGCAACATCCTCCAGCATGACCGGTTTGGCGGTGGGTCAGTCATGGTGTGGGGTGGCATTTCTTTGGGGGGCCGCACAGCCCTCCATGTGCTCGCCAGAGGTAGCCTGACTGCCATTAGGTACCGAGATGAGATCCTCAGACCCCTTGTGAGACCATATGCTGAGTGCGCAGTTGGCCCTGGGTTCCTCCTAATGCAAGACAATGCTAGACCTCATGTGGCTGGAGGTGTCAGCAGTTCCTGCAAGAGGAAGGCATTGATGCTATGGACTGGCCCGCCTGTTCCCCAGACCTGAATCCAATTGAGGCACATCTGGGACATCATGTCTGCTCCATCCCACCACGCACGTTGCACCACAGACTGTCCAGGAGTTGGCGGATGCTTTAGTCCAGGTCTGGGAGGAGATCCCTCAGGAGACCAGCCACCACCTCATCAGGAGCATGCCCAGGCATTGTAGGGAGGTCATACAGGCACGTGGAGGCCACACACACTACTGAGCCTCATTCTGACTTGTTTTAAGGGACATTACATCAAAGTTGGATCAGCCTGTAGTGTGGTTTTCCACTTTAATTTTGAGGGTTGACTCCAAATCCAGACCTCCATGGGTTGATACATTTGATTTCCATTGATCATTTTTGTGTGATTTTGTTGTCAGCACATTCAACTATGTAAAGAAAAAAGTATTTAATAAGATTATTTCATTCATTCAGATATAGGATGTGTTATTTTAGTGTTCCCTTTATTTTTTTGAGCAGTGTATATGCCTTCACACAAAGGAACTTTGCTCCGTTCACCTTTAGGCGGCCTGTAAATTTCCACAGTATAGAATGTTTTAATAGGACAGCTTCTAAGTCTCTTTTCTCCTGGAATGTCTGTCTCAGCAGTTTCTAACCCCCTCGCTTCGGTTAGTGGGTTTACACTACATTATAACTCTAACACAGTTCACACATTTATACCGTATTTGGGGTGAAATCCTTTAGTCATTATTTTCAAAATACAAATTAATCTATCAATCCACCCTTTGACAAAATGTTTCACACTGAGGATAAATGTATTTACAAGCATGATTAACCTCAGAGAATAGCTCTGTTATTTACTTCCAACCATAGGTGTTCTTCTTGAGATTTTCCCTATGACCTTCATACGTCAGAACCAATAAATGTTTCATCCAATTCAGGTCTTTCAGGGTCAAAGTCCTCGTTCTCCACCAAGCCTGGAGGATCGTATTTCACTTCCACTGGTCAGAGTCCGGAGTCGGTCCATATCTCATCATCTGTTGAGACACTGCATGCTCCAACACCTTACTCACCAACCCTCGGACACAGGGAATAAGACAACAACACATAATACAAGCATACCAATACAGCGATGGCTGCCCCCAAGATGGTGGCTGCTATGGTTTTCTTTGCCAAACATTTCATCAAACCACCCTATCAAAGATGTATTAACTCCTGAGTTCTCAGCCCATTCTTCACTTAGAGCAGTCAATCCTGCAAGAGCTCTGGTGACCAGTACAATCCGGTGCGGTGTTGTTAGGATAAATGTGCAACAATGGCCCCCATTCTATAGACACCGGCCCCTTTCTGCCTGATCTAGAGCCAACCTATTTTCCCAAGTCATGAGTGAGGTGGCGGATAATTGTTCAGCGATCCCCTTTACTGCATCCCTAGTCTGGCCAATAAATCGTTGTTGGTTGTAATAGATATAATTAATCCAATCCACATCTTTGTTTATTGTCACCCACCAGAAGAACGTTGTAGTAAACCCTTCCCTACTTGTTTCATAGCTTTGTATTCATCCGGTACCCCCTTGGTATCTCAATCGTATTTTCTTTAAATAGGGCTATTCTCCTTCTTGTCAAAACTCCTCCTATGTCTGTTTAACCCTTTCCTTGGTTCCTGGTGACTAATTCTATCTAGCTGAAACAGTAGAACCAGAGCGCACATACCTAGCCACCCTTTTGGCATTTCTGCCTTATACTGCCTTTACTGGCACACGCCTACCACACATCGGTTACAGGGGCTGTAAGGTTCAGAATTATCTCCTGTGCTTCCGAACTTAAGTCAGTCACATTACTACTATCTCCAATTGATAATTGGTGATGTCTTTGTTTCTCTTTACCCCCCATCTGGATGTCCAGCTCATAGCAGCTCATTGCATTAATTTAGTTTCAAATACCAACTTGTTGTTGAACAAATCAAAACCTACATAAAGTTGGTGCTATCCCATCAGCATAATATTTAAAACTACCTACACCCCACTACATTCTACCTTATACCACAAATACATTTTCACCTAAAACATTTAATCTAACCCATAACACATTAATTACTACTCCTCATATTCATGCTACAATATGCAAATGTACAATAAATCCTCTTACCATCATTACTACCCCCTTTTCTGAACACATGAGTCACAACGTGATTCATGATTTCAAAAACAAAATACCAACTTGTTGTTTATTAAACCATTATAAAAATGAAATAAAAATGACAACATTTGATAATACCTCAACTTACTTCTATCCCATAAAGTAATCCAAGATTAGTACAATTGACAAGCAACAGGTATCCCTCATTCAGGGAAAGCTCTCTCTGTTCTTTTATGGTTAGAATCATTGTTATTATTATTATTTTCATTTAGCAGACGCTCTTATCCAGAGCGACTTACAGGAGCAATTAGGGTTATGTGCCTTGCTCAAGGGCACATCGACAGATTTTTCACCTAGTCGGCTTGGGGATTAGAACCAGCGACCTTCCGGTTACTGGCACAACGCTCTTAACCACTAAGCTACCTGCCGCCCCATATCATATATATTATTACCAAATTATAAACTTCTTCACACTTTTTAGAGTATTATAAATTACCCTCAACTTGGTAAAATAAACCATCTTAAAGTCCTCCTCTCATGCCTTTAGAATTACCAGTGTGGATGATCAATTCACACCAGAAAGTCAAAACAGAGTTCAGAGGCCATTGAAATCATTCAACGAAATGTTCCATCCCATAGTATACTAAACATTACCATCATTCAAAACATTTCATAAATGTTACTTATCCCAAGTGTACATTAAGTCCTCATGACATGTATTCTCATAAGAAATCATGTATACCCAAAACTCAGTCAAAACAGAAAAACTTCATAAAATTCACTGTGTGTGCTCCTTTAAGATTTATTTCCTTTGACCTGTTGAAAACCCCCTAAAATCAAAATAACAACCCTTTGTAAACATCATACTAGGTGTGTTGTGTTTTATTTGAAAAACCCAATTGAAAAACAACAAACAAAAATAGCCAGGCCCTACTTAATTTGGTAGCTCCCTTTTACGACCTAATACTGCCTAACTCCACGAAACTGCTCCCCCTAGCCCTGGGCAACATTCCAATGAGATAAGAAAATATCTTTCTCTTAATTTAATCATTGCAACCTGTTGCATTGATGTTTTAAAATATAAACCTATTGTTTAATAACTTCATACTTACAAACAATGTTTATTTAATCCATCATCCTAATAGTAACAACTATATCCCATTGTTCAACGTACCATAAACAGATTATCGTTTTTAGAATGAATGAACTGTCTGCATAACTCACTGTTGTTTAAACAAACTATATAATGTAATAATAATACTTACCAATTATCAAAGAACATTATATTCAACTATCTAGATATGTTCTTCATATCATCCCAATGCTTCCTACATATTTTGTAACATAGAAAACCCTCTACCATATCTATCATTCTCTACCGCTGACTCTCCATCTAACGATACTTCAACAGATGAAAAATTATTTTTAATTATAGTCAAAACAAACAAAACATCTATTCACAGCAATGCAACTTCAATTACTATGTTTTCCTATCCGCTATGTGTTGGTAAGACAATTCCTTTCACGTAATGTTATCAATTCATCTAGTAATCTAGGTCAATAGCATCAATGTAAAATATTTGCTTTCTGTCCCTTCCTGGGCTCGAACCAGGAACCCTCTACACATATTGACAACATTTACCATCGAAACACCATTACCAGTCACTCCACAAAATCCGCTATCTTTGCAAAGCAACCACTTCCAGTTCACAGAGCAAGTTACATCACCACATGAAACCCCACTAGCTCTCACCGCTAACTAGCTAGCCATTTCACACCGATAACATTCAACCCCCTATGACTTCCTCTTCCACAGCAACCACAGATCCCTGTGCTCCTAATTTAACCCATAATGTCCCTTACAGCGCTCTCACGTGCTCAAAATGAACAAATTAGCAGTCAACGAGTCAAATCCACATTCATTGATTTGGAAATAGATCTGGCGATTTTAATAAAACGGATTATGTTTCCCTTGCGACATAATGAAATTCCTTTATTACATCATATTCGCTCCATAATGAGTTTTATTTTGATGGAAACCCTAAATTGGCTTTGTAGAATATTATAACTTAGTTCTTTAACCACTTTACTCACGGTCAGTTTATTCCTTAAATCTTATCTCGATCACATTATCCAACTACGGTACAAACTTAGAAAACCCATATTAATTAATTCCCCACCTATGACGTACGTCTACGTTTTGGGTGAGCAAGTTTAATACAGACATGGCACTCTAATTATGATTTTGTCATTACTATTTCCACATACCACGTCACAACTCCATATAGAACGTTAGAAACTTCTAGGTACTCACATCAAAGAATCCCTTCGTGGTGTTTTTAACCAATTCTTATCACTTCTTCAAACATTTTACCAGCGGAACCAAAAAATAGACTGTAATTTCCCGGACACTGCCCTTTCCTTTATGTCTGCAGTCGCGATGGTTATGGCCTTTGTTTCAGTATTTACTATTTTCACACTCTCTTGCAAAATGACCGGTTTTATCACAGTTGTAACACTTCCTCTCGTCACCTTTCCTATTCTGCCTCCTCGCTTGGTAGCCGCTAATTTATCTACATCGAGATGCCCAATAAACCCATACTTCTTCCCCCAAATGGATCCATAGTAATTATGACAACTTCTGGAGGACATACTCCAACCTATCAGAGCTCTTGCAGCATGAACTGACATGTTGTCCACCCAATCAAATGATCAGAGAATGAATCTAGTACTGAAAGCAAAAGCTACAGCTAGCTAGCACTGCAGTGCATAAAATGTGGTGAGTAGTTGACTCAAAGAGAGAGAGAGAGACAATAGTTGAACAGTTTTTAGCAAATTAATTTCTTCCAAAATTAAGGAGAAGCAAGAAAGAGAGTGAGAGGTAGATGTATTTCGTAGTTTATATTTTTTTCACTTTCACTTACTTAGCTAGCATCGAATGCAGCTAGCTAGTTTAGCCTACTCAAACACCCGGCTCAAACAGAAAGGGATGCTATGTTAGCTAGCTGGCTATGGCTATCCAACACTGGAACTCTTCAAAGTCAAGGTAAACTTTTGGTTTTATAAATGTATTGCCACCGGGGCCCGACGGTGTAACTGCTAACTAAACTGCTTGCAGCGGGTTTACTAACGCGTACGTTCTAGTAGCTATGTTGACTATGATGTGACAACGATGTAGAGGCTTCTCTGGAGAGACCTGAAAATAGCTGTGCAGCAATGCTCCCCATCCAACCTGACAGAGCTTGAGAGGATCTGCAGAGAAGAATGGGAGAAACTCCCCAAATAAAGGTGTGCCAAGCTTGTCATACACAAGAAGACTCGAGGCTGTAATCGCTGCCAAAGGAGCTTCAACAGAGTACTGAGTAAAGGGTCTGAATACTTATGTAAATGTGATATATATATATATATATATATATATATATATATATATATATTATTTTTTTTAAATACATTTGCAAAACAATCTAAAAACCTGTTCTTGCTTTGTCATTATTGTGTTTAGATTGATGAGGAAAAATAACAATTTCATCAGCTTTAGAATAAGGCTGTAATGTAACAAAATGTGGAATACTTTCCGATTGCACTGTAAGGTGCAGGGATGAGTAACCGGGTGGTAGCCGGCTAGTGACAGTGACTATGTTCATGGCAGGGTACTGTGTGGAGGCTGGCTAGTGATGGCTATTTAACAGTCTGATGGCCTTGAGATAGAAGCTGTTTTTCAGTCTCTCGGTCCCAGTTTAAATGCACCTGTACTGACCTCGCCTTCAGGATGATAGCGGGGTGAACAGGCAAGGTTTGGGTGGCTGAGGTCCTTGATGATCTTCCTGTGACACTGGGTGCTGTAGATGTCCTGAAGGGCAGGCAGTGTGCTCCCGGTGATGCATTGGGCTGACCGCACCACTCTCTGGAGAGCCCTGCGGTTGCGGACGGTACAGTTGCCATACCAGGCGGTGATACAGCCGACAGGGTGCTCTCAGTGGTGCATCTGTAAAAGTTTGTGAGGGTCTTAGGGGCCAAGCCACATTTTTTCAGCCTGTCAGTGATGTGTATGCCGAGGAACTTGAAGCTTTTCACCTTCTCCACTGCGGCCCCGTCGATTTGGATGGGGGCATGCTCCCTCTGCTGTCTCCTTGAGTCCACGATCGGCTCCTTTGTTTTGCTGACGTTGAGGGAGAGGTTATTTTCCTGTTCGCCAGGCCCCTTACCTCTTCCATGTAGGCTGTCTCATCGTTGTTGGTAATCAGGCCTACCACTGTTGTGTCATCTGCAAACTTGATGATTGAGTTGGAGGTGTGCATGGCCACACAGTCATGGGTAAACAGGGACTACAGGAGGGGGCTGAGCACGCACCCTTGTGGGGCCCCTATGTTGATGATCAGCGTAGGTGAGGTGTTGTTGGCTACCTTCACCAGCTGGTGACAGCCCGTCAGGAAGTCCAGGACCCAGTGGCACAGGGCGTGGTTCAGACCCAGGACCCCGAGCTTAATGATGCGCTAGGAGGGTACTATGGTGTTGAAGGCTGAGCTGTAGTCAATGAACAGCATTCTTACATAGGTATTCCTCTTGTCCAGATGGGATAGGACAGTGTGCAGTGTTTGGCGATTGCATCATCGTTGGATCTATTGGGGCGGTATGTGAATTGCAGTGGGGCCTATGGTGTCGGGTAAGGTGGAGGCAATATGATCCTTAACTAGCCTCTCAAAGCACTTCATGATTACAGAAGTGAGTGCTACAGGGCGATAGTAATTTAGTTCAGTTACCGTCGCTTTCTTGGATACAGGAACAATGGTGGACATCTTGAAGCAAGTGGGGACAGCAGACTGATATAGGGAGAGATTGAATATGTCCGTAAACACTCCAGCCAGCTGGTCTGCGCAAGCTCTGAGAACGCGGCTAGGGATGCCGTCTGGTCCGACAGCCTTGCGAGGGTTAACACGCTTAAATGTCCACGGAGAATGAGAGATCGCAGTCCTCGGGAGCGGCCTGTTTCGGCGGCACTGTGTTATCCTCAGTGGGTCGAAAAAGCTGTTTAGCTTGTCTGGGAGCAAGATGTTGGTGTCCGCGACATGGCTAGTTTTCCGTTTATAATCTGTGATCGTCTGGAGTCCCTGCCACATACGTCTCGTGTCTGAGCCATTGAATTGCGACTCCACTTTGTCTCTGTATTGACGTTTTGCCTGTTTAGTCACTCCTTAAGAAAGGGCATAACTGGACTGTTTGTATTCAATCATATTCCCAGTCACATTGCCGTGGTTAAATGTGATGGTTCACGCTTTACGTTTTGCACGAATGCTGCCATCTATCCACCTTTTTTGGTTTGGATAGGTTTGAATTTGGATAGGTTTTAATTGTCACAGTGGGAACAACATCCCCTATACACTTCCTGATGAACTCAGTCACCGTGTCAGTGTATACGTCCATGTTTTTCTTAGAGGCAACCCGGATCATGTCCCAGTCCGCGTCACCAAATCAGTCTTGAAGCATGGATTCCGAATGGTCAGACCAGCGTTGAATATACCTTAACACGGGTACTTCCTGTTTGAGTTTCTGCCTATAGGAAGGGAGGAGCAAAATGGAGTCGTGATCTGATTTGCCAAAGGGAGGGCGGGGGAGGGCCTTGTAGCCATCCCGGAAGGGAGAGTAACAATGGTAGAGAGTTTTTGAAGCGCGAGTATTACAGGCGATGTGTTGATAGAACTTCGGTAGCATTTTCCTCAGATTTGCTTTATTAAAGTCCCTAGCTATAATAAATGCAGCCTCAGAATATGCGGTTTTCAGTTTGCACAAGGTCCAGTGTAGTTCCTTGAGACCCGTCATTGTATCGGCTTGAGGGGGAATATACACGGCTGTGACGATAACCGAAGAAAATTCTCTAGGGAGGTAATGCGGTCTGCATTTGATTGTGAGGTATTCTAGGTTGGGTAAACAAAAGGACTTGAAATACTATTCATTGCTGGATTATTCACAAAGCCAGGACCCATTGTTTTGTATACAGACACTTTTCACTACCCAATGCCCCTCAATCTGCCTTCACTTCTCTCTCTGGTTTTGCAAACTAGAATAAAATGTATCCTAGAATCACCCCTAATATCAGTGTGCTGCTCAGCCAAGCCAGCACTTGCCTCGCAGTCAGGTGTGTATGTCAGCCACCTTTAGAGCCTATCGTATCTGAAGATTATGCCTTTGTTAAATGTTTTTCATGACGAAATGGAATGTTGGTTGTTCAGGCCAGAGGGGGGATGTTTTATGATGTTATTTGAAATGTGCCGCTTGGAGGGTGACGCCCGAGGGGAGACTGGTGATTGGCCAGAAGAGGGGGTAACCCTTATTTTGGTATTGTCTATATAAGAAGGGTTTTAGACAATAAACCCCAGAGCGGTTATTATAATTCGAGGCAACTGCTCTCCAGACAACGCGTGTCTGTAATTTATGCTGTAACCTCGTGGTATGAATAAAAACTTCTGACACGATGCAGCATAGATGGACTCTTTGACAGCAATAATTGCCACCATTCATCATATACTACAAGCCCAGCCTGGAACCAATTACATCAACCCTCAAGCTCTCTAACAGGCATTCAGCCAGTCCTTAGTTCAACCCAAAACACACAGAACCCTGAGGTGTCCCAGTGTCATTGCAGTTTGGTGGAAATCCCCATCGACTGAGGATGAGAGGTCATCATTTTGTAGATGAATGAGATTATGTTGAATAATATACTACATTCATCAATCTGACTCCATTATTATGTGAATAAATGCAACAGGCCCTGTGCGTCTCTGGAGGATCTAGTCAAGGTAGCGAGCCTTGCATCACCACACAGTATGACTATAATGAACATGTGTTTATCTTGCATCGTTATGCAATTATTAAGAGGCTAGTTACAAATAGCTAATCCTGGCGACTAATGCTTTAGCATTAATTTATTGAGTCAAGTAGATCAGGGATGTCAAGGTGGAACCCAAGCATATACTATGTGTAGTGTAAATAATATCTACCAATAGACCATTAACCAAATTATGACCATATAGTCAATCAAAGAATTACTCTGTAAAACGAAGAATGCATTTACTCAATTCAACTAATAGGATTTATTAGTCACAAAATAATTAACACTCAAACAATTACAGTGTACATGAAATACATGATACATTACAGAAGACACAGAGTAAATGACTATCAACTAAATAAGACAACGTAGTTACACGTGTCTTCAAGTTCTCCAAGTATCAGCGAATTCACTTTCCTTTTAACCTAATTTAAGCAAAAACGTACCCCGAACCTGAATTAACATTTATTTGCACTTTGCTAGTTAAAACAAAAGGCAAGAACAACAGACTCCGATTCTAATCTAATCAACTCAATTTAAACGATAGGAGCGCACATCTGTGTCGCTCCTCTTTGAACTGATCACCTTCTGACAAACAGTTTCCCTGTAACAATACATCCATAGCACTTACAGTACAATAAAATATATCAAAATTCGTAGCTCTTAATGAACTCTGGAACCAAAACAAACAAGACAATTTAATTCACAGTAACATTCCTTTCTTCGATTAAAGTTATCATCAGTCTTCACTCCTCTCCTCGTGTCAGCGACCCCAGGACCTCCGTGGGAACGTCTCATCCCCGGAGATTGTCACAGCAAAGGTACATTTAAAAAAAAATTTATTTAACATTTGACATATTTAGCAGACGCTCTAATCCAGAGCGATTTACAGTTAGTGAGTGCATACATTTAAAAAAATCACACTGGCCCCCCGTGGGAATCGAACCCACAACCCTGGCGTTGCAAACACCATGCTCTACCAATTGAGCTACATCCCTGCCGGCCATTCCCTCCCCTACCCTGGACGACACTGGGCAAATTGTGCTCCGCCCCATGGGTCTCCCGGTCGCGGCCGGCTACGAAGGTGTGGCTCTCTCCTGTGAGATGTATATACAGAGCCTTACACCCAAACCATGTATTGAGTTCTCATGCTGGGCCTCAGCGCCTGCAAGTCGCCAGTGACAAGTATAACCTTCTCTTATTTGGAAGACAATCAGAGGATCCAGAGAAAGATGTGGAGGGAGGTAAATAGACCTTCAAAATAACAGCATTGTGTCCATGTAATAGTTACCACCCAATTAAGGCTTGCCAGGACACAGTGGAGACACTCATTAAGATAGTCGCCTCGGCTTGGCCCGCATGCACTACTGGTCCATGCTCGTTAGTGTCATTGGGCTCTCCTCATAGAAGGTATCCTCCCACCAGGGTGCAAAATCAGTCTCCAGGGGTACCCTGCCTAAAATGTTCAGCTGTCCCATTGTGGAATCCTCAATCACCTCCATCAGAAGGTGTGGCTAAGCTGGACAGGTCCATCAGAGTCTGTTTCGCATTTGATGACACACCACTGTTTGTGAAAGCCTTGGAAAGCATTCGAAATAGCAATACAGTGAAAGTACACACATCAACATGATAATATTCTGCAATGTATGACAAATACAGATTACGAAATTAATGTCTCATGACAATAAGAATGAGTCATGAATAAAGTTTTGCCATCATTAATACAAAAAAAATAGCAAACAAAGTTCTCCCATCAACTACCTGATCCAAACAGAGAACGAGTTAGGGCACACATGATCTGGACGTATGAAAAGAAACAAGCTGTTTGCTAAACTGAATATCAGTACCAAATATACTGGAATGTATATTTTAGCTCAGCCCCCCTATGTCTTCCACCTGTAAACTATGAAAACTACAAAACGTATGATCAACTATGTAAATATTCATGTTCATCATTATAATTGGACTCAGACTTCATCTTTTGTGAAAACTCTGATCTGACCAATATTTCAGCTGTTTAGGTTACAGGTTACAGGATAAACTATACAGTACAAACTGTACAAACATTACAAACCTTGCTTCTCCTCATCCAAACAAACTCCAGAAATTATGTTTTGATGTTAATAAATCCTCTTTCAACATTATGCGGTCACATATTAAGGTCTATGTAGTTGCTAACTTAGCAACAATGGTTATTTGCATTTTAGTTGTGGATAAAAGATAAAATGATAAAACGTTACTGTGTAATAATTTTTCACAACGTTGACAGCCAACATGATTTGTTCTATTTTAGAGCATGACACAAGGTCAAAACAAAGGCCTTTCTATCTCAGAGGGACAACAGCTTCCTTTTTTCAAACATAAATGACGAATGATGACATCAATCTGATTATTTTCCATTTCAGATCCCAGCAGGCCCTTCAAAATGTAAAATGTTCAAACCTTGAGTACACTCCAAATTTCTTCCTAATTATGTCAACCCCGCTATTCACTTACTTACCAGTCTCTTCAACTGTTAGCCATTGTTTGCATAATTTACTGCCTTGGTGTGAATGGAACTTCTACCTCTCTAGTAAGACACTCTCTCTTTCACTCTCCTCCACATGTGCGTCAGCGCCTTAACGTGGCCCACTTGGCTCTTGGAACATTAAATGTAATCACAGGCGGTTTGAATGAGAATCAGCCACAGCTCTGTGACAACAGGTCTTCAGGTAGGAGTGGGTGGATTAGGGCCTCTTTGATGCTACTGGTTCAGCTGTCCACTGGTTCAGCTGCCTTGAGTGGATCCATTAATTATGCTCTCTGATAGGCTCAACAGATGCCTCCTCAGTGCACATGCTAATGCTAATGAATGAATATGCAAGAAAAGTATTTCACTTTACTTGTGCACGTGACATTAAAACTTGAAACCTAATGCCAATCATGCTAATGCTAATGCTAATGACTAAGGTTTGTTTGACTGCGGTGTGATACCTTTCGGCTTTTCAAATGTTCTGACTACGCTCACATAGGCTATTTCTCCTTTTCCTGGTAATGGAAAAGTTAAGATATAGCTGTCAGACACCTCCAAAGTGACTGAGTTTACAGCAAATACTCAACACCATAACTTGACGTGCAAAGCGTAAAGAGGACATGCAATACAGAGCTTGGCCTGACTTGGCTTGAGACTTGTTACAAAAAAAAAAGTTGCAAAACAAAAAATCATATACATATAACTGCCAAAATAACGGAAACACCAACATCATTTTTTTAATAACATGTTTTATTGTCACATACACAGGGTAGATAAAGTGTCTTAATAGGCCGTTGGGCCACCATGAGCCACCAGAACAGCTTCAATGCACCTTGGCATAGATTCTACAAGTGTCTTGAACTCTATTGGGGTTGATTGATGCGACACCATTCTTCCACAAGAAATTCAATAATTTGGTGTTTTGTTGATGGTGGTGGCAAATGCTGTCTCAGGTGCCACTCCAGAATCTCCCATACAGTGTAAGTGTTCTATTGAGTTGATATCTGGTGACTTAGACACACACACACTGTAGCCTTTTCCTGCAGTCAAATTACCAAATCGCCCTCTAGTGGCATCATGGGTGGAATGTTATTCATATTTGTTACGGATACAGGTATCCTGTGTTTTTGTGTGTTTCTACTCTTTCTGCCCTAATCACAGGTGTCCTGTATGTTCCTGATTGGTGGTCGTTGAGGTGTCTGCTGATTGGACCAATCAGTGAACATTCCTGTGAATTGCACCACCTGTTACTCGTTTGTTCAATCACACATCCCATTTTATAAAAACCAGACTTGTGTTTGTTGCAAGAGAGAGAGACTTTTTCCATATGTGAGTATGGACACGGTGGTGTCCTGTGTGTTGTGTACTCACTAAGTTGTTGGTTACCCTATTGGTAACTTTATTAGAAACTATTTCTTTACCTGAGTGTGGATACTGTTGTGTCCTGTGTGGTGTGTACTTATTTAATTGCTGATTACCCGGTTTGGTAGCTTTGTGTGTTTCTGGGAAAAGGGGAGTTTAAGCTAGTTGCCCTTGGGCGTACATTACCCGTGAGGGAAGAAATCTGTCTATAAACACTAGTTAGACCTGAGCGGACCACCCACTGTATTTTTGTATGGTAGCCGTAGCCTAGCGGTTCTTGAGGCAGGCAAGATCAGTTCAGGGGTGTTTTACACTATTGTTTCATTTCTTGGGTCCTGCTCAGCCCTTTTTCCCAAACCCTTACCGTGTGTTCTGAAATAAACCATGTGTGTTTGACGGTAGTTCATGGTAGTTGTGTCCTATTTGTTCTCACTGTTCCATGCCACACTCCTAATTTGCATAATTTATGTTACGGGTCTCATGTCCATCCACCCTAGACGTTTAGAGCCACGGGGTTCGTAACATAAAGTGGGGGCTCATCCGGGATCTATCCCATGCTACTCGTGCAAATTAGTAAGTGTCTGGTTCAGTGTTGAGCTTGGCAGCTGTACTACCTGTTTTTTTTTGTGTTCAGTAGTCGACGGCTCGTGTTGCTAGTAGGATGGCTACTTTTGATTTGGAAGCATTTTTGGAAAACCCTACGTGGGAGATTTTTGAGAATTGTCGTAGAGTGGATCTACAGGCTTTGGCTGACCACTTTTCTGTACCCATACCGAGGGGTTTAGTGAAAGCAGAAGTTAGGGAAGTAGTGCTAGCGATATTGTTGAACGAGCGAGTGCTTGAGTTACCGCCGCCTGAGTCTGCTGCTCCTGTAGGGGATGTGGTTGCTACGCCTGTAAGCCCATCAATGTCTGAGGACGAGACTAAGGCTCCAGCCACATTGCCCCGTTATGACCCACTCTCCCCACTGACTGACAGTGATGCCAGGATGGATGTCCGCTCGACACGGCTCCAAATGGAGGCGGAAGAGCGGGCACAAATCAGGCAAGACAAGCTGGAGATGCGTAAAATGGAGCTAGAGGCAGAACAGGAGACGCGTAAGATAGAACAGGAGACGCGTAAGATGGAACTGGAGACGCGTAGGCTTGATCAAGAACTGGAGACACGTAAGATGGAACTAGAGGGTGCGTAAATGGAACTAGAGGCAGAAACAGCGAGGTTAGTCTCTGCTAATACTATGCCTGCTAGTGAGCCATCCTCACCAGCTGTGTCATCTGCTACGTTTGATATTAGTAGGCAGATCACCTTGGTACCTGTGTTCAGGGAGTCAGAGGTTGATTCCTATTTCAGTGTTTTGAACGTATAGCGGTAGCATTGAAATGGCCCGACGAGGTATGGTGCCTATTACTTCAGTGTAAGCTAACAGGTAAAGCCCAAGAGGTTCTGGCAGCGCTACCTCTTGAAGACAGTTTGAATTATGAAGTGGTCAAAGCTACTGTTCTTCGTGCCTATGAGCTTGTTCCTGAGGCATATCGACAAAGATTTAGGTCTCATAAAAAGTCTCCTACTCAGACTTATGTGGAGTTTGCTAGAGACAAAGGAAATCTGTTTGACAAATGGCACAGTGCTAGTAAGGTAACTGATTTTAACTCTCTACGGGAGTTAATCTTGTTAGAGGAGTTTAAAATTGCTTACCCGAACGCATTGTAGTTTATCTGAAACGAACAGAAAGTATCCTCACTGTCGGAAGCGTCTGTATTGGCAGACGAGTTTGTGTTGACGCATAAGAGCGTGTTTTCGGCTCGTACGGAGAGCAGGGCTGCAGAGTTGCTAACTTTTAGTCCTAGTCGACCAGCAGTACATCCAGCACGCCCAAAAGATGTGCGTCACTGTTTCTATTGTCATAAGGTGGGACATATGGTTAGTGATTGCTTTTTGCTTAAACGCAAACAGGGGATGCCTCAGCACACCAGGCCACCAACGGGTGTTGGGCTGATTCGTACGGTTGTAAGGCCGGAATCAAGACAGAAGCCTCATAGTGAATGTGGTTTGAAAGTCCCTGTCCCAGATCACAGTTATGAACCGTTCATTTTGAGGGGTTTGTTTCTATATCAGATGACGAAGCGTCTCAGCGTCCAGTTAGAATCCTCAGAGATACTGGTGCGGCGCAGTCGTTCATACTATCTGATGTGTTGCCCTTGTCTAATAATACATATTGTGGTTCCAATGTGTTAGTACAAGGAATTGAAATGGGATTTGTCCCAGTGCCATTGCACTTTGTGAACGTACACTCTGAGTTAGTCAGTGGGTTGTTCAGAGTGGGCGTACGTCCTATGTTGCCAGTGAAAGGTGTGACATTTATAATGGGCAACGATATTGCCGGAGGAAAGGTGATACCCGTATTGGAGGTAATGGATAAAAGTGACCAGTCTCTCTCCGAGGAGCTGGCACAGGGTTATCCAGATGTGTTCCCGCTTAGTGCTGTCACACGTGCTCAAGCACGACAAGTGGGTGAAGTGGTAAATTTGTCAGACACGATTCTATTCAGAAAGTGTGACCCAGAGGATAGTTCGGTGCTACCTCTGGTAAGCTGGTGCAGTCTGACCAACAGCCCAGAGAAAGGAAGAAGGATGTGGAACTTGTTGCTGAGGCAATACAGTTACCAGTTACTCGTGAGCAGCTGATCGCTAACCAACAGGTTGATATTAGCCTGGCTAAATGTTTTTCTAGTGTTGTCTCAGAGGACGAGCTAAAGAAGAAAAACATGGCATACTTCATTGATGGTAATCTCCTCATGCGTAAATGGACATCCCATGTTGACGCTGGCGGAGATTGGAATGCTGTTTACCAAATAGTGATTCCTACAGCCTTTCGACCAAATGTTTTATCCCTCGCTCATGATCACCAGTGGTCCGGACATCTGGGAGTCACCAAGACTTATGATCGTGTTTTTGCGACATTTCTTTTGGCCTGGCTTAGAAACAAGATGTGGCTCAGTTCTGTCGGACTTGCCACACCTGTCAAGTAGTTGGGAAACCGAACCAGGTTATTTCCCCCGCGCCTCTTTGTCCCATACCGGCCATAGGTGAACCATTCGAACATGTGATGGTTGATTGTGTTGGACCATTACGAAAACAAAATCTGGTAACCAGTTTATGTTGACAATTATGTGTGTGGCCACCAGGTACCCAGAGGCCATTCCTCTGCGAAAGATTACTGCTCCGGTGGTGAGTAAAGCGTTGATCAAATTCTTCTCAACTTTTGGATTACCTAAGGTGATACAAACTGATCAGAGTACGAATTTCCTTTCTAAACTTTTCAAACAAGTGTTAAAATCCTTGTCAGTTACACACCGTGTGTCAAGCGCATATCACCCAGAGTCTCAGGGTGCGCTTGAACGTTGGCATCAGACCCTGAAGTCTATGCTCCGTAAATATTGCTTGGAATCTGAGAAAGATTGGGATGAGGAGTTCCTCTAGTGTTGTTTGCTGTCCGTGAGACAGTACAGGAATCCCTAGGGTTCAGCCCAGCTGAACTGGTGTTTGGACACACCATGAGAGGACCTATGAAAGTCCTTAAGGATCAGTTTTTGTCACAAGAGTTGTGTGTGAAAGAAAATGTGTTGGACTACGTTAGTCGCTTTCGTGAGCGCCTACATGCTGCCTGTGCTCTAGCAAAGGGAAGCGCTGTCTTCCTCACAGAAACGGATGAAACGACACTATGACACACAGGCTGTTTCTCGTTCACTGCAGCCAGGTGACCGAGTTCTTGTGTTGTTGCCTGTGCCAGGAGCGTCATTGTCAGCACGTTTCTCTGGTCCTTATGTCATTGAAAAGAAACTAACTGAAACTGACTATGTGATACAGACTCCTGATAGAAAACGCCAATCTCGTATGTGCCACGTTAACATGTTGAATACATACCACAACAGACCCGTCACTCAGGTAGACAGTCCAGAGAAACTGGCCGAGTCGGCTGTCTCTGTTGCTGCTACGGCTGTAGTGGGAGGTCATGTTAATGATGTGGACGGAGATGGTTTGGAGTTGCGCAATACTCAGCAGCAGTGTGCTAGATTGCCCAATTCAGAGATGCTGCTGTCTCTCCCGTCAAGCCTGATTCATTTAACGGACAGACAGTCAGATGATATTGTGAGACTATTACACAGCTTTCCATGTCTTTTTAATGATGTTCCTACATGTACTAATGTGTTAGAACATGACATTAATGTTGGAAACGCTGCACCTATCAAGCAACATCCTTATCGTGTCAACGTCTCTAAGAGAAAAACAAAAAGGGGTTGGATAATGTGATGGCAGATGCTTTGTCTCGTGTTTGATGATCTAGGTTTTTTTTGTTATCCCGGCAGGATGATTATTGAATTTTGGGTGTTGTGATGGTACGTGTGTCGCAAACCATTTTGGTTTGCTCTTTTAAGCGTGGGAGTGTTACGGATACAGGTATCCTGTGTTTTTGTGTGTTTCTACTCTTTCTGCCCTAATCACAGGTGTCCTGTATGTTCCTGATTGGTGGTCGTTGAGGTGTCTGCTGATTGGACCAATCAGTGAACATTCCTGTGAATTGCACCACCTGTTACTCGTTTGTTCAATCACACATCCCATTTTATAAAAACCAGACTTGTGTTTGTTGCAAGAGAGAGAGACTTTTTCCATATGTGAGTATGGACACGGTGGTGTCCTGTGTGTTGTGTACTCACTAAGTTGTTGGTTACCCTATTGGTAACTTTATTAGAAACTATTTCTTTACCTGAGTGTGGATACTGTTGTGTCCTGTGTGGTGTGTACTTATGTAATTGCTGATTACCCGGTTTGGTAGCTTTGTGTGTTTCTGGGAAAAGGGGAGTTTAAGCTAGTTGCCCTTGGGCGTACATTACCCGTAGGAAGAAATCTGTCTATAAACACTAGTTAGACCTGAGCGGACCACCCACTGTATTTTTGTATGGTAGCCGTAGCCTAGCGGTTCTTGAGGCAGGCAAGATCAGTTCAGGGGTGTTTTACACTATTGTTTCATTTCTTGGGTCCTGCTCAGCCCTTTTTCCCAAACCCTTACCGTGTGTTCTGAAATAAACCATGTGTGTTTGACGGTAGTTCATGGTAGTTGTGTCCTATTTGTTCTCACTGTTCCATGCCACACTCCTAATTTGCATAATTTATGTTACGGGTCTCATGTCCATCCACCCTAGACGTTTAGAGCCACGGGGTTCGTAACAATATTCTTCATAATTTCATTATTAATCATCATTCATTTATTTTGAAACACCGAAAATCTGGTGTTTCTATGTCAAACAGTTTTGTTATATTTCAGTCTTCTGTGATGTATATAAAGTGTAATATTGGGATGCAAACTCAAAATGTAATACATTTCAACTCTATATCTGACCAGCAGTGGAAAAAGTACCCAATTGTCATACTTCAGTAAAAGTAAAGATACCTTAATAGAAAATGGGCCGGGAATTTTATGGACAGGGCATTTGCACGCCGACAAGGCATTACATTGGTTCCCCTAACCATTCCTTGATAGTCATTAGGGTCCGGGTTGGTTAAGGAAGTTACGGTACCAGTCACCATGATTACGCAGGAGACGAATGTTGAGCAGATCACCTTTATGATTATTGAGTCTCCTGCTTACCCTGTAGTCTTGGGTATCCCGTGGTTAGCCATTCACAACCCCAATTTCTCATGGCCGCAGAGGGTTCTTACGGGGTGGTCGTGTGAGTGTCCGGGTAGGTGTCTAGCTGTTTCCGTTGGTGCGACCACGGTGGAAAGTCCAGACGGTACCCCCACCGTGCGCATTCCCCCCGAATACCATTATCTGGTGCTCGCGTTTTCCAAGACGCAAGCGACTAAATTACCACCTCATCGGTAGGGGGATTGCGCGATAAACCTTCGGGTAGACGCTGTACCTCCCAGGAGTCATGTGTATCCCCTGTCGCAGGCTGAAACGGAGGCTATGGAAACATATGTCACCGAGTCCCTGCGCCAGGGGTATATAAGTCCCTCCACTTCACCTGCCTCCTCGAGTTTCTTCTTTGTGAAGAAGAAAGATGGCGGTTTACGCCCGTGCATTGATTGTTGACCACTGAATAATGTGACGGTACGATTTCGTTATCCTCTTCCCCTCATTCCTTCAGTGATTGAGTCAATGCATGGGGCCCACTTTTTCACCAAATTAGACCTCAGGAGTGCCTACAACCTGGTGCATATTTGGGAAGGGGATGAGTGGAAAACAGCATTCAGCACAACCTCTGGGCATTATGAATACCTGGTGATGCCCTACGGTATGATGAATGCTCCATCCGTTTTCCAGTCCTTTGTGAACGAGGTGTTTCGGGACATGCTTGGTCGCGGTGTGGTGGTCTACATTGATGACATCCTGGTGTATTCCGCTACGCGCGCCGAACATGTGTCCCTGGTTCGCAAGGTACTGGTCCGACTGCTGGAAAATGATCTTTATGCCAAGGCAGAGCAGTGTGAGTTTTTCCAGCAGTCAATCTCCTTCCTCGGATATCGCATTACCACCACAAGTGTGGAGATGGAGGGAGACCGAATTGCAGCCGTGCGTAATTGGCAGACTCCAACCACGGTAAAGGAGGTGCAGCGCTTCCTTGGCTTTGCCAACTACTATCGAAGGTTTATTCAGGGCTTTGGCAAGGTCGCAGCTCCCATTACCTCCTTGTTGAAGGGTGGGCCGTCCCGGCTCCGCTGGTCTGCTGAGGCTGATTTGGCCTTCAGTAGATTGCAGGGTCTGTTCACCTCAGCCCCGGTACTGGCTCACCCCGATCCATCACTACCGTTCGTAGTGGAGGTGGATGCGTCCGAGGTAGGGATAGGAGCTGTCTTATCCCACCGCTCGGGCACGCCACCCAAGCTCCGCCCCTGTGCCTTATTTTCTAAGAAGCTCAGCTCGGTGGAGCAGAACTACAGTGTTGGTGATCGGGAGCTGCTGGCTGTTTTCCGAGCTTTGACGGTGTGGAGACATTGGCTCGAAGGGGCGAAACACCCTTTCCTCATCTGGACAGACCACCGTAACCTGGAGTACATTCGGGCAGCGAGGAGGCTGAATCCTCGATAGGCCAGGTGGGCCCTCTTCTTCACCCGGTTTGATTTCACACTCTCATACATTCCGGGTACGAAGAACATGAAGGCAGACATACTGTCTCGGCTGTATGACACAGAGGAGAGGCCCAGAGACAACACCTCCATACTCCCGGCCTAATGGACGCAGATATAGCGCAGGCATTACGCACAGATCCATCTCCACCGCAGTGTCCAGCTGGGCTGCAGTACGTGCCTGCGCTTATCCGTGATCGTCTGATCTACTGGGCACACACGTCACCCTCCTCTGGTCATCCAGGTATCGGTCGTACAATGCGCTGCCTGACCGAGAAGTACTGGTGGCCTACCTTGGCTAAGGACGTGAGGGTGTATTTTTCCTCATGCTCAGTGTGCGCCCAGAGTAAGGCACCTAGGCACCTTCCAGCGGGTAAGCTACAACCTTTACCAGTTCCACAACGATCATGGTCTCACCTACTGATCTTCCCCCCTCCCAAGGTAACACCACTATCCTGGTCGTTGTGGACTGCTTTTCAAAGTCCTGCCGCCTTCTTCCTCTGCCAGGTCTCCCCACGGCCCTACAAACTGCGGAGGCTCTGTTTACTCACGTCTTCCGGCACTACGGGGTACCAGAGGATATAGTGTCCGACCGAGGTTCCCAGTTCACATCTAGAGTCTGGAAGGCGTTCATGGAACATCTGGGGGTCTCGGTCAGCCTGACCTCTGGATTTCACCCAGAGAGTAATGGGCAGGTGGAAAGGGTGAATCAAGATGTGGGTAGGTTCCTGCCATGGGCAGAATATGCTCAGAACTCTCTCCACCATTCCTCCACTAACCTAACACCCTTCCAATGTGTTTTGGGTTACCAACCGGTCCTGGCACCATGGCACCAGAGCCAGACCGAGGCTCCTGTGGTGGATGACTGGTTTCGGCGCGCAGAGGAGACATTGGACGCTGCCCACGTTCGCCTCCAGCGTGCCATGCGTCGTCAGAAGGCCAACGCTGACCGCCACCGCAGGGAGGCCCCAGTGTTCATACCGGGGGATCGGGTCTGGCTCTCGACCCGGAATCTGCCCCTCCGCCTGCCCTGCCGGAAGCTGAGCCCGCGGTTTGTGGGTCCGTTTAAAGTCCTGAGGAGAATAAACGAGGTGACATACAGGTTGTTACTTCCCCCTGATTACCGTATTAACCCCTCGTTTCATGTGTCTCTCTTCAGGCTGGTGTTAGCTGGTCCGCTCCAGGAGTCTGAGGTACGGGAGGTTCCTCCACCTCCTCTGGACATTGAGGTGGCCCCGGCGTACTCGGTCCGTTCCATCCTGGATTCGAGGCGTCGGGTGGGGGGCTTTCAGTATCTCGTGGAGTGGGAGGGGTACGGTCCGGTGGAACGGTGCTGGGTCCCAAGGCGGGACATCCTCGATCCCTCACTGTTGAGGGAGTTCCACCATCGTCATCCGACTCGCCCTGCTCCGCGTCCTCCTGGCCGTCCCCGAGGCCGGGGTCAGTGTACTGCTGGAGCCGCACGTCGGGGGGGGTACTGCCCCCCCTCTTGGTTTGGGCAGGCTTCTGCGTTCGTCGTCACCGGAGTACTAGCTACTGCCGATCCCATTCTCATCACTCCACTTGTCATGTCTTGTCAATCACACACACCTGGTGCTCATTCCCCTAATTAGTAAGTGTATAAGTGTTCCCTCTGTTCCCCTTTTCTTGTTTGTTGTGAGAGCGTGTAGCTCAGTTGAGCTACTATTCACTGTGTTTATGCCAAGGTGGATGTTTTCCCTTGTAATAGTTTCGTTTGACGCTTGGGGCGTTTGATTTATGTAAACGGAATAAACTCTGGACTTCGGTATTTTACCTCCTGCACCTGACTCCTTCATTCACACCTCGTCACACTAGGAATGTAGTGCAGTAAAAGTAAAAGCCATAAAAGTAAAAATATAAATAATAAAGTAATGAAACCCCAAAAACTACTTATGTAGTATTTTTACTTAAGTAGTTTAAACCGCTGTATCTGACATGATACCGGTGTCTTCTGTGAGGTATAAACGTTTGTTACAAAATAGATTTGTTTAAGACTACCAAGAAACACTCTGTGTGACCCGGATTTAGCCTACTGTAGTAATTAAACCCCCTATGCTCCTTTGAGACCCCTCTTTCAAAACTGAGATCTCTTCTTCTAGCCATGGTAGCCAAAATAATGGGCAACTGGGCATTTTTAAACATGACCCTAAGCATGATGGGATATTATTTGCTTAATTAACTCAGGAACCACGTGTGTGGAAGCACCTGCTTTCAATATACTTTGTATCCCTCATTACTCAAGTGTTTCCTTAATTTTGGCAGTTACCAGTAAAACAATTAGGTTGCACCACAGCAGTACAGCGACAAAGGGGGTGAACTTATCCCAATGAATGAAAGATCTGTTAAATTCATCCGCCTTCGGATGGGCTCTCAGTCTCACAGAACCCATACTGCTGTGGGTTTGACCGGATAATGGCTCAGCATCCTGTCCATTAGCCATGACTTCCACCGCCCCAAGGATGTGACCAATCACACGGCAAGCAGAGAGAGGGTAGGATGGGTGAGGACATAGAGCATCCTTCAGAAACAACTTTGTCCCAACTCCTAGTCAACTGAATAATAATGATTTTCAATAACTGAGCAATACCTGTGGCCTGCGTGGTCAACAGGTCAGTGCCACCGCCTACAGCAAACGTTTGTCCGTGTTGGTGTGGGTTTGAATCCGGCCCACTGCCTTTGTGACACACACTGTCTTTTCCACTATCTCTCCTTTATCCAATAAAATGCAAATTCTGAGCAATCCCAATCATTAAACAGCTACAATACGGACTTCCTCTTTCTGACGTACAATACCTCCTCATTGTTTGAACTTTGACATCTAATACAATGTTCCTGTCCTCTGTGAATGAATCAGTGAAAGCACATTCAGATGGCTGTGGTTGGAGTGCTAGATCAATTTTTATTCAAAGGCATTTGCTTTCAGCTGAATTATGGTTTTTAGACGAGGGACTCTCAACAGCTGAGTTGAGGCTGTGTCTGTCTGTGCCCATTGCTTTCCAATGGATTTGGTATGTAATAGGAGAATGCTGAAAGAATTTCAGATGAAAGTGGAAGAATTAACAAAGGACCAAGAGCCAGCTGTACTAAGTGACCTGCATAAAAGCATGGGAACTGTCTCTGAGAAAATGCACTAAACAAACAGATAGCACATCTAGAGACCTTCACCAACTTTTTGGACCAGTTCCGAAATGGACCTATGGCTTTCCCGTCCGGACCCGATACGCAAATTATTTAGTAGAGAGACCCGTTCCGAACAGACACAAGGACAACTAGACCCGACCCGTATAGACCTGGTCGGACTCGGATCCAGACCCAGTCCGATCCGAATTAGAGAAGCAGCAGAAAAGTACATTTTTAAGCTACTTTATTAACCGGAGCTGATGAAGTGCGAGGAAGAGGAGATAGAGAGGTGACGCTCTCTAGCAGGGGCTGTCTGTGTGTGTAGGCTACTGTGAGTGTCAGCGAGTGACACTTGGAACAGGGAGGCGGGAGGGAGAAATGAGAGACAGCAACCAACCAAGCCGACCTGCGCTATAGTAGACTAATAGCTGCCATAGCTAGGTTATTTATCATCCAATATGATTACATAGTACCTGTCTTGACTGCATCAAACTAGCTAGGCTAATTGAGGCTGCATGCGCTTCCTCGTCCTACACAGTTACAAACAACAACTCCATTCAGAATATAAAGTAGCAGCCTACATGTTGGCTCTTGGTCGTTGTAGCCTATCCTTCTCCTTTAACTTTTAATTCCATCATTTTAATTCCTCCATTGATTAGATATCTCCTAACTTTTGCCCCACACTAAGGTTCTATGACTGTAGTCTATTGCCACTTTGATGACTTATGATTGGACAACAACAATCTACACGTGCACCTCAAGAAAAGCAGATCAGCAGCATAAATTATTAAATGTCTCTCTCCCTCTACTGCAGTAGTCGCGTTTGGATCTGTATGGGTCCTTCCCGACAAGTCAGTTAAAATTACACATTCCCGAGACCCGGGACAATCATATCAGATCCGACCCAGACCCGTGACATTATTTAGAATTCTGGTTTCGTACCCGCTTGGTTCCCGGATCGGGTCTCGGGTATTCAGGTAAAAATATGTGACGATCTTTATGCACATTATCACTATTACTAATCTGATTTTTTTTTCAAATAGCAATTTCTGTAGCTCCTGTTGTAGATGACAGTGTAAGTTTATACAGTGAGGGAAAAATGTATTTGATCCCCTGCTGATTTTGTACGTTTGCCCACTGACAAAGAAATAATCAGTTTATAATTTTAATGGTAGGTTTATTTGAACAATGAGAGACAGAATAACAACAAAAAAATCTAGAAAAACGCATTTCAAAAATGTTATGAATTGATTTGCATTTTAATGAGGGAAATAAGTATTTGACCCCTCTGCAAAACATGACTTAGTACTTGGTGGCAAAACGTTTTTTGTAGTTGGCCACCAGGTTTGCACACATCTCAGGAGGGATTTTGTCTCACTCCTCTTTGCAGATCTTCTTCAAGTCATTAAGGTTTAGAGGCTGACGTTTGGCAACTCGAACCTTCAGCTCCCTCCACAGATTTTCTATGGGATTAAGGTCTGGAGACTGGGTAGGCCACTCCAGGACCTTAATGTGCTTCTTCTTGAGCCACTCCTTTGTTGCCTTGGCCATGTGTTTTGGGTCATTGTCATGCTGGAATACCCATCCACGACCCATTTTCAATGCCCTGGCTGAGGGAAGGAGGTTCTCACCCAAGATTTGACGGTACATGGCCCCATCCATCGTCCCTTTGATGCGGTGAAGTTGTCCTGTCCCCTTAGCTGAAAAACACCCCGAAAGCATAATGTTTCCACCTCCATGTTTGACGGTGGGGATGGTGTTCTTGGGGTCATAGGCAGCATTCCTCCACCTCCAAACACGGCGAGTTGAGGCGATGCCGAAGAGCTCCATTTTGGTCTCATATGACCACAACACATTCACCCAGTTATCCTCTGAATCATTCAGATGTTCATTGGCAAACTTCAGACAGGCATGTATATGTGCTTTCTTGAGCAGGGGGACCATGCAGGCGCTGCAGGATTTCAGTCCTTCACGGTGTAGTGTGTTACCAAATGTTTTCTTGGTGACTATAGTCCCAGCTGCCTTGAGATCATTGACAAGATCCTCCCGTGTAATTCTACGCTGATTCCTCACCGTTCTCATGATCATTGCAACTCCACGAGGTGAGATCTTGCATGGAGCCCCAGGCCAAGGGAGATTGACAGGTCTTTTGTGTTTCTTCCATTTGCGAATAATCGCACCAACAGTTGTCACCTTCTCACCAAGCTGCTTGGCGATGGTCTTGTAGCCCATTCCAGCCTTGTGTAGGTCTACAATCTTGACCCTGACATCCTTGGAGAGCTCTTTGGTCTTGGCCATGGTGGAGAGTTTGGAATCTGATTGATTGATTGCTTCTGTGGACAGGTGTCTTTTATACAGGTAACAAGCTGAGATTAGGAGCACTCCCTTTAAGAGCCAGAAATCCTTCTGATTGAGAGGGGGTCAAATACTTTTTCCCTCATTAAAATGCAAATCAATTTATAACATTTTTGACATGCGTTTTTCTGGATTTTTTGTTTTGTTATTCTGTCTCTCACTGTTCAAATAAACCTACCATTAAAATTATAGACTGATCATTTCTTTGTCAGTGGGCAAACGTACAAAATCAGCAGGGGATCAAATACTTTTTTCCCTCACTGTATATGTACAGTTGAAGTCAGAAGTTAACATACACCTTAGCCAAATACATTTAAACTCAGTTTTTCACAATTCCTGTATTATCCTAGTAAAAATTCCCTGTGGTTAGTGGTTAAGAGTGTTGTGCCAGTAACCGAAAGGTTGCTGGTTCTAATCCCCGAGCCAACTAGGTGAAAAATCTGTTGATGTGCCCTTGAGCAAGGCACTTAACCCTAATTGTTGCTCTGGATAAGAGCAGCTGATAAAAATGTCAGAATAATAGTAGAGAGAACTATTTATTTCAGCTTTTATTTCTTTCATCACATTCCCAGTGGGTCAGAAGTTTACATACACTCAATTACTATTTGGTAGCATTGACTTTAAATTGTTTAACTTGGGTCCAACGTTTCGGGTAGCCTTCCACAAGCTTCCCACAATAAGTTGGGTGAATTTTGGCCCAGTCCTCCTGACAGAGCTGGTGTAACTGAGTCAGGTTTGTAGGCCTCCTTGCTCGCACACACTTTTTCAGTTCTGCCCACAAATGTTCTATAGGATTGAGGTCAGGGCTTTGTGATGGCCACTCCAATACATTTACATTTAGCAGACACTCTTATCCAGAGCGACTTACAAATTGGTGCATTCACCTTATAGCCAGTGGGATAACCACTTTAATACCTTGACTTTTTTGTCCTTAAGCCATTTTGCCACAACTTTGGAAGTATGCTTGGGGTCATTGTCCATTTGTCCTTCCTCATGATGCCATCTATTTTGTGAAGTGCACCAGTCCCTCCTGCAGCAAAACACCCCCACAGCATGATGCTGCCACCCCCGTGCTTCACGGTTGGGATGGTGTTCTTCGGCTTGCAAGCTGCCCCCATTTTCCTCCAAACATAACGATGGTCATTATGGCCAAACAGTTCTATTTTTGTTTCATCAGACTAGAGGACATTTCTCCAAAAAATGTGATCTTTGTCCCCATGTGCAGTTGCAAACCATAGTCTGGCTTTTTTATGGCGGTTTTGGAGCAGTGGCTTCTTCCTTGCTGAGCGGCCTTTCAGGTTATGTTGATATAGGACTCGTTTTACTGTGGATATAGATACTTTTGTACCTGTTTCCTCCAGCATCTTCACAAGGTCCTTTGCTGTTGTTCTGGGATTGATTCGCGCTTTTCACACCAAAGTACGTTCATCTCTAGGAGACAGAACGCATCTCTTCCTGAGCGATATGACGGCTGTGTGGTCCCATGGTGTTTATACTTGCGTACTATTGTTTGTACAGATGAACGTGGTACCTTCAGGCGTTTGGAAATTTCTCCCAAGGATGAACCAGACTTGTGGAGGTCTACAAATTCTTTCTGAGGTCTTGGCTGATTTCTTTTGATTTTCTCATGATGTCAAGCAAAGAGGCACTGAGTTTGGAGGTAGGCCTTGAAATACATCCACAGGTACTCCTCCAATTGACTCAAATGATGTCAATTAGCCTATCAGAAGCTTCTAAAGCCATGACATCATTTTTTGGAATTTTCCAAGCTATTTAAAGGCACCGTCAACTTTGTGTATGTAAACTTCCGACCCACTGGAATTGTGATAGAGTGAATTATAAGTGAAATAATCTGTCTGTAAACAATTGTTGGAAAAATTACTTGTGTCATGCACAAAGTAGATATCCTAACCGACTTGCCAAAACTATAGTTTGTTAACAAGACATTTGTGGAGTGGTTGAAAAACGAGTTTTAATGACTCCAACCTAAGTGTATGTAAACCTCCGACTTCTACTGTAGCTAATGGGCTTATGGCAGTCACTTTTGGAAAGGGTATTCATTAATGTCACACTTAAGCATGGTCAAGTGTTTACTACTTTGTAGGCTATTACTTGGCCTGCTTCAACAAAACCTCTTGTACCGGACAGTGCAATCAAAAATAGACAATATGGTATGGGTTAAGGAGGACATGCATATTCTGCAGTATCACTATTAAAAGGTTGAGATTTATAATAAGGATAATACTTTATATAATACAAATTTAGGCTAATGACTGATTTAGTTGTAAACATGCTGCTTAATGAGTCATTGGGGGTCTTAACAATATCACATTTTCAAATTATCTTTCAATCTTAATCAACTTTATATGGCACAAAAGGTGTCCAGGATCAAGAAAAAAAACATTTATATTACCGCATATTGGATGACTATCATTCACATTCCATTCACCCAGCTCAAAGTAACATCGATAGGTTTAGGCTACTACATGATACTCAGGTGTTTGAGTAGGCAAAACTAGATAGCTGCATTCGACTCTAGCTAAGTAAGTGAAAGTGAAAAAATATGTACTACGAAATATAGCTATCTCTCTCTCGCGCGCTCTCTCTTGCTTCTCCTTAATTTTAAAAGTGACATACGGTTCATTCAAAACTGTTCAACTATTGTCTCTCTCTCTCTCTTTGAGTCAACTACTAGCTGTAGCTTATGCTTTCAGTACTAGATTAATTCTCTGATCCTCTGACTGGGTGGACAACATGTCAGTTCATGCTGCAAGAGCTCTGATAGGATGGAGGACGTCCTCCGGATGTTGTCATAATTACTGTGTAAGTCTATGGAGGGGGGTGAGAACCATGAGCCTCCTAGGTTTTGTATTGAAGTCAATGTACCCAGAGGAGGACAGAAGCTAGCTGTCCTCTGGCTACACCATGGTGCTACCCTACAGTGCTGCTGAGGCTACCTTCATTGCAAAACAGTGTGTTTTAATCAATCATTTGGTGACGTGAATATATTTAGTATAGTTTTATCTAAAAAGGATGACTTTCTTAATGTTTCACTATTTTTATTTTTATGAAATTCACTGAGGAGGATAGTCCTCCACTTCCTCCTCTGAGGAGCCTGCACTACCACACACCCGCCCTCTCTCATTGACCTGTCCTAACAGAACAATGGACCTCTCCCATTGTCTGCCAGTCATCTTCATGTGTGTGTGTGTGTGTGTGTGTGTAGGTCTGTGTGTGAGTGAGTGTGTGTGTGTGTGTGTGTCTGTTTGTGTGTCCGTCTGTGTGTCCGTGTGTGTAGGTAATAAGGTGTGTGTGTATGTGTATGTGTTAGTGTGTGTATGTCTGTTTGTCTGTGTGTCCATGTATGTGTGTGGGTGTGTGTGTGTGTGTGCGTCTGAGTAAGTGTGGGTGTGTGGGTGTGGGTGTTCATTTAGGTGTGTGGGTGTCCGTCCTCGCACACTGACCTGTCACATGAACACAGTTGACCCTTCTTTTGCCTGCCTGGCATCTTCATAATTATTATGAGTGTGTGTGTGTGTGTGTGTACTTGCATTTGTGTGTGTACTTGCATGTGTGTGTGTAGTTGTGTGTGTGTGTGTGTGTGTGTGTGTGTGTTTTTGTGTGACTGTGCTGGCAGAACAATGCCTACTGTATAATGTATTAATTCCACTGTAATGTGATTCATTAGGTATTCTGTTCTGCCATTGTACTACTGTCTGAGAGGGAGCAGAAGGTCTACCTTTCTCTCTCTCTGTGTTTGCGTCCCAAATGGCACCTTATTTCCTATTTAGTGCACTACTTTTGACCAGGGCCCCATAGGGCTCTGGTAAAACATAGTGTACTTTAAAGGGAATAGGGTGCCATTTGGGACACAGCCTATCTCTCCCTCTCTCTCCACCCCTCTCGCTCTCCATCTCTCGTCCTCACCGCTCTCAACCCTCTCTCTGAGCTCCACATCAGACGACTCAGGGCCCCGGGATCAATTAGTGGCCAGTTCAACTAGGTGGAGGAGTGGGCTTGTGTGTGTGGGGGGGATTCAAAGGCAGGGTAGAGCCAGCCCACTCAGGATGGGGGAGAGGAGAAGGAGGGGAGGTGGAAGATGGAAGCAGGTCAAAATCATGAAGTATAATAGTCAGTCAGGATGGGTTAGTTAAGTCTAGACAAGGAAGAGCTAAAGTAGGGTGGTTTCTCATCAGGAACAATGTTAAAGATGCACTATGCGGGAATCGCTCCGCCATTTCCTGGTTGCTAAAATTCTAATAGTTTGCCTAATTTCAGTTGATGTGACAAAACAAGCAAATATAGTGTAGATAATCATTGTACCATATAAACCGCTGTGAAATATATTTTCCATAACAAAAAATATTGTATTTTCAGCTGTTTGAAGCTTGTGTACAAAACCAAAATTAAAAGCCGCAAAAACAAAACGTATGAATGGGAAGCATAGAAATAGCGCACATAGAACACTTCTTAGACTTGCTTTCAATGAGAATGACAGATCTATAATTTCTATGTGAATTTGGTAGGGTCACCCAAAAAGTTACATAGAGTGGGGAAAAAAAGTATTTAGTCAGCCACCAATTGTGCAAGTTCTCCCACTTAAAAAGATGAGAGTGGCCTGTAATTTTCATCATAGGTACACGTCAACTATGACAGACAAATTGAGATTTTTTTTCTCCAGAAAATCACATTGTAGGATTTTTCATGAATTTATTTGCAAATTATGGTGGAAAATAAGTATTTGGTCACCTACAAACAAGCAAGATTTCTGGCTCTCACAGACCTGTAACTTCTTCTTTAAGAGGCTCCTCTGTCCTCCACTCGTTACCTGTATTAATGGCACCTGTTTGAACTTGTTATCAGTATAAAAGACACCTGTCCACAACCTCAAACAGTCACACTCCAAACTCCACTATGGCCAAGACCAAAGAGCTGTCAAAGGACACCAGAAACAAAATTGTAGACCTGCACCAGGCTGGGAAGACTAAATCTGCAATAGGTAAGCAGATTGGTTTGAAGAAATCAACTGTGGGAGCAATTATTAGGAAATGGAAGACATACAAGACCACTGATAATCTCCCTCGATCTGAGGCTCCACGCAAGATCTCAACCCGTGGGGTCAAAACGATCACAAGAACGGTGAGCAAAAATCCCAGAACCACACGGGGGGACCTAGTGAATGACCTGCAGAGAGCTGGGACCAAAGTAACAAAGACTACCATCAGTAACACACTACGCCGCCAGGGACTCAAATCCTGCAGTGCCAGACGTGTCCCCCTGCTTAAGCCAGTACATGTCCAGGCCTGTCTGAAGTTTGCTAGAGTGCATTTGGATGATCCAGAAGAGGATTGGGAGAATGTCATATGGTCAGATGAAACCAAAATAGAACTTTTTGGTAAAAACTCAACTTGTCGTGTTTGGAGGACAAAGAATGCTGAGTTGCATCCAAAGAACACCATACCTACTGTGAAGCATGGGGGTGGAAACATCATGCTTTGGGGCTGTTGTTCTGCAAAGGGACCAGGACGACTGATCCGTGTAAAGGAAAGAATGAATGGGGCCATGTATCGTGAGATTTTGAGTGAAAACCTCCTTCCATCAGCAAGGGCATTGAAGATGAAACGTGGCTGGGTCTTTCAGCATGACAATGATCCCAAACACACCGCCCGGGCAACGAAGGAGTGGCTTCGTAAGAAGCATTTCAAGGTCCTGGAGTGGCCTAGCAAGTCTCCAGATCTCAACCCCATAGAAAATCTTTGGAGGGAGTTGAAAGTCTGTGTTGCCCAGCGACAGCCCCAAAACATCACTGTTCTAGAGGAGATCTGCATGGAGGAATGGGCCAAAATACCAGCAACAGTGTGTGAAAACCTTGTAAAGACTTACAGAAAACGTTTGACCTGTGTCATTGCCAACAAAGGGTATATAACAAAGTATTGAGAAACTTTTGTTATTGACCAAATACTTATTTTCCACCATAATTTGCAAATAAATGTATTAAAAATCCTACAATGTGATTTTCTGGAAAACAAATTCTCATTTTGTCTGTCATAGTTAACGTGTACCTTTGATGAAAATTACAGGCCTCTCTCATCTTTTTAAGTGGGAGAACTTGCACAATTGGTGGCTGACTAAATACTTTTTTCCCCCACTGTATTGCAGCTTTAAGACCAGGTTATAGTGGCTGAGGGGGTGATATACATTTAGCGTGTAGTGGAGTGGTGATTGATGCTATGATTACTGCTTTGGTGTTACAACAGATAGTTACACACCTAAGATACTAATAACATGACTTGTTAATAGACATTGGGCTTGAAGCTCAATGGGAAAATGAGAGATGGCCATTGATCATGTAAGTAGAGCATTCACGTTTTTATCCTATGCCATTACTACTGTATAAATACTTTGTTTCATGAATTATATCCTCAAAAGATTTTCATCTCCATGTGTGAATTTGTCCATTAATTTCCTACACTCTTTGTCTACATTTAAATATTATTTCAAGCTGGTATCTGATTCAAGCTGAGATGACGAATGAGAGAGTGTGTCAAATCTACCTCATACAATTTTAACACACAGCTTCACAAACTCCCACCAAGTTATAACACATAAGCACAATGTCTGGTGGAATTACTATAATCTGAAAATAAACTCAGCAAAAAAAGAAACTTTTTTTCAGGACCCTGTCTTTCAAAGATAATTCATACAATTCCAAATAACTTTGAAGATCTTTATTGTAAAGGGTTTAAACACTGTTTCCCATGCTTGTTCAATGAACCATAAACAATTAATGAACATGCACCTGTGGAACGGTCGTAAAGACACTAACAGTTTACAGACGGTAGGCAATTAAGGTCACAGTTATGAAAACTTAAGACACTAAAGAGGCCTTTCTACTGACTCTGAAAAACACCAAAGGAAAGATGCCCAGGGTCACTGCTCATCTGCGTGAACGTGCCTTAGGCATGCTGCAAGGAGGCATGAGGACTGCAGATGTGGCCAGGGCAATAAATTGCAATGTCCGTACTGTGAGATGCCTAAGACAGCGCTACAGGGAGACAGGACAAACAGCGGATCATCCTTGCAGTGGCATACCACGTGTAACAACACCATCAGTGCTCAGACTGTCCGCAATAGGCTGAGAGAGGCTGGACTGAGGGCTTGTAGGCCTGTTGTAAGGCAGGTCCTTACCAGTCATCACCGGCAACAATGTTGCCTATGGGCACAAACCCACCGTCGCTGGACCAGACAGGACTGGCAAAAAGTCCTCTTCACTGACGAGTCGTGGTTTTGTCTCAACAGGGGTGATGGTCAGAGTTTATCGTCGAAGGAATGAGCGTTACACCGAGGCCTGTACTCTGGAGCGGGATCGATTTGGAGGTGGATGGTCCGTCATGGTCTGGGGCGGTGTGTCACAGCATCATCGGACTGAGCTTGTTGTCATTGCAGGCAATCTCAACGCTGTGCGTTACAGGGAAGACATCCTCCTCCCTCATGTGGTACCCTTCCTGCAGGCTCATCCTGACATGACCCTCCAGCATGAGAATGCCACCAGCCATACTGCTCGTTCTGTGCGTGATTTCCTGCAAGACAGGAATGTCAGTGTTCTGCCATGGCCAGCGAAGAGCCCGGATCTCAATCCCATTGAGCACATCTAGGACCTGTTGGATCGGAGGGTGAGGGCTAAGGCCATACCCCCCAAAAATGTCTGGGAACTTGCAGGTGCCTTGGTGGAAGAGTGGGGTAACATCTCACAGCAAGAACTGGCAAAGTCCATGAGGAGGAGGTAATAATAATAATAATAATATGCCATTTAGCAGACGCTTTTATCCAAAGCGACTTACAGTCGTGCGTGCATACATTTTTGTGTATGGGTGGTCCCAGGGATCGAACCCACTACCTTGGCGTTACAAGCGCCGTGCTCTACCAGCTGAGCTACAGAGGACCACAAGGTGCACTGCAGTACTTAATGCAGCTGGTGGCCACACCAGATACTGACTGTTACTTTGTTCAGGGACATATTATTCCATTTCTGTTAGTTACATGTCTGTTGAACTTGTTCAGTTTATGTCTCAGTTGTTGAATCTTGTTATGTTCATACAAATATTTACACATGTTAAGTTTGCTGAAAATAAACGCAGTTGACAGTGAGAGGACGTTTCTTTTTTTGCTGAGTTTAGCTATACTGCAAATTGCTATGTTCAGTGTGTCAGACTTTAATAGTCATTAATCTGTTACCAGCCTCCTGAATGTCTATATGAAGTAGCCTACTTTTGAACAAACAGTACAAAATTACATATATACAGTTGAAGTCGGAAGTTTACATTTAATCCTAGTAAAAATTCAATTTTAGGTCAGTTATGACCACCACTTTATTTTAAGAATGTGAAATGTCAGAATAATAGTAGAGAGAGCGATTTATTTCAGCTTTTATTTCTTTCATCACATTCCCAGTGGGTCAGAAGTTTACATACACTCAATTAGTGTTTGGTAGCATTGCCTTTAAATTGTTTAACTTGGGTCAAACGTTTCAGGTAGCCTTCCACAAGCTTCCCACAATAAGTTGGGTGAATTTTGGCCCAGTCCTCCTGACAGAGCTGGTGTAACCGAGTCAGGTTTGTAGGCCTCCTTGCTCGCACACGCTTTTTCAGTTCTGCCCACAAATGTTCTATAGGATTGAGGTCAGGGCTTTGTGATGGCCACTCCAATACCTTGACTTTGTTGGGGTCATTGTCCAGTTGGAGGACACATTTGCGACCAAGCTTTAACTTCCTGACTGATGTCTTGAGATGTTGCTTCAATATATCCACATAATTGTCCTTCCTCATGTTGCCATCTATTTTGTGAAGTGCACCAGTCCCTCCTGCAGCAAAGCACCCCCACAGCATGACGCTGCCACCCCTGTGCTTCACAGTTGGGATGGTGTTCTTCGGCTTGCAAGCCTACCCCCTTTTTCCTCCAAACATAACGATGGTCATTATGGCCAAACAGTTCTATTTTTGTTTCATCAGACCTGAGGACATTCCTCCAAAAAGTACGATCTTTGTCCCCATGTGCAGTTGCAAACCGTAGTCTGGCTTTTTTATGGCTGTTTTGAAGCAGTAGCTTCCTCCTTGCTGAGCGGCCTTTCAGGTTATGTCGATATAGGACTCGTTTTACTGTGGATATAGATACTTTTGTACCTGTTTCCTCCAGCATCTTCACAAGGTCCTTTGCTGTTGTTCTGGGATTTTTTGCACTTTTCGCACCAAAGTACGTTCATCTCTAGGAGACAGAACGCGTCTCCTTCCTGAGCGGTATGACGGCTGCGTGGTCCCATGGTGTTTATACTTGCGTACTATTGTTTTTACAGATGAATGTGGTACCTTCAGGCATTTGGGAATTGCTCACAAGGATGAACCAGACTTGTGGAGGTCTACAATTTTTATTCTGAGGTCTTGGCTGATTTCCACATGATGTCAAGCAAAGAGGCACTGAGTTTGAAATACATCCACAGGTACACCTCCAATTGACTCAAATGATGTCAATTAGCCTATCAGAAGCTTCTAAAGCATGACATCATTTTCTGGAATTTTCCAAGCTGTTTAAAGTCACAGTCAACTTAGTGTATACTGTAGTTCAGATAGAGTCTGGTCAACCATGGGGGCAATAGCGTACACAACAGTATCATCGGCAGGTCTGCAGCAAAAATAGATCAAGCATATCAACCCCAGTGGATTATTTTTTTAGATCAATCTTAAGCAAGGCATCTAGCACATCACAGATAGTAAATTGTTTAAATGAAAACAAAGATTCACTAGAAGTTGACGGGTTAACCGTCAAGTCAGCTACAGGCTGGCAGAGGGAAGAGCATTCGATTGAATAACCAGGGTCAATTAAACCACTGTTACTCTCAAATAAAAAGCCTGCTGAGATAAAATGATGATTAAAAGCATCACTTATCTCATTCTTCTCAGTTATGATGCCAGACAGACAGAACTTGCATGGAAGAAGAGGAACTTCTACGGTTCAATGCATTTACTGTTTTCCAAAATTATTTTGAAGGATCACCGGCAGAATCAAATTTCAGCCACATTTCTCATCTGTTCCCCAACTGGCAGCCCGAATGTGGCCCGTGGGTGATTTTATTTGGCCCCCAAGTTTTCAGATTAAAAAAACTAAAATTGTTTTTGCTCCAAGTGAGTTTAGTTTTGGAAATCTGTTCCAAAGTGTGCCCATGCATAATACAGAGATACAGTGGGGAGAACAAGTATTTAATACACTGCCGATTTTGCAGGTTTTCCTACTTACAAAGCATGTAGAGGTCTGTAATTTGTATCATAGGTACACTTCAACTGTGAGAGACGGAATCTAAAACAAAAATCCTGAAAATCACATTGCATGATTTTTAAGTAATTAATTTGCATTTTATTGCATGACATAAGTATTTGATACATCAGAAAAGCAGAACTTAATATTTGGTACAGAAACCTTTGTTTGCGATTACAGAGATCATACGTTTCCTGTAGGTCTTGACCAGGTTTGCACACACTGCAGCAGGGATTTTGGCCCACTCCTCCATACAGACCTTCTCCAGATCCTTCAGGTTTCGGGGCTGTCGCTTGGGCAATACGGACTTTCAGCTCCCTCCAAAGATGTTCTATTGGGTACAGGTCTGGAGACTGGCTAGGCCACTCCAGGACCTTGAGATGCTTCTTACGGAGCCACTCCTTAGTTGCCCTGGCTGTTTCGGGTTGTTGTCATGCTGGAAGACCCAGCCACGACCCATCTTCAATGCTCTTACTGAGGGAAGGAGGTTGTTGGCCAAGATCTCGCGATACATGGCCCCATCCATCCTCCCCTCAATACGGTGCAATCGTCCTGTCCCCTTTGCAGAAAAGCATCCCCAAAGAATGATGTTTTCCAACTCCATGCTTCACGGTTGGGATGGTGTTCTTGGGGTTGTACTCATCCTTCTTCTTCCTCCAAACACGGCGAGTGGAGTTTAGACCAAAAAGCTATATTTTTGTCTCATCCGACCACATGACCTTCTCCCATTCCTCCTCTGGATCATCCAGATGGTCATTGGCAAACTTCAGACGGGCCTGGACATGCGCTGGCTTGAGCAGGGGGACCTTGCGTGCGCTGCAGGATTTTCATCCATAACGGCGTAGTGTGTTACTAATGGTTTTCTTTGAGACTGTGGTCCCAGCTCTCTTCAGGTCATTGACCAGGTCCTGCCGTGTAGTTCTGGGCTGATCCCTCACCTTCCTCATGATCATTGATGCCCCACGAGGTGAAATCTTGCATGGAGCCCCAGACCGAGGGTGATTGACCGTCATCTTGAACTTCTTCCATTTTCTAATAATTGAGCCAACAGTTGTTGCCTTCTCACCAAGCTGCTTGCCTATTGTCCTGTAGCCCATCCCAGCCTTGCGCAGGTCTACAATTTTATCCCTGATGTCCTTACACAGCTCTCTGGTCTTGGCCATTGTGGAGAGGTTGGAGTCTGTTTGATTGAGTGTGTGGACAGGTGTCTTTTATACAGGTAACAAGTTCAAACAGGTGCAGTTAATACAGGTAATGATTGGAGAACAGGAGGTCTTCTTAAAGAAAAACTAACAGGTCTGTGAGAGCTGGAATTCTTACTGGTTGGTAGGTGATCAAATACTTATGTCATGCAATAAAATGCAAATTAATTACTTAAAAATCATACAATGTGATTTTCAGGATTTTTGTTTTAGATTCCGTCTCTCACAGTTGAAGTGTACCTATGATAAAAATTACAGACATCTACATGCTTTGTAAGTAGGAAAACCTGCAAAATCGGCAGTGTATCAAATACTTGTTCTCCCCACTGTATATGTGATTGTGGAACAGGTTGAGAGCTTCAAGTTCCTTGGTGTCCACATCACCAACGAACTATCATGGTCCAAACACACCAAGACAGTCGTGAAGAGGGCACGACAAAGCCTATTCCCCCTCAGGAGACTAAAAAGATTTGGCATGGGTCCTCAGATCCTCAAAAAATTCTACAGCTGCACCATCGAGAGCATCCTGACTGGTTGCATCACCGCCTGGTATGGCAACTGCTTGGCCTCCGACCGCAAGGCACTACAGAGGGTAGTGCGTACGGCCCAGTACATCACTAGGGCAAAGCTTCCTGCCATCCAGGACCTCTATACCAGGCGGTGTCAGAGGAAGGCCCTCAAAATTGTCAAAGACTCCAGCCACCCTAGTCATAGACTGTTCTCTCTGCTACCGCACGGCAAGCGGTACCGGAGTGCCAAGTCTAGGTCCAAAAGACTTCTCAACAGCTTCTACCCCCAAGCCATAAGACTCCTGAACAGCTAATCATGGCTACCCGGACTATTTGCACTGCCCCCCACCCCATCCTTTTTTACGCTGCTGCTACTCTGTTAAGTATTTATGCATAGTCACTTTAACTCTACCCACATGTACATATTACCTCAACTACCTCAACTAGCCGGTGCCCCCGCACATTGACTCTGCAACGGTACCCCCCTGTATATATAGCCTCCCTACTGTCACTTTATTTTACTTCTGCTCTTTTTTTTCTCAACACTTTTTTTGTTGTTGTTTTATTCTTACTTTTTTTGTTTAAAATAAATGCACTGTTGGTTAAGGGCTGTAAGTAAGCATTTCACTGTAATGTCTGCACCTGTTGTATTCGGCGCATGTGACCAATAAAATTTGATTTGATTTGATTTGATTTGTATACAAATGTACAGCAAGGTTTGAAATGATTATGTTTTAGTGAAATATACAGTTTCTGTTCAGGCTTCTTTCAATACATTTTCAGTCTACAAATTATTTATAATTATGTTCCGGCCCGCTGACAATCCACTCAAGAAAAAAATTGGCCCTATCTAGTTGATGATCCTTGCTGTACAGTAACATGCTATGAATTACGTCAGAGCTCAGGCACTGCACTACACAGCGCTGTATAGGTTTGACTGACAGCCGTTCTGAAATTGGGCACTGCACGCAACATGAAGTTGCTCCCATCCCCTTCCGCTAATTTGGCAACTTTTACAAATTTTTTGTTGTCTGAGTGAGGGAAATGGTAGAAATGACGAGGACTCGATGTATTTTCAAAGATGAGACGTTGAGGATTATAATAAATACCGCTTTGATATCATACAAGCCAAACAACCGTGAGTCCAAATGTCCACTTCACATTTCCATAACATAAAACTCATGTCATACAGTGTCAAAATGTATGATGACTATGTTTGATGTACAGTTAAAAGATGACATGGTGCCATACCCTGGGTTGTTCTGAACAGAATGAGCCTGTTTGTCTATTGTGAAGTGTTGTGGTAATTATTCTAATGAAAGGAGAGACTTTTAGATTTATTCAAAACAATTGAACTTTATTATTTAATTACTGAAGTAATGGAGCATTAACGGTCACCCAATGGTGTAGAGTAAAAGCCCAAATAAGCAGGGTTAGGTTACAACTCTTTATAGTCTTTCTGAGTCCTCGTGAAATTATACAAAGGTGCATTGTGCTCTCATGCAACAGACAGCAAGATTTACTTTGCGCCAGGTTTCTGTCTGTAGGTCATTTACTATTTGTTTATACAGAAATACTAATGTAACATAGGACACTAGGTCCTTCCCTTAATTTATGTTTTTATTTAAGTTTAAGTCCAGGATTCATTAATAACCTGGAGGGAGGGTTCTCCTCACCCTGGCAGACAGACCAGCATTTCACACAGACACTATTCATGGAATGGAATGTTGTCTTATCACCAAGCCATCGTAAATCAGTTGCCAGCCCAAGCTTCAGAGGCTCCTCTCAGTTCACACAGACACAGATGAGAGAGTTCTAAGAACACTATTCTATAGCATAAAACAACCTTTTGATGCATAAACAGTATTATAACATAATCTTGAAATTTCTCCACCACAATCCCCCATTTTGAGACTTCTCTCAACTTAAAAAGAAAATTACAAGGTTAAAAAAGACAATACTACACATGTAGAAAACCAAATGAGGCACCAAACAACTTTTAACTTAAGCATATAACAACCTCCTTGCATTATTATGTTACTATTGTAAATGACCATCCGTTGGTTCATTTCATTTTTTACCTTAACATAAAATATCCTTTATTGGGTATGATATAAACATTAAAATATTGTTAAGAAATTCTCAGCAATCTAAATTGGAGTACATTTTCCATCAGTATGAAACACAATCATCATGTTTATACTGAGCACACTCCCATTGGTCAGCATGGTGGAAATAACTATTTCCATTCCCATAACACCATCTGTAGAAACTACAATTAGCATATCTTGTTGGACAAATCCAGGTAGTGACTCCCAGTTTAAGTAAAATGCATTCAGTTTAGTGCCTAATGAACATGACCCAGGACAAGCATCATGATTCCACTATTTATAAGGCAATGCCTATGGACTCTATTTTTCCATTAGCATAAACCTGCTATAGTTCCTGAGTATTTTCATTATCATCAAAAATGTAATTTGGTCATGGATATAGGTCAAATAGATTAGGATCAGTTTCACTGTCAGGATCAGAGTTCACCCTCTCTATTCACCAGGGCATGCTGAGAATAGTGTCAGTATCTTTAGTATGCAACACTTTACCCATGTCACAATTATCATAACAACAACCAAAACAATCAAACTGTAACACATTAATTGCTTCACTAATATAGTTATTATCATACTATAAACTTACTCAAATCAATCAGTCAGTTTTCAAATCATAATTAAAACCCAATGAATTATCCAATCCAAATTTAGAATGACATTATTCAGTGATTCACATTGGTCCTATCACTCAAAGTTAAAACCCTCAACTTAGCACACATCGACACTGGCAGAATGTACATTTATATTAACATACAGTATAATTGTCCATAATTCTAGTATTAACTTTCTCATCACGATTTATAATTACAGATCAGTATCTTAATGCATTCTTAATTTAAATTACTATACATTTAGCAGTGTGTAGACCTCCACAATCAACCTGATACCCCAAAATAAACCATTTTAGATAAGCCTAAATCAATTATGGGCACAGTTGCCCAACCCCCTCCTTCCCCTGCACTCAATCTTCTGGCGTCTCTTCATTTTCTTCTTCAGATAGCTTTATATTACACAGTGGATGGCCCATGATAATGTCCCAATTTCAATGCCTCACCTGGGCCGAACCACCTTTACCACCCATTATGTCTTGTCCATTTGCCAACCAGTATACCAGCAACATGAGAGAAGTTTAGAACAGATCTCTCTCCATGCTCACTCCACGTGGACTCCTGTCGCACTCCTGAGAGAAAAGGCATGAGAGAAAAGGCAGTTGATAGCTTCGATTGGATGCTGTGTACAGGTTGCTGGCTCGGACTCAGGTCTCTCGTAGAAGTGTTGAAGGACCATACTGAACACCATTTTCTCCTTCAGCCGGTCAGAGGGGGTGTTGAGGTTCACACCGTTCTCGGCCGAATTGCATATAGATTCCATCTGTAGTCACCTTCACCATAACCTTGAGAGAGGACAGATCAGAACAACAGTTTAGTTCAGTTCATTTCTGAATCAGGAAATCCAGACAAGTATTGACTGTATGACAAATTGTTACTTTTACCAATATTCTTAATGCACATTTCTAAGATGAATGTCAAAGAGAATAACAACACATTCTGTTGAAACAATTTTTTCAAATTGTCTTACACTCCCCTGTAACACTTTCGACCTCACCGCAGAGTCACAGGATCAGAAGTTAGACTGCTAATCCTTAGGGAGTAATCTCGATCATCCAGCAGACCCAATCTGGTGAGATTTATATCGAAACAAAAGAGAACAAACAACACAACAGTACACTCCTTCATATATCACTTGATACACTTCTATATATCACTCAAGGTGTGTAACACTTCAATCCAAAAGCCTTCAGAGGACTGGTAATTCCCCCATTTTGACACGACTCACATCGTGATTAATGTGAGAAAAACAACAACACTACTACTGATTAAATAAAAATAAAACAATTTAAAATAACAAATCGAATTACAATCACTACTCATAATAACTTCATAAAGAAAACATTGTACCCATACGGTCATAGGAAAATTGACCTAAAACAGCCAAACCTTATTGAAAGGCAACGCCCTCTCCTTCTTCCCGTGGTCCGAATCACAAATAGGGCTATGAACTATAAACTTCTTC